>NC_064647.1:161091863-161746863 GCF_023864345.2 Schistocerca serialis cubense | reverse complement strand
GTCAGATATGCATTCACATTAAAGAGAGTGAGTCCCAGGTGGCTTGCAACTTGCTGTAGTTCGGGGAATTTGATTTTAACACGATGCCAACTCTTAAGTTCATTAGTTGCAACGCATTATAGTAAATGTGTGAGGATCAGTAAGTATTCTGTTGAAACGCTTCCCAATGGAATAATTCTGCCATATGCCTGGATTATTTAGAAAATTCTCAGAATGAGAACCAGAATCATTAGTAAGAATCTAACAATACACCAACACAAATAATTTGTTACATGAATGAATATTTCAGTCTGTACTGGAGGGCACACTTTTTTGAAATGTACTAGCAGACTGTCTTTTGCAGGCAAGACCCAAACTGCCCTCACAGTCTTTAACTCTCCCAGTGACCTGAACGTTGACAAGTACGTACTGGTGGAAATAAAGCTGTGAAGATAGTTTGAGAGTTGTGCCACTGCCCATGAAAACCAAGGTTCCAGCTTCAATTCCCAATCCAGCACACAGTTATGACAGGAAGAGTAATTTATTACTTAGGTAAACACAGGGTCCCGCAAAATGGCGCTTTACTGCAAGTCCACAAATTCACAAACACCATATGACAGAAACATCAGCTAAGGCAGAATTAATTATACTGCTTTCAGAGATGAACAGTTAGCACTGCAGTCTTTGTGTGCACAAAGACAGGGGTTTGAATCCTGGTGCCTCGTCAGATCAGAGAGAGGGAGGCCTGGAAGGGAGTCCACGCAGTCTCGTGAGACCAAATGAGGAGCTGCTCAAAGAAACAGCAGCACAATCACAAGTCATCTGTTGGAGCAATGGGCAGCATGCTGATCACACACCCTACGATCATAGGTCACTTCTTGTACTGCCTTACAGGCAACAGTTGGCCAGCCGGAACAGGTCCGAGGCATAATCTGTGAGTGGTGTTTATGCTTTTTTTTTGTTTTTGTACCAGCAGCTATGGCCATCCCTGAAGCATGCAGAAATTCTGGACTGTCTGATATGGTGGTGAATGTCAAGTAGAGTTATGCAGTGGTACTGATGATAAATATGAGCCCAAATAAAATACAGGACAAGCTAGTGTGTGTGTGTGTGTGTGTGTGTGTGTGTGTGAACAAACACACTCATTTCTCTTCAAAAATGAAATGCCTAAAATGAATAAATGGCATATCCTATTTCACTGTCTTTACAAATTGTACTACACAGAATCTGATTTTATACAGCATGACCATATAAACCTGAACTACTTCAAAGAGTCATAAGATCTGAACCAATAACTGGACACATTTGCAATTTTGCGAGATGATAATTGACACACACACACACACACACACACACACACACACACACGCACTTATACATGCTACACATACAAAGTACTCGCAGCAAATTTTGGCAGTGCCCTCCACCAACATCAATGCACAACTGCACTAATTTCACCACATTCCAAAATATTCTATGAAGTGTATCCCCATCAATGTTGCTTGTTTCATGTGCAATGACCTCAATGAGTGCCACAGTTACCTGTGGTCTGTTCTTGTATACTTGGTTTCTAAGATACCCCAAAAAGAAAAAAAATCCATGGGACTGGGGCAGGAGGGGGATTAAGTTAGGTCATGTGAACAAGAGGGGTAGAAATTTTTTGAGGTTATTTGACCACTAAAGAAACTGGTTACAAGATGCATGAAGCTTCAGGCATGTGACACATTGTGACGTACCTTTTGCATTTCTTGCTTTTTTTTTTTTTTTTTCAAAGGCAAAGAGAAAAGGTGAATCGGTAACCCAGTATAGAGCCTGCACCTACCGTCATGTATTTTTTATTTTCAAATGTTAAAAAAAACATAAGATGTTTTTCTTGTTCTTTGGTAAAAGGAAGGACTCGCTCTCTGTTAATGAACGAAAGTAAACACACGTTATTTTAGAGTGAAATCTATAGTACCCATTTTGGTTGTGAGAATAAGAAAAAGTCTGTATTTTTCATGTGTGTAGAAGAAATAATACAGTGGTATTTCACCAGTGAAAAACTGAGTTATTGTTCCCAGTAGTACCGTAATACATAAAAATCCAAGAAGCCCACCAGTGTACTTCAGAGTTATTATGGAGATCCGATTACAAAAGGAATGATGGACATGGTCAAGATTTTGTAGGTGGATATGGCAATCGGATGTAGTATTATTAATTGGTAAGCATAAATCGGCAACAAGAGAAAGGCTATTTCATTTATGTAAAGTTAATATGAAAAGATTCTTTACCCATTTACAAGCATAGCTCAGCTTATTGTGCTTGTCCGACACGCCGAAAAATTAATCTCATTATTTCCATATATCAAACACTTATTATGATTATATATAAAAACAAAGATGAGGTGACTTACCGAACGAAAGCGCTGGCAGGTCAATAGACACACAAACAAACACAAACATACACACAAAATTCAAGCTTTCGCAACAAACTGTTGCCTCATCAGGAAAGAGGGAAGGAGAGGGAAAGACGAAAGGAATTGGGTTTTAAGGGAGAGGGTAAGGAGTCATTCCAATTCCGGGAGCAGAAAGACTTACCTTAGGGGGAAAAAAGGACAGGTATACACTCGCACACACACACACACACACACATATCCATCCACACATACAGACACAAGCAGACATATTTAAGGACGAAGAGTTTGGGCAGAGATGTCAGTCGAGGCGGAATTGTAGAGGCAAAAACGTTGTTGAAAGACAGGTGATGTATGAGTGGCGGCAACTTGAAATTAGCGGAGATTGAGGCCTGGCGGACAACGAGAAGAGAGGATATACTGAAGGGCAAGTTCCCATCTCCGGAGTTCGGATAGGTTGGTGTTGGTGGGAAGTATCCAGATAACCCGGACGGTGTAACACTGTGCCAAGATGTGCTGGCTGTGCACCAAGGCATGTTTAGCCACAGGGTGATCCTCATTACCAACAAACACTGTCTGCCTGTGTATGATTTTTTTAAATTATATTATAATATTGCTCCATCTTGTTAGAAACAACCTTCCATAAGTTCGACATCATCCAGCTGCTCCACAAATGTATTGAAGAAGTGTGTAAAAACTGCAGTGCATACAGTTGTATCAAAGAAAATGGAGCTGACAATCGTGGAAGCTGACACCTCACACCACACTTCAGCCTTTTTGTCATGCAGTGGTGTTTCGTGGATGATATGGGGGTTACACCAGCACAGTTTCTGCTGTTTTGTCAGTTGGTGTAACCTGACAGATCAAACCATGCCTCATCCACCAACCAACTTACAGAGAGAATGTCTGGACATTGAATAAATACCCCTAAAACAATCAACAGTCATGATTTCTTTCCTTGTGGTTTGTTTCTTGCACTGCTTTCATCATGTGCAGTTGCAATGCCGATTGCTTCACAGCTCTGCGACATGTGTCATGTGAAATGCCTGTCTCAATCGGCGCACTGATTTTGTCGGAGAGTTTACCAGGTGCCTTTGAACACTATCAATAACCTCTGCACTCAATGATGTCTATGTTTACCACTGTCTCTGTTTAGTACACCATAAGTCTCCAACTTTCTTCCAATCAATAAAATTGTTGCCTTCTCTCGAGAATGCCTGTTGTGTTATAGCCAGTGAATTTGTCTTTGAATAGATTTTCACAATAAAATCCCGCTCTCGAAGTGTGTACTGAATGTTTCTGCCAGCTAAAGATTACAAACAAATCACTGATTTGCTCATTACTGTCAGGCGGCCCAAACAACACACTTGCAGACCTCACAAACCACAAGCGATGAGGCTACAAACGAACTAACATGGGCCAAGCAAGTGCGGCATTAAACCGGACAAAGGACATTGTGTGCAGAAACAACAATCAATTTGCCAACAAAGGGCAATATTTCTGATTCTCTCAGAGCTACTGAGATCGTTAAAACAATATTTCCATTTCTATGACCTTTTGGGAGGAAATTATAATCCACTGAAATAATTCACGTTTATATGGATCAACCTGTATTTCTACTGTTTGCTTTTGTTCAATGTTTATGAATCACATGTACAGGGAATTTGACATTTTGTTGTTTGGCTTTTACAATATATTAATGCTGCTGTCGTAGCTCAATCATTGTCTGGCATGGAACACGGCAGCTTTAAGAGCAATGAAGCTACATGTTAGATGCGTCCAATACTGCAACATACTGCCTGTTTGCAGCTAGGGTGTCCATTTAATTATCCTTTCATTTCTAGCAAAGCTGCATGGTCATCAACGGTAACTGTTTGTTCGGCAACAGATACTACCGTCATATATAGTTAAAATATGGCTTCCTGGCCATTGACCTTCTTGTGAAAACACACATCTCTACATTCTTCACTAAATACTGTTTCTTGAAACTTTGTAAGTAGGTTTTGATGAGACTTGTGCATGCCAATTCTGGTTTTCCAATACTCACTCTGCTGTGAGTCAAACACTTGTTACTACTACTACTACTACTACTACTAATAATAATAATAATAATAATAATAATGATAATAGCAATACTCTTTATTTGTCAATAATAACTTTACAGTCTTGGACATCATCATTTTCTGTACATTTAGAACAATGATATCATGCAACTCATATAATAAATGTATATAACAAGTTGTGCATTACATACTACTATATAAACATTTACTGCCATTGATATACTGCAGTACCTGTACAAAAAAAGTAGAATTGTTGATCATGGAGCTCAGAAATCTGAGTAACTATAACCATCTGGTGGTGATTGGCAGTAAAATAAGATCAATAGTTTTTATTCTACTTAATAAGAGAATCTGATCGCTTTTACAAAACTTCAAAATGCTTTTTTAATGAAATCGTCTTTGCTTGTGCTTCTATTGGCTCCAACAGACATGAATTTTTTCTTGTCCCTGCCTATGATTGACCCTATGTGATCATTTGATTTCTGTCTCTAAAAATCATTACACACAGGTAATCAAATTGTGATTCATTGATGTTGTAGTTATACAATACTAGTTTCTACGTTTTGTAAGCTGTACAATTTTACATTTCTGAACACTTAAAACAAGTTTAAAATTTTTGCACCACTCTGAAATCTTACAAAGATCTAACTGAAAATTTGTGCAGCTCTTCTCAAAGAGTGTTTAATTACAGGTAAGGCATCATCAGCACAAAGGCTGAGTTTAAAATTAATTTTATAAATGTATGACAATAAAAGTGAACCATCCAGAAGGGGAGGAGGAAACAAAATTATTCATCACAGGGTGAGAGGGTTTGTGGTGTTATCTCAGTGATTACAAAACCAAGTCAAATTCACAAAAAAGTTTGAAGTAGGAGCCACTTATCAGTCAGACACTACATCGACGACAGATCTGGGGTCACCTAGACACGAGAGCATCTCAACATTACACAGGCAGTTCATAAGAGAACGAATTCATATTCAGTTCATACACACACATGCCATGTCTAGCCGAGCATTGGTCCATTCAGAAACAGCACAAGAATACTGCTGCACGAGATGTAACACATAATGATGCAGGATGTGATGTATCATTCTGTTGTCAAAATTTCCTCTATTACCAGATGCAAGTTGAAGTCACATCCTGTGGCTTCCCATACTGCCGTGCTTCTCTAAATATTGGAAGAATGGGACCTTTCCCCAGGTAACCATCTTACTTTCCTGGAAATGGTCATCTGGGTCGGTACGGAACCACGATTCATCGCTGAATAAAACGTGATGTCTGTCACTTGCGGTCCATACTTCCCGGTCAAGGCGCCACTCCATATGCAGCCGTTTGTGTTGTGGTGTTAAATGCATCCTGTGCATGTAACGGTAAATACCTAAGCTAACTGCTGCTAGTCTTTGACCAATGATGCAGATTGGCATACCATACTGCAAGGAATCCATTACTTGTTCTCAGATGGCAGGCACAGATGTGAAGGGGTTATAATGTGTTCAGTACGCAAAACAGCAGTCCTTCCTTTTGCTGGTCACACTCGGCCGGTTGCAATCTTTACAACGAGTATGCCTGACCTCACATTCCCATGCAGCCAACACCAGGCCACTGTCACATCTGAAAGCCCCACAAATCTGCATATAGCACAATTCAGCCAGCTGGCTAAATGGATATCCACAATGGGAGAACTTACAAATTCTGTCAGGTACTGATAACAATGTCTCTCACAAGTAGATGGTACCTCCATGTCCTTTACAGTAATCACAAATGCACCTTATGCTGCTCACACCCATTATATACCATACCGGGCATGGCAACACTAAATGTGAAAAATACTAATGCACTCTGGTCGCCATTTTACATTTCACTGGGAATTGCAACTCCAAACATTTACATACACAGCAACAGTGTTTAAGTGTATGAAGTTACACAGTGACAATATTGACTATATGAAAAAAAGCAAATTAGTTTCAAACTACAGTGTGCACACACTTTATTCAACATGTAAACATCACTACAGATATTTAGATTTAGGTTATGACACATTCAATATGCCTGCCATCATTGGTGATGATGTGGTGCAGACGAATAGCGAAATTCTGCATGACCCGCTGACGTGTCAGAACATCGATGCTGTCGGTGACCTTCTGAATGGCTTTTTTCAGAACAGCAATGGTTCTGAGGTTATTGCTGTACATTTTGTCTTTAAGATAGTCACCCAAAAAGGAGTCACACGGTTCAGATACGGAAAATACGGTGGCCAATTGAGGTCCGTGGTAGTGGCCTCTGGATATCCCAGAGCTAGTCCCCAAAGTGCTCCACCAGGACATCAAACACTCTCCTGCTTCGATGGGGTTGAGTTCTGTCTTGCGTGAACCACATCTTGTCAAAATCAGGGTCACCTGGATAATGGGGACGAAATAATCTTCCAAAACCTTCACGTACTGTTTGGTAGTCACTGTGCCATCAACAAATATTGTACCAGTTATTCCGTGACTGGACGTTGCACACCACAGAGTCAACTGCTGAGGGTGAAGAGACTTCGCAATCGCAAAACGCAGGTTCTCAGTCCGCCAAATGCGCCAATTTTGCTTACTGACAAACCCATCCAAATGAAAGTGGGCTTTGTTTCTAAACCAAACCATGCATGCACATACTAATTCCCATCATGCCCTGTGGCCAACTGTGCAGTTTGAACGTCCCAACACAAACTGTTCAGCAGTTGTAACAATTTTATCTCATACAGTCACCATGTGCCTACTGGGAGCTTCTGGTATACTTTGAAAAACTGCTAAATAGCAAAAAAACCAAACCATAAGGCATTGTGGAGAAGAAAGCATATTAGCAAAAAGTTGGAAGTAACCAACCCAAACTTAAAAAATATGGTACATAATACAATTCTCAAAATTTAGCAAACAAAAAGAAATATGAGAAAATAGAAATGCACCCATCCGCGAAAAAGTAATGGAGACAAAACAGATACAAATCATTGGAGAGGGTCTTACAAAACTATTTCGGGGGAATATTGGGTAGGATTCATGAAAGAAATGTCAGATGTGGAACAAATTATAAATATCAAATCAGCAATCCAACACTATGCACTGCCAAAATAGAAATATCTCACTTTTGCATATGATTCAATCAATGATCACCCCTCTTTTCACACTCTATAAACTCAATGCCAATGACAAATTGATAAAATTTAAACAAACAATCTGTAACGAACTCTACATGTAGAGTGAAATTTCTTGGTTGTAATTTGGAACAACACAATAATTCCAATTCCAACAAAGGCACATGCTGACAGGTGTGAATGGTAGCACACTATCATTTTAATAAAGTATGGTTGCAAAATGCTGACAAATTATTTACAGAAGAATGGAAAACTGGTAGAATCCGACTTCTGGGAATAGCAATTTGGGGTTCAAAGACATACAGAACACATGAGGAAATACTGATCCAATGATGAATATTTAAAAGACAGTTTGCAGAAAAGCAAACCAACATTTATAGAAATTGTAGAGCCAGAGAAAGCTTTTGACAATGTTGGCTGGAATACAGTGTTTTAAATACTGTAGGTAACAGGGATTAAATACAGAGAATAAAAGATTATTTACAACTTGTACAGGAATCAGACTTTAGTTATAACAGTCAAAGTACATGAGGGAAGTGATTGCGAAGGGACTTTAAAGAGCAGTTGAACAGAATGGATAGTATCTTAAAAATGATTATAAAAGGAGCATCAACAACAGCAAAATAAGCGTAATGGATTGTAGTCGATGCTGATGCCAAGGGAAAGTTATTAGGAAATGTGACACTAAAAATAGAGGATGAGTTTTTCCTATTTAGAGAGCAAAATAACTGATGATGGCCAAAGTAGAGAGGATATAAAATAGAAACTAGCAATAGCACAGAAACGTTTTTGAAAAAGATGGATTTGTTAATATCTATTATAAATTTAAGTCATAGAAAGTCTTTCGTAAAAGTATCTGTCTGGATTGTAGCACTGCATGGAAGAGAAATGTGGACAACAATGCTACTACTGACTATTTGCAAAACTGTTTGTTGACAGTATCCTGATACATCACTGAATAAACTGCAAAATTATATTATTGTAGGATGTATCATTGTACTAGATATGATGTCATAAACATTGAGATGAGCGAAAAACTTGCTTTTGCTCAAAATTAAGCGCAAATTACTCAAGACTATATTCATCCAGTGTTTCATAATGAGAGCACTTAGCAACTTGCAACAAACTAAGCATAATTTCAAACCTCCTTCTCTAAATTTATTCTCGCTTACATGCTTAACATCAAGTATTTAACACATTAACCAATTTATCAATTAATCAGATGTTTGAAGCTGTTTTACACATGAGCGTTCGATCCTTTAAAGAATCAGAGGTTTACTGGTACAAAAAGAATGGAGGAAAATAGATTAACTAAATAAATATTTCAATACATCAACAAGAGAAAGAAAAGAAGTAATTGGATCAATGGAACTCAAATACATTCAGAAGAATGAACGTTTCTGACGAAGATATCCAAAATAGAGAGAACTTTAAACACAACATCATAAAGAATCTCCACTGAGAAACAGAGGTTTGTTACTGTGTTTTTGTTGTTGTTGTTGTTGTTTTTTGGGGTATTCAATATTTAGGTTATTAACAATCACAAATATTTTCCTTGGACAAGTGAACTTAAAAAGAATTTAATACATTCCTCCTTATCCACTCATTCAACAAACACTAGCAGACAATTTTCAATGACAGATCCAATAATAAGAAAAAGGCCTTAACATTGTGGCTGGCTGAACATTAATAAAAATGGAAAAAACCAACCTCTCTTACAATTGTCATACTCACTCACTAAGACACACAATCTCGATGTTAAAAATTCTAAATTACTGAAAAGCTAAAACACTTTTTAAAAAATGAAATACTGAAATGAATGTGTAGTTGTCAAGTGGCTATACAAGGGTATAAAATGACTTAGTTTCTAGCTGGTGTGATGGATAGCAGCTTGATAGCTTAGATGAAGAAAAATGCAAGTTAATGCGGATGAGTAGGAAAAAGAATCCTATAAATTCAAACACAGCATTAGTAGTGTGCTGCCTGGCACAGTCACATAAATTAAATATCTACGCATAATGTTGTAAAGTGATATTAAATGGAATGAAAATGTCAAGTTTGTAGTAGGGAAGGTGACTATTAGAATTCATTTTATTGGGAAAATTTTGGAAAAGTGTAGCTCATCTATAAGCAAGACAACACACAGAATGCTAGTGCAACCCATTATTGAGCACTCCTCGAGTGTTTGGGATTCCACTAGGTCAGAACAGAGGAAGACGTCAAAAGTATATCAGAGGCTGCTAGATTTGTTAACGGTAGGTTCAATCAGCACGCAAGTCTCACGGAGGTGCTGCTTAAACTCAAATGGGAATTCCTAGAGAGAAGGTGATGTTATTTTCGGGAAACACTACTGAGAAAATTTAGACAGGCGATATTTGCTCCTGACTGCACAGCAATGGGAATTACTAGTGGCAGTTGCTTCATTCTGTATGTATCGAACCAGGGATAATCCTCAGAGTAAGGATGCAACAGGCAAATCCTGGGAAGTATGACTGTAACCAAGATACCATAAAAGCAAGGAAAAGAGTGAGAGGGAGTAAGGTGGGTGAGTTGTCATCCACAGAATGCAGTTGAAGGTACGGGTCGAGACACACATCTTCTGCGTCACAGACACTACCTCACCCTCTGTTATCCCGAAAAAATGGGCAGCACAGACAAGATGATAAAATTATAGGAAAGACAAAATATTAAAAATGGAAAATATAAAAGAGTAATGAGAATTAAAGGTGGGAAGGGAAGGAGTCAGGCCAGGCCAACGAGCAAGAGCCAGTGTGTGTTACCAGTCCACAGCAAGTGGGAGGTCCCCCTCCAACCCCCCAGGCGGTCAATGAGGTCAAAGCACCTCGCCTCACAGAGATGAGTAGAAACCACCTTTGCAAGAGCAACATAAAATCAGGTCAGCCACTTTGGCATCATCTGCTAGCACCAGAGGTAGTGTGTCAGGAATGTTGAGATATACTGCAAAGTAGCCAAATCTAGACAGTCCAGCAGGATGAGTGCTAACATCAGGGGGCACCACACGGGCAGTAAGGTGAGTCCTCACGTCTGAGAATGTGACCATAGGCCAGTCGAGTGTGGCCAATGTGTAGCCAAGGAAGGACAGTGGATTCCCTGCAAGAAACACAAAGGGAAGACTACTGTATGGTCGTGGTCTCCTTTATTGCCCTCAGTTTGTTTGGGGAGTCTAGGGCAGTCCATGGCTGGTGGTGTCTGCTTTACATTTATCAATGGAAATGGTTGGGTAATATTCCATACAATGTTTCGATTGGGAGGTAAATTTGATGAGAATGTTTATCGGTTGTTGTCGGTTCATCTGGTGGAAGCTGTTATAGTGACACATTGCTGCTTACATACCGGCAGGTGGTTCCCGAGACATGTGAGTGCCTCTTGCTACCTGAAGTGTGATGTTCAAATGGCAACTCTGCTAACGAAATCAGCCCACTGACCTGCAATTACTGGCAACAGAGACTGCAATCCTCCTGGTGGTTTAAGTTTGACCGGCACTTTGCTACCTCCCCACCCTCCATGATTTTTCACTTACAGATGAAGGTCTCCAGGTGTAGGATTGGCTTTTTGAAAGCGTCTATACGGTGATGTAGGTTAGGGTCGCAGATATCACAACCTGCACCCATTTGGAGCAATGGGTCTTCATTTGTGCGTAATAGACAAAAAATAAATTTATGTAGTGCTCTAGAGCCTTAAAATTGTAAGTGAATATTTGGAGTGGTGGTGTAGCATAGTGGTTCCAATGTATTACAGATGCGTTGAAGGTTGTGTATTTGAATCCCATTAGGTGTTTTACAAATTTTATTTTTAGATCTACATTAGTGACATTAATCATTATTTTCAGTCAGTTTATCGGTTGAAATGTAATTTTTTATTTCTAATCCTTAGCTACACCATTTTAATCATCCTATTAACTTTTTATTTGCTCTCATTTTTTCTTCCTATCGCTCTTTTTTCATTTGGAATCTTTGTGCATGTGCTCTCCTTTTCTTCTGTTTTATCATTTTATACTTTCGTCTATTATTCATCACTGCTCTGTACCTCATTTGCTTGAATTTCATTTTATTTATTGATTAATCCTTCATCTGTGTTATTTTGTCCATAGTTCAAGAATAATTTGTGTTTTAAATGTTTGTTTGACAATTATCATAAAAAAATGTACATCTTGTAATGGGAAATACACTATTGTCACAATTTTACAACCAATATAAAAGATGATTTCTCCAATTGGTTTTTTAATCAACAGACAGGCATTTTCAAACATTTAAATATTGTGATGGATAAATAAAAATAATTAAAGTCACAAGCACAAAGATTTCAAATGGAGAAAAGACGAAGAAAAAAATGGGAGCAAATAAAAAGTTAATACAATTATTAAAATGATGTAGCAAAGGATTACAAATAACAAGCATTACATTTAAACCAATTAAATAAATAGGAATAATAATCAGTCAGTTCAATAACTATTTAAAAATAACAGTTTAAAAGCACCTAACATGATTTGAACTCACAACCTTCAATATCTTAACCACAACGCAACACACACCACTGCAGATATCACTTATAATTTTTAAGGTCCTAGAGCATCATGCAAAATTCTTTTTTATATCTATTACTCATAACTGAAGGCCCACTGCAGTGTGTGATACTTGGGACCCTACCTACACAACTGTACAGACAGTTTCCAAAAGTCGATCCCACCTCTGGGGACTTGTCCTTGTTAGTGGTAAGTGGCTGGCTTTGTGAAATATTGATCATGCTCTGCAATGTGTGTGTAGACAGGAAATCCCATTTCACCCATATAGAACAGTCCATAATCGCAAGTAAATTCTTATACTCCTGCCACTTGAAGCTTGTCCACGAGGTCTCTAACAGAACCCAGGAAGTTTTCTATTTTGTTGTTGCTGAAGTAAGTGTGCACAATTCCACGTCGTCATAGAATCTTGCCCACTGTATCATTAACGTTTAAGAAATGTCATAGTTTCATCCAGAGCTGATGATAAATCCTTTATTATGACCAGTTCTAGTCCTCAGACCCTTATTGGATATGATAAGACATTTACAACAACTTACATGGACTTATAAAACCTATGGTGTCAATTGATATAAAATTCATCATTTGTCTCTGTTGTCATACAGCAAAATATATTACATTGCCAATAATAAAATGTACCAAATACTGGGAAATCAAACACATTTTGTTCATACATATTATAAACACCACACCATTATTCTGTGTGTCTGTATGTGTAGGCAATTTGATATGCTGTTCACTAATATGTAGACTGATCCCTCATAATTGTCAGGACAAGGTTTGTACGAAGGAAATGTTTGGAAAACCCACTACAAAAGTCAGAAATGTGGATGATATTTTTGTATGAAAATCTCATAGAAAGACAGCTCCACTTTCACATGTTTTTTATAAAAATAATAATAATAATAATAATAATAATATGATGTTCAGTTTGATGGTTCTGGTTACACGTTTTCGTAATGGCAAACAATTCCACACTGAATATTGGTATTTTGTGAAAAACAAAACAATTGAAAGTGATATTTTAGTGTGTTATTGGCAGTGGTGATATCCTTGGTGTGCTGCAAATATTCAATTGATTTCAGTATGCGGTTTATTTCTTTGGGAACAATGCCACCAGTGACACATGAAGTCAATGAGATCGAAAAAGAGCATAGACAGTGTTTGGAGGCAAATTGAATAACAATACTTGGCTACATACATTATGATTCCTACATACAATGGATGTAGCCAAGTATGACTTGCTCAGTTGGAGCTTATGCACAAAATACTTTGGAACGTCGACAAGTAGACAGCCAAAGTGATAATTTGAACTGAAGAATGAATTCCAATTTATTTCATTTAAATAAATTAATGATTTTACTGAACTTGTTTTCAAGTAACTGAGCAACAGAAATACAATGCACAGCCTAAACATGTTACACAATAATACACAATAAACGCTTTCTGTTAAACCAGCTGCAAGAAAGAACATGCTAAGCTGTGCTGTGAAAATGTGCAGTTTTGTTTTCCTTTTTGCAGTCATTTTTAACAGAAAACAGGAGAGTTGTGTCTATGGCTACCTTTATAATCCTAACTGTCCGTAGATTAAAACCACGTGGAATACTGTCAATAAAGTTACTATCCTCATGGACCCAGAGCTGGAAAGGTCTCTCTCATACTCCGTGTACTAATGATTAAAACTGATTTATCCATTCATTTTGACTTCTATTATCGATGTCGTAACAATATATAATGTCAGAGAAGGGAGGAGGAGATAGATAAGAAGTAGGGAGAAGGATGATATGGACAGAGAGATGGGGGAAGAGGGTATGGACATGGATAGAGGGGGTTTGGGATAAAAGAGTGGGAGGGGGTGGGGGTGATAGACAGAGATAGGAGGGAGGAGGAGTAGATGGACAAAAGATGAGGGAAGGGAGAAGTATACATATCCAATTCCCATACATATTTAGCAATTATGAAGCATTGCCAGGTTCACTAGAAATTTATAATTGTAGTAATGATGAGTGTGTAATACATGCATTGTTATTTGTTTCATGTTTAATGTGGGTTTGGTATGACATCTTGTGGTAATGGTGGGAGCTACAAACTGATCAGCTACAGGGGAGGCATTTAGTGGTGGGAAAATCAGTACAGTAAACAGCCACTCCAAGTCCAGAAGGCAGCAAAACTTGACCAGAATCTACACATACTATAAATTCAAGTCATCTGCCACATTTTTCTGTCTGCATGTGACGGCTAATCTCGGGAACTACAGTTGGGATTTTTATACAGTTTTCACTGATAGATGGAGTGATTCACAAGGAAGTGTGTATATAATTTATCACCCACTATGGGAGACAAATCAACCGGCCAGTGCTAAGTGCTAACTGTGTGAAGCCAGAGCAGGTCACTAGTTATTGTCAATGTAAATGTATTTCACATCCCGATAACAAAACTTAATGGCACCTGACACCATGGGTTTTATACCGTCATTTAAGCTGCTTTAACCCTTTGACTGCTGCGGACGTGTTAACTCGTCATGCCTCGCCGTTCCCCTGGCATGCCTGACGTGTATACACGTGGCCTCGGCTCTTCCCTACAGTGCTAAGGACGTGTTTACACATCCCGCACCACTGCTAGGAATGAGTTTAGGCACGCTGAGTCACAGCTACCTGTGCGCTACGGACATGTATACATGCACAGCTGTCTTTCTGCCCTGCTCTTCTAGTAGCTTTTCAGTGGTCTGACTGTGTAGTTAGAGAGAGCATATATCTTTGTTGCTGTGTTCACTCTTTGCAGAATTCGACTTAGATTCCTGTATTTTCATCAGTTTTCTTGTTTCATACGAGAGAAGTCACGTTGCCCTGGTTGCACAGATAAAGAAATCCTGGATATGCTCACTAAGAGCGACACTGAGTGTGAATTATCTGACGTTGCTAACAGTGATGAGTCTTCAACAGAATCTCAAAGCTGTAGTCCTCAGCCCTTTACGTCAGAGAGGAGAGCAAGAATTACAGGCATCAGTTCCTCTGAATCGGAGGAATCAGAAAGTGACAGTGAAATGGTTCAGAAAAGAGTGTACTTAAGTGACACATTTGACTGGAAAGAAACTGATTTCCAGCCGTTAAACCATTACTTCGATGACTCGAGTTCAGGACACAAATGTCAATTAGGTACTGACCCAAGCATTCTTTCAATTTTTGTGATAATTATGTCTCAAGAACTGTTGCAATTTATTACAGATGAAACAAATCGTTTTTACATTTACACCAGAGAAAATACTACAGAATCTGTGAATTGTCGACTGTCAAAGTGGAAAGACACTGGATTTGAAGAACTGTATTGTTTTGTCGCTGTTGCCTTCTAATGGCGCATTATGTCCCGAGAACGTTTTTGTCTACTTCTCAGAATGTTACACTTCAGTGATAACTCCGTGCGTACTGGAGGCGACAGTCTATTTAAAATTAGGACGATTGTTGACAAAGTTCATAAGACGTTTCGTAATTCATTTCGTCCACATCACAAGCTTTGTATAGATGAAAGTCTCTTGCTGTTCAAAGGACGATTATCTTTTAAGCAATTTATTCCAACCAAGTGAAGTAGATTCGGAATAAAGACATTGTACTGTGTGACTGTCAGAGTGGGTATATTTTTGATTTTATTATATATACAGGCGCAACAATAGAAATTGGGTTCCACAATTTGGGAAAAAGTGGTGACGTAGCGGCAACTCTTATGGGACCATATGTTGATAACTGGTACTCCAGCCCCGACCGTTCCTCTGGCTTCACAACCGTGGAACAGCCGCACGTGGCACTGTTCGTAAGAACAGGCACAACATGCCAAAACTGCAGAAGAAATTAAAACGAGGAGACACTGACTTAAGGTCCACTGACAAGGTCCTTGCTATCAAGTGGTGCGATAAGAGAGAGGTGTACATGTTGACCACAAGTTACACAACACAAACGGTTGAAACAGAGAAGACTGACAGAAATACCGGCAAAAAAATGAAGGAACCACAATGTATTGTAGATTACAATTCGAGTGTGGGTGCAGTTGACTGTTGTCACATGTAACTGAGATCAGTGGGATCAGTGCATAAGACTGTGAAATGGTATAAGAAATATTTTTTTCATATTCTGGATTTGTGCATTCTACATGCTCATGCTCTCCACCGGTCAGTAACAGGGTGAAAAATGGCACTTGCAGAGTTTCCCCTTTCTCTTGTAAGGGAGATTGTAGAAAAATATGCTACAGAACAGAGAAAAGCTGGTAGGGGAAGGCGCTACGATGACGAGAATCCTCTGCGATTCACAGGGAGACATTTTCTGGCTGTTATCGTGAGTGAACATTCGCAGAAAAGTACACTAATGTGCAAATGCGTGGTTTGCACAAAACAGAAAGTGCACCAGGAAACTAGATACCAATGCAAAACTTCCAACTTTCCATTATGTGTTGCACCCTGCTTTGAGACTTATCATACAAAGAAGGATTACTAATCATTGGGAACTAAAATATGAGAAAATTTATTGATGCTTCTGAATGAATTACAAAAAAAAACAGGTAAAAAATAAAATAAAATAAAAAAAAATTAGATTTATATTTTTAACTTCGCCAGTGCCGGTCCAAAGACCAGATCGAAAAAAATAATGGGAAATGGATGCAACAGGTGTAAAATTATTCAAACGAAGCCTGACTTCATCATATGTAGCAGTTTACTAGCAAATAAACGGACTTGGTGATTGAGATGGCGCAGTATCTGCACTGTGGCAAATGTAATTACACCGAGTACATTGCGCCAGTTTAACAAAACCCATACATTAATCTGCAAACAATACATTTAAATTATTAACACGTAACATGGACAGTTATATTCTTTTATCCTTAGTAGTAAAAGTGTAGATCACACTCAGTCTACTTGTACAAAAGATGTTTTCCATAACTGATTTAAATGCCTTTGATCAACGAGAAACAACATGCCAAAGTAAAAACTCTTTTCTCAGTGTGATTTTTCTTGCTACTTTGCCTTTGTTGTTAGCCAGTATCAAAAATTAAACTCATTGTTCTGGGGAGAGTGGGGGCTTAAAATTTGTTGTTCAAATGAGAATGGCTTTGAAGCATTAATAAGAAACGGTATTTGAAAAAGAAGTAATGAATACACCTTGCTTTCATCATTTCATAAAAGTTAACATCTTTTCGACTAATTTGCAGATTATTGGAAAATAGTAGGGGAGTAAAAATTTTTATTCCTTATCATTGTGCAGTCAATCTATTGCACTCTAAATTCATTTTCATCATGGGTTCACACTACTAGATACGCTAACCCGAAATTTACATTGTTTTCAGGCCTGATTTTTGCAGCCAACTTTCATTCCAGTTGTACAGCTTGGTATGTTTTGTGGAGCATAGTTTTTTAGAAAAATCTGAACTAAAATACCGCATTTTTGACGTTTTTACAAAATCTTCAATTTTTTGCTTAACTCATTCAGTACTGAAAAGTGCTATGGAAATGAAACTTTATATTTAAGAACCTGGTGCTGTTAGGTTACTACATACCAAGTTTCATGTTCATCACAGCATTAGTTCAGGAGATGCAAGAAGCTAAACTTCGATTTTTTTTTTTTTTTCGGGCACCTATTTTTTTGGCCAATTAACCTACAATTTTCTGGATCAATATGGCTCGTAAAATTCTTTTCATTATTATTCTTAAGAGAACACATAAGGTTGCACAAGATTGCCAATTTTATTTCTTTACAAAAATTATTGCCCGAGATATTACAGCTCAAAGTTGCCAAAAATTCACGGTGACTCTGCACGAGTCGTGTTCAACCAAGAAATATTCAGCACAGGGTGGGTTGAGCAGCGTGGGCCAATCCGGTCCCAGCAGCGGCTCCAAGAGACAGGCATGCAGCACAGGTAGATGGATTATGTCGCAGGCTGCGGTGCCTCAGCACGCCAAGCAGGTGGCGTGCCTTCAGCAGTCAAAGCCTGGAAACTGGTCGTAATAAAGAAAGACTTATTATCCACTCTTGGCACTGAACAAAGGCTTATTTTATTCAATATTCATGACCTGTGGGGCACTTATAAGCTGTGGGCCACCACGTTCAAAAATATATTGTATCACCAGAGGGGGACCTCACGTGCACAACACTTATTCTGTAATAATACTGTGCCAATATACTGCACAAAGGAGTGAGATTGATACTGGCGCAATATTACTCCGCAATATTTATGCGCGATATGTGTCAGGTAGAACTCTGTCTTCATAGCAGACATGTGAGCACTTGACGACAAGGAACTTACACGTATTGCAATTGTGATCACTACATGCAGCAAGAAGAAAAATGAGAGGAAGTGGTGTTGGGTCAAAAAATAGCTTGGAAGATGTTTGACATACAATCATACTAACATGCTAGGTGAACTTTTAGCAGAACTGGCCGAGTACTACAATTAAAAGATGAAGGAGTGAGCTTTCAACAAATTGTTGAACCTTTTTACAACTTATGAACAGAGGAAAGATACAGTGTTGAGGGCAGCAACCAACACCCAGGAACACTACGTTACCTGACAACCAGAAACACTTTTGAAGACCTCCAATTTTCAACATTCACTGCACCAACTACTACCAGGTGTATTGTAATCAAAACCCTGAATCTACTTGCACCTACTTGAAAAAATACACCACAGTAAGTGACGTGCAAATAATAGAAAATTTATGAATCCCAGAGGACAGTACTACATGGCAAAAGTTTTTGTGGAAGCAGTCAAATAGCAATTCTTTTGCAGATATAATTATTACACTGGAATTTACAAACAATTTTTTAATGCCTACATTATGAGAAATGATAAAATTTGAAATAAATATACATCGCACAACACAAAACTCACCAGAGCATACTTCAACAAACGTATGGAATTACGAATTTTCAGGAGACAAATTTGTAAAATAGAGACTACCACCTCGTTGTACAATGTGCGGACTGGTTGAAGCACTTGATGGGCTTCAGAAATTAGGTCTTGGAGACGCGTGTTGAAGTTGATGTAGAACCATTTATCACCACAGAATCTCTTCGCAAGGTGCCCATTACCCCTTCAAATAAAATGTCATTTATAAATTTCTTTGCTAATGTTTGCTGCATTCTGTCCATTTTCTGTAGTTCACGGGCCCACATTATGCCAATGAGGTCCTTGTCAGACATCAGTTCCTGCAGTCGCTGACATGCATGTTCTAATAAATCCTCATTTGTTGCCTGTGCTGACTTCCTTCTTTTTGTTAAAGGTTTCTTCAATGGTATCTCAGTTTCTGAAATTTCTGAGTCCTGAAAGAATAACACTAATGTAATGGACCATTTGGTATATGTCACATTTACAGCTAACTTCAACTTCAGAACATATTATTCTATTATTTAATTGCTTTAAGGACTGACACAAGACCTATCAGTGAACTGCTAAAATGATATTACAGCAGGCTTCAATTGAAATCAATTTACCCCGTTAAATATCATTATTACCCAGCAACATTGCTAGAATAAGCACATCAAATGACTGCTGAAAAGTGCTAGTTCTAACTTTCCTTTTCAGATGCCTGTGACTCCCACCGAGTGGAAGTGTGTGGCACAACAGTTTTGTGACTGCTGAAATTTTCTTCAATGCCTTGGAGAAATTGATGGTCAACATGTACACATCGTGAAGAGACCTCATTCTGGGTCACATACGGCACATTCAGTATCAGGTTGCTGACAGCTGTAAATGCTAATTATGAATTGATCATGGTTGATATTAGGATAAATGGCCACATATCTCATGGCGACATGCTAGGATGCTCTGCCCTTGGAAAGCTGCTTGCTGAAAACCAGTTGAACACTCCAAAAGAAGAAGCAGTCCCCAGGCATACAACTAAACTGCCTTGTGTTTTTGTTGGCAATGATGCTTTTGCTATATCCGAGAATCTAATGAAGCTTTATTCTGGAGGAAATCTGAACAGTCAACGGTGAATATTCAACTATCATTGTAGCAGAGTATACCGCATTTCCGAGAAAAACCAACATTTGACACTTTGGCCTCAAAGTTTGGATTTTCTAAAAGTTTTCCTCAGCCAAAAACATCATGTAAATACATGGCATGAGGGTCAGTGGATCTGGAGCTTGAAAACATATGTGACACAGTTGCAGAGCCATGCAAAAACAAACGTGCTGAGTTGCTTGCCTCAGAAACCACAAGCACACATTACACAAACCAGGCAAAACACGTCAGAGGAGCTTATGGTGAATATTTCAATGGGCCAGGGGCTTTTTGTGGCAGCACAGACTCGTGAAACACATTAACAACAATAACAACAACTAATCACAAATTAAACATGTTAACTGCACAATTTACTGTGTACATACACATTTGTGTACAGAATAGGTATGGAGGTACTGCTGACATGTATGGTCCAAATGGCTCTGAGCACTATGGGGCTTAACATCTTAGGTCATCAGTCGCCTAGAACTTAGAACTACTTAAACCTAAGTAACCTAAGGACATCACACACATCCATGCCCGAGGCAGGATTCGAACCTGCGACCGTAGCAGTCCCGCGGTTCCGGACTGCAGTGCCTAGAACCGCACGACCACCGCGGCCAGCGCTGACATGTATTTCTGAAATAAATATTTCAAGGTTCTGAAATGAATAAATAAGCAGTTTCCGAGCTTGCTTTTTTTTTTTGTTATAAGTGCCAATCAAAAAGTTTCCATTTGAAGGTCCTACTGTCCAGAATCGGTATGCTAACGATGATGTGAGCACTGAGGCAATCATACCACCAATGCACCAAGCAGCAAACACCTGTTTGGTTGAACACCATGTCCTGCTGCGTGAAGAAGTCCGTGACAACCTGCAGCACATCACTGCCCGACAAGAATCGTTGATCCTTCAAGGGGTTTTTAAGAGATCGAAGGCATAATAATTGCACGGGGAAAGATCAGGACTATAGGGCTGGTGCTCGAGTGTCTTCCACTTGAGTTAGTAAAGCTTTTGCATTACGAAATTTGTGGCATGGGGGACATGTATTATTTTGAAGAAGCAGCAAGGATCTAGGTGCACCAGTCCACAACAGTGGTACTCGACAGACAAGCTGCCTCCCACACATTCCTCATTTTCCAATGGATGTCTACCAGTGTTTTTGTCCTTTGGTAGCCAAGAAAAGAATAATGGCTCATTGTCCCGTTTGGATGCATTTGGTAACAATGTCGCTGAAGTTCACATTTCTGCATTTACCGCAAGCATGTCGGAAAAATACAAATGCCATACTAATCCCTTGCCTAAATGTCTGTGCTTATATATTTACATCAGAGCCATGCCATGTTACATATATACTGCAGCAATTCTCTCAAATGGAAACTTTTTGTGTGCCTCTCACAATGGTGACTTTTTTAACTAACAGTATGCCTGAATGAAGTTTCACACATGCGCGGCTGTCTACCAATTCCTTAGGAAACTACTGCAGTGTTGGTTCAATTCAGTAGTCATTTGGAAGTCAGTGAGAAGATTGCAATTGTTGAGACAATTGTTGAACCCATGTGCTGTGATTTTGCTGGTAAAAGGATTTTCAGCTGCGGAAATCCATTCTGAGATATGCCTAGTGTACAGACCTGAAATAATGAGTGAGAAACAAGTTCGAAAATTGATCAAGTAAACTAAAATATTCAAAATGATTGACGATTGATCATTAATGGTCTGGCTATGAATTACAAAATGTTGCTCAAACCTCAATTTTTCAGGATTGCCACTGAACAGCTCGGGTATCACAAACTGTGACAGTTTCTGTAGCGCTGTGAACAAGATGGAGATTATTTGTTTTATCACATTGTTCCAGGCAATGAGAGGTGGATATTGTACACCAATGCAGAGGTGGAATTCAAGTTCACCCAAACCAAAAAAGTTTAAGCGATCTCTGTTCTTGAATCGAAAAATGATAGCTACCATTTTTTGGGATGAAAACTGTGCCCTTTTGATTGATTTCACTGATCATGGGTCAACAATTACAGCTGAAGTGTACTGTGAAATACTAACAAAACTGAGACATAGTATCCAAAATCACTGAGACATAGTATCCAAAATCAATGCCGCAGGAAACTGTCAGCTGGTATAATCCTCCTTCACAACAA
The DNA here is from genome assembly GCF_023864345.2 of Schistocerca serialis cubense. Taxonomy (NCBI): domain Eukaryota; kingdom Metazoa; phylum Arthropoda; class Insecta; order Orthoptera; family Acrididae; genus Schistocerca; species Schistocerca serialis. Next base: position 161,724,634 of record NC_064647.1, on the reverse strand, counting down.
TGCATGCCCTCATACTGCTGCCAAAACCAAGAAGATTCAAGATTTATGTTGGAAACTTTTTGAACACCCTCCGTAGAGTCCTGGCCTTACACCAAGCAACTATTTCCCAATCATTCATCTGAAAAAGTGACTGAGTGGACAACTATTTCAAAACAGTAACGAACTCAAGACTGGCATTACCAACTGGTTCAATTTCCATGTGGCAGACTGCTACGCAGAGGGTTTAAAGAAGCTGGTGCAACATTGCAGAAAGTGTACAGATGTGAACAGCGATTATGTAGAAATGCAAATTAGTCATAAAGTAAAATATTACTATCAATAAAACCTTTTCTCATGAGCTTATTTTTTATGAATCATAAGTTTTTTTATGATTCATAAGCTTATTTTTATGACTCATAACCTTATTTTTTATGACACACAAGCTTATTTTTTATGACCAAATGGATCTAAGTTTTAGAATATGCCTCATAATTGAGCAAATATTAAATAGAATATGTAATCAAACTACTCACCTGAATGAATTTCAGCATATGACTCCTTTCATCTGTCTTTCCTGATGTATCCACGTTCATTTTCATCACTGGATCACCAGTCATCACTTTTGCAAAGCACACAGTCACAGTGGGAACTTGTGTGTATTGTGCAATATTGCCGTTGATGGTACAACATACTGAGCGAGAGTCATAATTTTTACATTCTCAAATGCTCAATATTATTGGACAGTGCTCAGTACTGCACAATAAATATTCAGCATTTGAGGGCCCCTTAATGCCATACACTTACGGCAGGTGGGCAATTTGTGTGACATTTCTTCCTGAGTGCTCTTGCTCTTATCCCTCATTACCACAGCTTTCTTTGGTGCACTCTTGTTACAACCATTTGCCCCAGTAGTGGTTTGTTTATTACAAAGTTCACCTTCCAGGCTGTCAAACTGAAGATTCGTTGTGCTCTCATTTTACCACCAAGTTCTCTTGTTATGAGTATGAGTAGTGACGAGACATGGTGCTCAGATTTCTGTGTGGGCTACTACTATGTTAGTTAAAATCTATGCCATAATGTTTTAAAGAGTAGTCCTGTTACCTCACAAATTTTGAAAATACTTGCTACACTCTTCCAAACATCACCTAACAATACATAAAATAAAGGAAAGGCAAACACTTACCTTTAGAAGACTGACGAGTGGTGCATACATATACGTAGCATAACGCAACATTATCAAACATTATCTAAAATAGACAGCAAGTCCATAGGCAGTTGTTGGCCTCCCTCTTGCCAGCAAATAAAATTCAATCAACATCATAATCGCTGAACACTGATGCCTCCTCTTGTGGGAGGAGAAATCAATGTATAAGGGGAGTGGGTACAATGTGGAGGCATGGTGATAATGCTTCAGTGCATCTCTTTGACAGGAGAAAGAAGTGCACCATGGCTGGATGGTTCACTTCACCAACCAAAATTATTTCTGCCGCTTCCAAAGATTTTTGCTTGTCCAGGAGCCTGTGGCTACTGGAAGCCCATGTCAAAGGTTACTAAAAAGTCGTACAGCCAATACATCAACACCTTACGAGAGGGTCGTCATAATATTTTATCACCTCAAAAAAATTAAGTTATATGACCTTCACTAATCTCTGTTCCCACCTACATCCACCTCCTTTCCTGCTTCCATTCCAGCCACACACACGCCAGCTATCTACCCCATCCTCCTTCCCCCGCAGAATGCCTGCTTAGACGTAGTCCTCTTCCCACCTTTGCTTCTCTCCTCATGAGACTCAGCCTCCCAACACTGCACCTAACAGCCCAGTATTGCTGTCTCCATTTCTGCATGCTCCCTCAGGCAGTGATAAAGCATCTCCCTTACCCCTAACCTGCTATCCCTTCAACTCCCTGTTCCACACCTCTTCTGTGCCTCCGCTACCCATCCCAGCCAAGATCACATGGTCACCTCAGTCGGGCCTCGGCATCCTGAGATGATGATGGTCATGGGTGAGAAATGCGGGTGTACAAATATTGTCTCTCTCTCTCTCTCTCTCTCTCTCTCTCTCTCTCTCTCTCTGTCTGTCTGTCTGTCTGTCTGTCTGTGTGTGTGTGTGTGTGTGTGTGTGTGTGTGTGTGTGTGTGTGTGTGTGTGTGTTGATTGGATGGTTAGTTGGTTGGTTTGGGAGACGAGCCAAACAGCAAGGTCATCGGTCCCATCAGATTAGGGAAGGATGTGGAAGGAAGTCAGTCGTGCTCTTTCAAAGCAACCATCCTGGCATTTGCCTAAAGCGATACAGGGAAATCACGGAAAACCTAAATCCGGATGGCTGGACGCAGGTTTGAACCATTGTCCTTCCAAAAGAGAGTCCAATGTGCTAACTACTGCACCAGCCAATGGATCATATTCTGGTGGAGAATGTCAGTTGCCACTGTGGGCAACAGCATATGTTACCTGTCCTCCAGGGACAGGAACTGTTTTCTTGACTGCAATAAAGTGGGCAGTTTTTGCTTAATCTGGCTAACAGGTGTAAAGGCCTGAGTGGGAGATTTTCAAATGCTAGTGTTTCCCACAGAATGAATGGTGTTTCCTAGCAGCCTCTGGGAACAATATTGAAAAGCAGGCAGCAGCACTTTATAGTAGTATTATAAGTGTTAGTTTCTTCTCTGCAGGTTGACTGGCCGAAATGTCTACACATGAAAAGAATTTTGCATAGCACATTTCTCTGGTTGCCATGACAAAATTTGCTTCTTTTGCCATAACAAAGCGGAGTTTACACTGTCTCTCCTCACTAACTTGTTTTGCAGAAACAATTGTAAGAGAATTCTGAAACAATGGTTTATTAAGTGAGGAAAAGTAAAGTCAGTAGCTGATGAAAAAGCCCATCCTCTGAACAAAAAGTGTAATGTCTTCACATATGTTGTTCCAAAACCCATAGCATTTCTCATTTAACCAGCTATCGATGGCCCTTAAAAATTACATTCTTTCACCAAAAAAGTCTGTAGTTATTGGAATAACACACCAGATAATGAAGTTTTACATAATAACGATATGACAAAATACTCTCCTCTTTTCATGCTATCATTTTCCAAAATCTCAATTCAATATTCAAAACCTTTTACGAAAGATGAGGAATACTGCTGGTATTTCACTCTGGCTTCATCGCTGGTGTTGCGCAAGAGCAAATGAGTGTGCTACACCAGACCAATTTTCTTGAGATTGGTAGCAGATAGATAGATAGATAGATAGAAAAATTCAATATGTTAGCTAAATTTCATACGCAACAACGTATCATGTAATATGCACCAAATGCAAAATCATAGTGACCTCCATATCATGTCATGCATTCTGTCATCACTGACTGGCCGAAAGGTGCAAAACACTTTTCGGCCTCCTCTTTCAAACAAACGAATGATCTAACCCAGCACTTTGGATGAAAAATGGTCACTGCACATCGGCCACCATATCCAACATGAGCTATAGCTGGTGGTGTCATCTAACAGATGCAGAGGACTTGGCAAGTTGTTAGTAGAGAACAAACTCTATTTTGCTTCAATGTAAATTTGAACACCGTAGTTCTTGTGTATGGCCTTATCCTCTCTGACTTTAGACTGTGAAACTGTATGGTTTACAGGGGAGTTAGTAGAAACCGACTGGTGATGGTACACAGCGTCACAGTGTGGTTTACTGTCATATCCAGTGGTCGGACTCAGGAATCTCGAGAGAGGATTGCTCCAGGGCACTGAGTAGCAGCAGTAGTAGTAGTAGTAGTAGTAGTAGTATTATTATATAGGACGCAACTGTTTTAATCTTTTCTCATGGATCAAAGTGATGCTGGTAACTGTGGTTTCAGTTGCCTGAGACTACAATCATGTTTGTGAGTTGCTTTTGCGTGAGTGTGTTTGTGCGCATGTGTGTGTCTATTGTTGACAAAGGACATTGGCCGAAAGCTTTAAGTGTGAAAATCTTTTTGTTGTGCCTATCTGTGATTCAGCATCTCCGTTATATGGTGAGTAGCAACTTTCCTTCTCTAATATTGTTACATTCCATCCTGGATTTTCCATTGTTTGATTTTTAACTCCGATTTAGATTGAGAGCATATGTGGAGCAGCAAATAGGGGATATCCAGGCCTGCAAAAAATGATTTGGAGGAATGAGTGTGTTACATCAGATCAATTTTCTTGAGATTGGTAGCAGATAGATGCCTCTATCCAAATATAAAGAAAAATTCAATATGTTAGCCAAGTTTCATACACAACAATGTATCATGTAATATGCACCAAATGCAAAATCATAGTGACCCCCATATCATGTCATGCATTCTGTCATCGCTGACTGGCCAAAAGGTGCAAAACACTTTTCAGTCTCCTCTTCTGAACAAACGAATTGCGCAGATGCGCAAAACTATAGACCTATATCTCTGACGTCGATCTGTTGTAGAATTTTAGAACATGTTTTTTGCTCGAGTATCATGTAGTTTTTGGAAACCCAGAATCTACTCTGTAGGAGTCAACATGGATTCTGGAAACAGCGATCATGTGAGACCCAACTCACTTTATTTGTTCATGAGACCCAGAAAATATTAGATACAGGCTCCCAGGTAGATGCTATTTTCCTTGACTTCCGGAAGGTGTTCGATACAGTTCCGCACTGTCGCCTGATAAAGTAAGAGCCTACGGAATATCAGACCAGCTGTGTGGCTGGATTGAAGAGTTTTTAGCAAACAGAACACAGCATGTTGTTATCAATGGAGAGACGTCTACAGACGTTAAAGTAACCTCTGGCGTGCCACAGGGGAGTGTTATGGGACCATTGCTTTTCACAATATATATAAATGACCGAGTAGATAGTGTCGGAAGTTCCATGTGGCTTTTCGCGGATGATGCTGTAGTATACAGAGAAGTTGCAGCATTAGAAAATTGTAGCGAAATGCAGGAAGATCTGCAGCAGATAGGCACTTGGTGCAGGGAGTGGCAACTGACCCTTAACATAGACAAATGTAATGTATTGCGAATACATAGAAAGAAGGATCCTTTATTTTATGATTATATGATAGCGGAACAAACACTGGTAGCAGTTACTTCTGTAAAATATCTGGGAGTATGTGTGCGGAACGATTTGAAGTGGAATGATCATATAAAATTAATTGTTGGTAAGGCGGGTACCAGGTTGAGATTCATTGGGAGAGTCCTTAGAAAATGTAGTCCATCAACAAAGGAGGTGGCTTACAAAACACTCGTTCAACCTATACTTGAGTATTGCTCAACAGTGTGGGATCCGTACCAGATCGGATTGACGGAGGAGATAGAGAAGATCCAAAGAAGAGCGGCGCATTTCGTCACAGGGTTATTTGGTAACCGTGATAGCGTTACGGAGATGTTTAGCAAACTCAAGTGGCAGACTCTGCAAGAGAGGCGCTCTGCATCGCGGTGTAGCTTGCTCGCCAGGTTTCGAGAGGGTGCGTTTCTGGATGAGGTATCGAATATGTTGCTTCCCCCTACTTATACCTCCTGAGGAGATCACGAATGTAAAATTAGAGAGATTCGAGCGCGCACGGAGGCTTTCAGACAGTCGTTCTTCCCGCGAACCATACGCGACTGGAACAAAAAAGGGAGGTAATGACAGTGGCACATAAAGTGCCCTCTGCCACACACCGTTGGGTGGCTTGCGGAGTATAAATGTAGATGTAGAAGTGTACGGAGCAATATGATGCACGAACTGTCACAAACACTGCATGGTGCTAAGAGTTCACGGATGCTGGGCTGCTCATGGCAACCACGTCTTCAACAGATTCACACATAACCTCAAATATTTCACAACCTGTGGTAGTGTAAACCATAGACATAACATCTAGTAGCTCCTGAAAAATCTGTTGTATTTAATCAGCACCCCGCACATATGCAATCTAGTGTTTTTCCAATGTATTCTTAATCTATAGAATTCTCAGGTGTCCCACCAGGTCACGCCAAAATCCCTCCACAATATTTCAGCAAACAGAAATGTTGCCATCTTCAGGTAGTCCCTGATAAATGCTGCAGGAGCACAGCATTAGTCAGAGACCATTTGAAGATGACAGTATGTCCGCTTGCCAAAATACCATGGGCGAATTACGAAGTGACCTGGTCAGACACCCAAGAATTCTATAAACCCCACACAAATACGGTAAGCTGTACATAATCTGTTACAACAGTGGTTTCATCAAGTGCTAATGAAGCAGCAACAAAGGTTTGACCTTTCTCCTTGAGTCGGTTTTCCAGATCCACACCCATTTCCTGGATCTGGCAAGATACTGTTTTCTCAAAGAGGCAAACTTCTCATTTCTTTACCTCTCCTCATGTTAAGCACTCTGCCAGCAAATACATGAACATATTAAGTATCTCGTGGCGCAAAAGGAAAATGGCAATGGGCTCATCTGAGAAGTCGTCATTTTGGCTACATTCACTAGGAAGTGAGAAGCATTAATAAATCGTACAATGCCAAGCATCAGACACACCCAGGTGTACAGCAATACAGCAGCCCACGAAAACAGTGTGACAGGACTGCATGGTAGCATGGTAGGTTGCCTATTCAACCCCTACCCTCTGGCGAACTGAAGGCCCCCCCCCCCCCCCCCCCCCTGCTCAATGGGCAGTGATGGAGCAGCCTACTCTACAAAGTTCTTACACCTTGCAGCCTTCCCTTCTTTCCTCAGTATGGGCTTGCCATCTGAGCTCTTAATATTCATACAGGTACTTGTAAAAGACGGCTTGGGAAGGATCAATTTGGATCCACAGAAATGTAGGAACATGGGGAGGCAATACTGACCCTACAACTTATCTCACAAGGTAGAATGAAGTGTGGTAATAGCATATATAGATTTAGAGAAAATTTTCAACAATGTTTACTGAAATACACAATGAAATTCTGAAGACAGCTAGGATAAAATACATGGAGCAAAATGTTATCTACAACTTGTACAGAAGTCGGGCTCCAGTTACAAGAGTGGAAAGACATGAAAGGCAAGCAGTAGTTGAGAGGGGACTGAGGCAACGTTGTGGTCTATTTCCATTATTATTAATATCCGTTAGCAAACAAAGGAAACAAGGGAGAAATCTGGAAAGGGAAGGAAAATCCAGGGAGAAGAAATAAAAACTTACGAGGTTTGCCAATGACATTCTAATTCTATCAGATGGAAAAGGACTTAGAAGATCAGCTGAATGGAACGGATAGTGCATTCAAAAGAGTTTACAAAATGAACATAAAAAAAAAGTAAAACAAATGCAATGAAAGGTAGTCGAATTATATCAGGCTATGCTGATAAAATAAGATTCGGAAATAAGGCACAAAAGGTAGTACCTGTATGAGTTTTGCTACTTGGACAGCAAAACAACTGGTGACGGCCGAGGACATAAAATGCAAACTGGCAATAGCAACAAAAGTATTTCTGGAAAAGAAGAAGAAGAAGGAAAGAAATTTGTTAACACCCATTACAAATTTATATGTCGTGAGGTCTTTTCTGAAGGTATTTCTTTGGAGTGTAGCCTTGTATGAAACTGAAATGTGGACAATAAGCTATTCAGAAATAAAAAACAACAGAAGCTTTTGAAGTGTGGAGCTACAGAAGAAAATTGAAGACCAGATGGGTAGAGCCAATAAGTAATGATTACATACTGAATAGAATAGGGGTGGAGGTGAGGTGAAGGGAAAGGGGAAAGGGGGCGAGGGGGGGGGGGGGGGGGAATTGTAGAGGGAGGCCTAGGCATGAATACAGCAAGTAGGTTCACATGGATGTAGACTGTAGTAGTTATGCAATAAATATGACTGGTTACAGCAATTTGTTTTTTAAGTTGTTAATCATAAGGGCTACATCAAGCATAACCTAAAGTTTTTGCATTTTAAATTACCATTATGTCATGAGGCTGAAGTCCAGATCAGGGACAGCAGCAGTCACTGTGATGCTTAGCTATTGCTCACAGGTTCGCAACACGTCAGTTTCGCGTAGTCAACGGGATGATTTTTTTGACACAACCAATGAGAGGCAAGAAGAGAAACAATGCATTTCTAGCACCGAAATTCAAACCGTTGTTTTGTTTGCTGTTTTTGGGAGTGTTAGTGAGTTTCGAGAGAAATATTTTGTGACTATGGCAACAAATGCTACAGAGTGGACTGATATTGGTACGGATTAACTGCAGAGACAAAAAAATCTATTAAATGTGCTGGTGAAATGATTAATTGAAATGTGGAAGAAGGCAGGTGGACCAATACTTATTTTTAATAGAATCGCAAGTTTGATGTATTAATAAACATTGCTCCGCATATCTTCTCCCATGATTTAATCAAAAACATTGTTCCACCTGGCTCCTCCCATGATTTAATTAAAAAACACTGATCCACTTACTCAGTGTGCTCATGCAGATTGATTGCGTAGCAACACAGAGGAAGGAAATATTTCACTGCTTTTTTTTAATACATTACGGGCTGTGATGCTGTCTTGGTTTGCAGATAGTAGCCCTGTTTAAATAGCTGTGACTCAAACAAGGAGCAATTAAATTTATAAACCTTGTTTACAGCAATGCTTCCCCCTTTCTTCTGACTGTATTACTTCAGAACATGTCGTCTGCCTGTTGCTCTCTCACTGGCTGCGTAATACTAACAGCTGACACGTCTTCTGTCCCCTCCATACCTGACGGCAAGTACTGATAACATTCCTGCACAAAACTCCTAAATACACCACTGGCCCTATCCTAGACTTTTACCTTGTCACGATGCTCTAGCAAATATACTTACTGGAGGAGTTGGAGCAGGATCAATGGAGATCTTCAAGTTAGAGGGCTCCTCCTCCTCGAGCCGCACAGACAGCATGGATGTGGGGTCTGGAACGGCCATGTCTTCATCGTCTTCATTTTCATTTCCTCCGCACACTGGGTCAGAGTCCTCACCACTGTCATCCACCGGCTCCACTTTCACCTGGTGGAGTGGCATCTTTCCCGGTTCAATGTATGCCTGTGAAATCAAAGATGCAGTATAACTAACTTTTGATGGTTTGGTGCTACATAAAGCCACATTTCCAAAGACAACAAAAACTTGCACAAGCACCACACCACCATCGTCCTCCAAGGCTTTCTCCACATGGACAGTCTGATATTCTGCTGGCACTGTATTCATGATCGTGTCAACTAACGTAAGACATGCAAACGTATAAAAGTGTTGTTGAAAAGGGGTCAAAGTATTATTCTAAAAGTATAGGAAGAAGTAAAACTACTTCTGAATTCCTCCATTTCTTGATCTACACAAAAGTCAGGCACATGTACGCTAGATAACATCACAGCTTGCCTTAAGTTACAAGTAACGCTAAATACTTGGCTGCTGGAAACATCCTTACCGTCACTAGGGTATGCTTACTGCACTTCTAAAAACACATTTTCTAAATTTTTAAGAGAAATTCTGGCCACTATTCATAATATCCTGAAGATGTATTGAAAAGTAAGGCTTTTATCTTAACTGTCATGTTTTGTTTTTATTTTTGGAGTTGGTCATGGTTCTGATATGTCACAGGTGCTGAAAATACAAATTTTATGTCACTAAACACAAACCAAAATAGCCAGTAGGATCAGCTTAAGAACTCCTGCAGAAAAAAAAACCCAAATTTTTACAAACATTAAAAATGCACCAAAATTTCTGAAAATGGGTACTGATCAAGCTGAAAAAGGGTACTGATCAAGCTGAAAAAGTTAAAAAATTTAAATACCTTGGTTTGAAAAAAGGGGCTATAGAACAAAAGATATGCAAAATAGGAGACTTTTACAACAAAAAAACGCATGTCTAAAAATGCAAAAATTAGGCATTACAATACAATAGCAAAGCCAGAATGTTTATATGCAGTTGAATGGCTAACATTAAACTATAACATACATAAATTAGAAATAACAGAAAGGAGAATCATTAGGAAAATATTATGACCACAAAAGCTAAAAGAACTTGGGAACTACACAATAATTATGAAATTTATTGAAATGTAAAAAACAAAACCATATCTGAAGTAATGATTAAAAGAAGACTGGTATTTCTGGATATCTATATTGAATTAGAAAAAAAATAATATAAAAGCCATAGAAAAAAACAGAAGTTTTTAGAGAAAAAGTCTTGAGTATAGAAGGGTTCCATGGCAATGGAATAAAGTGCTAGTGTGAAACTGTCAGAAGACAGGAGGAAAAAACATAGCGAACTTAGTACAGGAAGAAAAGAAGAGAATAACAAATAAGGTATTGAAATTGCCACATGGTCTTTAATTCGGCCACGAAAGACAGACAGACAGACAGACAGACAGACAGACAGAGAGAGAGAGAGAGAGAGAGAGAGAGAGAGAGAGAGAGAGAGAGACAGAATAATAAACAGCCGATACACCATAGACTCCCTTTTCCTGTTCGCATTCTAGCCTAGTGCTACACCGTATCTTTCACTCCTGTTTAAGCATTGCATTGATTAAACCAATGTGACAGTGGAGTGGAGGATGCACTGCAATCTGTGCAGACGTGTCTACATCAATGATTCAATGCCATCAGCTGTAGGATGTTTTGGTGCACGCTTAGTGTAGACATTTGCTTCCATTGTCAAGTCACCACAAATGGCTAAGGCTGCATGACAATGTTGCCATTGACATAGTGAATTCCAAAATGTAGTGTTTTCAAATGCAACATAACACTGTCACATATATTCAATTCCACAAGTACTGCAGTCGTGCTTATCTATGTATCTATATCGTTACTGTGATACTATCTGGCAGTGTGCATTGCTCAGTGTTATAGTACACAGCTGTTGCAGCTGAGTAAGTGTTTAAGGAGACAAAACAGCAGAGGTCATCAGTCTCCTATTCACCCCCAATGACGCAAGCATGGTACTCAATCTGTCTGGGTATGGAGTAAATTCCGTGTGCAAGTGTACTAACCGTTTGTGTAGCATGTATCCGAGGCAGGACGTGGTAACCAGCATGGCGTTCACATAGTAGGATGTGGGAAACTGCCTGAAAACCACATCCAAGCTGGCTAGAACCCCAACCCCCCCCTCCCTCCCCTGTCATTCTGCCGGGCAGATTCAATCTGGGGCCAACATACCTCCCTGCTCCTGAAGCAGTCCTGTTAACACACATCTACCCAAGCAGGTACAGAGGACAGACAGTGTTGGTTTTAAGCACCTATAGATATTACAAGCAATTTCAACACCATGGTACTAAGAGCAACCTGAAGAGTAACTGCAACATGCTAAATTCTGAAAACTGTAGGTCACTTCTATTTCTATGCCATTATTAATGCATTGTCATGCCCCTAATCCATGGTATCAGATTTATTTCAATCAAATGACTTCTCCTTAGCGATGCAAATTTAGTGCATTTATTTTTTGTTATGGTTTCACCACTCAACCATTGACTGAGAAAACAATGAATTGAATATGCTAGTTAGTACCATGTTACACGGACATTGTCCCCACCCACACACACTTTTCTGATTAGTCAGTTTATGTTTAACACATCAAACTTTAGATGAAAGCATTTTTGAAAAGCTGTTAAGTTTACTTTCTTGGTTACTTGAAATAGAGGCTGTTTATTTCCTTCTCCTAGTTTAATATGAGCACAATGATATGCATCGTGTAACAATAATTAACTGTGTCCGATAAGAATATAATCCCAGTTACAAAGGGCACTGCTAGTTGGCGTGCAACTCATTAAAATCCTCATTTATTGTTTGAAGATTGATATTTTGTAGTAGGAATTTCAAGATGGCATAGTTTCATCTTTCTTTTGAATTTATAAATTTCATCATTTTATCTCTTTATGTTACGTTGAAAGTTGGTGAAGACAACTGTCACAAAATATGGTACACCCATTACAAAATAAAATAAACGGAACACAGCCTTTGTCATGGGCTAATACAGCACAACACCACTAAGTACTGTTTATTAACTTTGATTGGCACAGAGAGAAAATTGTCAATAGCAAAAAGAAGTCATCGACTACTGATTTCTAGGCCTACATCCCTGTCAGACACCACAAAAAATGACAAGTTAATGTGTACACAATTTCTGGAGAATAACAATAAAAAAATTCCAAATTGGAATGTTACTCAATGAAAAATAACTGCATAAAATCAGTTTCAAAAGGACACTGCTCAATAAAAAGTGAAACACCAAATGACATGAGTAACAGGGAAGAATACAAACGTCAATAAGGAATTTTCTGCATTAAACAATGATTTATGAAAATGAAATAAAAGACTTTTTTAAATTTTCTCTCTCTTTCTTGCTGTTACACTTTGGTGTATTATTATTACAGTAATATGCTCACTAATATAAACTAATGAATGGAGATTAATAATGGCATGAATTCTATACAGTACTTTTGTCATCCTTCCCTGTAAAACATTTTCATCTAAAACAATACTTATCTCGTGTGTGTGTGTGTGTCACAAAACCGGCCCAAAAATATCTCTAAGGTGATAAAATTTTACTGTGTACCACAGGTGTACACAACTAACGAATTTATGGTTCAGTGAAAATCTGCCATTCACACCAGTTATCACCGCTGATTATCTCATAACACATCTTGGACTATCCCAGCTACAATGTATTCTGGAGATCCCAGTAGTAATTCTGTATGTCAGAATAGACGGTGTCACAAAACACTGAAAAAAGATGCATTGATGCGTATGTATGAATACAGTTATTTTAAGACTGCCACCAACAAGAAACTGTTCTTAATCACACCAAGAGCATAAATGGAGAAAGGGACGTTCACGCCACTTAAACGTACCACACTCCACAGTTTACTAAATACGACGCACAATTTTAGCAGTTGTAAAGGTCAACTCCAATCAGTGCCAAAATAATATGACCAGATGACATACAATTCATAAGTTTCGTATTGTTTACAGACAAGAACACACCAGCAAGCAAATTATTCTCGCGACAACTTCCAAAACTTCGTTCGATTTATGTTTGTTCACAAAGTCGGAAACAATACAATCCCACTACTTAATAGTTTTCGTGTGTTACTAGTTTTTCTATCAGTTTAATGTTCCGTAAACAGCTCTTTTGGTAGAATATGCAGAGTCCTCCAAACTTCGTTATATAACGAAAATGTAAAGGAAAGAGGGGACACTGCCACGCTTTCCTTAATCTATTGGATATAGCAGAGAAAATGACATTCATTTTCGTACAAAACATTCTGCAGAAAAGCTGTTTATGTTCAAGAATATTACACGAAATAGAAATTGACCCTCGCTTCTTCCGTTCTCTTATTCATAAACTACACTTATGCGTACCATTTGAATAGTAAAATAACCTCTGAAATGTGTTATCACATTAATTAACACATATTTCCGTAAGTTTAATTCAAACAAACACTGACTGTGGATCTACATGAAAAGCTTTCATCGATGCTGATATGGCATTCGCAATCGATACTTAATGGGCTGCCAAAGAGAAATAAAATTAATACTATTGATCGCTAGGTGTAGACAATTACACTAAAAATGTATGTCATTTAGTTGCACGAATACCATATTGTTATTCCATCAGAATATGAAAACTCTATGCAATCCCGTGGCACTCATTTGCGGCGACAACAGACTAACCCACAGACGCTACGCAGTTGTTTTTTTTACTATCTGTATCGGTATTCCATCACCCAATCCACCCTTGCCGAAAATCGTACTGACATGGATTTTTATTTCATACAGATATTAATGGAACTTTTTTTCACGTGTATACAGAAAGAAAATCATAATGGCAATCATTGTTCTAAAATAAAAAATTTGAAGTAACACATTATCAACCCATTTCGGCGAATATGATAGCACACTTACGCCAGGCAATTGCAGAGCGTAAAGCTGGTTGAACTACATACGTAACATTCGGTTTACTACTAAGAGAAATTTGGTGGTTCCAAGTGCACTCATGTTACGAAAGGGAACACCGGTACTTCTGTATAGTATTATAACGCAAAAAGGAAGATTAAACGTCTAATCGAAAGCAAGAGCTTTAGAAACTGCACTGAAACTGCAGTGCAGTTTTCAAGTGCACCATCCACCTATTTACTTTAATCGATTTGGTGAAATCACGGATATCCTAGAAATAGATATCCGGAACCCCGCCTCCCCGGATGCGAGTTCATTAGCTTAATCACTGCGCGATTTTGGTCGTCAATTTTGGAACGTGAACGACTTTAAAACATGTTGGATGGCAGGCCTAATGGAAAATATTATTACTTTTTATTTCAGGGGGTATGTGATAAGTCGTCTTACTTTTTGTGTGAGGCTCTTATAAATTCCTTCCAAGTGTCAATCCTTCCTCTCAGAGTACCACTTGAACCTGACATCGTCTATTATTTATTGGATGTATTCCAGTCTCTTTCTTCACCTGCAGTTTTTACACACTACAGCTCTCAGAAGCTCATGCATCATAGAAATTACATCTTAACTAATATCTTATCATCCTGTCCTTCCTTCTTGTCAATGTTTACCCATGTTCCTCTCCTTGACAGTCCTGTGGAGAACCTCTCAGTTTCTTTTCTTTCAATCGATTTGATTTTGCAACATCCTTCTGCAGTACTAGATACTAATAAGAATAATTCCCATGTCCGGCCATCCTGATTTAGATTTTCCGTAATTTCCCTAAATTGTTCCAGGCAAATGCCTGGATGGTTCCTTTGAATGGGCTGGGCCGACTTCCTTCCCCAGCCTTCCCTAATCCGATGAGACCGATGACCTCGCTGTCTGGTCTCCTTCCCCAAACAACCCAACCCCCAACTAACAAGAAGGGGAAAATAGTAGGGGGCTACTGTACAGATTCTCTCACTCACTCATGGAAAAGAAGATTATCTTTTAATGACATTTCAATGACAAGGTGTTAAGAGACAGTGCACAAGATCAAATTGGACAAGGAAACCAGCTTAGATTCCTTCAACCATCAAATAATTGAGGAAAACCTAATTATGAATGGCTAAGCAGGGGTTGTGGTGTCCTGAAGCTGAGTCCAGTGACTTAAGCACTGAGTGACCTTGATCGTAATTCACATATGGAGGTTGAGTAATTCGATTTATTCTTACACCAATCTCATCAACTAAGCTCACTGTAATGACCATGGATCAAAATACATGTTCCTCCACATAATAATTGTTTCCATCATGAGTAGAATATTCTGTCTTTATCTGTCACTAGTGAACAACCAGCCATTGCTGCTTTTTAACTGAAATTGTAGAGTAGATGTTATATGTTAGTTGCAAAATGCTGAAATTTCACATTAATCTTTATATAATTTCAAAGAGGTCCATAAACTGATAACTTAGTTCAAATATTAAGGGAGAGGGGAATTATAATGTCCTATGACTACAATTTCAGGAGACACAGTTGGAATCAATGGAATCAACCAATTCATACAAACACCTGGGTATCACAGTTTGTAGGGCTATGAAATGGAAGAATCATGCAAACTCAATCATTGGTAAAGCATGTGACAGACTGCGATTCACTGGTATGATAGTGGGATAATACAATGACTCTTTGAGGAAGATTGCTTACAAAAAGCTTGTGTGACTCATCCTAGAATGTTGATCAAGTACGTGGGACCTGTACCAAATAGGACTAACAGGGGATATTGAACATATACTGGGTGGTTATAATCAAAGTGCAGCTACCCACAGAGATCCAGTGTGGGCTCTAATTGTAGTATGGCAGCAAAGCTTGGTAGGTATCCTAATGCATTAATGCAGAAACGATTTATGCTGGAAAAAAATTGGTTTTAACTTTAGCCTCCAGGAGCAAATCTGGCACTGTGAATGCAAGTAAGATGTTACATATGTAGTGGAATACGAACAGGACATGGGCAGAAAATGTCAAACAAGTGAGGCACGCATAATGTTGATTTTGTTATTAACTGCCACTTACACAATTTGTTCAGTATGAGCACTGGAGACGTCATTGAGGTGCTGCATCTGTAAAATGACGTGATCAACAATTGCTTGCAGCAATTCCGGAGGAATCTAAACAATGTGTTCCTGTATACTGGCCTTCAGATAAGGTACAGATTGAAAGTCTCTCTGATAAATGTGTTTCTTTAGAGATCCCCAGAGCCAAAAGTCACATGGATTCCGAATGAGTGATTTTGCAAGCCATACATCTGTAAAACCTATGGAGATATCACACTCATGGAAGGTTTCATCTAGCAGATGTTTCACTGGGTGAGTGAAATGACATGTTGACCCATTTTGCATGAAAACCATGGCTTCCACACAGTTGTGCTCTTGCAAAGCAGGAATTACATACTATACGAGGAGATCTCGATAACACACAAACATTAAGATATATCTGACAGGCCCCCTGGGTGTATTCTCTTGAAAGAAGCACAGACTGAGAACAAAGATGCTTGTGAATCCACATCACACAAAAACATATAGCAAGTGCATTGGCTCTTCAGGCACAACATGTACATGTGGTTTAACAGTACCACAAATTTGGCAGTTCTGTGTATTCACTGGTGCCTCGTCACACTATTGAATAATGCTTGGACACATGTTGTCAACATTGATCCACCCCAGAAGTCAAAGAGCAAATTCAGAACATTGCTGCAGATCATGAAGTTTCAGTTACTGCATCACCTGGATCTTGTATGGATACTGTGTAATATAGACCATTAAACTTTTCACACTGTTGACCAAGGGATGGACAATTCTTGTGATACTGCTTGAGCACTAGCACTACCCTGGGCAACTGCTGTGGGGTTGGTTATGGCAACAGCAACCTCATCAATAACTTCTAATAGGATAGGAAGCCTTCCTCTTCCAGGTGCCACACTAAGCTCACCCATATTTTTGAATTTCACTATGATCTTCTTTAACCCATTATTAACAATGGGTCTCTTCTCAGACTTTTCAGTCAGCAATACTCTCCCAATGTGGCACTAATTTGCTGGCATTCACATAAAACAGTTTCACTTACAGTGCCCAGTCTCTCTTCTCAATATCCACACTGTCCGCTCTCGTTATCACATATCAAATGACATTGTGGATGTCATATAACCTATGTACAGCACTTCATTTGCACCTGGTAACCACAACTGGAACTAATTTGTTTTTCTGTGTAAATTGGTTCTGCATTACCATATCTACTAAGGTTTGCTGCCATACAATAATTAAAGACCACAATAGACTTCTGTCAGTACCTGGACTTTAATTATACCCACCCATTGCATAAAAGGGCATCTCAAATGATCAAAAGTTTGTTTTGCCCATGCGAGAGCTACACAGAGATGCTGAAAGTTCTGAACTGCAGATGCTTGGAAACAGATGCAGACTATCCAGTGAATGCCTACTTACAAAGTTTCAAGAGCCAGCTTCAAGTGAGAAATCTAATAATAGATTACGATCCCTTACTTTTGCTCTTGCAAGTCTCATGAAGACAAGATGCTCAGCATTATTTAAGCAGTCATTTGACTCATGCTCCATACACAAATGGAATGGGAAAAGCTCTAATAACTGGTACAATGGGCAGAACACTTCACACTGGTTTGACACTAGAAAGAGAAATGAAGATTAAGCAAAAAATAGGGAAGGCCACCACTAACACATAGCTGGTTGAAGCAGGAAGCACCGAAACACTTACAGTACAGAGAGTTAATTAGCTTGTGAACTCCCTCCTCCCCCCCCCCCCCCTCTCTCTCTCTCTCTCACGAATGCCCATGTCCACACACACACACACACACACACACACACACACACACACACACACACACACACACTTGTACCTCGAATCTTTCCTCAGATTTGTTTATTTTGATTGTTCTCACACTTTCACAGTGCTAATTATAATTTAGATTCACTATCACCATCAACCATTTGAAAAGCACCTATTGAATAAAGCCCTCCTCTATGCTTTTCCATGTTCTGCAGCCTCCAGCTAGAGGCATATAAGTTGCTCCTGCACATTTTCTAATCTCATCTATGCACTGTCGATAAGGCCACTGTCTCTGCATTTTCATACCTTCTGTAATCTAACAAAAAACTTGCTTTGTCTATTAATTCACCTGGCTTTATTTCTCACCCAGCTCCATTCTGTTTTCATTATAAATATACTTGTGGACAAACTCCAATTAGCCCCCTGATCATTTGCGTCTTTTCCTGTCTCTTCTAGAGATTCCCAACATTCCACTTTTGATTGCTGTTTCTCAGTTCTTTTCCAGATTAAAAGTCCATGTCTCATTGCCATAAATCAATGCTGTTAACATGCCCTAATAGCAATTTTTCTTTTAAGATCCACCAGGGATTTAGTTTTCAATACTGTACCAAGTTTATTAAAACCACTCTAGGCCACTTTCACTCTTCTTTTTATCCAGTCATTGTCTTCCATTCAACAACGGAGTTTTTGCTACTGCTTTGTTACAGAATTGTGGAATCTTATAGGTTGGTGAGTGTGTGCTGGAGCAAATATGCTATTTGACCAGAGTCTTCCAATTTTTTACAATTTGTGCCAATTGAGGACTGGAGTGAAACTTTTTAAGCTAGAGTGCTTCAAATTGTTTCATTGAATACTAAGGGAATGAGAAACATAAACTTTCATCTTGTTTTAATTTTTCTTTCTCAAATACTTTAAATGAGACATTTGGATCATATTTGGAGAAAGATGCAGCAGATTTTTTGTCAAATACAGCAGTTATGTTGGTACAGATGAGCTAGTTAATGAAATGGCAGCTTTCAAATTCCTGTAGAAAGAGCTAATAAAGAACACTGACACAGTTCCCCATTTGGATATTTTGAAGATATTTGTCTCCAAAGTATGAGTTACAAGATCCTTATCTAAACATTGAATTAGCTTTGATAATATTTATGACAATTCCAAACACTGCAGCATCTTGTCAATGCATTTTTAGAAAATTCAAGATCGCAAGCACCACTATAGGTCAAGTATAGGTGAAGGAGACAGTCAAATTCCTCTATCTTGTAGACAGAATGTGACACTGTTGCTAAATCTGATTTCAATGATTTAATCAATTAGTTTGCTTCACTCAAAGTGCGGATATGGAAATTAAATTATAATAAAAACACAATTCTCGGAAAGTAATATGTTCTCAACATCTAATTATAGCCTTTTTCTTTATTTCCAGTTAAAAACTTATACACTCCTAATAATTTATGAGAAGCCATTGCAGGATTCAAGTTAGCTTCTTATTTCCGTAGAGAAAATACGGAAAATGGAGGAATTGCCATATTTGTCAGAAACTGTTTTGATTTCAAGAATATTGATATTAATAGTTTTTGCTCAGAGCAGCAGTTAGATGCTTGTGCAGCAGAAGTAGTATTTCATAATTAGTACTTTATAATACACTACTGCCCATTAAAATTGCTACACCACAAAGATGATGTGCTACAGACACGAAATTTAACCGACAGGAAGAAGATGCTGTGATATGAAAATGATCAGCTTTCCAGAGCATTCACACAAGGTTGGCACCGGTGGTAACATCTACAATGTGCTGACATGAGGAACGTTTCCAACCGATTTCTCATACACAAACAGCACTTGACCGGCGTTGCCTGGTGAAACGTTGTTTTGATGCCTCGTGTAAGGAGGAGAAATGTGTACCATCACGTTTCCGACTTTGATAAAGATCGGATTGTAGCCTATCGCGATTGCAGTTTATCGTATCGCAACATTGCTGCTCCAGTTGGTCGAGATCCAATGACTGTTTGCAGAATATGGAATCAGTGGATTCAGGAGGGTAATACGGAATGCCATGCTGGATCCCAATGGCCTCATATCACTAGCAGTTGAGATGACAGGCATCTTATCCGCATGGCTGTAACGGATCATGCAGCCACGTCTTGATCCCTGAGTGAACAGATGGGGACGTTTGCGACACAACAACCATCTGCATGAACAGTTCGACGACGTTTGCAGCAGCATGGACTATCAGCTCGGAGACCATGACTGCAGTTACCCTTGTCGCTGCATCACAGACAGGAGCACCTGCGATGATGTACTCAACGACGAACCTGGGCACACGAATGGCAAAACGTCATTTTTTCGGATGAATCCAGGTCCTGTTTACAGCATCATGATGGTCGCATCCGTGTTTGGCGACATCACGATGAACGCACTTTGGAAGCGTGTATTCGTCATCTCCATACTGGCGTATCACCCTGCGCGATGGTATGGGGTGCCATTGGTTACACGTCTCGGTCACCTCTTGTTCGCATTGACGGCACTTTGAACAGTGGACATTACATTTCAGATGTGTTATGACCCATGGCTCTACCCTTCATTTGATCCCTGCAAAACACTACATTTCAGCAAGATAATGCATGACCACATGTTGCAGGTCCTGTACAGGCCTTTCTGGATACAGAAAATGGTCGCCTGCTGCCCTAGCCAGTACATTCTCCAGATCTCTCACCACTTGAAAATGTCTAGCCAATGGTGGCCGAGCAACTGGCTCGTCACAATATGCCAGTCACTACTTTTGATGAACTGTGGTGTCGTGTTGAAGCTGCATGGGCAGCTGTACCTGTACACGCTGTCCAAGCTCTGTTTGACTCAATGCCCAGGCATATCAAGGCCATTATTGCAGCCAGAGGTGGTTGTTCTGGGTACTGATTTCTCAGGATCTATGTACCCAAATTGCGTGAAAATGTAATCACATGTCAGTTCTAGTATAATATATTTGCCCAATGAATACCCATTTATCATCTGCATTTCTTCTTGGTGTAGCAATTTTAATGGCCAGTAGTGTAGTAAGTATATACAGATCACCTTCAGGAAATTTTGACCTCTTCATAAAAAATCTGGAAACTCTGCTGTCCCATCTCATAGCAAAAAACAAGGAAATAGTGGCTGCTGGGGATTTTATTGTGGATTTATTGATAAGCTCTGTCAGTGAACAATTATTGCAGTCAGTAACACTATCATTCAATTTAGTTCCTACTGTGAATTTTGCTAATAGGATATGTAAATGCTTTGAGACTGCCATTGATAATATCTTTGTAGACAAATCTAGGGAAAAAAAGTCGTATCACAAAACCAATAGTAAATTGGCTATCTGATCATGACATGCAGCATCTTGTGTTAAATGTTGAAACTTGTCAGGATAAAAAAAATCTATTAAATCTGAATACAGGAAGGTAATAAATAAGTCAAAAAATCTGACTCAAATGGAAAATACAATGAGTTCATTAATAAAGTTGCTTCCACTTTTGAAAATTGTTTTCCCCTAAAGGTAACTCAAATCACACAGAAGTCAAAAAATAAACTGTGGATTACACAAGAAATAAAGATATCATGTAGGACAAAAAGGAGACCGTATGTACTATCTAGGGACAGCTCTGATGTTAGAATTGTATCACAAAGAATACTGCAAAATATTGAAGCAAGTAATCCAGAAATCAAAGCAGCTTTATTATGAGAAAAAGAGAATTACATCAGGTAAGAAAATAAAAACTGTATAGGATATTGTGAAGACAGAGACAGGTGGGACCAAACAGGAAGAGGAACAGATAGCTCTAAAAATAAATGAGACTTTGGTAACAAGTACATGTAGTGTTACAAACATATTAAACAAGTACTTCATTTCTGTTACTAACAGCTTGGGGTTATCAGGTTCAGTGAACAGTGAAATGGAGTATCTGAGACCAGTCTTTAAAAATAACTTCATTAAAATAGAAATGACACTCACATCTCCCAAAGAAGTAGCATCCATCATGAAATCCTTAAAATCTAAGTATTCCAGTGGATATGATAACATATCAGCAAAGTTAATCAAAGAGTGCTCATGCAAGTTGAGTTATATCTTAAGTTATTTGTGTAATCAATCTCTTATCAGCAGAACATTTCCATACTGGCTAAAACATGCTGAAGTTAAGCATCTTTGCAAGAGGGGGGATAAAGAGATACCATCAAACTATCAACCTATTTCAGTTTTGCCAGCTTTCTCAAAAATATTTGAAATGGTTTTGTTCAAGCATCTCCTTGAGCATCTGACTGCAAATAATATATTGTCCATGTCACAGTTTGGATTTCTTAAGGGTTCTGATTTAGAGAAAGCTATTGACACTTACATTGAGAATGTACTCAATTCATTAGATAATAAATTAGAGGCTACTGGCATTTTCTGTGACCTGTCAAAAGCCTTTGACTGTGTGAATCACAGCATTCTCTTAAGTAAATTAAAATATTATCTTGTCACCGGCAATGCTGTGAAATGGTTTGAGTCTAATCTATCTAACAGGAAACAAAGGGTGTCACTGCAAAATACCTGTGCAGTAAGCAGTCAGTCTTCATCTGACTGGGAATTAATTACATGTGGTGTTCCTCAAGGTTCCATCTAGGGCCCATTGCTTTATCTTGTGTACATTAATAACCTGTCATCTGTTACATTGCCAGATGCTAAGTTTGTTTTGTTTGCAGATGATACAATCATTGCAATAAGTAGCAAGTCAAGTACAGATTTAGAAATAGCTGCTAATCCAATTTTCACTGACATTAATGAGTGGTTTAAATCTAATTCACTGTCATTAAACTTTGAGAAGAACCATTATATGCAGTTCAGAATCTGTAAGAGATTTCCTTCCAGCATGAGTATAATATATAAAGACATGCAGATCAAAGAGGTAGACAGTGTTAAACTTCTGGGATTACAACTTGATAATAAATTCAGTTGGGAAGGGCATACCACAGAATTGCTTAAGTGCCTACAAAAGTCTGTATTTGGCATGAGAATTATGTCTGATGTAGGAGAGATAAGTATAAAAATCTTGCATACTTTGGTTACTTTCATTCTATTATGTCATACAGGACCATACTCTGGAACAACTCATCAAACAGACCAAAAGGTTCTAGAGTGCAAAAGTGTGTTATAAGAATCATTCGTTGTGTAAATTCAAGAACATCTTGTAGAAACCTGTTCAAGGAACTTTGTATTCTAACCACTGTTGCTGTTGTTGTTATTGTGGTTTTCAGTCCTGAGACTGGTTTGATGCAGCTCTCCATGCTACCCTATCCTGTGCAAGCTTCTTCATCTCTCGGTACTTACTGCAACCTACATCCTTCTGAATCTGCTTAGTGTATTCATCTCTTGGCCTGCCTCTACAATTTTTACCCTCCATGCTGCCCTCCAATGCTAAATTTGTGATCCCTTGATGCCTCAGAACATGTCCTGCCAACCGGTCCCTTCTTCTTGTCAAGTTGTGCCACAAACTCCTTTTCTCCCCAATTCTATTCAATATCTCCTCATTAGTTATGTGATCTACCCATCTAATCTTCAGCATTCTTCTGTAGCACCACATTTCAAAATCTTCTGTTCTCTTCTTGTCCAAACTATTTATCGTCCATGTTTCACTTCCATACATGGCTACACTCCATACAAATACTTTCAGAATCAACTTCCTGGCACTTAAATCTGTACTCGATGTTAACAAAGTTCTCTTCTTCAGAAACGGTTTCCTTGACATTGCCAGTCTACATTTCATATCTTCTCTACTTCGGCCATCATCAGTTATTTTGCTCCCCAAATAGCAAAACTCCTTTACTACTTTAAGTGTCTCATTTCTTAATCTAATTCCCTCAGCATCACCTGATTTAATTCGACTACATTCCATTATCCTCATTTTGTGTTTGGTGATGTTCATCTTATATCCTCCTTTCAAGACTGTCCATTTCGTTCAACTGCTCTTCCAAGTCCTTTGATGTCTCTGACAGAATTACAATGTCATCAGCGAACCTCAAAGTTTTTATTTCTTCTCCATGGATTTTAATACCTACTCCGAATTTTTCTTTTATTTCCTTTACTGCTTGCTCAATATACAGATTGAATAACATTGGGGAGAGGCTACAACCCTGTCTCACTCCCTTCCCAACCACTGCTTCTCTTTCATGCCCCTCGACTCTTATAACTGCCATCTGCTTTCTGTACAAATTGTAAATAGCCTTTCGCTCCCTGTATTTTACCCCTGCCATCTTTAGAATTTGAAAGAGAGTATTCCAGTCAACATTGTCAAAAGTGTTCTCTAAGTCTACAAATGCTAGAAACATAGGTTTGCCTTTCCTTAATCTTTCTTCTAAGATAAGTCGTAAGGTCAGTATTGCCTCCCGTGTTCCAATATTTCTACGGAATCCAAACTGATCTTCCCCGAGGTCGGCGTCTACCAGTTTTTCCATTCGTCTGTACAGAATTCGTGTTAGTATTTTGCAGCTGTGACTTATTAAACTGATTGTTGGGTAATTTTCACGTCTGTCAACACCTGCTTTCTTTGGGATTGGATTTATTATATTCTTCTTGAAGTCTGAGGGTATTTCGCCTGTCTCATACATCTTGCTCACCAGATGGTAGAGTTTTGTCAGGACTGGCTCTCCCAAGGCTGCCAGTAGTTCTAATGGAATGTTGTCTACTCTGGGGGCCTTGTTTCGACTTAGGTCTCTCAGTGCTCTGTAAAACTCTTCACTCAATATCGTATCTCCCATTTTGTCTTCATCTACATTGTCTTCCATTTCCATAATATCTGGAGCATGAAATTTCAAACTTCTTCTTCTTGTCTATATTGCATTTGTCCACATTCCACTTCCATACAAGGCTACACTTCAGACAAAGGCCTCCAGAAAAGATTTCCTGACATCTAAATTTATATTAGATGTTAACAAATTCCTCTTTTTCTGAAACCTTTTCTTGCTGTTGCCAATCTACATTTTATATCCTCTCTACTTCAGCCACCATCCTGTATTTTTCTGTCCAAATAGCAAAACTCATCTACTACTTTTAGTGTCTCATTTCCTACTCTAATTTTCTCAGCATAGCATGATTTACTTTCACTACATACCATTGCCCCTGTTTTACCTACTGATGTTCTGTCTATAGCCTCTTAACAACGACACATTCCTTTCCATTGTTATTTTCATGCCCAGTGCCATCTCTGACAGAATTATCACATCATTAGAAAAATGCAAAGTTTTTATTTCTTATTCCTGAAATTTAATTCCTTTTCCAAATTTCTCCCTGGTTTCCTTTATTGCTTGCCCAAAGTACAGATTGAACAACATTGTGGTTAGGCTACTACCTGACTCAGTCCCTTCTCAACTTCTGCTTACCCTTCACTTCTTTCTGCTCTTATAACTACAGACTGGTTTCTATTAAAGCTATAGATAATCTTTTGGTCCTTTTATCCTTGCTACATTTAACATTTCAAAAAATTCGAAAGTCCAGTCCACACTGTCAAAAGTTTTCTCTACATCGACGCATGCCGTAAAGGTATGTTTGCTAATCTTCAATCTATCTTCTTGGACAAGTATTGTCTGATGTGTTTTTACATTTCTCTGGAACCCAAACTGATCTGCTCCAAGGTCAACATCTACCAGTTTTCCACTCTTGTCTAAATAATTTGTGTCAAATTTTGCAACCATGACTTATGGTTTGGTAGAATTCACACCTGTCAACATATGCCTCCTTTGGGATTGGAATTTTTTATTTGTTTAATGTGATCTGATTAGAGTTTTCTGGCCCTCTCTTATATCGGACCAGGGTTTCACACATACAGTACCTCCTTTTACAGCATAGTTACATAAGAAATAAACAATTGTAATATGACAAATAATGTAATGTTAAAATGAACTGAGTATCAGTAGAGACATTGCAAATAAATAATATTGACTAAGAACTAATAAGGTTACTTCTGTCAGTACTTCTACTACTGCTGCTGTTGCCACTAATCATGATGATGATGATGATGATGATGATGATGATGGTGATGGTGATGGTGACAATGATGATACTGGCAGATATAAAAAGAATTTATATGTGTGAAAGCAAGATGTTTTCTGATACAGCGAGTTCTGGGAGAAAGGAAATTTAAGGAGGCTGCACCATCTAAGAAACTGAGAAATGAGGAAGTTTTGGATGTTAAGAGTTAATGAGTTTGTACAGGGACAATGGTAATCCTTATTGTTCCTTCAGTAAATACATCAACTGTCTTCTGAAGCTGGAGGTGTCATTCAGTTCCCTAATAAAGTAAGAGGTGATTCCAGAGTGGCGTGCCTGTTCCTGAGAAGGACTTCAAGAAAGTGGATGAGTGTTAGAATGGGGCAGACAGGATTTTGCTCAGATGGAAATGGATGTTTCTGCCATGCTGTTCAGACATGAGTGTTAAGGTCAGAAAGAGATAGGGGCAGTGTACATTGATAAGACAATAGAGAAGCACAGTATGGAAATCCTGCACTTGTCTGCACACAACGTGGTGAAATACGATCAAGAGTCAAAAGTCACTGATACATCAAACACAGGCACTCATAGACAGTTACAGGTGAAGTAAGCTTTCCTGAACAAGACCTTGAAGGGTAACATCACTGAAATCGATAATAAATTGGAAGTACACTGTCCAGTGACATGAAGGTGACCGTCTGTCAGAAACCTGCATTATCAGTTTTTGCAGCAAGGGCCACTGTCAGGCATGTAGGAAGAGAGTCAGTGAGGTTCTGGAAGGAACCGACAGGGATGCAGAGCTGCGCCAATTCCAGTCCCGTGGCCAGCTGTGATAGATTTCTAGGTTGAGGATCCATGGTGCGAACTGTCCAATCATGATGGTCCCACGGATTCTTGATTGGGCTTAAGTCCAAAGTGTTAGGTGGGCAGGGGAGTACAGTAAACTCATCCTGGGGTTCTTCGAACCACTCATATACACTTTGAGTTGTGTGACACATTGCATTGTTCTGCTGGTAGATGCCATCATGCAGTGGAGAAACAAATGGCACGTTGGGGCAGACATGGCCCCCAAGGATAGATGCATATTTGTGTTGATCCATTGTGCCTTCCAGAATGACAAGATCACCCAAGGAATGCCACAAATAGATTCCCCATACCACAATGCACCCTCTTTGTTTGATTTCAGAGATTTCACGCTGTATAAGCCGATGGACATCTGTCTGAGTTGGCATAAAATGTAACTCATCTTACAAGGCTGACTGTTGCCACTCACTGGACATCCAACTGCAGGATTGGCATGAAAATTCCAGTCTTTGTTGCAGATGAATAGCAGTCAGATAGCTATTCGAACCATGTGCCTGCTACAGAGGCCCATACGCAGCTATGTTAACTGTACAGTTGTTGTGGAGACTCAGTTGGTAGCCCCTCGGTTCACCTGGGCAGTAAGTTGCGTGTCTATTTGCCTCTACACATCTCTGCAACTGTCGTTCATCCCTGTCATCTATGGCCCGAGGTGCATCACAGTTATCACAATGCCAGTTTTGGATAGTGCCATTTTGCCATGCACAATATAGTTTAACCGTGGGAGCACGCGAACAGTTTACAAACTTAGCCATTTCGGAAACACTTTCGCCCTTTGCCTGAAAGCCAATGATCATGCCACTCCGGACATCAGATAAATCATTCCTTTTCTGCATTTTGACAATGACTGCAGTGTTTTCTACATCCCCGTGACATGCTTTACAGACCCTCCACTGCTAGTACTCCCACCGGCGCCTGTGTATGGTAATTGCACACTGATGTCAAACATAACCAGCGGTCACCTTAATATGACTTGACCTTATATAAGTGTTTTGTACAAGTTTCTTTTCAGGTCAAGAGGAAAGAGCTTTTTATATTTTTGTAGGAAATGAGAGGGATGCTGATGCCTTCTTGTACATTGTAGTTACATGCTCAGTCGAATTTTGATTTTCATTTATTATTACTCCTACACTTTTTGCTGAGGGAGAGAAGTTGATATTTGTCCCATTTAGGACTGAAGATGATAGGGATTCCCAGTATTTCGGGCCAATGGGGCTAGAATTGAAAAACCAGTACCACTTAGGTTTTGGATGAGTTACGGTTTAACCCTATATTCTGTGCCTATTTTGACAGTACACATGTGTCAGTATCGAGATTCTCGATAGCTGTTTAAGATTTATTGGGTTTGCACTTAGATACAACTGGAGGTCATCAGCGTATATGTGGAATTTGCAGTAGGACAAAACTGATGACACATCATTCACATAGAGTGAAAAAATATAGCACGTAATACTGAATCCTGTGGGACACCTGATACTACCTGCCTACATTGTGATTTTATGGTGCCAGATATTGTTTGCTACATCTCAGGCCCTGGACAGTGCAGGAAGACTGCAGATATGTTCAGTAGTCAGGTGCTGTGGCAACATCCTTTTTGGGTATTGGCTTAATTAGTCCCTGTATCCAGACCTCAGTGAAAATATTTGTGATTAAGGAGCAGTTTAAGATATCTGTTGTAGTGATCAGTGGTGGTCAGTATTAAGCTTCATCATTTGGACTGTGATGCCATTGTGTCCAGTAGATGTTGATCTGATACGCACGATAGCAAGTAACATGGCCCTTGGACAGCCCCTACGTGTATTCCCTCTGCTTGTCAGTCTTTCATTCTTTGCTTAGTGCTTCAATTTTCCTACAGGCAGCTTCTATGTTTCCTCTAGTTATGTATGCTTCTACAACAGCCTTGCAGTTATCCTCTACTGATTCCTGCTTAAACTATTTGGACTTTCAGTGAACCTCATTCTTTCGACATCTGTATTCCATTTCATCTGCTTAATTGGCTGCATTTTTATATTTTCTCCTTCTATCAGTTAAATTCAGTATCTCCCAAGCTATTCAAATACTTATGCTAATCCTTGTCTTTTTAACTATGTGATCCTCTACTGGTTGCACTGTTTCATCTGTCTAAGCTAGACACTTATTTTCTGTTGTATTCATTTCCCCTGGTTTATTGCAACAATGACTAGCACTTCCTCTGAAATTCTCGACAATTTCTGGCTATTTCAATTTATCGTGGTCCCATTTTCTAACTTTTTGCAATTTCTTCAGTTTCAGCCTGCACTGAATTATGGTCGGAGTCTACATCTGTCCATGGAAATGTGTTGCAGTTTAAAATCAGGTTTTGAAATCTATGTGCTACCATTGTATATTCAATCTAAGAATTTCAGTGTCCCTAGGTACCTTTCACATATACAATTTTGCCGCTTGATTATTAAACTAAGCAATAGTTAAATTATTCTAGCAGGTGGCTTCCTCTTTCATTCCTTCCCCCCAGCTTATGTTGTCCTACATTTTTGCTTTCTCTTCCTTTTTCTACCACCAATCAATCATGACAATTAAATTTTCATCTCCTTCAACTATTTGAATAATTACCTTCATCCCATCACACATTCTGACAATCTATTCATCATCTGCAGAGCTAATTGGTATAGAAAGTCATACTACACTGGTTGGCTTTGGATCTA
Source organism: Schistocerca serialis cubense (assembly GCF_023864345.2). NCBI lineage: Eukaryota > Metazoa > Arthropoda > Insecta > Orthoptera > Acrididae > Schistocerca > Schistocerca serialis. Next base: position 161,695,417 of record NC_064647.1, on the reverse strand, counting down.
TCTTGGCTACATGTTTGTGTCAATATTTTTCAGCCATTATTTGGTAAACTGCTGGTTCGTTAGTTTTCACATCTGTCTTCTTATCTTGCACACCATTCAGTGCTTTGTCAAATTCTTCTCCAGAAACTTATCTCCCATCTCATCTTCTATAGCCTTGCATTTGACCTCTAGCCATTCCTGCTGAGACATTCTGCACTTCATGTCTGTTTCAGTTTTTAAATGTTTGAATTCCCTTTCATCTGCTTCATTTAAACATTTTTATATTTTCTCCATTTGTCAATTAAATTAAATATTTTGTGTGTCACCCTTGAATTTTTTTTTTTTTTTTTTTTTTTTTTTTAAGATATTTATATTTTGGTCAAATTATTATTCTCTTGTGAAGATTCAGAAATCTGTTGTGAGTTTTGCACCACTTCTTGGTGGGAAGAGCAAAGACTTTTCAAAAAACTTAACTACTGTAAGTTATATTTCACATGAAATCATTTGCAGAAGGCGTAGCGTTCTCAAGATCAAGAACAGAGTTCGCATTGTCCCTTAATTTATTTGTGTTGTGATCATGTTCGATCACGACCGGATATGAGACATAGCAACTACGAACAGAGAAACCTAAGGGACCAGACAGATCTGGAAATTTTCTTTGCTGTTCTACACTACACATTAAAAGAAGTTGAATTTAAATCACAAACAAGGTAAACAGCAATGCGCCTTCTGCCTTAACTACGACATTTGCCAACATGCAGTCGGTCCCTGGTAGATGTTTGAAAACTATAAAAACACCGTTATTTCTGTTGCTATTAATACGAAATGGATAGCATAGAAATACTTTAAGTAATAAGCAGGCACTACTGCATTTGAGAGTACAATAACTTATTTAATTACCTTAGTCAGTATTGCTAACAATAGGCTCCATACAATTTCTATTTTCTATCTTTCTAGCTGTTTCCTTAAATAAAGTCCTTTAACATCTTCGATATTTCATCTTAGATGCACACACAAATTCTTACATAGCACTGAACAATAGTAATATTTTATAATAACTAATTACTGATTGCAGACCACGCCATACACACGTCCACCGTCTTTAAAAAATATCACGACTGTGGTAACAGAAGAGGATTACATTCTTCAGCTGTAAAAAATAAGAAACACAAAATATATCTATCGATACAATTTATGAACAATTCATATTCCGCGCCATGGCGCGTAAGGTATTCATTGAAATATCAGGTGGTCGCTGCTAAGCGACAATCTAAGAGATTTTTACACAAATTGTATGGATTTTATGAGCCTGCATGGTTAGATTATCGAATGTAAGTTTATTTAAGCTATCGAAACAGATACTAATATTACAATTTCTATTAGACCTTGTCTTTTTAAGTGTGTGATCCTCTGTTGCCTTCCATATTTCATTTCTCAAAGGTACCCATTTGACATCTATCATATTTCTTTCCCTTGTTCCAATCCAATATTTCCTAACAGTCCCTCTGAAACTCTTCACAAGCCCTGGTTCATTCAATTTTTCCAGATATATCTCCATTTTTTTACCTTATACAATTTCTCCATTTTTAATCTATAGTTCATAACCAATAAATTACAGTCAGAGCGTACATCTGTCCTTGGAAATATCTCACAGTTTAAAATCTACGTTCAATATCATTAGCCGTGCAGTAGTCGCACCATTATTTGCACCATTAGTACTCACTGTGGACTGTCAGTCTGCATGGAGATAAATGTGGATTTATAAATAAAAATCAATGAAATAATTGTGATACATGAATCACTATGTTTAAATTTTAATGGTAGCTCAGATTTCCACGTGTTCTGAAACAATCTGATAATACAACAAGTAACAAAAATCTCTTCATACAGTACCACTGTCTGTGTTAGTGGCATGAATTGCCAGAGAATTGATGCCTCTAAAATTCAGCAGGGAATAAGATATGACCATAGGCAATCAGTAGTGTGTCTTGTGAAACTGTAGACAGCACACAATTGTCACCTGTCTACACCTCCTTTCGTCTTGTGCACAACTGTCACTTCTGCTTTGTCCATCCCTTTAACACTGTCATTGTGGTGGAGACGAGATACGAGTATCATACAACATTTTCACCTTTCTTAGGCATAAATGGTATAAGAGTATAAGATTTTTTGAAGGCAAATTTGAAGCCTCTGGATGATTATTGGCTTTGTGTATTCAAGGGGCAATTCCAGTTCCCCAAAATATGTGAACAGAACAATTAACTGACCTCTCCCTAACAAAAAAATGTAACTAATGGAAAGTAACACCACAATAATAAGAAAATCCTTGAGAATAAAGTACTGTATTCCTGAAATGGTTTCCCTTATTCTATTTTTCCTAGAGGCAACAATGTAAATCATACCAAATTCCGCTGCTCAGATGGGACAGTCAGTCTGCAATTCTTGACCATTTCACCACTGCAGCTCCAGTAAGAATGAAACAAAGGAGGAACATATTACTGCTAACAGGAAGGTACTTGGGTCATTTTTCCCCTTGATCTGAAGGGATTGAAAGGAATGGAAAAAATGTATTCGCGCAGACTGTCAGTCTGCATGTGACTACTGCAGGGTTAATGGTGTAAATGCACACAGTTGAAAGTGCACGATACTAGAAGCAAAAAAGTCTCATTAAAAACAGGTCTGCAAATGAACCGTTCATGATATAATTGTGCTTTTGCAGTTACCAGCCATTACTGATATAACTCTGTATAAACACCTTGTCCACAGTGGGATCTTCGTTTACATTTATGAGAGACAATATGGATACGATAGAGTACACAGTCAGAGTATCACATGTGTCAGTTGTTTGGGAAATATTAGTTTTATTGTATGAGTGTTGGTAGTAACACGGAACATTATAGTAAAGAGGAGTATGCAGATATGCATTTCACGTACAGTAGGGTTAACAGCAAAAGACGGGAGACTGCATACTTGTACGAAGCACCCTGGGAGTCAAACGTTTACAAGGGTGCGTCAATGCCTCTGATAAAATGGGAGCTTTGCATGTGCTGTGTGAGAGGGTAGGTCACATGAATTACACCTGTGCCTGAGGCTGTGAACAGTCGATCACTCTCCACAAATCTCGACAAGGAGAGTTGCGTCACAAATTCTTGGAATGAGGTACAGTAGTGTCTGGAAAATAATACATTGCAATGCAATGTAGCTGCATCATCTCCAATGAGTTCAGTGTCTTAATGAGGCAGTCTTTAGTCCTAGACTAACATTCTGTGTGTGGATGCATCAATAAGCCAAAGGCAACCCTACATTTGACAATAACATTTTATTACAGACAAGGCATCATTCACACATGATGGTAGGTCTATTTATAACAATTCTCATATTTAGTCATTGAAGCTCCAATCCACAAGCTGTGCATTAATCTCCACATTCGTAACTTTTCTTATTGAATGTGTGGTTAGGGGTAGTAGGTGATCATCTAATTTGGGTCTTACATCTACTAAAGAACTCAATGGACAGAATTACCTTCGGTTTCTGAGGCATCATCTTGAAGGATTGCTTCACGATGTTTCTTTTGAGCAGGGGTAGCCAACGATTCAGCTCATGAGCTGTGCCCGGCACGAGTGCCACAGCACTCAGCCTGGCTGGTACACTTCCACCACCAGCACACCAGACTGTCTGAGTGTCAGGAGGGGGAAGAGGGGGAACTGCGAATGCATTACATTTAAACGGCAATGCAGTCACACTGCATACGAGTTGGTTTTATATTTCACATTTCTCAACAACATACATAAAAAACAAAACAAATTTTCAGTATTATTTCATTATTTTTGGCATGCTGAAGACCTAATATAATTTTTAGCTGGTACAAACTGTCAGCATACGGGCAGACACAGATAATTTAATACATTTTCACACTCAGGTTTCCATGTAATTGTGACTTATTTAGTTTCATAGTCAAAACAATGTCTTTCACACACATTTGTTAGTCAAAATATTGTAGCACTTTTCCATCATTATTACTGATATGATGAAATTACCTGAGGAAAGCAATGTAGATGTCCTGGGCAGTTTTAATGTTCAGTGGATTTGTCTTTACAACCAAAACTACCTGCAGATCAATCAAGTACATCTGCACATGCACAGGGGCACTTTCAACTGAAACAGCAAATGGTATTGAAAACAGATATAAGATTATATGAATGCATGGTGTCTGTTCTTTCGGACATTTCATATAATTGATATGCCTACGTAGGCAATTGATCCACCCTCTTCGGTGCGGTTGCACACATACGTCCGACATCCTGTGGGAATCTCACAGTAGTGAACAGCAGTAAAATGGACAGGACTGTGGATAGGTGGCACTCGCTGGGAATGTGGATCGGCTGTGAGGCATGCCCAGATAGTCAACACAGTTGAGATAGCACGGTGTCCCGGATGGCGCAGTGGTTAACGCACCTGCCTAGAAAGCAGGAGATCCCGGGTTCAAAATCTGGCCTGGTACACTTTTTCATTCTTTGCTACTGATTCCACTTAATGTCCCCCTGCAGCTGACAGTAATGATCCCCTTTCATTTACAGATATAAGATTGGCAGTGCACTCAAAATGTTTATGAAACTATCCTTGTAATTCTTCCAAGGTCACAATGAATCCTCCAAACCTCACATTTTATTTAATGTCAGTGAGCTTAGGAAACTGGACTGTCAGAATTTGTTCCTTCTATAACAACGTGATTTTCTTTTCCAAATGCATCCCCATCAGATCACAATGAAGTTGTGCTCCTCACTTTGCAATGTCTTACCGTAGGCAGTGTGCAGTCAAGTCCACGTAAAATGCGAGATCCGCAGTCCATTTCAGATGTTCTAATTTTCATTCCTATACTCTATTTCCCTTCACAAATTCACCAATACCGAGTTTTAAATAGAAAAAGCATTCCAGGGATGCCACTTGACTTAACCAATGTAATTTGCAGGTAACTGGACTGTGTTTATCAAAAAGTGTCCCTTCTATAGCATCCCCATCAAATCAGAAAGTCTCCACACTCTTTGTTCAGTTCTATTGAAAATGATTGCAACTGACAATGAAATAATGTGTGTAACTTCAGAAATTTTATTATTCGTGTCACCAAGTTCTTCACATGCTCCATGCCTGCAAATTTAGTACAAAATGCATCCTGATGTAAAGAACAATGAAACCCATCTGTCGAATGTCATAGTTTTTCACTCTTTCATTGTCAACTAAATCTTTAAATTCTTTCTGTGTGGTACCATAATGTTGTGTCAAGTAAAATTTGCAGTATCCGTCACTTATCATCATCATCTTGCAGTTTCCAGCCACTGGCTGGGTCTGTCGGGAACACAAGCCTCTCCATCGTATTCTGTCTTTCCACCATTTCCCCTCTTCCACCTTCGTCCAGTTCTCTCCTCTTCTCATCACACATTTCTTCACTCCCTTCACCCATCTATCTCTTGGTCTTCCTCTGGGCCTCTTCCCCTCCAGTTGCAGATCAAACATCCTCTTTGGAATTCTTCCCTCATCCATTCTCTTCATGTGTCCATACCACTGCAGTCTTGATTTTTCTATCCTGTCCTGTACTGGTTCCTCCTTTAGTCTTTCCCTCACATACACATTTCGTAATCTGTCTCGTCTTGTTACACCCAACCTGCTCCTCTGGAACTTCATTTCACTAGCCTGTATTCTACTTTTGTCGCTTTTGTGCATTACCCATGTCTCACTTCCGTATGCCAATATGGGGACAAAGTAGGTTCGATATATAATTCCCTTGGATTTCTGTGGCACCCCCTTGCTCCAAATAAGCCCCCTAATGCATTTGTAGAACTGCCCTGCTTTTCTGCACCTTTCATTCATTTCCATTGCGTTTCCCCCCTTACTTTCAATCACGCTTCCCAGGTACTTGAAGTTCTCTACCACTTGTAGTTTTTCCCCTCCACAAATTATATCCACATTTGGCCTATTCTTCTTCCTTGTTGTGACGATTATTTCACTTTTCTTTGCAGAGAAATGCATTCCATATTGTGCTGCCATTGCCTCCCAAGCATCTAACTGCTCTTGCACCTCCTTCTCGCAATTTCCCCACAACATCAGGTCATCGGCAAAAAGCACTGCTTTCATTTTATGATCTCCAATTGCATCTGATACTTGCTGTAGGATTTCATCCATAACAATAATAAACAATAAAGGCGAAAGTGCACTTCCCTGTCGCAGCCCATTTTCCAGCTTGAACCATGCAGTACGTTCCCTCCCCACTTTCACACAACTCTCACTTCCCTCATACATTTTTCTGACTTTTCGTGTTATCTCTTCATCTAGCCCTTTTGCGTTCAGCACATCCCAGAGCTTGTCCCTACAGATACTGTCATACGCCTTCTCAATATCCAAAAAGGCCATGATTAAGTCCTTCCCGTACTCATAGTGCCTTTCCTGCAGTTGCCTTACCGCAAATATGAGGTCCGTTGTTGATCTTCCCGGTCTGAAGCCGTACTGCTCCTCTTGCAGTCTACTTCCAATACTGCTTCTTATTCTCTTCTCCAGAATCTTTTCATAGATTTTTCCACAGTGGCATAGCAGGGTGATTCCTCTGTAGTTCTCACATCTCCTTTTATCCCCTTTCTTGAAGATCGGGACTATAATTCCTTTCTTCCAATCCTCAGGAATTCTGTTCTCCTTCCACACCACCCTCAGCACTCTGTATAGCCACTGGGTTCCTACTTCTCCTGCTGCTCGTATCATATCCACTGTTACTTCGTCCCAACCTGGTGCCTTGCCCCCTTTCATCCTCCTTATGGCTTCTTCCACTTCATTCCAAGTTAGATCATCAATTTCCCCACTATTATAATCGTCTGTTGCCTTAGGCTCTCCATCGCTGTTAGTTACCCGCTTGGCGGCATTCAACAGATCTTCAAAGTACTCCTTCCAAATCTTTTTAAGCTCATGCATTTCCTCCACAACTCTTCCATTATTATCCATGATCCTCAGGCACTCGCTTCTGTCGTTCCTCTTATTTCTTACCATGGTGTAAATTACTTTTTTGTTACTGCATAAAATATACTGAGAATTCCCACACACTTTTAATGACTTGTGACGATAGATCACTGGGCTGCCTCTTTTTGTGCAAACACGATCTATCTGGGAAGTCCTTCATACCACGAACAAATAGCGGAGGGTAAACAGCACAGATACCGTGGTTCTGCTGAACTGAGGAGAGTTGTGCTGACAGAAAAATGCCACACAGCAACACTCAATGAAATGTCATGCTGTTCTGGGTACTTTCGAGAAAGAGCAAGCAAAGCCAAGAAAGGTAGCACACCGTGGCCAGCCCTGCCTTAGAGCAACACCACAGGATGGGGTACATGCATGCTGGAGCACTGGAACATTTTGCTGCTTGATGAGATGACATCTAACATGCCAATAAGGCCAAACATGCATTAGGCAAGGAGAACCTAAATGTGGCCTCCGAGATCGTTTTATCTGAACCCCATCATTTTGTGTGTTTGGGGCCACTTTAAAGATGTAATGTATGCCACTCTTGTTAATGAGGTTGAAGAATTGGAATAGAGATTTGCCAAGAATTCCAAAATGATCCAGGTGTGTCTGAAAGGATACGAAACTCACTGCGGCAGAGACAGGTACAGACCCGCATCCGCTTACGAGAACAGCACTTTGAACACCTCTGACTTTAACTACTGTCATGTAACAGTTGTAGTTGTTCATTAAAAACTTCTATACCTCTGCCAAAGTATTTCTAATAACTTTTCTTAATTTGTACAGTATTTGTATCTCTTCCTAACTGGGATGACATTTACACAGAATCAAGTCAGTGGTTGCTGGTAACCACAAAGTCGCTGTTATCTTACAAGTGGTTCATTTACAGAGCCATATTTGCTGAGACAATTTGCTTATAGTATCATGTACTTTCAACTGTATGTTTTTACACCATTAACTATGACACACTCTGTGTAATCAATTTGAAACCTTCACATGTCCCCTGATCTCTTCCACATATATCACCTTCTTTCAAGATTCTTAACCTATGTGTTGCAATTTTAAATTATGCTGTGTGTAAAATTCCTCTTTGTTCCTTCCCCAAGTCCATGTTCTCCTACTATTTTTCCTTCTCTTCCTTTTCCTATTACCAAATTCTAGCCAGGAATCACAATTAATCTGAATAATTGACTTCATCTCATCATACAATCTTTCAACCACTTCATCATCTGCAGAAATAATTGGTTTGTAAACTTGTACTACATCTGCAGTGGATTGAAGACCTCAGATTTTAAGTAGACTTGACAGCACACTGCCCAAACATGGACATTCAAATGTTGGACTATTTTACCCCTAGAACATTGTTCCCAAAAGGACGCCATCATCATTAGGCTCCATAGTAGAGTTGCATGCCCATGAGTATAATAAAAAGTAATGGTTGTAGCTTCCAGCAACTGTTGATGTGCGGTTTGATACAGTTGAGGCTTTTTTTGGCCTTTTGAACTTTTCCACACTAAATGCAGCACTGACAGTCTATTTACCAGGTACAAGTGGAAGACACCACTAGCATTGAAAAAGTAATGAACACTGCCTTCACTTTGGACCCAAGTTTTGCTGTTGTCATCCCGGTCTTCCAGAAACCCCTTGTGCCACGAAAACACCTGTCATTTTGACAGAAAGTAATTCTCAAATGCTGCTCAATCACTTGACGGGTTTTGGCACCAGACTTCCCATTGTTTCACACAGATTTGATTCATACCTTTATTTCAATGTACGTTGGATCGTATCTGGAATCGGACCACACCACACAGCTTCACACAGCGACATGCCCCAATTGTCTGGTGGCTCAGAGAAAGGGGTGGTTGGTCACATTGGAAAGCTAACAGCCCCTACTGACTAGCCCATGTGGGTTAGCATTACTCATTGTTGAACGTTTATTGTGAATGTGCTTAAATTTATTATCAACTTGACGTGTTCCACTACCCAGAAGATTCTTTTTTATGATGAGATTTACAGAACATGAAGTGTGACTGAATGACTCTCATCTGACTCTTAATCTACACAGTACAAGTAAGTATACAGGGTGATTCACGAAGATATGCAAATATTGTAATATGTTATTGTACAAGTAAAACTAAAGAAAAAAGTTTATATAAACATGGGTCTGCAAATGTTTATTATGGAGTTACAGCTAATAAAAGATTTTGTCAGCAATTTAGCAACTATGCTAATGTGAAGCCATCGAAAAACTGTACAAGGTTAAAGTGAAGCAAAATTTCCATTTATTTTGTTGTTATTGGTCTGGTGAGTCTAATAAAACATGTCCCAGACGTGTATCTGCAGTAGTTTTCCAGAACATCCAGAGAAGCAAAGATTATAATAACTGAAACAAGCAACAAAATGTGTTCATACACTTCCAGCTAAATGTGTTGAAGTTGGTGGAGACATTGTTGAATATTTATTGTGAATGTATTGTGAAATTGTATACTGTACAATTTCCTTAACACTGAGCTTTGTTTTTTTCCAGTTTAAAATGAATTTAGGTGTGCCATGGTATTAATAAAAGCAGATTATCTGACAGATTCATACAGTTTCAGTTAACGTTATTACAGTCATTTTTCCAAAATTAAATTCTCTACAACTTCTGTTGAAAACTTTGTGCAATTGTCTGTAATTGAAAAACAAATTGGGCCAAGTAATTAATAAATTAAAAATTTTATGAAATTACTTATTTGCTTCTCTTACATATTTAACTGATACTACCTTATACATACATTTACTAATTAGTAATTTCTGTAAGTAAATATCAAACTAATAAAATAAATATATTAGAATCTGTTTCGGTGCTTCCTTAATGTAGTGTACTCTAAATTCGTATTTTTTTTCCATACCTTGTTTTTTAACTGTGGATAATGTTACAGCAAAGTAATGTCTCTTGCAGCTTTACTATTTGAACTGAGGCAGAGATGATTATGTTCCCAATGCCTGTAATTGTTCTGACTGCTTTGTTTTCCCACATAGATACTGTTTGTGCAGCAGGAACATTGCCCACACATTCATACTGTTAGGCAAAATGGCAGATGGCATAGTAGGGAGACAGAAACTGACTATTACTAACAAATGATTTTAATTTGTATAACAAGTAAGTCAAAATGCGTATGGCATGTAAGACTATGGTTTCTTTTCACTACATTCCTGCAGAGACAAGCTGTGCAACTGATCTAATCTTGCAGAAGCTTCTTTAAGTTAGTTGTAATATTTCCTCAAAGTGCTGAAATGTTCTCAGTGCGGAGTTCTTTTAGCAGTGAACCAATGCTCTTGTACAGACAGTTTTTAGGGCATTATAGACCACCATGTACACCACAACAGATTGTTACTTCTGTTGCTGCAAGGGAAATGTTTTTGTATTATGTTGGTCAGAGTACAAAACAGCTACAAGGGTAATCAAAAAGAAAGGTCTTCAAAGTATTGGAGATGCAGAGAAACTGTTAATGTGGCTGTGGCCCACACCATTGTGATTGGTACTTTCCCCATATCCAAATGACCATCCGCACATCATGCTGGGGTGTTCAGTCTCGGCTTTGGAGCTGTTGAGAATAGAGCTCCTCTTGGATACTTCTGCCCAGTCCAATGTATGCACAGTTATTCAGTTTATGAACACAAAAGGAATCAAATTGATTGAAATTCATTGCCAGTTGCCAAAAGTGTATGTCGAGTCATGTACGGATGTCAAAAACTTTTGCAAATGGTGCAGTGTTTGCAGCTGATCGTACTGAAATCCACTGAGAAGAAAAGAGAGGGAGACCATCAATTTCTGATGATACGGTCATGAAGGTTGAGCTAACTGTGCATAAAGATTGGCAAATTACTCTCAATGCTTTCTCCACTTTGATTCTGTAAGTTTTCTGAGACAACATCAACAGGATTTTAAAGGAAAAGTTCTCAAGCACATGAAGTGTGACATTATATTTTTAGGATGGCATGTCCCACTTTTGAGCTTCCATGATGACAAAAGATGTTCATGACATTTAGTAGTACGTAAGTGTTAGGACATCCCACTCCGCGAGATATTATTACGACATGAGCAGATGGTAGAACAACTCAAATCAATCACAACTACGAGGCAGAACGGTGAGTCAGGGTCTCCACCTGCTGCATAGGCCCATTTGTTCCTTGGCATCAGGCTTTGAAGGTGTATAGAAGAAAAGGAGAAAAAGAGAAAAGGTCATGGCTACAAAGGACACCATGAAAAATGACTGTCAAAATAACTTATGTCAAAATGACTTATATTAAGATGCAGTTGCCGTCTTGATTTGGTCCAAGCAACATCTGTTAAAAGGGTATGTCAACCTGTTGTGATATGAGATTGTATGTTAAGGGAAATAAGGTTTAAAGTTCAGTTGTTTATGCCATTCAAGTAGCTCGGAAGACAATTAATGCTCTCTTTCAGCATCAGTACATGCACTGACTAGCAGGTCCACCTCAGCCAATATCAAGAAAGGCAACTGAAAGAAATTTTATTAAATAAATCTACTGACATCAAACATAAAAGAGTTACAGATCATGCACAGGAAATGTAACACGGGTAATACACCAAAAGCAAACTAATTTGCATTTCAAAAGCCACGAATGACAATGAGTTGATATTTCCCAAAGTATTCTTTGCCGCAATGCAGACAAAAAGGACAACCTTTTGAGACTCAATTGTCACAGCTGACAAAAACTGGACACTACACTCTATACCTGAAACCTAACAATAATTACACAAGTGGCATCATTCCTCTTCACCTGAGCTACTAAAATTCAAACAAAGACAGTCTTCTGGTAAAGTCATGGTAACTATGTTTTGGGATGCCTGCTGGGGCCACAATAAACACTGATAGGTATTGTGAAACTAACTCAGATGGGCAATTGAGAACTGAAGAAGAGAAATGTCGAGCAATGGTGTAAGCATTTTCCACGGCAACACTTGCCGACATTTCAGTCATCGATCCATTGCTCTCCTGCTAGAGACTGAATGGAACATCAGCCCCAACTGTTCCCTAAGCGGAATGAACATTTGGCTGGAAGACAATTCAGCTCTATCACATTATCAACTGAAATGGCTCTGTATATTTTTTTCCACTTGTATTGTAAGATATCAATCTTGTTGCTCTTGCAGATAATAGAAGTATAGGAAAAAAATAGCACTAGTCTCTTACAAATAGGGCTGTCAGTTAAATATCTGTTTGAATTTGTTCAGTATCAACAACTGAATACTTCTCATACAACACCATAACCTGTAATTATAATCTATTCAACCAGTTTAATAGTAAAAGTAGATACTGATCTGGTTTTGTACTAAAAACAGATCACAGCTTGACTCACAAAACCCACACTTTACGCTGAACAGATGGTGTTCATTTTGCTACATTTATCTGTGATTAAATACACATGTAGGTGAACTAAAGATGAAAATATTATTTTATTCTGGGTATTAACACGACTTATAAGTTACGGAATTATTATTTCGGTAAACATGATGTTCACAGCGCATTTCCTAACACACGAATACATTACAAAAACTATATCTGGTGTTAATACAAACCCTCCAAAGAGACCCATTGAGAAAAATAGTATTCAGACAGTAGTATCTAATACACACATTCTTCTTCCACTATCACCCAGTCTAGTTTTTTTTATTAGAAATGAAACTCCTCCAGCTGTACTTAAGATTTTATATTTATTTGACTACTAGTTTCAACGTTGCATCAACGCCATCTTCAGGCCTGTACACTTTGACAAAATCAATTGTGTGTGGCTGAGTACTAGAAGTCCACGGTGAGTCCAATACATGCTCCACATGAATGGTGGGCAGTAACTCATTCTAGTTCTATCACTAGAACCTCTTACCCAATTAGAGGCAGGGCCACCTGTGACAGCAGCCGTGAGGTCTACCAACTTAGCTGCAACCACTGTCCAGCATTCTATGTGGGCATGACGACCAACAAATTACTCATCTGTATGAACGGCCACTGCTATACCGCTGGTTAGAGAGTGTGCTCGACTTCAAAGATAGATTGCTTCACAGCCTGTGCCATTTGGATGTTTCCTACCAACAACAGCTTTTCTGAATTGCACAGTTGGGAACTCTCCCTAGAACATGCCCTTCATTTCGTCAATCCTCGTGGCCTCAACGTTCTACAATCCCTGTACCCACCTACTAAACCCCTTCTATACTCCACTCCAGACTCACAAACTCGTGCTATACCTCAGTGGACTCGCACAGTCCTTTCCCATTTTCTAACACCCCCCCCCCCCCCCCCCTCCCAGGATGGCCACGCCATACTGCAGTTAGCAATCTGCCATTCCCCAAATCCCCACCATATTCCATCCCTACTCTGCTATCCGTCTCCTTCTCCATTCCACTTCTCTTCTGTACAACCATTACTCATCCCAGCCGAGTCCGCTGTTCAATGCAGTTAGGCCCAGCACCCAGAGATGACAGTGTGGAAGATTGTGCGTGAATGGCTGGCTGTGTGTGTGTGTGTGTGTGTGTGTGTGTGTGTGTGTGTGTGTGTGTGTGTTATTCTACATTTGAAGGAGGACTTGTCCAATGGCTTATAATATTATAACAGTATTCTTTCAATGTGTCTGTCTCCCGCTCAGCACCTCCGCTATTTTGAGAGAAGGAGTCTATCCTGTTTCATATTATAATGTAATTGGATAGGTAAAAAATCTACTCACCAAGCGGTGGAAGGAGAACAGACATATAAAAGGTATTATGTATGCAAGCTTTCGGTGCCATTGGCTCCTTCCTCTACAAAAGAGGAGAGAAGGAAAAGGACTGGTGAGGTTTAGGAAAAGGGGTAACATTTGGGAAAGTCACCCAGAATCCTGGGTCAGGGGAGACCTACTGTACGGGATGGGAAGGTCTGGTAAATCTCTTGACCCGGTGTGTTGGGAGATTCTTCCGACCTGTACCCCTTTTCCTAAACCTCACCAGACATTTTCCTTCACACCTATTCCTTCCCCTTCAACCCTTCTGCCAGAAGAAAGAGCCAACAGCTCCGAAAGCTTGCATACATAATACCTTTTACATGCCTGTTCTCCTGCTGCTGCTTGGTGAGTAGACTTTTTATCTTTCCAGTTACATTGTATTTTCAAAAATTGATTATTTTTGTCATTATATTTCATATTATTATATACATATATATACTAACTGGACTAATAATAATCCCTACAAAGGCCTCAAAAGTTTAACATTAAAGGATTCCTGATGCATACACACATTGTTGACAACTTGAGAGAACAGAGTGTAGCTTAAGTGCCGATTACGGAAATGTCTGTCGTGCAAGGGACAATTTAAACTAATTTATTTGGTATAATAAAATACATATTACACATTTCCAGAATTTTATTATACTGAATTACAATGAAATTTTCATGTTGCACATCCCAGAGACTCCTGGGATACGCTGTGTGTAATTCATATAATGTATGTACATGCAGAAAAAGTATCTGTATGTAACATATGAACAAGACATACATTTTAATTTGATTGTAGGTTTTATTTTTAGACTGATTTCACATAAGAAACAGTTTATTTACATGCAATGTAATGGATATTACATTAAATTACCTGACAGAATTACTAGCCAGTAATAACTTTCAGGAGGCGATATATTTAGTACTGCCAATACACATGTATATAAAGAAATGTACATAACACTATACTAGCTTTCAGAACAATTAGTTCTTTCCCTTGGGGTAGGAGAGAGAAATAGGTTGTGGAAAGTTAAAAGGGAATGCGGTTCATTCAAGACTGCAGGATGAGAGGGAGGCAAGATCTAGTGTGAGGATCCAAAGTTGCCCATGTAAGTGTGTCTGCAGGTGATGTCAAAGTAATATGTAACAGAGTGTGTCTAAAAACAATTATGCTCAGATCTATTTTGAGTAATTAACTGTCGGATGTTTTGATGTTACGACAGCTACTGCTGGTAATTTGTTTGGATGATGTTTCAGAGGACCCTGGGTGTCAAGAGCAGTGCCAGTGCACGGCCAAGGCAGCAGTGACGGGCAAGCATACACATCTCACAGCTCCCCATTTTGGACCATTGGCTTCCCGCTGTAGATAATATGAGTACAACACGTAACAAATTAATACTGACGAACAATCAATGATACTTTAAGTTATGTAGGGTTCCGAGCTGAAGCAAAATTGCCAGGTACCAGGTTATGCTTGATAAACTTGAGTTGTCTGAAGACTTGGCCGTCTTACTGCAGTTTGGTGTAAACTGTGAGCTTAAGGGCTCTACTGTTTTATCTGCTGCGAAGCGAGATCTGCTACGAGTGCTGTGTCTGACATCGAATTATTGACAGTTAAATGTCCAGTGGCCACAGGTCAAAT
This sequence comes from Schistocerca serialis cubense, assembly GCF_023864345.2. Lineage (NCBI taxonomy): Eukaryota > Metazoa > Arthropoda > Insecta > Orthoptera > Acrididae > Schistocerca > Schistocerca serialis. Next base: position 161,680,050 of record NC_064647.1, on the reverse strand, counting down.
ATAGTTGAAGAGAGATTGTACATAATTTAGGAGTAAAGGACACCACTCACTGGACAGTAGAAGCGGTGATTCATTGACAGCCACACAAAAATGACTGAAAGTTTGCTAACTTTCAGACAAATTGTGCAACGTGCCTGCGTGTGTCCGCATATGTGCTCGTGCCCACATACGCACACATCCCAAAAGCTAGGACAGTGTTGTGTACTTTTACTTTTGTGTGTGTACCACTTCTTTGAAGCAAATATTGGACAGTTATTTTGCCCATAGTTTACGAGTTCTTTCGGTTGAATTTTCCTTTGGATACAACGAACATCATATTAACTGCTCTCTGCACTCTGTTCCCTGCTGATGTACCTCAGTTAGTCAGTCACAAAACTAACTTTCACCAGATGTACCTCAGTTAATCGGTCTCAAAACTAACTTTCATCATCTTTTTCTGTAATAACAATTACCACATTCACAAAGCGTGCAATGTTTCTCAGTCGCTGCTTCATACGCTATGCAGACACATATACTCTAATAGGGAAGAAAGCTTTCTCGCTTTCAAGATTTCGCTGCTTCTTTTGGTTTTCTGAATCCACTTGCTGGAATTGTATCTGCTTTGTACATTTCAATGAATAATAGGAGAGCTCTTCTTAAGTCCCAGTCAGCAGTATCCAGGCAGCTGAAAAGAAAAAGAGTGTTATTTACTACGTAAGGTAGAACCTTCCTAAACATTAATGAGAGCTTGTTTTTATATTTATTGCACAACATCTATGCATGTCTATACAAAAAAGCAAGTATCCAAACAAATTACAAGAGGCATTCAACAAGTAACGCAAAACTGTTTTTTCTCAGCCAGTTTCAGTTTGTTGTGGGACATTGTGGAATATTCCTGCTTCAGCACCTACAGTTTAATGAACTTCTGATAGAGAGCAGTGGTATATGTAGCCTTAAAAATGGCATCTGTAACAGAGGTGCATTCCAAGCACAGAGCTCTCACTGAATTTCTCTTGGTGGAAAACTAGACTATCGCAGATATTCACAGGCACTTGCAAAATGTCTACGGAAACTGTGCAGTGAACAAAGGCATGATGAGTCACTGGATGAGATATCTGTCACCATCACAACAAGGTCACACAAATCTGTCCAGTCTCCCCCTCCCGTGTGCCAGCCGCATGCACACAGCTGCAGCTCCTGTGATGCTGAAGCCTGTGGACACTCATTCGAATTGATCAACAGATCACAATCAAACACCTCTCTGTGTAACTGGATCTCTCTGTTGGCAGTGATGATACACTCACGAAACTTCACTGGACTACAGCTCGGATCACGGACCTTCCGACTTCCATCTGTTTTGCCCAATGACAGATGCACTCCACGAGAAGCAGCACTTGAATGATGGTGAGATTACAGATGCAGCAAGACATCGGCTCTGATGTCGACCAATAGAGTGGTACTGCGCAGGCAAACAGGTTCTCCCAATAAAATTGCATAAGGCTGTCACACTGAATGGAAATTATGTTGAAAAGCAGGGTTTTATAGGCAAATGAGTGAGGAATAATATGATGTATTGGAATCCTGAATAAAACAACCTACTTTCGGGAAAAAAGTCTTCAATTACTTATTGAATACCCTTTCTATACGGGAAATTTAGTAAGTACTCAAGTTATGAATGGAGATGCCATTTTTTCCAAAGCAAATTATTTATTTTTCTTCTACTAAAGCTAAATGATTACTCAACATTTCACACTCGAGTGCTTAGTAGAATGTGCATAGAACCAGTTTCAGACTATATCGCCAATATTCAATTTTCAAAGAGCACATGGAAGAAATGAATACCTAAACTTTCTGTGAGAGAACTGACGATAGACTTGTGGCTGACCTGAGGCCCACACACACTTGACTTTGGCTTTGTCCAGCCATTAATTCACAGTAAAATTTTAAACTCATTTCTTTCTGTGTCTAATAGTGGCACTAAAGATTCTTGTTCATTATTTATCTTTAAGGCTTTTTGCTGTGAAGAAATTTCATTTTTTTTTTTTTCTTTTTCTTTTTTCTTTTTTTTCCATTTTACAGATGGTCCTCACAATTTGTGATTCATAGACTTTCCCTTATTCTAACATGATGGTATCTTCTCCCTGTGTAGGTGAGAGTCAACAAAATATTTTGACTTTTGGAGATGATGGTTAACGATTGAAATTTCTTGGAAAGACCTTGCTACAACAAAATATGCCTTTATTTTAATGATTACACCCCACGTAGCTTATCATATTCGTGATTCCACGTTGAACTCTGTTTGGTAAGGATCCTATACTATGGAGCAATACTCCCTCACAGGTCAGACAAGCCTAGTGTAGAAAGTCACTTTAGCAAACTGGTTGCACCTTATAAGAGTTCTACCAATAAAATTCTGTGTCTGGTCTCCCCTCCCACAATATATTCTATGTGATAGTCTCAACTTAAGTTGTTTGTAATTATAATCCCCATGTATTCTATTGAGATGAAAACCATGAAATTTGTTTGATTTTAGTGTAACTGAAATTTAATGCATTTTTTCAGTACACTCTTTTTAGTATTCAGCATCAACTGCCACTTGTTGCATCATGTAGGTGACTTCTCTAAATCATTTTGTCATTATTTTTGATCTTCCTATGACTTTATTACATGATAAATAACAGTATCGCCTGCAAACACTCCGAGAGGGCTCCTCAGATTGTCTCTTAAATTGTTTATATGAATCAAGAACTGCAGATGACCTATGACACTTCCTTGTGGAACCTCAGATATACTTCAGTTCAAAAGTCTTCTGGAAATCTAGAAACATGGAATTAACCAGTGTTGACAGCACTCATTACTTCATGTGAATACAGAGCCAGTTGTTTTCACAAGAATGATATTTTCAGGTTCCGTGCTGGTTATGTTTCAATAGAACCTTTTCTTAAAAGATATTTCATTATATGGGAATACAGTTTATGTACACTCTCCTTTTAGGAATACACACTTTTATTATGTCCTCCACCTTTTTGGTGACAGAAGTAAGTTTTGTAGCTGTTAACTTCTGCATACTTAAACTATGTGCAGTGTCACTTTGCTACATAAATGTATTACAAACTTTATATTTAATGCATACCTTTAAAATTGTTGCATTTTTAGTGGCCATCTGTAAGAAATTGTCATACTGCTTTAATGTAAAATTATGCTATTTAACACCAGCAAGACACAGTGATTAAGTGAATGTATATAGTGCCCACTGCTTTCTCATTCTTCTCATCGCTTAAGCTTCCGTAGTATCAAGCGGAAGGTTTTCTTTTTAGTGATGTTGTTTTAGCTTATATTTGGTCTTCTTTCCCCTTGCATTTGTAACAGTGATCTTTTGTAAACAGAACTCTACTTCTGCACACTGAATTTTTTTATTTACTCCGTCAGCAAATGTATTAGTAATTTTATACGTAATGTATATCTGTAAATCTATTATATTCTTAATAGCCTTGTAAAAGAAATTTCATGTTTGCTTTAATACAAAACACTGTTGTTCAACACAACCAAGATGCAGCTCTTACGCACATGCATTTGGCGCCCTCTGGAGCTCAAATTTTCCTGGTCGCTTGAGCCTTTATACTTATAGCAGTTGGCCTTAGTCTCTGGTGTCAGGTACACGTGGCTTATGCAAATATTTTATCCTGTGACACCTATTACAATTTTATGTTGACAAGAGCCTCTACCTATGGGCACTTAATAGTGAGCATTCATGAAGCACAATGTATGTAATCTGGCTACCATTTAAAGCCACTGCTTATGATAATTTTTGTTTTGTCAATCTTCTTTACGAAAGGAGCCGCTCGGCTTCATCTAATCTAATGTACCATCATGTGGTGTAACACGTGAGTATGCTTATGTCATGAATATTTTTCTATTAATAATTTATTATGTTTGTAAAAATAACTTTGTAACTGGTTGTATACATTTTTAGGGTCCACTACTTCTGAAGAAGCTATTTTTACAAATATTGAAACCTAGGTCAAGGGTTAACAAAACCTTTATTTGCAACCGGTTGGCTGATTTTTCAACCTATTCAGATTTGCACAGCTGCTGTTTCGCAGCCCTGTTTAAGATTTTGATTTCCCTAACATCCTGGCTGTGTTTTGAGCTACTCCTATAATATGTGCACCTGTCTTGAAGATCACACCATTATTCGAGTAGATTTTTTTCATCTTTAAGGCATGTTTAGGAGCAAGAAGAAATCACAGTGAGGTATAAGGAGCAGTCAAAAACTTTCTGTTCAAAGACTGTACAGTCGAGAATTGGTATTCCACTCACACAAAATAACTTTGAGCATTGAGGCAATCATCCCACCAATGCACCAGCTTGAAGATCCCCATTTGTAAAACACCATGTCCTACTCCATAAAGAAGTCTGTAACAGCCAACTGCACATTCTCACCTGACAGGAATCACTGTGCCCTCAAAGATTTTTTTAAAGGGATCGAAGGCATGACATTAACATGGGGAGAGACCAGGACTTTAGGGCGGTTGGTGAAGTGTCTCCCACTTGAGTTGGACCAAGAGGCTGGCCTCCCACATCAACTGTAGTCTTGTGTCGAACTGTGACCAGCATGGAACTTGGTGCACCATTCCCCAAAGGCAGTTTTCAACAGATTTGCTACCTCAGATCCATTCTTCATTTTCCAGTGGACATCTAATGGTGCTTGTCATTAGGCAGCCTACAAAATAATACCAGCATGATGGCGTCATTTGGACAAATCTGGTAATAATGTCACCATATTCACGTTCCTATATTTCCTGCACGCATGTCAGAAAGAGACAAATGCCACACTAATTCCTTACTTGCATGTCAAAGCTTACATATGCACACCGAGTCACGTTATGTTGCATATACACTGCAGCAATGCTCTCAAATAAAAACTTGTAGATCACCCCTTATAACCTGGAGAGTACTGGGGTACGCACCAGCAATTCTTGATGTAATTTGTGCTGTTTTTCAGGGACATGAATGTACTGGTTTGCTGTTGTAATGAAACAGTAGTTTCTTACTTTCAAAGAAGACCATGTTTCCTTTGGTTTCTAGCTGAACTGATCCAGTACTTCATAGTAGTATTTTCCATTGATAACTTTTCTTTTTCAAAGAATGCTATGAGCATTACATCCTTCACATCCCACAAAAATGTCTTCACAACTTTTTCTACTGATGCCTTCTTTGAAGCAGACTAATCACATGTCATTGATTGTCTTCACTGTTCCTTGGTTTCTTGCAGTGGTGAAAATATGTACTGACAGGGCATTTCATACACTGTGGGTAATAATAGACTCAGCTGTATGAAAACACAGAGCTACCTGAAGTAATTGTACCATCATAAGTTAATGGATAATAGTGAGTCTGTAAAGTTCAAAGTATGCTGTGAAAGAAGAAACTGAGTTTTTGTTAAATGTCTTGCAAAAATATGTAGAGGAACTACAACTGAAGCTAATTCATGGGAAATCAGCCTTCTGATAGGTTTTATGACTCGTTTGAGAATTTTTTTCAGTTTTCAGAAAAATCAACCCCATTGGCCCTCATTCAATGGAAATTAGAAGAATAAAATGATGCTTTCCAATGCAATCACAGCAATGGGTACTAGGCATACAAAGGCAATGCTACTTCATTTTGTTGGCAGTAGGCCATAATTGTTGTTGCAGCTCACAGACACAAAAAGGAAAGGAAGTCAAAACCAGTCACCAGAGTTATAATCTCATTCCTAGTTTATTGATATCAATATGGAAAGAAAGCCACAAAACACCCTATGCATATCGGATTTTGCATCACCAACTAGCCCCCCCCACAAACACACACACAAGGGTGTATTTCAGGGCTCAATGACAGATAATCAAAAACCCTGGCAGAGAATGTAATTCAGTACTTCCAGTCCTGGGTGGTACTGAGTCATGAGAGGACTGCTCCCTCGTGGCCAAACAGTGGGTATGTGGGAGTGACAGGTGACTGCTGATACAAGGCATAAGAGATCTGTTTCTGGACCAGGTACACTCTCTCTCTCTCTCTCCCTCTCTCTCTCTCTCTCTCTCTCTCTCTCTCTCTCTCTCTCATCCCCCCTCTCCATGTGTGTGTGTGTGTGTGTGTGTGTGTGTGTGTGTGTGTGTGTGTGTGTGTTTTGCATGCGGGCGTGCACGTGGTTGGGTGCGCGGGCGCACATATGTCATTTGACCAACAATCAAACAATCTAAATTACTCTACTGACAACACAGTTAGGAAAATTCATACAGTACACTATGTCATCAAAAGTATCCGGACACCTGGCTGAAAATGACTTACACGTCTGTGGCGCCCTCTATCGATAATGCTGGAATTCAATATAATGTTGGCCCACCCTTACAGATAATGACAGCTTCTACTCTCCCAGGTGCTGGAACGTTTATTGGGGAATGGCAGCCCATTCTTCATGGAGTGCTGCACTGAGGAGAGGTATCGATGTTGATCGGTGAGGCCTGGCATCCATTATAGGGATGTTATTGTCGTGTAACCACTCCGCCACAGGCCATGCATTATGAACAGGTGCTCAAGTGTGTTGAAAGATGCAATTGCCATCCCCAAATTGCTTTTCAACAGTGGGAAGCAAGAAAGTGCTTAACACATCAATGTAGGCCTGTGCTGTGATAGTGCCATGCAAAACAACAAGGGGTACAAGCCCCCTCCATGAAAAACACGACCACACCGTAACACGACTGCCTCCAAATTTTACTGTCGCCACTACATACGCTGGCAGATGACATTCACCAGGCATTTGCTATACCCACACCCTGCCATCCAAGCGCCACATTGTGTACAGTGGTTTGTCATTGGACACAATATTTTTCCACTGTGCAGTCGTCCAAGGTTTACACTCCTTACACTGAGCGAGGTGTCTTTGGCATTTACCAGAGTCATGTGTGGCTTATGAGCAGCCACTTGACGATGAAATAAAAGTTTTCTCACCTCCCACCTAACTGTCGTAGTACTTGCAGTGAATCCTGATGCAGTTTGGAATTCCCGTGTGATGGTCTGGATATATGTCTGCTTATTACACATTATGACCCTCTTCAACTGTCGGCGATCTCTGTCAGTCAACAGACGAGGTCGGCCCATACACTTTTGTGCTGTACGTGTCCCTTCATGTTTTCACTTCACTATAACATTGGAAACAGTGGAGCTAGGGATGTGTAGGATTGTGGAAAACTCATGTAAGACGTATGACACAAATCACACCCAATCACCTGACCACATTTGAAGTCTGTGAGTTCCACAGAATGCCCTATTCTGCTCTTGCACAATGTCTAATGACTAGTGAGGTTGCTGATATGGAGTACCTGGCAATAGGTGGCAGCACAATGCACCTAATATGAAAAACGTACGTTTTTGGGAGTGCCGGATACTTTTGGTCACATAGTGTATGTACAGTGCTTATCAGTAGCTGCTGAAGAGAGAAACTGAATGTAGCATATAAGCCGGATCAAAAAATATAAAAAAATAGGATTAATTTTGAAAAAAAGAAAAAGGGGGGGGGGGGGGGGAAGCGGGAAGCTCATTCTCAATAGAAAAAAAAGGTCACATTACCCACTTAGAAAAACAGTCCTATGTAAAGTCGCTCTTAACCACTTTTTTATATTTTATTATACAGATAAATAACACAGGCATGGCAGACTTCTAATCACAGTCTTCCTTGATGTTACTGTTAACTTAACATCTGGTAGTCATTCATCAGTTTCAATATATTTGTCACTCTCCTACCAAGAACTCCAAGCATGTCATCATCCAGGACATTGAACACTGCACCGTTTCTTGAACCACACTTCTTGAAAGCTTTACTATTAGATGCGCTCTTTGCATCAGGAATAACTAAGTGTTTGACACTTGCACCATAACTGTGACTAATTCGGAAGTTTGTTGATGATTTTCTTTCTTTACTAAACTTCATCCTTTAGAGAAAAACTGTGCCTGTTCTGCCACATAAAACAATGGAACAGTCACTACATAATGAATTGTTAACAGTCATAGATAGTTAAACTGCTGCCTTATATACAATGGTCAGCTTCCAAACACTAGTAATACGGTTGCTCTGTTTTGAACTAAGGAACAGGCACTGCAGTTAACAGGTTTTTGTGATCCAATAATATAGTGGTATTTGTAGAGTCACACACTCATTTTTCTTGGTCAAATTTTTGGTAGCCATTACAGTTTACATTCAGATCAATACAGTAATTTGTTTGCTTTGCCTCACACAAAATATCTTTCAGGTTCTCTTTGCACAATAAATTACTTGCATGCTAATGAGTGCTCAGCTGAATTGTTGTTTCCATTTTGTGGACAATATTTCAACGACCATTCCTGCCATCTTCTTCACGTGCTGCGAGTTGTTTTGTTATGCATACTCGGTGCCTGAACTCCAACCGGACTCTGAACTGCAGTTGGTCTCATGTTGCTATTTATAGATGAGTTCAACTCCTTCCACCAAATAGGATATTTGATGCAATTTTGTTTTGCAGAGCCCACACAGGTATTCTGTGAAATGTACATTCTCTTGGCGCTTCGCAGTGACTTGTCTGACTGAAACAAAAGCTATCAACAAATGCTATCTCAAATACAATCATGAAATGAAATATGGTGAGACCAGAAACACAATGCAAATATTAAGTACAATGGGAGAGTGTAATTAAGGAGTCCTTCAAAATAAAGATGTCGCAAAACCTAATAAACAGAGACAGATTTCAATTTAAACAAGGTTTGGGGTCTGGCACTCAATTTAAGATATTACCAGCCAGCAAATACATCACAGATGGGACATGTTGACAGGATGAGCAATTCCTGGAATATAAGTCCAGTCTCTGAAAAACAAAATAGCATCAAAGAGCATTAGTGGGCGTCGGGAGTCGAACCCGGCTACAAATAGTGATGCAAGACTAACAATAGCCCACAGTCTGGCAGGAGTCTATGCAATGAGTACACGTAACAGCACAGCTTGCAGCAGCTGCAGAAGATCACTGGGTTAGTCGCCAAAATACTGTAGACTAGCAAATGTGGCAATGTTTCGTAATTGCTAAATATGTATTGGAATTGAATAAATGTCCACCTTCTCCCTGTCCATCGCCTTCTCTCTCTCCCTTTGTACAGTCCTCCTTCCCCATCTCTCTATCTATATCCTCCTCCACTCTCTTCACCCATCTCCTCCTCCCACTCTCTCCATCTCCTTTTTCCCCTCCCCCTCTCTCCATCTCTTCCTCCCCCTGCCCCACCCCCACCCCACCCTCCCTCCTATCTTCTAACTTTATTCCAAATGAAACCTTGAAATTAATTAAGATGAATGGGTAAATCAGCCAGGGTCATTGGTATGTGGGGCACAAGAGAGATTTCTCCACCTGCTGGACCTGTAAGAATGGCAACTTCAATGACAGAATTTTTCACAGTTTTAATCTGCGAACTTGTATGATCACAAAGTTTCAGAAGATTCATATTACCAAGTAGTATTCTAATCACAGGCCAATAAGCTATACATACAACACTCCTGTTTTCTGTTAAAGGAAGAGAAAAAAAACGAAACTATACATTTTACAGCACAGTCTAGCATTTTTTTCCCTCTGCCAGTTTCAACAGAAACCCTGTACACTGTTGTTTAAAGAAAATATAGCCCGTGTCCTTCTGAATGTTTATTAGAGCACCATGTAAAACTCTGAAGCAAATCAGTTAAAAACTTTTAGAGATTTTTGCTAACAATGTTTTCGCACCCTGCCAGAAAAAAATTCAACAACTTCAAGGACAAGGTCACTTTATTGACAAGTGAAGTGAAAGGTAGTTCATCATTGTGGGAGCATATGAGAAATTCAAACAAAATTAAATGCACGTCACAGTAAATGGTACCCAAAGAGTCATGTCATTACACAGAGTATCCCTCACCCTCCCTCTCACACAAAAACAATCGTAAAGGTGCCAAATGGCATCCTATGACAGACTGTCCCAAGCGTATTGCCCTTGCAGGTCCTGGAGAACAAGATCCCACTTCACCATGTCCCATACACATTCATCTGGTGAGTGATCTGGTGATCTTGCTAGCCTGAAAAGTACTAGTATGAGGGTGGTTTGAAAAGTTCTCGAAATTATCATGAGAGGTCAGCTCTAGCACAACGAGTTGTTCACGGGATATTCATTGGACTGCTGCCTGTAAACATGTGCCACGTCAATCCTTTCGGAAGATAGCTGTGGCGGTGATGAGGCTCTGTTGTTGTTCCCACGTAGTGATTCGCGAAGATGTAAAAATCGAGATTCGAGCAGTGATTAAGTACTTCGTAAAGAAAGGTATGAAAGCAAAGGACATTCGTGCTGATTTCCACAATACACTGGTGGATTCTGCTCCTTCATATTCGACTGTTGCCAAGTGGGCAAATGAATTAAAATTTGGTCGGGAGAGCTCAGATGACGATCTGTGCAGTAGTAGGCCAAGAAGTGTCACTACTCCAGAATCATTGTAAAAGTGCACAAAATGGTCACAGAGGATTGCCGATTGAAAGTGTGTGAAATTGCTCACCATTGCCAGATGTCATCTGAAAGGGTATATCACATTTTAACTGAAGAATTATAAACGTAAAAATTATCTGCAAGAGGGGTGCCACGACTCTCGATGCTGTGCCCGCACACACGTGCCATCGCTGTGGTAAAATCACACGAACTAAAGAAAGAATTGTTGTCACACCCATCTTACTCACCTGATATGGCTCTGGCAGACTTTCATCTCTTCCCAAAACGGATGAAGATTCACTTCAAACAAAGAATTGATAGCTGGAGTTGACAACTATTTTGCAGGCCTGGAGGAAACTTTTTTTTTCAAGATGGGATCAAGGCACTGGAACATTGTTGGGGCGAGTGCATTAATCCACAAGGAGACTACATAAAAAAATAAATAAAAAAGTTTCAGTGACGTAAGTGCTTTTTTCTATTTCATTCCGAGAACTTTTCAACCACCCTCATACACCACAAAGAACACTTGATGTCGCAGCAGCTGTAACTGGAAGTAAACTGTCCTGTCAAAGAAATAGCAGGTGCACAGGGATGACAGCCCGTGCATTGTAGCAGCACTCATTACTTTAACCTGCAGAAACATCAAATGTGACTGCAAATTGTAACTGATGGACTCTCCCACCCTAAAGCTTCGGACGGGACCAGTGTGTCACGAGTGAATGCACTCTGGAGTATACAGATAACCACATCTACAGCACACGTGTGTAAGTCCACCACTCACATATAGGGAGAACTTACGCCCACCACTGAAGACAACAGAATACCATTCCATTCTCCAGTCCACTGTTTCACATAACCAGAGCGCTAGTGGTATCTAGCCAGATTCACAGGTGTTCTCAGTAGTGCTATAAGCAGACTGTTCCCAGTGGTTCCTAATGACACGGAAGGTACAACAGGTGCACAGATTTCCCAGATGTGGGAATGTTCCACAGACCACTGTTGAAAGCAGTGACACATCACCGAAACATTGTGTCCGAAATGAGCAGCAATTCATCAAAACGTCCGTCTAGCTTCCCACAGGCCTACAATGCGACCCTATTCAAACAGCTAGAGCTGTTCAACAGTAATATGGACTCATCAGAGGGGCACGGTTGTACCCCTGAATGACTGTTGCACACACTGTTCACCTCTAAACTCAGCACAGATACTGCCTGCAGAGTCAAAACATACAGTGCACAATCCTCCCGAGCACCGTCTAGTTGCCGATGACCGTAACAAATGTATCACTAACACTACGACCACAAAGTATGCACTTATCATCCCCTCATGCCACTGAAAACAGTTCTTGATGGTATTGCATTTTTTACAGCTGTCTATTTTCAAAAACATACAGGCTAGTCACAAACGGTGTGAAAAGCTTGCAAGGTGCAAGGGTATTACAGGGTAAGTTGTGTGGAGAAATAATTGTTAAGAAAAGAATTCGATACATTGCACCATTTCTGATTTAATTAGCACTGAAGTTAGCCAATCAGGTCATTTCACACGCAAATCGCGCACCCTGCCAGATACAGTTAGTGTCAGTTTTCCTCATAGCGTAGATGACAGAGCACGAGACTGCTCAGCCGTTGGCTCAGGTTGGATCCTTGCCTCCGATCCGTGTCCAATTTTTGTATTGCTCTCCTGTTTAGCTTTAGGAAACTACACGAAGAACATGTGTGGTACCTGCCTCTCTGGCAGGATGCTCAAATTTGTCACACACAATGATCACACTGGCTAACTCCAATGTTAATTAAATCAGAAATGGCACAATGCATTAAATTTTTTTCTTAGCAATTATTTCTCAGCACAACATATCCTGTGATACCCTTACAAGCCTTTCACGTTGTTTCTAATCACCCTGTATATGGCATATGTCCAGCTGACTGTTTATTAGTGTACTACATAAAAATTTGAAGTAAATCCATCAAGAATGTTTTGTGATTTTTGGAAACAACATTAAACAATGTACAGGGTTATTACAAATGATTGAAGCGATTTCACAGCTCTACAATAACTTTATTATTTGAGATATTTTCACAATGCTTTGCACACACATACAAAAACTCAAAAAGTTTTTTTAGGCATTCACAAATGTTCGATATGTGCCCCTTTAGTGATTCGGCAGACATCAAGCCGATAATAAAGTTCCTCCTACACTCGGCGCAGCATGTCCCCATCAATGAGTTCGAAAGCATCGTTGATGCGAGCTCGCAGTTGTGGCACATTTCTTGGTAGAGGAGGTTTAAACACTGAATCTTTCACATAACCCCACAGAAAGAAATCACATGGGGTTAAGTCGGGAGAGCGTGGAGACCATGACATGAATTGCTGATCATGATCTCCACCACGACCGATCCTTCGGTTTTCCAATCTCCTGTTTAAGAAATGCCGAACATCATGATGGAAGTGCGGTGGAGCACCATCCTGTTGAAAGATGGAAGTCGGCGCTGTCGGTCTCCAGTTGTTGAATGAGCCAATTTTCCAGCATGTCCAGATACACGTGTCCTGTAACGTTTTTTTCGCAGAGGAAAAAGGGGCCGTAAACTTTAAACCGTGAGATTGCACAAAACACGTTAACTTTTGGTGAATTGCGAATTCGCTGCACGAATGCGTGAGGATTCTCTACCGCCCAGATTCGCACATTGTGTCTGTTCACTTCACCATTAAGAAAAAATGTTGCTTCATCACCGAAAACAAGTTTCACACTGAACGCATCCTCTTCCATGAGCTGTTGCAACCGCGCCGAAAATTCAAAGCGTTTGAGTTTGTCATCGGGTGTCAGGGCTTGTAGCAATTGTAAACGGTAAGGCTTCTGCTTTAGCCTTTTCCGTAAGATTTTCCAAACCGTCGGCTGTGGTACGTTTAGCTCCCTGCTTGCTTTATTCGTCGACTTCCGCGGGCTACACGTGAAACTTGCCCGCACGCGTTCAACTGTTTCTTCGCTCACTGCAGGCCGACCCGTTGATTTCCCCTTACAGAGGCATCCAGAAGCTTTAAACTGCGCATACCATCGCCGATTGGAGTTAGCAGTTGGTGGATCTTTGTTGAACTTCGTCCTGAAGTGTCATTGCACTGTTATGACTGACTGATGTGAGTGCATTTCAAGCACGACATATGCTTTCTCGGCTCCTGTCGCCATTTTGTCTGAAGTGTGGCTTCAGCCGAACAAAACTTTATGAGTTTTTCTACGTATCTGTAGTGTGTCGTGACCATATGTCTATGAATGGAGCTACAGTGAATTTATGAAATCGCTTCAATCATTTGTAATAGCCCTGTATTGTCTTTATCTGCACTAGTACCTGGGCCTTCTGGATCCTCCCCTTCACCAAAAGTTTTTCAGAACTGTGGATATAGGAGTTATCCTTACAACACATACTCCGCTACTGTAACTATCCTGGCCTCAACTTACAGTAACACCATCCACCCAACAGTTCCACTCACCCTGTCCATCATCTCCTCCCCATAATCATCTCCCACCTTCTTCGTTAGCTGACCTCTGTCAATTAACCTGCTCATCTTTCCTCCCTGCACCACTACCTCCTAACCTGCACCTATTGACATTCTTGTCCCTGCACACTCCACCAGATAGTGTCGTACACTACTACCTTCCCCTTTGCCTTCCCCACCCTCACCAGACTGCTGCTTCCATCCCATGTGATAGTTGCATTCTGGCCTGAGCTGGCAGTCATGTGCCTGGGTATGTGTATGAATAGTGTGTGTTTCTCTGTTTCTCTTTTACTGATGAAGGCTGTGCCCAAAATCCTCAAGTAAGTGTCTTAATTGTGCCTGTCTGCAACTTAACATGTCATCTTTATGAAAATACTGTTAGCACAAATCTTGAAAAGTACTTGACCGATTTAATTCAATTTTTTACACAATACTGTAATAGACATTCAGACGGACATGTGCTACATATTTCTTAAACAACGGTGTACTGGTTTTCTGTTAAAACTGACTGCGACAAAGAAAACACTGTACTGTGCACTGCTGTGTAAATGTGTGGTTTTGTTTCTTTCCCACAGTCAGACAAGTGGTTTCTCCCATACATTGTCTTTCTCATTGCATATATTACCAAAATAATAATAATAATAATAATAATAATAAGGTGGTACAGGGATGGTCCAAAGAGTATGAATGAGCTAATATGAGCACCACATCTCTGGAGCTCATGTTCTGGCACACGCATTGTATTTTGTTACCCCGTCACCCACACTGTATAGGATGAATCACATAAGAAGCAATACCCCTTTTTATTTTGTGAATGGTTACACATGTCAAAACACAGTTTTCAGCAAACGTTAAGAGCATCAAGGGACACACATTTTTTGTTTAGTTAACTTTTTAGTGCTGGTGTCAACTGAGATATTGAAGTAAGTACTTTTTTTACAATGGAACCGTATACTTTTTACAACTGCATCTGATAGCTATTTAAAAGACAATTACAGTCATATAGCCTTCTTGAATGTTGACATTGAAACCTGTAGCACAAAAATTCAAGAAATGTCCTAGAATCTGAGAGCACAGTGGCCGGAATCGGCATTAGCTGTGCAAACACCACCAAGCAGAGCTCTCATACTATGCTGTGCCAGAACGTCAACACATTTGCATATTAGTTGTCTGCACTGCACACTGCTCATTTCTGCTCAAAATTCGATGTGTGCAGACACGTACACCAATGAGGAGAAACTGGATATATTACTCCTATATGGTGAATGTAAAGGAAATGTCTTACAACAGCACAGCAGTATAGCGCTATCTATCCGGATCACCAATGTCTGACATGCCAGACAACTGCACGAATTGTTAAGATGCTAGTGTGATCAGGCTGCTCGAAAGTCAAAGAGGCGACAAGAAAGAAAACAGAGAACACGAAGTAGCTGTGTTGGCTATGACACTAATGAGTCCACACAGTGGCACGAGACATATGGTCAAGGAATGAGGAATCAGCCAGACAAGTGTTATTCGCACCCTGCACAAACAGAATTTCTATCCCTATCATCTGTCACTACACTAGGTACTCGATGCCTCTGATTTTGAATCCTGTACAGAATCTGTCAGTTTGCCCTTCAGAAAGTTAGAGATGATCTGCATTTTTCCAATGTGTGCCCTTTATCGATGAAGCGACTTTTACTTATCACGCTAATGTAAATTTGCGTAACATGCACTACTGGCTGCTGCCAAAAATCCACACTGGCTTCTTCACGTGTAACATCAACAACTGTGGAGTGTAAAAACATGGTGCAGTGTCATAGGCAATAACATTGTGGGACCTTACTTCATCTCAGGTGCTCTAAATGGACATTCGTATGCAAACTTACTGACAAACATTCCGCCGGTTCTTCTAGAAGACGTACCACGGGAAATACGACAGTGTATATGGCTGCAGCACAATGGTTGTCCAGCACACTTGTCCCATGTTGCAATGCAGATACTGAATGAGAACTTTCCTGGACAATGGATAGGACGAAATTCTGTTGTCAAATGGCCTGCGAGGTCCACTGTTTTGACTTCTTTCGATTTCTTTCTTTGGGGAGCACTCAAAAATGCAGTCTATGACAAAGCCCCAACTGCACCAGATGAAATGTGTTGTCAAATTGCCAGTGCATGCTCTATCATATCAACCACTGTAATTATAACTGTTCATTATTCTTTCTATAGTCATGACTATAATATCAATGAGCACTGTTGGAATTGACCAACTCATACAAATACCTGAGTGTAACACTTTGTGCAGATACAGGGTGTTTCAAAAAGACCGGTATATTTGAAACGGCAATAAAAACTAAACGAGCAGCGATAGAAATACACCGTTTGTTGCAATATGCTTGGGACAACAGTACATTTTCAGGTGGACAAACTTTTGAAATTACAGTAGTTACAATTTTCAACAACAGATGGCGCTGCAAGTGATGTGAAAGATATAGAAGACAACGCAGTCTGTGGGTGCGCCATTCTGTACGTCATCTTTCTGCTGTAAGCGTGTGCTGTTCACAACGTGCAATTGTGCTGTAGACAACATGGTTTATTCCTTAGAACAGAGAATTTTTCTGGTGTTGGAATTCCACCGCCTAGAACACAGTGTTGTTGCAACAAGACGAAGTTTTCAACGGAGGTTTAATGTAACCAAAGGATCGAAAAGCGATACAATAAAGGATCTGTTTGAAAAATTTCAACGGACTGGGAACGTGACGGATGAACCTGCTGGAAAGATAGGGCGACCGCGTATGGCAACCACAGAGGGCAACGCGCAGCTAGTGCAGCAGGTGATCCAACAGCGGCCTCGGGTTTCTGTTCGCCGTGTTGCAGCTGCGGTCCAAATGACGCCAACGTCCATGTATCGTCTCATGCGCCAGAGTTTACACCTCTATCCATACAAAATTCAAACGTGGCAACCCCTCAGCGCCGCTACCATTGCTGCACGAGAGACATTCGCTAACGATATAGTGCACAGGATTGATGACGGCAATATGCATGTGGGCAGCATTTGGTTTACTGACGAAGCTTATTTTTACCTGGACGGCTTCGTCAACAAACAGAACTGGCGCATATGGGGAACAGAAAAGCCCCATGTTGCAGTCCCATCGTCCCTGCATCCTCAAAAAGTACTGGTCTGGGCCGCCATTTCTTCCAAAGGAATCATTGGCCCATTTTTCAGATCCAAAACGATTACTGCATCACGCTATCTGGACATTCTTCGCGAATTTGTGGCGGTACAAACTGCCTTAGACGACACTGCGAACACCTCGTGGTTTATGCAAGATGGTGCCCGGCCACATCGCACGGCCGACGTCTTTAATTTCCTGAATGAATATTTCGATTGCTTTGGGCTATCCGAAACATACAGGAGGCGGCGTGGATTGGCCTCCCTATTCGCCAGACATGAACCCCTGTGACTTCTTTCTGTGGGGACACTTGAAAGACCAGGTGTACCGCCAGAATCCAGAAACAATTGAACAGCTGAAGCAGTACATCTCATCTGCATGTGAAGCCATTCCGCCAGACACGATGTCAAAGGTTTGGGTAATTTCATTCAGAGACTACGCCATATTATTGCTACGCATGGTGGATATGTGGAAAATATCGTACTATAGAGTTTCCCAGACTGCAGCGCCATCTGTTGTTGAAAATTGCAACTACTGTAATTTCGAAAGTTTGTCTGCCTGAAAATGTACTGTTGTCCCAAGCATATTGCAACAAACGGTGTATTTCTATCGCTGCTCGTTTAGTTTTTATTGCCGTTTCAAATATACCGGTCATTTCTGAAACTCCCTGTATGAAATGAAATGATCACAAACGTTTATTCACGGGTAGAGCAGATGGTACACTTCAGTTTATTGATGGAATACTGGGTAAGTGCAATTAATCTACAAACGAGTTGGCTCTCAAATCACTCATGCGACCAATTCTAGAACATTGCTCAAGTGTGTGGGACCTACACCAGATAGGCCTAAAATGGAATATTGAACGTATTCAGAGAAGGGCGGCATAAATTGCCACAGGTTTGTTTAATCCACGCTAGAGTGTCAGAGATTCTGATAGAACTGAACTGGAAGATTCTTGAAGACAGACGTAAAATATCCTGAGAAGGTCGACTAAGTTTCAAGAACAGGCTTTAAATGATTTACATATTATTCAAAAACAGATCATGAAGATAAGGTTAGAATAATTACTGCACATAGAGAGGCATTCAAACATTCTTTCCGTGCTCCAAATGTGAATGGAACAGAAAGAAATCCTAAAAATTGGTACAATGGGACTTATCCCCTGCCATGCATCTCACAGTGGTTTGCAGAGTATAGATGTAGAGGTAAATGTAGATGGGAACAAAATTAGAAGATTATTAGTCTATGTCTACTGCAGTTTCTTCTTCTTACCCCTAAAAAGTTCTGTACATGTTACTACAGCTTTTACGATAATGACATCAAAACAGAGGACTAACTGAATAAAAATAAAGTAGAAGCGAGTCAAGTGCAATATTTTTTTCTGTAGGGATCCAGTAAAAAATGACACATACCTGCGTGACCACTCAGCTGTCAAGTCGGTAAGCTGTGAAAACTTTTCAATCATAGAATTTTTATCACTCTCTGTCACCTCCCTCGGTGGCCTGATTTTCTTTAGGACTGTATCTGGCTTTGGGTATTTAAATGCATTCTGTGGGGAAAGATAAATAATTAACTGCCATCTTCTTTACCGTTAGTTATTATTTCACAATACTTGAAGGTTAATGAGGAAACATAGTAAACAAACCTGTACAAACTACTTGCAACCTCCACTACAAAAGAATAAAGTGCATGCAATACAGAACTAACAGTTATACAAGTGACGAGGTGAAAGTGTCAGACTGACACAACAAAAATTATTGAGGAAAAATGATAAGTACACAATTCATTACACTCTTTTAGACACAACCACAGATATATGCTTATAATTGCGAGTGTTCTGCCATAAATTAGCCATCTTCAGCAAGCACAATTTTTAAGCACAAATCACATTAGGCATTTCTGTTAGAGAGGACTTTCTTCAAAGACGATTTGGATGTTGTTGCTAACATCACTTATTACAAAAAATAGTGTGACGGTTCAAATATGCTTTATAAAAGGAGGAAGATGTAAACAGAGAACAGAGAAGTGGGGGTCCCCATGAATGGGATTGACTTTTTTAAATCACTTATAGAGTAGGGTTCCAGGCATTGCACTCTACAGCCACTGGCCCAGGTCAGCCCTCATTTATATGTAATGGACAAAAAAGAAATTCTCTTGATCCACTACAGCCTTTAAAATAACACACATTTTGGAAGCAGTGGCATTAGGCTAGTGGTTAAGTAACTTCGATGGTGTGCACAATGTTATGTGTCTGCGTCCTGTTAAGTGCTATCTGTAATTTTTAATATCTTTATGGAATCGTCTGAGATCATTATTTTTATTTAATTAATTTGTTTAAATGTAAATATTTTATTTCTAATCCTTCACCAGTCAACATGCAAGTCGCCGCAGTGGTGTCAACTCGAAAGACTTGCACCAGGCGAATGGTCTACCCGACGGGAGGCCCTAGCCATCCTTCACCATGCCATTTGAATAATTTCATTTAAATTATTGTATTAACTTTCTTTGTTGCTCTCATTTTTTCTTTGTTTCATCCTTTTTTTTCTTTTGGACTATTTGCTAACACGATTGTAATTTTTTAAATTTATCCATTGTAATACAGAAATTGTTTAAAAATTACTGATCTATTAATTAAAAAAAAAAAAGGATGAAATAAGTCTACTTATGTTGGCTGTGCAGTGGGGTGAAAAATTTATTTTTCAATATTAGACAAGCAATTTTTGGTTGTCAATCCTCAAACAAACATTTACAACATAAATTCTTCTCACACCACGAAAAAACAGTAGTTAAAAAAATAAAACAAAATTCAAGAAAAATGAGTAATATAAAGAATGATTCCAATAACATGCAGAAAATACAGAAGGATAAAAAGGAGTAAACTTAAAAAGGAGTAAATACACAACAGTAATTTGAATCATATGTCCAAAGATAAATTAAATAAAGAATGAAATGAAGGAAAAAATGAGAGCAAATAAGAAAGTTAATACAACACAGCAAATGAGAAATGAAATAAATCATAACAAATTAACTGAAAAAATTATAATCAGGTATTTCAATAACCACACAAACAAAATTAGACAGCATCCAACGAGACTCTAACCCACAATCTTAAACATATGAGCCAAATGACTTAACTGCTAGGCTACGGTGCCATTTCAACAAACAGTCATAATATTATCACACAGACATTAGTACAACTGTAGCCAAGATAAAGAACAGTGCAGGATGCAAAAAGTTTAATCAAATTATGATAAACAAACACAAATGGCCCGCATACTGACAGTGAACCAACACTACACATCATCTGCGTTTGTTATACGGTTTTGTTATGTTTGTGTATTTTTTGAAAGTGCTTATTGTGGGTACATGTTTTTTCTTATGTTTTATATATTAGGGGCATTCAAACGAAACCCGGTCACTAGTATAAAGTAACGGTAACGATTTTATTAACTCAAAAATGTAATTATACACAGCAAACGTACTCAAAAATAGTCGCCAAAACTGTTGGCACATTTATCCCATTGTGACACTAGCCAGTCTATTTCATCCTTGAAGAAGCTAGTCGGCTGCTACTGGATACAGGCCTGGACCCAGACAGACACTTCGTCATCCATTGCGAATCGATGTCTGCGAATAACTTGTTTTAGAGGTCCAAACACAATAAAGTCACACAGTGAAATGTCAGGACTTAGTCCAAGACTAAAGCACTCACTTCTGCAACCATTTCCGGTGTGATGACATGATGAGAGTGTACAGGACTAGTATCATCTTCCAGTGACTTGTACCCCTCAAGGAATCGTTTGCACCATTTCGCAACACTTGAACGACTCAGACTGTACTCACCATATACAGCCTTCAACCGTCAATACATTTTGTGGCCTCTAACTATCTCTGCCAATAGAAGTGAAAAAATGATGAACTTTCACACGTACAAAAAAAATTATTTTGTTATGTTTTTGAACTTCCACTGCTATGATTGTGAAACCTGAATCCTTCCTGGTCATGGTGACAAAGTTTTATGAATTTATTCGTAAAAGTATAGACAGTGGAAATTAAAATGTCCTGTGGTGTCTCTCCTGCTCCAAGACGGCCTGTTTGATGTCCTACCCCTCTTAAAGAATTAAAAGGCAAAGTCCACTTGCTTAGGGAAATGCTTCAAGAACTGGAAGAAATTGGCATAAAAAAGCAAGAAACTGAAGCAAAGAAAGAAATTGAGGCAAAGCAAGAAGTAAGCAAAGCTCGTTGTTCTGGCCCTGATGGGACAGTCGGGATCAACCAACTGCTGCATCGTCCTCTGCCGGTAGTGTTTCTGGATACGGTAAGCAGGGGTGTGAGATCGGCACACTGCTCTCTTGGCCAGCTTGAAAGAATAAAATTTAGAGGTGGGAAGGTATCTGAGACAAAATAGTTCTGAGAAGAAAGGAAGGAAAGGTGAACAGATCAAGAAGTACTGGGGGAAAGCACAGTGCTAAATTAGTGACTTAAACATAGCCCTTAGCTGGCCGGTAACAAAGGAAGAGGAAGATAAAGAAGAAGAATAAAAGCTTTACACATGATTATTAATAGACTTAGGTCTGTGTGGAAAAACTAAATGCTATCCACATCAACTCCAGGTTCACAAGTTCCTAATCAGTATCAACAAGCCTTGCACACCCACACCCCCCTCCAGGGAATGAAATTTCTAAACCTCTTTAACCCATTTGATAAGTTCTGACGGTAGGCTTGCCCTAAATTATTTTCATCTGCTGAAGTGCATACACTAAGCTGTGGGGCTCTGTTGTGGTCTGATTGGAATGTCAGTCAAGTAAAATTTTAATTAATTTCTATTTGTATCTATCAGCTGCACACAACAAAATTTGTAGTTTGATGATGGCAAATTGATGAGAGGTAATCTCTACCACATTTTGTATACTGCTAACAGACCCTGCAGCTTACATTTCATAAAAAATAATGTAGAAACTGGTCATAGACAAATTTTCATGCAACGTAACTGCTAATTTGTGGTGCTGCTTCTTACAGCCACGTGCAACAATCACAACTAACATTAGTAAATGAAAATTGTATTCCAGTATTGACAATGGATGAGTGGATGATTGTCGTTGCATGTACAACCACAGATATGAACTTCTGACCATTCTTTCACCTGTAATAATGTCCGCCCCGGTAGCTGAGTGGTCAGCGTGACAGACTGTCAATCCTAAGGGCCCGGGTTCGATTCCCGGCTGGGTCGGAAATTTTCTCCGCTCAGGGACTGGGTGTTGTGTTGTCCTAATCATCATCATTTCATCCCCATCGACGCGCAGGTCGCCGAAGTGGCGTCAAATCGAAAGACCTGCACCAGGCGAACGGTCTACCCGACGGGAGGCCCTAGCCACACGACATTTCCATTTACCTGTAATAATTGATCCACATCTGTATAGACCTCCATGAACAAGCCTTATCCTTCATTCTTTAAAGAGCAGTATTCTTCTTCAGCATTTGTCCATGGAATGTTCCACTAATGACATTCATCTGTGATATGCTACAGATTACCACCCCCACCAGGGCCTTATGACACTCCTGCCATCAAGAATGTTAATTATTCAGAGAGGAAAATTGTGAGCACCATCAAACTGAGTGTGAATAGTAGAAAATTTCTGCTGGGCATATTCGTACTTAACCAGTTTGTCTGCTGTATTCTGTGGCAGAGGCGGGGAGCCAGCACAGTATGGGAAACTGCCACAATCAGACTGAGAGGTATACCAGAAAAATGGTCACTAATGTGATGGACAAATTTAAAACAAAAACAGGATAGAAGAGTAAACAGTAAACACTGTAACTGACAGGGCAAAAAATTCATAGAACTAAACTTTAAGAAATTTCCTGAATTCATTAAAGGTATAATAATTTATGTGCCCTGGCCATTTATAAACGAGCATTTGTTAAAGCAACTCTATTGTCTAATTTAAAAGTTATTGAAAGGGACAGAAATGTGCAAATAGCCTGGGAACTTCTGGTATTCAGATGTGGATATTTTTTATATGTTCTGATACTGGGTTTTACATTTTAATATTTAATCCTACTTGCTCGTCGTGCAACGTGCGGTGGACGGATTCAGTTGGGCATAGTCCTAACATTAGAGCTGGTGCTGCACAGAGTGCCAAGGGAGATTTCAGAGTACTACAATCCTATGTACTTCCACAGATGTTGAAGGCAACTGCATAAATACCGAGCATAGAAACCGGAAGCAGTCAGCTGGAGTACAGATCTTGTTCGTGAAAGAACAGCTGACAGTAAACCATTATGTGTTTGGCTGAAATAAACAGAAGTATGTGTGGTAAACTGAGAAACTAATTATTTGATTAAAAGAAAAGCAAAAATAGAATAATTATGTTATTTGTGAATCCAAATGACAAAAGCAGAACTGCTGCAGTCACAAAGGAGTAGTAGTTCACCTCGAATTGTGGATAAGTGGTTTACTGTTTGATGACTCCAGAAGGAGAAAGCAAATTACAGCAATTCTGCAACTCATCATATGCTTTATGTCCTCGATGCACAGCATCACTTAACATCCAAATGCAGCACAGGATACAAATACATGTTACAGAATACAATTCTTGTAATTCAGCTTACCTCTGCTTCTCCCGTTGCCGCATTTGTAACGTGCACAATGTCATTAACTATCTGGTATTCCTCTTTCGCTAGTCTGACAAGGACAAAGGTACGCATAAAATGTCGAGGCGATTCGTCTTGTTTTGGTGTTAGCTCTTTGAACACCCCTGTAACTGTCAATATAGTCTTTATCTCCTGTAAAAATAAATATAATTTAGAGAACTGATTACTGCAGCAACATCTAGCAATAGTTGTAACAACTAATTTGTGTTCTTAAAAAAAAATAAAAATAAAATAAAAAAAAGTGCATTTTTCTAGTGATAATCTATATTACTGTACTAGAAACTATCCCAAAACCCAGTACCACTTGCATTTGGAAGGATGACAGTTGAAACCTGTGTCTGACCATTCTGATTTAGGTTTTCTGTGATTTCCCTATATCACTTCAGCAAATGGCAGGGTGGTTCCTTTGAAACGGTGTGGCTGACTTCCTTCTCCCACCCATCCCTAATCCAATGGAACAAATGACCTTGTTGTTTGGTCCTCTCTCCCAAATCAACTAACCAACCAACTAACCAAAAAACCTGGTACCAGATGCAACATACGGGCAACAAAAATTTGATTTTCAATATTTTGAGAATTATTGACCGAATTTAAAATGCTATCACAATCTACTCATTAAGAGGTATTATCTTATGTTAAAAGTTAAACACAAGAGGGCAAGTATCATAACTAGAAACTTTATGTTTGTCTTGAGGCAGAGTAACTCACGGCATGCAAATATGAGGGCTTCATTCATCCAGCATTTGATAATGAGAGCACTTAGCAACTTCCAGCAAATTTTACAGATAACTTTGAACCTTTACAAAACTTTTTCTCGCTGACAGCTCCCCCCATCCCCGCCCCCACAACACCTCTCACAAAACAATGAAAGGAAGACAGTTTATTGATTGATACATTTTTGCTGTTCATGCAGTGGAACTTCAGCATTAGGCATGATGTTTTAATTTATTATTTCTTTACTACTCAGAAAACACTTTGCGCATAGTATATGTATAATAATATATCACTTAATTTACCTGCAAAATTATGTAGCTGCACAACAAGGTAGATAACAAGATATAGTGCCGTAAACATTGAAATGCGTGACAAATTAGCTTTTGCTTAAAATGGAGCACAAATTTCCCTGAGTATATTTTTCCAGTGTTCATAATGAGAGTACTTAGAAACTTCCAACAAACTGTAAGTATAATTTCAAGGCTATCATAAACTTTTTCTTGCTTACAATCTAAAAAGACAAATATTTAACACATTAATTCATGTGCAAATTAATCAGATGTTTGAAGTTGTTTTATATGTGAGTACTCAATTCTGTAAAGCATTTGGGACTTACTGGTGGTAGTCTAACACATGTTAAATCATGAGCAGATATAAAGGCAGTCTGTGTTTGAAACTATTATTTATGTATAGCTACACTATGTGATCAAAAGTATCCGGACACCCCAAAAACATACATTTTTCATATTAGGTGCATTGTAATGCCACCTACTGACAGGTACTCCATATTAGCGACCTCACTAGTCAATAGACATCATGATAGAGCAGAATGGGGTGCTCCATGGAACTCATGGCCTTCGAACGTGGTCAGTTGATTGGGTGTCACTTGTGTCATACGTCTGTATGTGAGATTCCTACACTCTTAAACATCCCTAGATCCACTGTTTCCGATGTAATAGTGAAGTGGAAATGTGAAGGGACACATACAGCACAAAAGCGTACAGGCCGACCTTGTCTGTTGATTGACAGACTGCCAACAGTTGGAGAGGGTTATAATATGTAATAGGCAGACATCTTTCGAAACCATCACACAGGAATTCCAAACTGCACCAGGATCCACCGCTAGTACTATTACAGTTAGGCTGGAGGTGAGAAAACTTGGATTTCATGGTTGAGCGGCTGCTCATAAGCCACACATCATGCCGGTAAATGCCAAATGATCCCTCGCTTGGTGTAAGGAGCGTAAACATTGGACTGTTGAACAGTAGAAAAACATTGTGTGCAGTGATGAATCATGGCACACAATGTGGCGATCTGATGGCAGGGTGTGGGTATGGCGAATGCCCGGTGAACGTCACCTGCCAGCGTGTGTAGTGCCAACAGTAACATTTGGAGACGATGGTTTCATGGTGTGGTCGTGTTTTTCATGGAGGGAGCTTGTTATTTTGCATGGCACTATCACAGCATAGACCTATAATGATGTTTTAAACAGCTTCTTGCTTCCCACTGCTGAAGAGCAATTCAGGGATGGTGACTGCATCTTTCAACATGATCAAGCAATACCAGGCCTCACCAACTGACATCGATACCTCTCCTCAGTGCAGAACTCCATAAAGAATGGGCTGCCATTTCCCAAGAAACCTCCAAGCACCTGATTGGACATATGTCCGCGAGAGTGGAAACTGTCATTAAGGGTAAGGGTGGGCCAGCACCATATGAATTCCAGAATTACCAACGGAGGGCGCCACGAACTTGTAAGTCAATTTCAGCCAGGTGTCCGGATACTTTTGATCACATAGTGTATATAATCTCTCTGTAATGTAGGCTCTCCCCCTATCAGAAAGTGGAAGGCAAAGAAAAAGAATCATTTTCTCAGTAAACCTTCTCCCACACTGCTGTGGAACGTGAATGGGATCAGTATTCATAAGAAGGGACTGTTGTTCTCCTGACAGACAAAGCCACTGTGTCCCTGTTAAAGAGGCTATAGCCCCCACAGATAGGATGATCTCAGTGGGAAAATGGCTGCAGGTGGTGTGAGAGTATTTCTCAATGTGGAATACCCCTATTCAGCTCTCCTTTACCCACCTGTCTGCTAGCAGTTGTGCAATAGTGCGCACGACAAATAACCACTGGACTAAAAAAAAGTCACCCCCACATCACACTAACACCATGTGACTCTCTCTTTCTTGACTTGATAATAGCTGCCATTTGGTGAGAAAGAGTATT
Source organism: Schistocerca serialis cubense (assembly GCF_023864345.2). Taxonomy (NCBI): domain Eukaryota; kingdom Metazoa; phylum Arthropoda; class Insecta; order Orthoptera; family Acrididae; genus Schistocerca; species Schistocerca serialis. The sequence continues at coordinate 161,653,339 of NC_064647.1, read as the reverse complement.
CACAAGTTTCTTCAGGTATGGCGCATAAGTTGAAGCCATTACATCCTGCAGAGCTTCCAGATTGGAGGCATAATGGTTGCTAAGTATCAATGGTTGTCCCAAACAGTCACAAACATTTTGTATGGAATTATTTGTGATATGGCGCCTGAGTGTTTGTCAAGAGAGCACTTTGGCACTTTGTGATAAGGTCTTATGGGACCAAACTGCTGAGGTCATCAGTCCCTAAGCCTACACATTACTTAATCTAACTTAAGCTACGGACAACACACACACACACACACACACACACACACACACACACACACACACACACATGCCCGAGGGAGGACTCGAACCTCCGACGGGGGGAGCCACATGGACCATGACGAGGTGCCTCAGACTGGGGGGCTACCCAGCGTGGCTGTCAAGTGAGGAATGTCTGTATGGAGCTTTGTGAAAACAGATGTCACCATCTTAAAAGACCTGAATAATCACAGCTTATTCATAATGAAGATGCAGAAAACAGGGCAGCACTTGGTCACTGAAAATATTGAAGTAATAGCTTTGTTCGTATTCAAGGCAACCTGAATGAGTGGAATTGAGTTGTGACTGGCATGGTTGTAATACGGGTTATTTGAAGTGCTGCAAGTTGAAGCCATGAGAAATTCAGAAAATTACAATCTGGAAATGTCTATAAATATACATAGGGTACATCACACATCACACTCAGATAATTCATATCACAATAATGGACTTTGTTCTTTTGATTCTTAATCCCCCCCATGACACAATGCGAAGGTTTCACGAGGATTGATACTTTTTCCTACAATTACCTGACAGCAAAAAGATATTTGGGTTTTTAGCACCTGGACAGAAAAAAGCAAACTTTGTACTTAAATAAGAACATAAATAGATAATATCCTTTTTAATGAAAACTTTTTCAACAGTGGAAAATTCAGATGTACTGAAACAAAAAAATAATTTTCGATGTCATGTGCACTTAGAAAGCAGACAAGCTAAAAGGGATGACACACAAAGATGCTGTTTACTGCCTTCTAAATGTTTGATGTACTTATATACATATATTTTCTTATGAAAATAAATGTAAATGTTTTGAAATTGTTATACAAAACATTTGCTATTCTTTCAATTCTCAGGAGTGTGGAGAATTTACATTACAATGTTTGTCAAAAATTTTTGCTTTGGTCATTGATGAATTGAATTACTATTGGTTGTTCCTATTTCTGTTAATACATTTCAATTTTTTCTTAAAAATGTTGGTCCCTCATAACCTTACTTTTACTATTCAGGTGCCAAACTGCAGACAGCTCACACAACACATGTAATTTTGGCACTGACGTGTAAATGAAAACATCCATTCCTGGCTGGAATAAAATGCCAGAGGTGCTACAGTAGACTCACCCATCACAATCAGTCAGCTGAGATGAGGAAATTACTTGTTTAAATGGGTTTAAAACTGCAACATTTGCGTGTGTCACAAAAGATATATAAGACATTAATGAACATAAGCAATTCACATAATCTCTAACATTCTTTCCAAAGTGACTGGGAATACTTGATCTAAGTGTCATGGACTGGGTAGGGGCTGACAGGTTGAATCTGCAGCAGTGGCCTGCTGGTTCCAGTGGGTTATGAGAGGTGCAAATGTAGGATTATCGCACTTTTTCAGAAGGGCTGTGAACAGTGAGAATTGTTCCCACCTGAAAATAAAGATCAGATGTGTGAAATTCTCACGTATTTATTTTTTAACTCAAGAATCGAAAAAATTTTATTCTTGGAAATGAAATTTATGAGTCACCTTAATTTTAATGACAGTAAGACTAGCTGTCAACAGAATTCTTCAGAATCAACATTTTTTTTGTTACAGAAGTAAAGAACTATTTAAGTTTACTTTATTTATTTGCTTTGATACCTGTGGTTGGAGTAATTTTCTAGTGTCCTCCAGACCACAACTAACAGTATTCCTGATGGTATAAAACAAATTGTGGCCAACAGACCTTACCAAGCACTTCTACCAGAGGTACTGAAGAATTTGTTATTTGAGTGATACTGGGTGACAAACAATGTGCTTCTGACTAGAAGAAGAATTGTTTGCAAGAGAGTCAGAGGAGGTGTATAATGTCACAGATTTGTCGGTACTAGCATTCGGACTCCTGCAGCTGGCATAATTTTGACCATTTTCTGTTTAATGGACTTTTAATGTCATATATTCAACGTCTTCTTCCACAAGGATATGGTTCCTTTGTTATTTCTGTTCATTTCACACGAGATGAGTGACTGCCGCAGCTGACTGGGGGTTGGTCTGCCGCGCAATATAGACTGCCTGCTGTAGCGCCTGCCAAACGGGCCAAAGATATGGAAAGCACGACTTCTGTGATATCTAAATTCTTTTCCTTTTCTAAGCAATAAATTATTGGCAATTGTTTTCCGCATTGAGGAAATGATCATAAAAAGTATTAAGTCTTGTTCATCAGTTCCACTGAGCAACATGTAATATGGGTGGAAGAAAATATTACATATTAACAGAAATAACTGGACTGCAGTTTTTTGTAGTAGTGATGAAAAAAAAGAGCTCACAACTAAATGTATTCTGACTTAACTGCCTTTACTCATATTGAGCCTACTATTTGAAAGAAAATCACAAGAAAAGGAACCATTATAAGAGACTGCCCATAAAATTGGATTGTGGGTGTGAGGTAGTTGCTGGTGAGGAAAGTCTTGAATAATAGGTACCAAGAGTATTTGGTGTTGAATCAGATATGTTTATATGAAAGCCTAGGTTGTAAGCAATTGCTATGGAAGAGGAGGCAGCTGTTGAAGTGGAGGTTTTGTAGCTCAGTATCCCATTTTCCAGTACTAATATTTCATTATTTACTCGGTTATTTATCCATTTTTTTATTCTCCCTCTCTCTTTTTAATGATCCACCCCCCCCCCCTCCACCTTTTCATCCCTTTTCCACCTGCATTTTTAAAACTGTATTATTAATTCCATTTTTGTATCTCTTTGTCTTTAATGCACCTTTACTTCACACTTTTCCACTTCTATAATCTTTGAACTGAAGCTGGTGCAGTGTTTAATACAAACTGATTAAAATTACTTGGTAGGGGACATCTGTCACTTGCCACTACAGTGCTGCCACATCCGCTGCTGGCTACCACTCAGTTATAGGCAACAGACAAACACGGCAGGTCGCTTCACAAATGTTGTTAATGTGTAACGCAGAGCAATGTCGGAAGTGGCCGGCATGAGGTATGACAGAGATGGGAGATGCTGTGTCGACAGCTGATTTTAAGTGACTAATGACTGAACTCCAGCAGTTGATGCGTTTTGAAGCCCTGAATTTAAATTCTTGTCCTAACCTAACCACAACCTCATTATGTGCAATGTATCTGAGGAAACAGCGATCAGCCGGCCGAAGTGGCTGTGCGGTTCTAGGCGCTGCAGTCTGGAACCGCGAGACCACTATGGTCGCAGGTTCGAATCCTGCCTGGGGCATGGAAGTGTGTGATGTCCTTAGGTTAGTTAGGTTTAACTAGTTCTAAGTTCTAGGGGACTAATGACCTCAGAAGTTGAGTCCCATAGTTATTTGTAAAAAAAAAAAAAAAAAAAAAAAAAAAAAAAAAAAAAAAAAAAAAAAAAAAAAAAAAAAAAAAAGCAGCGATCAACAAACTACAGCATAACTAAAATCATGATTGCTTTGCTCATGGTATTTAAGGATAACCTCTATGACCAAACTCAAGACAAAAAAATCTCATAATCTACTTGTTTGCACAGCTATCTTCCGCTGCAAAGTTTAATATTTAGTGGTAAAAGCAAACTGTAATTTCTTTCTATCATAGGCTATCTGAAACTATCCTCACACTGGATAAAGGGGATGCCGCATGGCCAACTGATGAACAGTCCTAGCTGGCACCTGGTTGCAGATTATAGGCGATGCCAGCAGATTACAAATTAAAAAAGGAATGTTAGGAAGAAAAATAAGAGAAAATGAAAGAGTTAATACAATGATAAAAATGATTCTGCAAAGTATTAGAAATAAAATAATTACATTTAAACCAATTAACTGAATAAATACGATGACCACAGTTCATAATTAGATTTAGAAAAACACAAATAAAAAAAAATTGCTGCATTTGACAAGATTCGAACCTTCAGCCTTCTACATGTCAAGTTGTTACAGTAATAAATATCCTACACCCTTACTCTGTAATATGTTGTTGTATAGTGTTTGGTCAGTGCTCTTTGTGAAATGTGTGTATTTCAGTAGCACTTTATGAGTGTGAGCATTTGGCTGGGGTGGGGGAGTGTTATCATGTGTGATGAATACTGAATACAAAATAAAAGGGCCAGATGCAGGATTTGGGATCCAAATACACAAAGAAAGAAAGCCAGATGAGGAATTGCAAGTGACCTAATTTTCGTGGTGGTTTGGCAACAGCAAACGGTTCAGGCCTGATGCTGAGTGCTCTGACTGGAGGAAACCATCTACAACAGGAAGCATCAACATCAAGTAATTTTATCTGACTATAGTATATTACTCCCTTGTCCTTCACCTTTCTCTCTCCTTGTCCTCCCCACAGCCTCCCTCCTTTCCAATTCTGACCAGACACCATTTTTCCCCCATAACAAAGGAATAGACAAATTCCAAAAGCTAGGATTAGAATTTTCTGCTTTAAATGTTTCTAATGCCAGCACTAGAAATTACACCTCCAGAGGGTGTGTATGTACTGTCTAGCCTAGGAAGAAGTGCACGGACAACAAAACATGTAAATAAAAATGTACAGACAAGAAAAAAAGTCGAGAAGGAGCAAAGGATGAAAGGGAAAAAATTTGTCAATGAATTCAAACTGTGCTGTTGTTCATTATTAAAAAAATATTTCAAGAACCTTACAAAAATTCTGTAGAAGTTCGTTGTACCTATTTAAATACTGTCATTGAGTTCATTCTACCAACTTTCTCTACACATATGTAAAGATGCAATTCTTCATATAGTATCACATTATACCTTTCACTTAAAGTGGGCAGTATCTGAAGGTCATGGTGACCAGTCCCGTATGACAGTTGAGGGACCGTTGACAAAGATGTAAGAGATACTATCATTTAAGATTTTGTCATTAGTCACAGGCCTTACAAATCAGCCCACTAAGGACAACATTAAAACAGATCACAACAAGTTATTTGCCCTTGAGTCATCAAAACAAGAAGAAGAAAAATTGGAGTAGAAGGAAGGAATAGAATGTATTTCTCCCACCAGTTAGGGATAATGACTTTTGCTGCACTTAACTTGCATCACCCGTCAGAACTACAATGACTGAGTAAAAACGTTGCTCATAAATGATGGAATGGTAAGGAGGGGACAGTACAGCAATGGTAAATGTTTTGTACTTACGGAATGATGTAGGACATCCACAGTGAAGGAGTATGGGTCATGTTGGGTCTGTGGCAGCACCTGAAGTTTTGTGAGGATATTCTTCGCCCCATGGCATAGTGCAATTTTTGTATTCTGTTTGTTAGACATATGTAAGATGTTGCCACTCTGTGCTATGTAGGGGCTCAGCCTGCAAAAAGAGGAAAGAATGAGTGACAAGTGTAACAAAGGTAAAACACGGCATCTTATGCTGACATCACTTTTCAAAACTTCTGATAAGCTGACATATTCCAAAATTGTATTCCACCAGAGAAAAAATAGTATCATTAGTGAATCACAGTTTGGTTTCCAGGACAAGCTGCTCAATTAAAAATGCCATTTCAATGTTCGCTTAACAAATTTTACACGCTATAAATAGCAAAACATTGCAGGTCAGTATTTTCTTGCCTTATTTAGGACACTTGACTGAGCAACTCACAATATCCTCCTAGGTAAACTTGGGATTTATGGAACTGATGGTATAGTCAAACAAGGGGTAAGGTCACCTCTAATAAAAAGAATGCAGAAAGTTGTACTCGATAATTCGACCTATAAAACCAGGAGTGATTCTTCTGATTACGGAGAAATCACTTATGGTGTTACACAAGGCACAGTCTTAAGTCCACTTATGTTTCTCATATACAAATACGAACTTCCATCTAACATAACACGCAGAATTCATTCTTTTTGCAGATGACACTAGTGATGACATCAATCCAAACATACGCAACCCATTCAAAAGTTCCGGGACTAGTTTTTTCCTGGTGTAGAAGCGACATCAGCGCAGTAACTACGGTGTCAGCTTTAACTAACAATTGTAAGCAACAGGTGTCCATTTTACCAGTCAGTTGTGAGCAGGCAGAGTGAAGTACTTTTTGCATTTCTTTATTGTTACAATAACCTAAGTATTTACATTTTATAATACAATGACATGTCGTGTTGGCATATTTCTTACTCTGTACATATACATTGTCATATGAGATTTAAATTTCTTTCAATAAATATTGTAAAAAAAATTTCACAAACACTTAGAAATTATGCATACAAAACAGTCATTATTCTGTACACTTATTGTGGTTTTATGTCACATAACATTTTTCAGTTTTTACTTTATCATTTTTATCACATTGAGCATTACGCTTTTGAATGTCCATTTGTGAACAATCTGTATTCATAGTTTCATCTTATTTTTACATGACACAGGTAGTCATTTTTTCAATCTCATTTCCCAGTATTGACAAAATATTTGCAAACCACACTGTCACATGATGTGGATGAGTTTTGCATTCATATATCATGCCTGATGTGAGCATCCATTGTTACGCATGCAGAGGAAAGAAAGCTTCGTAACACAAAATCACAATAAGCCTACCTAACTATGTTTAGCTACACCTCTGAACATGTTTACTACGATGTGTCTACTGGTCTACAGGAAATGGTATGGACAGGAAGAAGCATTCATTTTTACTCTACTACTACAATTCTTCGTTCATCATGAGAGAACTACTGAGTACTTCATTTCATGACTATCTACTGGTGTTAATCCACTTACTTTGAATTTAATATCCACTGATACATCCTGATAGTACAATGTTGGTATACAAGTGTCATCATCGACTGTAAACAATGTACTTCAGTGTTGGTCACTTATATTTCCTTTTGCTACGTGATATCACTCTTGTGTATTCTGTTATACATGAATTTATGTGCTCATGTGCAAATGTACTGTAATAACTCTTGCTTGGCGCTCTTCTCAGTCACATTGACTTTGCTTGGTCTGACCCCTTTTCATTTGGTAGCGCAAGACCTATGTTCAACCTTCTCACACATCTGCGTCACACTCACATACACATAGTTATTTATTTTCAGTGCAGCCCTTATGCTTTGGTACCAAACACATAACTATTGTGTTCCCTATTTTACCCAGGACATGACTCTGCATCGTTCCCTGGAAGGACACTTAAATACTAACTTAAAACTAAGTGCATAGCTGCTTGCTGGCTACTAATGCATCACACATTCAATATTCATATATTCTATTTCTATTAGTATGCAGTTCATTCTTTATCAATTTTTTCAATGAGTTGAAAGAGCGCACATGTTCATACTGCAGGTTGTCATTTTGACTTACCTTCTTGGATCTGGAAAGAAAAGTGTTGTCATTGGCAGGGCACAATCTTATCTCTTATAGTATATTCAAAACTTAGGTTATATTCCTTCATTCCTTATATGTAGCATGTAAATAGCCACTTGTATAAATGTAAATAGCTTATACATAGTACCATAGTGGGTAGCCAGTTTTCTGTACACTGTATTTACTGTGTTCTCTCTCTCTCTCTATATATATATATAATGGAAGGAAACATTCCACGTGGGAAAAATTATATATAAAAACAAAGATGAGGTGACTTACCGAACAAAAGCGCTGGCAGGTCGATAGACACACAAACAAACACAAACACACACACAAAATTCAAGCTTTCGCAACAAACTGTTGCCTCATCAGGAAAGAGGGAAGGAGAGGGGAAGACGAAAGGAAGTGGGTTTTAAGGGAGAGGGTAAGGAGTCATTCCAATCCCGGGAGCGGAAAGACTTACCTTAGGGGGAAAAAAGGACAGGTATACACTCGCACACACGCACATATCCATCCACACATACAGACACAAGCAGACATATATGTCTGCTTGTGTCTGTATGTGTGGATGGATATGTGCGTGTGTGCGAGTGTATACCTGTCCTTTTTTCCCCCTAAGGTAAGTCTTTCCGCTCCCGGGATTGGAATGACTCCTTACCCTCTCCCTTAAAACCCACTTCCTTTCGTCTTCCCCTCTCCTTCCCTCTTTCCTGATGAGGCAACAGTTTGTTGCGAAAGCTTGAATTTTGTGTGTGTGTTTGTGTTTGTTTGTGTGTCTATCGACCTGCCAGCGCTTTTGTTCGGTAAGTCACCTCATCTTTGTTTCTCTATATATATATATATTCCTGAGCTTAGTTCTTCCCAATTTCTTAATCTTAGTCTAGGTCTGTTGTGTAGACATTTTATTTCATTAGTAATTAACTCACATTATAAAGTTTTCTCTAAGTGTAGGTTGCTTGGTGTTTCTTTGCTAAGCTACCATTGTCATCTAGCAGCTCTGGCTTACACTGCACTGGGCGCATGCGCAGAGGTCGTCAACCTTAAGACTAGCAACTGCACATGCGCAGTTCTATCCTTACTCCACTTTGCCTCTTCCAAGTGCTGCAGCTCAATAACACAGCTACTGCATGTTTAAACAGCACGGTGTCAAATTAAATAATTTCTCGTGCTTCATGAGGGTAATGTTTTCTCAGCTTCTCTGGCTCATAAACATACAATGAAAACCTTACATAACTAAAACTTACATCCTAATAAGGCAACACACATGAAATAGGTAAAATGAAATCTTTCCTTAATACTAAACATCAATCATAATATGGATATTCAACTGGACAGCATGTAATCTTTTACATACAATGCTCCAAGCCATACTTGATTAGTGTCAAATTCTGTCTAGTGCACAAGTTCACGTAAATCTTTGCATTGGTAGAGCCCTTTTTCCTTACCACTATTTAAGTATAATGCCTTATAGGCTCATGGGTGAGGGACCTTTGGTACAGCAAATGGTCCTGTGTACAGCAGCTACCACTTGCAATTCAACTTACCATACTTTACCGATTTTGGATGAGTCCTGAAAGGTATTTGTTGGCCCACATGGTACTCTACAATGTGTCCTAATTTCTTATCATACAATTGTTTTCTGTATTTTGCCTTTTCTTCAATGCTAACCAGTGCCTGACATATTTCCTCCTCATGATATTTTCTTCTTAGGGACGTTAGGTAGAGGTTTTTCCAAATGGTCAACTTGTCTTTGGTAAAACAGCAATTCTGTAGGTGTGAAGCCAGTTGAGCTACATGGGAGATTGTTAACAACGTGAAGGAATGGGGTAACGTATTTGATCCACCTTGTGTGTTTGTGAGGGGTGTAAGTCTGGATAAATTTGTTAAAGCACTTAAATATCCTCTCTATGGGACTTGCTTTTTGAAACATGAATACAAGCACGTTTAATGTTGTGGGTGTTCATGAGCTCTTTCCAGCGGTTGCCTGTAAAGTATGATGCATTGTCTGTCGTCAGTATTTCTGGTTTGCCTACTCTGGGTAGATAATTTATTGTAATGCTCCTGATTTTCGGAAGAGAGATATTAATGCAATATTTCTTATTTTGAGGTATAGGACAGTGTCTGACAGCACTGAGCCTCGGTAGGATAGAAGAATTGTATTCAAACATCAGCAGTGTGTTTTGGTTTACTTTCTCTGACGTTTGACTTGACTAGGTCTGCTGAATATTGTTGGTTGTTCACAAGGAAATGACACTTCCCCTTACCAATGTCAATTTGTGCTTGTTACTTCCTAAAGGTGTCCATGCTGATAAGGCAGTTTACTATTAGTCTTTCAACCGCAAGAAAAATGCATTGCAAAGAGAGGCTATCTTGTTGAATAGGAATTCATGCCTGCAATTTTACGCCTTTAGACTTACCTCCTAAAGCCATTCGGATTTTACAGTTTTGGACTGGAAGCATCGGTAAGTGTCCTTGTTTTTGTAACTGATCAAACAGGTCACGTGAAATTATATTTGTGGTAGTGTCATGTCCAGTACCATGGGTACCCCTAAAACAAGTATTTGTGCATTGATTATTGCCTGTACTGTGTCTTCATTTTTATCTACACAGTTGGTGATATCTTCCTGACACAGATCATCTTCAATATCAGGGGTCATCTTTAATATCGCTATAGTTGTCATATCTAAGTAAACAATTTTTAACTAGTTCCATGCCCCTACCCATATTACTGGTCATCGAACAGGGGTCTATCAAGACCAGTTCGTGTTTTCTGACGTAGCCTGAGCACTGACCTCCTCATTACAGGTAACCTCAACTATGTGCACATTATGCATCTGGTTTCACCAGTTAGGAGCTTGATTCAAAATTTTGTTGTCCCTGGCTGCTATTTGAAACATAATTTTGACTGTAGTGAAGTCAGGCAGTGGCAGATTATTTTGTTGCCCGTTTGCATTCTGCCCTCCCAGTTGCCGTTCGGATCACAGGCCCCGGTCGGTGGCACATTGTACGCTTGCTGGCTATAAACTCTGCGGTCATTAAATCCTCACCGATTAAAATTCTGTCCTTGGTTATTTTTACATCCTTGCTTGAATTTTTGTCCCTTTACATTACCAGATTGGTTCCTGTTGGTATTGTTGCAAGGGGGATATGGCTGCCAACTAATGCTGGCTGTCATTGCCATTTCCACCGAGTTGTTCATTAGTTCATGCGGGGTCAGCCTGCGCGCTGTCACTTGTGATCGCTCAGTTCTCTCTTCGTAGATAAGATCAATGGAATAGAGAACTGAGAGGAAATCCTTCATATTGTGCTCAGTAGTGATGATTAATTTCTCATTTATGTTAGCCAGTAGTTGGCTTTTCAATATTTTAGGACATCTACAAGTGATACCAGTTTCGTCCAGTAGCTGGTTTTATTTAGATACTTCTCGAAGTACCTTCTGAGCCCTCTGCGTTTACTACTGAATGGAGCTGGGTTAAACACTTTGCATCTCAATCTCTCTTGTAATGCGATGGACCAGAAATTATCTAGGAATGCTCTTTCAAACAGTTTATATGTGTGACATTTTTCTGCCATGTCAGTAGCTCACAGCAAGACACTGAGTATAACCTACCACGAAGTGTATCTTACACATTTTGGTCCAATTCCTTGGCAAAATGTTCTGGAAGACTCTTATGAACATGACAGTTTGTTCGCTTACCTTTGGAAGAAAAAGTGTTGTAATAAGCCTTCATTTGTGAACAGAGCAGGAAGGCACACAGCACTGTACATTGGCAGTGTGGCATTGTTTTGATGTATCAGATCATATTCTGAATACCTCTGCACGACGGGGACAGAAGTCAGTAGCGACTGCTGAATGTTGTAGTTGTGATCTATTTTACCTGACAGGTTAGGGTTTAAGAGTGGGTAGATTATCAATTCAGTCTGTTGACACCAGATAGCTTGGGACTGAATGTTTTCTTTCCTTTTCAGTGTTACTAACAATGTTAGTTTTTCCTCCACTGCTTTCCACCTCTGACCTATTTCAGCTCTTAGTTCTGCCCTCTGTACCTTCATCACTTCCTCGATCACACCCATATAACCCTTGTGTTTCTGGAAAACATTCTGTGCTAGGGTACTGCCTTGGTCTAGCCTACCAGCCACAGCTCTATCCCTTAATTTCCTTCAATTTCTTTATCTATCCTTTCTTACTCCTTTCTCATGAGCTGAATATTTAAACTTATGCTACCTAGCTGCAATGACAGGTATTGCACATGTTCAGGTACATCTTTGTACACTGTTTGCAACCCATCAATGGTACCACTGAGTGTATTTATATTCTGGCACAATTGTGACTGCTCTTGCTGCATATCTGTCTGAGCCTCAGACACTTCCTTCACATTTTCCGCAAACTGTTCTTGTACCTCATCCACTAATTTCATTTTTTGGCTTAAATTATTTATATCTTGTGACAAATCAGTGAGAAATGATGTTTCTAGATCTTCCCCCACACTTACAAGTTTATCCGATAATTCATTTGAAAGATCAGCATACACATCTTTTGCCAAGTCATTGAACCGTTGTTATGTCAGTTTTGAAAGCATCAATAGTTTGCTTTAGCTGTTCAAGTAATTCCGTTTGTACATCTGTCAATTGTTTTGTAAAATCATTAAATTTTTCATCGATGCTTTGCTTAGGTGTTTGATTTTGCTCATTAAGATTATTAAATTTTTCATTTTGTTAGGAAAAATCATTAAATTTTTCATGAATACTTTGTTTGAGTGTTTGTTTTTCCTCTTCCTTAAACTTGTTCTTGAAATCATTGAAACTTTGCTTAAGTAACTATTGTAACATTTGCATCATGATCGGGGTTTCCGGTGTGTGCAGTGCACCCTGTCCAATCATGTTTGCATGAGGTGTAAGTGTGGCAGGCATAGAATGATTTCACAAGTCTGCGCTGTCACATGCTACAGTTTCACCATTTGAAAAAAATACTCCTTGAAGAAAACTGTTACCTTGTCTCATCTACTGTCATCATCGTATCATTTCAAATGGTAAAGAACTATCATCTGTGTCCATGTTAATTGAAAAATTTAATTGATCATCGTCACTGCGACTGAAATTTTTAGTTTTGATTTCATTTGTTGCCATGTCCATGCTGGCGACATCTTGTGCCTGGCCATCCGATGGACTAACAACAATGTGCCTATCTTGTGTACTCATTTTTCTATAATTTTACAAAATGACAAAATAAATGAATACTTCTAAAAATGGAATATTCTGTTTGTAATAGCGAAGATACCACTACGAAACCTATTCAGTGGTGCCTTACTGTATCCAAATACATTGTCCTTGTAACTCAATTGTATGCACACATTTCCCTCCTTCCAGAATTAATTCTCCAATTAATTATCTTTAACGTTTTGCACATCATGTGATTTCCATCCTTGTAATGATGACATAGAATCCCATTCATAAAACAAAGAAAGACAACAATTAATATAATAGCAGATTTACAAAACTGTATAATTATTGTAAATTATTACAAATGTGCTAACTCTCTCCAGATATCAACATGCTAGTACAGGTCGCCAGATGCATGATTAGGGAGAGGGATCGTGTGAATTGTTCAAAGCTGATAAGTTATGCTAATGCACATTTAGCCGCACCAGAAGTTGTAAGTCCAGAAATGCAGGCAGGTATGGGTGCATGAAGGTAAAGAAACATTGTGGCAGTTCTGGAACATTGATTAAAGATTAATTTCTTTCAGTTCTGCTGTACCTCATCTCCCCAATGATGTACAACAATGCCAGAATGGCTGCATTGACTATTCTCTCTTCATGTTGATTTCTTCTCGGAAGAGGTCCATTAAAAATTATAAGTCCTCATTACATCAGTATGTGGAGATTTGAACATAGCTCGATAGTAGAATGAACACTTGTGGCTTTCGCACATTATAACTCTTATTTGCCATAAAGGGACGGCACGAATAAGAATAATTACAAATATTTATTTATACGTGTAGGCCACTCGTGTCTGGTTTTGTCATGCTGAAGTAGAGGGACCTCTAGTGGCAGAAAATTCAACTTGTGTCAGCAAAGAGGGAAAGTCGACTGAGTGATATACCTGAAATATAGTACCTCAACTAATATCGAGAACAGAATGACAAAATTGGAGGCACTACTTTTCAGCATCCCCTCATATTTTATCAATGAAGAGCGCAAATAAACTACACTGGCTGAATAATTTGTTTTGACAGATTTCCCCTATATTTTGGAAGTATGAAATGATTGATGCAAAGAGAAAAGTGTTTCCACAAAGTTATGAGAGATGACACAGTAAGAGATTATTGGTTGTTGAATTATTAATATGGAAAAATCTGTCACGTAAAAGATTTATGAGAGTTTAAAATTCTAAGATATTTATTTAAAGGAAAGTGAGAAACAATACAGGGTGTCCCACTCAAACCTCCCTGATTTCAAGCACCCATGAGAGAAAAACCACAGTAGATACGACAATGAAAAATGCACCACATTGTAGAGCATCTCAAATAATTTATATTCCCACATCAGAAGTGCCAAGTATCATCGCCAGAGTGCAGAATGGTAGTATGAAGTGAAAATGGCGACTCAACAGCAGTGCACACAGGCAGTAGTGTGGTTTGCAGAAACAAAATTACCGATGACTGTGCAGAGAAATTATTGTCGCGTGTATGAGGGTGATCCCCCTGATGTATAAACAATTAAGGAATGGTACAGGAAGTTTCTGGCGACAGGAAGTGTTCTGAAACATTCTGTTGGTCCACGTTACGGAGTTTCAAAAGAGACGTTGGGGGACATCAGACAAACGTCAATTCATAAAGCATCTAGGCAACTTGATGTACCTCGATCAACATTGCATCATGTAGTTCACCAGCGTCTTCGTATGTGTGCTTACAAAGTGATAATTCTGCAACATCTGACGCCGATCGACAAACCACGACGACAACAGTTTGTTGCAGATATGTTGCAGCGTATTGATATTGATGCCAGCTTTGTGAAAAGATGTTTATCCTCAGATGAGGCAACCTTTCATCTACCAGGAACGGTTAATAGGCATAATGTTCGGATTTGAGGTTTGCAAAATCCGCATGTTGTCATTGAACATGTTTTGATAGCCCTAAACTAAACGTCTGGTGCGGGCTAATGCATGACAGGATTGTTGGACCGTTCTACTTTGCGGAACAAACAGTGAATGGGTCAGTGTATTTAGAAATGTTGAAGCTGTTTGTGTACCCTCAGATACAAGACTTGCAACCCAACATAATTTTTCAACAAGATGAATATCCACAGCATTGGTCAACGGCTGTTCTCAAGTTCCTGGATACGAAAGTTTCCAATCGTTGGATTGGATGCAGAGGACATACTGCCTGGCCACCACATTCACCCAGCATTACGCCGCCTGATTTCTTTGTGTGGGGATTCATAAGGACCATGTGTATGTGACCAATGGGGATGATATTCTGACGTTGCAATATCATGTCACCAATGCGATTGCAACAATAACAGAGGAAATGTTACAAAGAACTTGGCAAGAACTTGAATATAGACTTGATATTCTTCATGCTACGAATTGTTACCATGCGGAGGTGTACTGATAATAAATAAATAAATTCTTTGAGATGCTCTACAATGTGGTGCATTTATCATTGTTGTATCTACTGTGTTTTTTTTCCTGGGTCTTTGAAATCAGGGAGGTTTGAGAGGGACACCCTGTATATCCTTTTTTTCTGTGGTATCTTTTCCCTTTTCAGCGACATGTCATGGCCATCACGATCGTCAGACTTGAATGCTTGTGGGGCTATTTGAAAGAATATGTTGATGTTATATAGTGTAACATATTACTTTGATGAAGCGATGTGCTTGACGAATGATGATCACCACCATAAAATTTTTCTTTAAGTAATGAGTTAGCAGAGTATGCTGTTCAGAAGTGTGATATCTTTATGGGCATGTACACTGGAGTGGTCAGACACAGCATATCTGCAAGCTGGGATGACAATAGCTATCTCACTACATTTTACGGTACCTGCTGTTTGAGCAGTTTATTTCCTGCTGTCAGGTCCTGCCTTGGAGATATGGTCTGTGACAAGGCAGAAGAATCACCGTGACAAACGTAATGGTGTTATGCAAACAGTAGAATCGGTTTCAGCCGTTACTATTCTGTTAGATGCTTTTCTATTATTTGTGTACTGAATTCGATTCTGCTAGGTGGAACAGTCAGATTTTGACACTGTCCATATTGATGCATCTGTGGCATTCCAAGTAATGAGAATTCGGTATGAATGATTATTGTAAAAGGAGAGTGCAATATACGTCACATTTTTTCTGAGAGGTGTCATATATAATTTGAGAATTTGGATACTGGCTTGCCCTCTTCACTTCCAGTGATTACTCCAGCACATTGAGAAATGAAGTACAGCCGAGAGATATTGGTGAGTGTGAAGAAATATCAAAATGAGCAAATCAATGAAAGGGAGTTGTAGCTCCCAAGGAACTGTACATCATAACTCAATAATAATGACAGAGCACCACAGTTAACAAATTCCAAACTTTTTTTGTTGAAAGAAGGCATTAAAGAATAGGTGGATTTGACTGACCAACATCTGTTGGCCTGTGATAAGAGTAACTCCTAGCAGAGAGTTAGAAATTCTTTTTGAGAGAACAGCTGCCACCAGGATCACATAACTTTCAATGAGTGATTATGCAAACCAGAATGAAATTTTTCACTCTGCAGCGGAGTGTGTGCTGATATGAAACTTCCTGGCAGATTAAAACTGTGTTCCGGACCGAGACTTGAACTCGGGACCTTTGCCTTTCGCAGGCAAGTGCTCTATGCAAAACAAATTGAAAATGTTATCCTTCAATTTTGTATAAATAAAGGCGTTTTTCTCAAAAGTCAACATACTACTGCTCATTTGAAAATGATATATTCCCTGCAGATCACCCTGTATAGTTCGCCTATAAACTCAAGAGAGAGCAGTGCTTTTGGCGGGGGATGTGGCGTTTTCCAGAAGTACTCTTCCCTGGCCTACAGGGGCACCCAAAACCGGTTGCATGTTACCTGACTAGCGTTGGGGTCTGGACTGCAGCGATATATATCGTTTCTGTTTGTGGGATCTTAGTTGCCAGTGTCAGGCAGTTAAATTTGTACACTTACTGATACATCTCGGTCTCTGGAAGTGATGGACAGTCGCCCTGCATTGCAAGAAAATGTGCACAACACAAAGAAATGGAGGTGTTTGCGGAGTATCAAGCATTTGATCATCTCCAATGTTATTACAGCATGTGTCAAAGAGGTGACACAAAAAGAACTGTTGGTTAATATTACCAGTCCCAATCGAAGGGCTGCAATTTATGCATATGTCAGACACACCACAATAGGACACATAAGGAAGGAACACGAAAATAAACCACATGGTTTACTGGAATCGCCACAAAGGAAAACGAATAATTTTGGGAGGAAACCCATTATTATAGACAGCTGGATCAAAAGATGGGTTTTTACCCAACGCACAGCTAATTTAGAAAGTGGTATATGCAACAGGAGATTACCATGGTCAAAAGAACTAAGAAAATTTTTCAAATTGGATATCGACTAAAATAGTTCCGAATCTGTCACCAAACTGTGTTATCGTTATAGACAACGCTTCATATCACAACAAGGAGCATAACAAAGCTCAAACCAAGTCCCTGAATAAAAGGGAAATGACTGAATGGTTATTAAAAAATAAGGTGGAAGCTGATTTGTTAGTGATAAAAAAAAATATTTGATTTAATTAAACACCATAAGCCGGAAGACAAAGTATTTGAAATTAATAAAGTACTTGAAGTCCATGGACATACTGTGCTCCAAGTTCCACCATACAACTGTGACATAAATCCAATTGAAATAGCAAGGGCAAAACTCAAAAATTTCATCAGAGGAAGAAATATTATTGGAGATATTTGCATGACAAAGTTACTGCAGTTGATGAACAATTTTCTGAGTTTCCGTTTTTTATTCCAAACTAAATGACTGGAGTGCACACGGCCTCCACATGGAGAAACTTGAATGAGAGTACTGGGATAAGGATAAGGATTATTGAAGACATACTAGATGACGTAGTTATTAATATAGAAAGAGACGATGATGACAATGACAATACTGACAGTGACACTGTTGATAATGACCTCTAAATTATGATGTATGTAAATAGGCAATGAATAATTTCTTAAAAAATACGTTGTGTATGCTTTCAAGCATGACTATGTTCATACACTATAAAGTTTCATGTGGTAGAAATGTACTACATGGTAGTATATATGTTAAACAGTTTTCCAAGATAAATACAGGCAAATGTGGTCCAAAACAATAAATACCGTTATCACTAGTTGTACAAAATCAGTGCCCATTTAAGAACTTCATGGTAAAATTAATTGATTTTTCACTAATAGAATGTGATTCAATCACATAAAACCTTTGATGCTTATTGAACAGCAGCATTTGAACGTACTCTTTCATCAAATCTCTATCTCAGTTACTATTTACCTGATTCTAAGACATACTGCTTAAAACATATACAACAATAGCTATCCTAAACACTGCTGAAATTTCCTTCGAAACATGTACACCGATTCTGGACTTCTATGTAAACAAGGTGCGTTCACATATTAGTTTTTATTTTTTGGTAAGTGCTTTATTTGTTAATCTACAGCAATGTTATCCTCTTCAAAATATTCTCCATTACATACTACACACTTATGCCAGTGCTTTTTCCAATTCCCAAAACACATTAGGAACTGTTTCTTCAGGATAGTTTGTAGGTCTCTTAACTATGCATTTTTAGTCTCATCCATGTTGTAAAACCGCTGTCCTTTAAGGCCTGGCTTTGAAATTTTTATACCACTTGTATGCCCTTGTTTTACTAATAGCAGACTCATAAAAAGTAATATTTAACATTTCTAAAAATTTGATACACTTTATTCCATTCTTATAGCAAAATTTAAAACAGGTTCTCTAATCTATTTACAGGTATATACAAAGCAAATAATCATTAATACTACAAGAACGGATGTAATCTTTTTGACAGCTGACAATAGAGTAAATACCCAATATGCGTAACATTGTACCGATACTTTTCAGACACGTTTACGAAAACAATGACAAAAGAAGTAGTGCAAATCGGACTAATATAACACCCGAAATTATAAATTTCTCGTTGCTTTTCAAACACTCTTCATGTTGCAAGAACTGTTACATTTCGATGCAGCCCTTCACAGGAAACTTCTACCTTTTAGTACAAACACAAAGTAAGAAAAAGCCTTAAATTCTACAGATATATTGCATTTTATGGGATTCATTTTATGAATAGCAGTACAGTATCATACATTCACATGAACAGGCATTCGGCTCTATGTTTGCAGTAGAATCCTGGCTTCCGTTCCTATGTTAATATTATAATGTTGTGTCTTGGAAGAAGTTATCGTCTTTTGTATTCCTTATGTTCTTAACGCATTTATCTAAAAATAAATGCTGCCGGGACGTATCTGTACACGGCGTCGCCACAGATTTAAAGTTCATGCCACAGCAGGGCCGGTACTACATTGTGAAACAGCCTGTAGAAGTGCCTTGTGACATAGCTGGGTAGGCAGAGTGGGAACTCAGTCGCTCTTGAGTTTACTGACAGACTATACTCGTCCTCAGAATATACTCAAGGGGCCTGCAACAGGTAGTGAGAGAATAGCGGTGGATTTGCACTTACCCCTTACTGGTTGCTGTGCTCTGTCCAGCATAGTACGTGCTAGAGAGAGAGAAGTAGGCGTCCTCATGGTACAAGCCTTGAAGCCCCGTCCGAACCTCACCATCGTACAGGGTGAAAAAGTACTCGATGAACTGGTCAGCGAGCTCACTCGAGTCGCCGTGGCTGCTACAGAAAATGTAATTCGGACGCCACTGTGGTAAGCCTGGCATGTGCGGCACGTACGTCCCATCCTAAAGAGAGGATTGAACATATATGCATGTCCTAAAATCATATAGTAGGGAAAAAGTCATTGTATAATTACTTTATCTCCCTAATATTATTATACAAACATTTACTATAAAACCAGATTTACCATTATCCTATCTTCCACAAGCTTTGATGTTTTTCCAGTATTGGAGCAGGTAGTCAAGTTTAGGGACGCTTTCTGGAAATGGACAGAGGAGATCTCCTGGTAAAATGCTTCACTCCGTTACTCCTCTAGCAATATAAGAGTTTCTCCACTGTTGTTTCATGATAATACACTTATCTTGTAGTGATGGGCTTTTCTTTCCTCATACAGGGTGTCCTGGGAGGAATGGTCAATACTCAGGGAGACAACAGGAACAATCATTTGAAGCAAAAAACTTCATATGTACCTATGCCCTAGTTTGAATGGTGTCTGATATAGAACACAAGTAGCCAAGGTACGCTGCAGTTGCACATTACACCACCTTCAAACCTGCCTTCTCTTAACAGTCACACAAGGCTCTATTCTTAATCCTGTTTTTCTGTTCTTTGTTAATGATTTACCTATCAGTGTCAACATTTCATCAGTTCTTTTTGCAGATGGTACATCTAGGGCACCCCACAAAAAAGGCAAAGAAACAGTATATAGAAGTTATTACATGCCAATACTGACCAACACATCTGAAACACGGGTAATGAAGAAAAGAAATGTCAGCAGATTAAATGCAAGTGGAATGAAGTTCCTCAGAAGTAGGACAGGATAACAAGGGGAGAGGATGAGGAAGGAAGGGGCAAGGGAAATAGTGAAAGAGAAACTCTTACACAGCCGGATAGAAACATCAAGCCTAAGATAGTATGGGCACTTAAAGAGAATGGGAGACTAGAGGATTCCCAAGACGATACATGAAATGGAGATGTGGAGGAAATGACCTAGAGGAAGATCAAGGGATAGATGCCTGAAAGGTGTAGAGGAGTCTTTCGAAGAAGAAGAAAAAGGAAAAAAAAGAAAAAGGCGAGGACTGGACCAGAGTGAACACAGAAAGATGGTGGGGAAACGACTAGATGGTAAGGCTTGTGTTCCACAGAGACTCAGCCTGAGACTGGAAACTATTCAAGAAGAAGAAGAAGAAGAAGAAGAAGAAGATGATGATGATGATGATGCAGGTTGGCTGGGCAAGACTTATATACGTGCATAAAGCCCAAAGACAAATGTACATTAAATGTATTCTATCTCGGAAACCATTCGGCACAGGGCATACACTCATATGAAATTTTTTGTTTCAAATTAGGGTTTTTGTGATATCCCTGAATATTGATCATTCCTCCTGAGATACACTGTATACACCTACACAGACTAACCTATGTCCTACGTCTTCGCATGCATACTCCAATGCAATCCATTTTCATCTTTATGTAAAATTTTTCTCAGTATGATAACCCACATATACAGACATGTGGCAAGATTGAAACGGATGTAGATAGAACAATAATTAAATATAATTTACTTACCTTTGAAGCAGTGTATACTGGTTTAGGGTGGCTATCATAAATCAATAACTTGATACATTTATTCTGATTGTCCTTTTTCTTTATATTCATCAGGTGCAAAACATCATTACAAATACCTTCACATGTAGCTAATGCCACTCACATAGCAACTTGTATGGAAACCAGTGTCATTTTTCACACCAGGAAGTGCTCAACCAAACAAATACTGTTCTCAGATAGTGGACCACCACATACTGATCCTCAAACAGTGTTTTTGGAATACTGACTGATCAAATACTGCACCACAGTTACAAGTCTTTGATCCATTCATAAAATTTTCAAAAACAAGAAAGTCAAATTCCATTGATGGCAGGTGACAAAAGTCAAGGGATAGCGATATGCACATACGCAGATGGTGGTAATATCACATACACAGGATATGAAAGGGAGGTGGAGCTGTCATTTGTACTCAGGTGATTCATGTAAAAAGGTTTCTGAAGAGATAATGGACACACGACGGGAATTAACGGGCTTTCAATGTGGAATGGTAGCTGGAGTTAGATGCTTGGGACATCCCATTTTGTACATCATTAGGGAATTCAATATTCCGAGGTCCACAGAGTCTGGAGTGTGCCGAGAATATATTTCAGGCATTAACTCTCACAACAGACAATGCAGTAGTTGACGGCGTTCACTTAACGACCGAGAGCAACAGCCTTTGCAAAGAGTGTCGGTGCTACGAAATAAATGCAGGGCATATGACAAACGTATCACTTAGGACTTAGGACAAAATTTGGAATTAATGAGCTATGGCAGTAGATGACCAATGCAAGTGTCTTTGCTAGCAGCCTGCAGTGTCTCTCCTGGGCTTGTGACCATATCGGTTCAACACTAGATGACTGGAAAACAATTCATGTGAATTGTTTGGCCATCCAGATTACATAACATTTATGGGACATAATTGGCAGGTCAGTTTGTGCACAAAAACCTGCACTGGCATGATGACAATAGAGACAGCATGGCTCAATATTTCTGCAGGGGATCACAAGTCGAGTTGCACTACACTGGGCAAAAGAAAGTCTGACATGATATTAGGAGGTGTCCTACGACTTTGTCATTTCAGTGTAATTACAATTAACACTGCTAATTTACAGAGAGTTACAGACTTCTTGTGGTACTTTTGGTGTTTAAATCTCGATCTCAAATCTGAAAGTACAACTGTTTATGAATTTCAAAAAACAGTTAATGAAGTACATAACTGTTGGTCAACACTTTGGAGATCAGCCACTTAGAAAAATATTGGGGCCACGAAACCATGCATTTATGCCGTTATCTTAAGTGTTACGGGCACATAATATGTAGCTGATATATCTTCGAGAGTAATGCGTGCTAAAACGAGGACCAGACTCAAGATTTATTCTTCACATATACTTTTAGTTTTTTCATAGGTTATAAATTTTAAAATAAAACTGACGGACAGTGCAGTTATCCTCCAACAAAAAAGGTGCAAGGTGAGTTACTGAGCAATTTCTTCCACTTTAGCTTCCAAAATTTCTTGCTCACTCAACGAACATGATGTAGCAGAATTACAGCAAACTGCAAAACCTCACAAGTAAATGCATGAAATTACATCAGTGTAATCAGACATTAGCTCACCCAGTTGCAACAGTAGCTGTTACATTCGCTAGTCTTTCTTTCAGAATAATTCTAGAAACTGACAACAGAAACCAGCACCAGCCAGTTATATTGGTAACTAATTAATTTCAAAATTAACATTTTCAGAAGGTAATTCTGTACAAACAAATCTTCAAATAGCATTTTTATTATTCCTGAAAGTTGATGTGTAAGCTATTGTAACAAGAGCCTTTTACAGTATTCACGATAACTTATTAATAAAAGTCAACTATTACAAGAACTGATACTAGTACAAAATAAATATAAATCATACAGAAAGCACTTAATTGTAGCTGCATGTAGTAAAATGATGCATCTTTTATTAGTAAAATAATGTAAGTACAAAAAATAAACATGGTATCAGGTTATTTACTAATTGGGAATCGCGTTCTGCAATACTACCCAACAACATTGGCAGCTGCATTACGATTCCCCTCTCTCTCTCTCTCTCTCTCTCTCTCTCTCTCTCTCTCTCTCTCTCTCTCACACACACACACACACACAAACACACACACACACACACACACACACATATCCTACCATACCCCTGGCTGCCCCTGCTGCTGCACTACTGGTACCTGCTTTCACAGGTATCTTTCTCTTTGGTTGGGATCCCGTATTCCTGCTGGGTACTTCAACTGTTGTTTTACAAGGGACATCAGCTTTCTCCTTTGTAACCCTGCCCACACTGTGCAGAGACTTATGTACCCAGTTTACACCCTCCCCTGTGTTTAGTCCCCAACGGTCAGTGTTGCACCCAGGTATCAATATTGTTGTCCTGCTGTGGTGCTATCAGATCCCATCTTGTACTATTTGAGAAGGTGATTAGTTGACTCTTCTCTGCATCTGACAACATCCCATGTATCTAGATTTTACCTGTCTTCAATGCAATGCAAACAGATTGAGTGCTGTGAAAATTTCGGCCTACTTACTAACCCTTCCGAGGCCAGACCGGTAGTATTCTCAAAACAGATAATGCAAACAAATTTCAAAATAAAATAGCATTACTTTTGAAGAAGTGTCAACAATCGGACACACAAATAGGATTTTGGTCAAGAATGTGACTCCAAGCAAGAGGAAAACTCTACAATTAACAGCCAAGGTAACAGTTCATCAAAATGGGAAAATTCTTAACGAGTCAGATCTCGGTTTGCAACTGAGAACCTGAATGCTTGGGTGTCACATATTCTCCATTGTCCTTGACGGGTATGGAAGTTGGACCTTTGACTCTAGCACTGAAAAACATATTAAGGCCTTTGAAATGTCATTTGCATTCAGAATAAATTTTCACTCTGCAGCACAGTATGCACAGATTTGAAACTTACTGCAATACTAAAATTGTGTGGCAAACCACGACTCTGTCTTTTGGGGGCAAATGCTCCACCGGCTGTGCTATCTGGGCACGACTCATGACCTGCCTTACTTCTGCCAGCACCCATCTGCTGCTTTCGCTGCTTCACAGAATTTCTGCAGCACACCTTGGGCAATGAGTGCTCCTGGGAGAAAAGACACTGCAGAGAAATGGCTGTGCTATCTAGGGGATTGTTTCCAGAATGAATTTTCCCTCTATAGAGAGATTGCGCTGATCGTATTGTCATCTCTTCTGTATACTCTGCAGGTTGAAAATATCAAAGTGTATTGAAGATAACACAGAACTACATAAGAAGACGTACTGGTGCACTGTCAAGATCAGGGCTAGCTACGTAGATTGCCAAACTTCACCGGCCTATGCATGACAAATTTCTGTGCAGGGGGATGAAGTGTACTTTGTGCTACTGCAAGTGTGTTGCCTGTCTTATAGAGATACAACAGAATTTTTTAAAATTTATTTTCTGGTTTAAGTGAAATTATTTTCTTTTATCTTTAAGAGCAGATATAATAGTAAGCCTATGAAATGTATTATTTGTAGACAAGTAAGAGAGAAAGGCTTATGTATGAAAAATATAAAAGCCTAGAATTGGAAGTTAGAATTTTGGAGGTATGTGTAGAATGACAGGATTGTCTCTGTACATTAATACTCATACTTTGTCTGACATCCTTCATCTCTCACTTCCTTCTGCACCTTTCCTCCTCCTGACCTTGTACTGTTAAAGCATGCACATTAATGTGTTTGCACAATAACAACCACAAAACTGATATCACACATTGTGTAATACTTTCTTACTCTGTACTAATAATGCCCTTTGTATGTTATTAACATGTGTTTTTTCTGCAAAGGTGGGCGAGTCTTACATTATACGAATGGAAATAGCCCACTTGAGCAAAGTTTGCTTGGCCACCATTCCATCTGTCTCACTGAGACAGCTACAGATTGTAGTAATTATTCAATTTCATTTGTGAAGTCCAATTTGCCAGTGTAAACAAACTAACACACTTGAGATATTCAAAAGTTCTCACTGTCATAAAAATACGAAACCAATCTAGTTTTTCCACTAATACTTAATATTTCTTGCAACATTAGTATTGTTCAACTACTTGTCAGTTTAACACTCTGGCATTGGAGAGTGAAAGTCTCTGCACAATGCCACATGCTTCAGCTTGCGAAAGTTCATTTATATTTAAGTTACCTCATTGTGATCTTCAGCTCAGATTATACTGTGGACCCGAATTGTTTCATATTCTTCTTACCTGAAGAATAACTGTAACTCAATACTTACTAAAAACCATGAGGTGGCAACTCCAACCTTTAAATACATCACATATTAGGTGATAAGTATCTTGTTACAGAAGACTTTTTGGGTAATGAATGACAAGCACTTTTTCAGTATGTTCATATACGCATTATTGATATAAACTTCTGGTCGATGGTATTCCTTGACAGCATGGCTGGTGCAGAAGACACTTTGTCGCCTTTGACTACTTTGCATGTCTAGACTCCAAGTATGTCTTCAACTCTTTTGGAATGACACGAAGACCGTGCGGAACACCTTAAGCATATAATAAAATACACAAAACAGGACTTGTCCCCTAATAAATCTTCTTACACAATAATTAAAACTTTATATTCGAAATGCTTATTCTGTACAACAAAAATGCATATAATTCTACTAATAAAGCTTGTTCATTTATATTCAAAATTAGTGCAAGGTTTACTTCCACTCAATGAAATAATCTATTTCCAAACTCTGGCTACATAACATCTGGAAAATCTTGTACCTTCATAAGCTGTTGTTTACCCCATGAAATACAAATTCTGCCAGGATCAGAGTTGAAAGTAAAATGATTAGTATTTGCATTTCAATAAGTCTCTTCTCCTTTCTGGAATTTCAAAAACAATAACTGTGTAAAGTAAACAAAGTCAGGTTACTATTTGTTTAGCTCAGTCCCCAATTACTGCAGTTTCGCTTTCGAATATTTTTAGAACTAAAAATCAGCACCAATAGTAGCTTAGCAATTTCTTATTCTTCTATCATACATTCATAACAATACTCTCTCTCATTTGTGAATATTGATGAACTTTTATTGTATACAGGTGAGTAAAAACATTCAGCAGCAGCTAAGGTGTTACTGAAGTTTTACATCAATTATTCTTTGTTCTTCATTCATACTGTTTTATCACCCATGCAGTGACACAGAGATTGCATACTATGAGGTCCTGTTTAGTACTCTGTACGGTACTGGTAACTCCATGCAGCATCTGCTGTGACATAAGGACTTCTGTTGCCTTCCTTAACAGGTATAATTTTATTAGTTTGGCCCAGCATTCCAACACCATTCCTCCTCAGCCTCTAGACACGTCATGGCCAACAGGTCTCACAGATTACAGGGAATGATGAGATACAATGCAATGTGGACTCCAATGTTTGTACCTCAACTTTCTGACATATCTCAAAGGATCTCAGGATTTTTCTAACAAAGCAATTTATAGTCTTAAAGTAGTAATATTTGTTCATACACATACACTTTTTGGGCTGAAATGGGCATATCCTACATGTACATGCCAGGTTATTAAATTAATGCTATTTTACGGGATGCTTAGTAACTAGCTATGCGAATTGTGTTCCCATCAAACAGTAATCCTTTGTAAAGTTTCCAAATGTTTTTTGTATCAATATGACTTTGGCATAAGGCATCAATATACAGCCGTAAGTGATCGTCCTTGCATTGTTCACTTTCTAAGTTTTTACAAAAATTTTCACGTCTTTCTTGTATATATTTACTTTTCGAAAATAAACAGCAAATTTGATTCTTTCCTATACGTTTTGGTTTGACTGAAGACCTATAGGCAGTCAAGACAGTGCATCGGGTAGTATATTATCTTTCCCCTTTACATATTTAATAGGAAAGCAAAATTCCTGTAGAGATAGAGAGCCCACTGTGTTAGCCTACTGTGTTGAAGTTCGCTCTTACATAGAAATGTCAATGTGCTACGGTCTGTATGTATTGCTGTCTCAGATACCACTAGTAGGTATTTAAATTTCTTGAATGACCACACTGCTGATAATGTTTCTTTTTCTGTAATTCTATAATTTCACTCATTTTATGTCAGCAATCTACTGGCAAAGGCTATTGGTTTTCGCTCTAATGTATGATCAGTCACATATTCTTGGAATACGTGATAGCCGAACCCATAATCTGATGCATCCACCACCGTATGGAAAGGAATGGAAAAATTTGGGTGAACCAATAGTTGACTGTGACCAATGCTGCTTTTATTTTTGAAAATTCTTCATGACAATTTATATCACATCTCCACATTGTGTTCTGTTTTATTTACCTCCTCAAACTTGGTGCATTAAGTACTGAATTGGCAATGACTTTTCTGTAGAATCCTACCATACCTGAAAATGATTTGAGTTGTTTTTTATTAGTAGGTTCTGGGCAATTCATGGTCACATCTAATCTGTGTGGATATAGCTTAATCCGCATAGTATTTACAATGTGTCCCAAGAATTTCTCCTCTTTTCAACCAAATTATAATTTTGGCAATTTAATGGTGACACCTTGGGAACCTAACCTCCTTAAAAATTCATTCAAAGTTTGCAGGTTTTCTTCACATTCTGTGGATATTACAAATACATCATCAACACATAACAACACTTCCCTTTTTAGCTCGTTTCCCAATACTTTATGCAAAGGTCTTATGAAAACAGACTGATAAATTTAGAGCAAATGGCAGCACTTTGAATTAATAAGACCTTCCTTCAAACAGAAATGCTGTAAACTTCAGCGAATCTTCATGCAGGGCAATCTACTAATAACTCAACATGAGATCCATTGTGCTGAGGTATTTTAATCCATCAAACTTTGCAAGCAGTTCCTCTGTTTAAGGGGTCTCATGTCCCTCAGGCTCTATAATTCTATTTACAGTTCATGCATCCAACACTATACATACATTAACATCCGGTTTTTAACAAAAACTAATGGACTGTTATAACAGCTATCGGACATTTCTGTAATATTCCATTGTAACATTCTTTCAGTTTCTTTTTTAACTAATGGCTTTGTCAATACTGGTATGGATGTAAAATGAATTGTGTGCTTTAATTTTCAACCTTCCCTAATAATACCTGGGGACGTTGAAAATACTGTTATATGTTTACATAATAAAGAAATCATATCTTCCTTTTCCTCAATGCTTAGATTCTTTGATTTGTTGATGTTATCAGTTATGTCTGTCTCATTCACTTGTACCATGTCTGCCCCTGATTGGTGCCCGTCATTCTATTCTAATACAGCTTCTGTCAATAAAGCGAGTAGCTTTGATCACAATGAATGACAGCCAAGTCATCTTGTTGCCTGTATGGGAACGTTACTGTCCAAGTTTACCGATATGCTGCTGTCCAACAACCAGTTTATGCCTAAAATCATATGTACCTTTAAATCTTCCTTAAATACATTGCTTGTTGAAAAGTGTATGTGTTTAATGTAAATTTGATACACAATTCTGCATGTACTGGTTTTCTTGTCATACCTGTCATCCCAGTTATCTTTATTCCTGTGACTGGTAGCCAAGGAAATGCATTTAACAAATTATTTTGCTGTAAGAAATAGTTATCGACTACTGATATGTCACTATCAGAGCCTAAAATAACTTCCATAGTTGTTATTTACAATGCATGTCAATGTTGGTTTCATCTATTCTTTTTTGTGTACTTCATGTAATAAGACATCTGTTAAACTCTGCTTGTAATCGTACCTAATTAAGCTGGAACAGATTTGTTGTGGCTCATTTTCTATTGTTTCAGAGGACCGAGCCTCCACCTCGAAGCGTATTAATTTTTCTTCTCTGTAGTACGTGTATTGTTAAATGTGTTATTACTATAATTTCTGTTATTGTTCCTGTTTCTGTATCTATTCCCTGAATGGTTATAATCATATCCATTATGTACCCTGTTTCCTTTATTCGTAGCACTCTCCCTGGTGGTGTGAGATGCTCTCTAACATTACTTTGTCAATTATTATTGTGATATTGTTGCCTGTGTGTCATCTTTCTGATTGCCTTTCCACTGTGTCCAATTATTCTGGATATTCCAATAAGTTGTTCACTTTTTTTCAGTCCTTCCATAACAAATGGCTCTGAGCACTATGGGACTTAACATCTGAGGGCATCAGTCCCCTAGAACTTAGAACTACTTAAACCTAACTAACCTAAGGACATCACACACATTCATGCCCAAGGCAGGATTCGAACTAGTGACCGTAGCGATCGCGCGGTTCCAGACTGAAGGGCCTAGAACCCCTTGGCCAATCCGGCCGGCTCCTTCCATAACAATTTGTCCCTTACAAACCTTGGTAATCAGCTAATGACAACTTCTAATAAATGTTCCTCACTTATGGGGTAGTCTAGATATTTTACTTTGTTAAGATGCCATTCCACAAAATCTCTGTGCCCTTCCATGAACTTCTGTTGCACAGTTTTGATGCTAAAAATTCTAATCTCAGTTTCTTTTGGGCTCCCTCACTCCAATACTTAGAATTAAAAGCTGTTTCAAAATCACTATGTCTTGTGAATTTTTCTAGCTTTAACATACCCCACTGTGCAGAATCACCCATCAAAAAACTTATCACAAGTTGTATCCTATTAAAATCTGACCAGGAATTGGGTAACACACTCTTAAGTGACTTTAGAAATAAAACAGGGTGAACATTGCATGAAGGTGAAAACTGACTGGTAGCAGAAGATTGATTTATTTATTTATAAACAAACCTATTGTATCTACAGTCGCAGGCTTTCAAAAACCATTTAAAATGGATCAAATCAGATTATTAGTGCCAAGCCAGGCAATGAAAGCTATATATAAATACAAAAACCTCAAAATGAAAGTACTAAAAACAGTTGCACACATAAGATTCAACAAGCACTGTCAACAACAAAGCATAATTCCAAAATATAAAAAAGTGAAAATATGTTCTAGCAGCAACATAGCAAAACTTATAAAACACAAAGCAGAAAAACTATGGCTGAAAACCGAAATAAGGCAGTACCATAAGAAGGACTTACTAAACAGAAAGCTACTCAACATGCAGATAGAAGCAGCAAGCAACATGGAATCTACAGTTTATGACAGCATTTGCAGGCATATCCAGGATGTAGTTGACAAGGAGTACTTGACCATTTGCAACACACATAACAAGAAACTACAGACCTTGACATCCAAACAAGACAAGAGATCCAACCTTGAGATAACTGACAAAAGCACACACACATTTTACAGTAGGATGGCGAACAACACTGACATAAAGTTCAACCAAAGAGAAAACGATCTACTCCAAAAAGGACTAAAATACAATGCAAAACTTAACCTCAACAACCATACACTGAAACAGGTTATAGCTGCAACTAAAAGTGCAGAAGATGCTGCAAAATTAAATTCAAATACAAAAGCAGCAATAGGTCACAAAGTAAGCAAGCCTCTTGAGAAAGAAATGAATAAAGATAAGTTTAGATCTAAATATACAATAAATGATATAAAAACTTTAAAATCTATAAATAATAAACTGAAAAACAACCAATTCATAGTTGTAAAGTCAGACAAAAGTAATACATTAATTGTGATGAGAGAAAAGGAATACATAGACAAAACAAATGAATTCTTTGCTGCTAATAACATTCAGCACATTGAAAAAGGCCCCACCAAACAATTCCAAAGTAAAACTAGGGAACAATTAAAGAACACACATTTCCTGTTGAAAGAAACTGAAAAGAAATACCTTACATGTATGAATGCAAAAGCACCACGCCTAAGAGCACTGCCAGAAATACACAAAAATGGAAACCCAATACGTCTCGTGGTCAACTCTATAAATAACCCAGCACACAAACTGTCACAAAAACTGAATAACATATCGATGAAAAATTATACATATGAAACAACATATTCCATAAAAAACAGCATGATGCTAGCCAAAGAACTAAGAACCAGAAAGCTCTCCCAAGATGCACAGTTTATATCACTTGACATCACCAACCTTTATTCAAACATACCCATACAAGAAGCTCTAATAGTAATACAAAAGAACATTATGCAACACAAGAAACTTTCATACACAGACATTGTTGAATTTATGGAACTCCTTCAGCTAAACCTAAGTTACAACTACTTTATCTTTAATGACAACATTTATAAGAAACCAGATGGCCTAGCAATGTATATCTGGTACCATAGCTGACATATACATAAATCACTTAGAACAAAAATTATTTGACAGCCAAGAACCTTGCCTCAAGAAAATAGAATTTTATAGGAGATATGTAGATGACACACTACTGTGAAAGGAGATACCAAAGACATCACAGACATTCTTAATCATTTCAATAATCTAAATGAGAAAATCAAATTTACAGTGGAACATGAGCAAAATAAAAGTATCAACTTTCTGGACCTAAATATTACAAGACACAACAACACATGCACATTCAAAATTTATAGGAATAACACAATGACTGACACCACAATCCCTGCAACCTCATGTCACCCAAATATCCATAAACATGCAGCATACAGATGGGCAACAAAAATACCATTGAACCAAGAAAATATGCAACAAGAAATAAACACAGTGAAAAAGATTGCAGTTGCCAATGGTTACAATGCTTCCATGGTTGACACAATCTTAGACAAAGTGAAGAAAAACCCAGGTACAAACTGCACCACAGAAGAAAAAGAGAAAAACAAATGTATATCTAGCATTCCATACACAGGCAATGTATGACAGAAGACTGCAAATATTTTCAAAAATCACAGAGTAAAAATTGGGATTTTCTACATTAATAAACTACACCAAAAACTAGTACATAATATAAAGTGTAATCATGATCCATATTCAGACTCTGTAATATACAAGGTAACATGCCAGGAATGCTCTAAGTTCTACGTAGGACAAACAGGCCGAAATATCAACACCAGGTACACAGAGCACATTAGAGCAAACACACACAACAAACACACTACATCAGCAATAGCAACACACATACATAATACAGGACACCCATTTGGAAAAATAGAGCAAAATGTCAAAGTACTACACCGACTAAATAAAGGACATAAAATGGATTTGCTTGAAGAACTGGAGATATATTCACATTACAGAAAATATGAAGATAAAATATTAAATGAAAAACTTGAAAGTGAATTTCTTCAGATGTTTCGATAATATACTTAAATAAAAATAGTAAAACATAGAAATAAGCACAATAGTAAAATCAATATAAGCAATTCATGAGC
This sequence comes from Schistocerca serialis cubense, assembly GCF_023864345.2. Lineage (NCBI taxonomy): Eukaryota > Metazoa > Arthropoda > Insecta > Orthoptera > Acrididae > Schistocerca > Schistocerca serialis. The sequence continues at coordinate 161,620,984 of NC_064647.1, read as the reverse complement.
CAAATTGTTAAGATAAATAACCTCTGTACAAAAGCATATCATAATCTGTGGAAGACCTATAATGTTATCTCTGTGGACTACCTGTAAGATCTTTGTAACTGTTTTGTTTATATAAGATATTTTTGATGTGTAAAGTGTACAACAAGTTGTGTGTGATGTTAAGTGTGTGTGAGACACTACACAAATGGACCATTAGAAAACTGTAAGTATAAATTCTTCTAAATTTTAGCCACTAACCTCACAAAAAGAATTGATACCCAACTAAAAATCACGTGTTTCTTATGTATTACAGTAAAAGTCAACAAAATGAAGCAGACTCACACACACTGACATCATCAAAAGAAATAGCTTAATATACACCAAAAAAACGCACTTGAAAATGGGAATTATTTCTCGAAACGCGTCATGCGAATAGTAAAATAAAGAAAAAATCCTGACTGGTAGCAGAAGATTTATTTATTTATAAACAAACCTATTAAAACTTGGGGAATTTGTGATTGAATCCATTGCTTAGTGTTGCAGTAAAGTCATCACAGTTATTAGCTGCTGTCCTGTTATTTAATAACAAGTCTTCTACCTCTTTTCTAAATTCTTTCTCTGTCTCCTCTAAGCTCAAAGAGTTATTTTGTATACCATCATAAGTGTTTGAACGCAAAATATCATCATCGTGAACGGCTGGTTCTTCCAACACTGCAGATGTAGTCTTTGTAGAGGTAGATTTGTTGTCTACCAATTCTGTATTATGAACATTCTTACCACTCAGCTTTTGTATTCTTGGTTCCAATTCATTAATTATTGCAGCAAAACATCACTTTCTTTTTTCGTCTAGGTATGCAACATTGTTTCAGTACTCGTCAGTTCTTTTTCTAATATGTCACTTCTCCGCACTAATTTATCATTCTCTGCTTTGATAGTATGTATGTGCTCTAAGTACTGTCTAGTTTAGTTTCCACTATTTCTAAGTACCCATCTATTTCGGACACATGACCAAAACCCTTTTTCATCTTGTTTCCAACGTATCCTACTATTAAGTTGGGTGGTAAAAGCATAAAATCTTGTTTCTAAATTTGTGTGTCTATGGTTTTGTGTCAGTCTGTTTTCTTCATGTGTGAACTTGTCATCCATATGCGTAACTGTAGTATTTAAGTGAGCCAACTGCTGTACAACCAACTGCATTAACTCTTCCATAGTCATGCTGTTATCTATGTATAGCATCATATTATTTTCAAACTAAACAAATTTAAATCTATCTCATGTATTAATGTGGATGTACTGAACTATATACAGTGTAAGACGTCTTAATCCTGCAATGGGTGTAAGTATATTCACTACAATGGTCTAGTTTTTTTTATTTACTATATGTAATAGTACAGTAATAGAACATTTGAACACCACAGTGATCCGACTGCAAGCAACTGTATGCACAGAAAATGTTGCAACCAAATTATTGTACTAGTAATTCACTTTTTCTGATAAAAAGAAGACAGGAGGGGGGGGATCAAAACTAACAGAGTTATGGCATTTTGCGACTCGTGGATGGCTGCTGTTTGGTATTATCTGCTGCTGGTGATATCAGCATGCTGTCTCGCGGCAGTTCATCGAACTTCGACCTGTTGGACAGCCTTCTATGCTCTGAACAACATGTAGGGCCATTCATCATGGATGCTCCAATTATCCATATATTGGTGGATTTAGTTGTAATTCTGTGGTTGTATGGTTTCTTAGTAACTGAATTCCAATCATGATGATGTAAATTACAATACACAGAAAAATCAGTTATATTGTTCAAATATGTTTAATTCCACTTTTTGTGCTTTTGGCTGTATTGATTCTTGATGTTTCAGCATTGCACAGTTGTTTGTATTGGCCCTTGAATAGTAACTTTAGCTTTGATTACTAGTTACCAACACCTATTACTTTGTTAAAATCGTTACTCCTGGAAAGAAGAACATACAGTTTGGCTATTTCCATATAGTCTTGTTAATGGTGGCTTCTTGTACCAACAATTTAACTTTCGTGCTCAGATCTTCCTTACTGGTGTTAAATCTTGCCTTTCTACCCAGTTTTTGGTTTGATGTACCAATATTATTTAATCGTCCTCCAGTTCATTTCACACCAGGGACGCCACATGCAAGGGTTTACTTATATTTTAAGTTGCCTCGTTGTGATGTTCAGCTGGGAGTAATCTGCGAACCCCTGGCTTGTTAAATATTCTTCTTACCTTTAGACTAACTTAATTTCTACTAAAAATCAAGACTTGGCAACTGTGGTCTTTTAAGACTTTTATTGAACCTTTAAATACAGCACATATTAGATGATAAGTATCTTGTTGCAGAAGACCTTTAAGGTAATGAATAACAAGCATTTTTTCAATATGTACATACATACATTTTTGATATAAACTTCTGGTCACTGGTATTCCTTGACAGTATGACTGGTGCAGAAGAGACTTTTCTGCCTTTGACTACTTTGCACGTGAAGACTCAAAGTACGCCTTCAACTCTTTTGGAACAGCACAGTGACCAGATGGTATACATCATGCAAATAATACAACACACAAAACAGTACTTGTTCCCTAACATATCTTCTTACGTGATAATTAAAACTTTACATTCAGGATGATTACACAGGCCAACGAGTTTTTTTTTTTTTTTTTGATAGCTGAACTTCGTAGATTTTTATGAGCTGAATTCAAATCTAGCCTTAGTTTTATCACCCACAGTTTTCAAGCAATACGCTTTTTATTACATAGCATAAAAACCCTATGCTGTATGGTACACAGGGAAATTAATGGAACGCTTTGTTACAACATAAGTATGGTTTATATTTACAATAAGCTACTTAAAACAATGATGTGTGTTAATAGAGGTTTCACTTGTCAGCTGAAATTGGTTTGTATTTTCTTTCTCTTTTTTCTTTGAAGCTTCTTGTGTAGCTTTTTCTATGATGAGTCGCTTGCTGAACTTCTCGGTGAAGTAGCCCCCCCCCAATCATGTTGCTGTTCCAGAGGCCTTGCGTGCGTTTTTCCATCACTAGTTTTGGATGAATCAATAAACAGCCTCCAGTCTTCCTTTTTGGAATGTCTGAGCAGTACACTAAATCAGCTTCTTCGTAAAAAAACTTGGAAAATTGCTGCTCTCTCTTTCTATACATGTATATGCTGGTTCCAACTGTCAATAAGTTCTTTTCTTTTAATCTAGAGACAATCAATTCGCTTTTTGTTTCGTTAAGCCCAGATCCCTACACAAATCGTTAAGCTCAGTCTGGGTAAACGATTTGGGCTCTAGACTTTCCGTTTTACAATGGAATTCATCATCATCTGGTTCATCTAAATCAGACTGTACATCAGAAAATACTTTTGTTGGAATAGAATTTAAATTCATCTGGTGGTTCAGGAACCAGCAAATCTACACCATGCCCTACTGGTCAGATGGCGGACGGAAGGTTAGGGTAGCTTATTACCTTCTTGTTTTTCGAATTACGACCAATAATATCAACACTGAAAAGTAGCAATCACCGGAATGATTTTTTGGCTCCCACCATATCATAGGAACAGCAAATCTAAAGGTTTTTTACTCCTTTTTGGACCATTTTCTCAGATCTTCAACACACACATAACATACCTTATGCAGCACCCAAGATTTATATTGATCACCAAGTTTGGATCCAAAGTATGATAGATAAACCTTTATCCCAAAGTCTGTAATGTTTCTTTGGTGTTTCTTAATCACGAATTCACCACAAAGATAACAAAAACTGCCAGCAGAGTTTTTACAACCACGATTAGACATTGTATCGAGCACATGTACAGGGAACGGGAAAGTGAGGTTAGGTTGACAGTAAACAAAATATCATCTGTTAACACAAAAATAGAATTGACCTCTTTTTTTGCCAGCAAATGTTTTTCAGCAGTGCTACCAATGTCATTTACATTCATTACACCTCCTTCTAAAATTATTTTAACCATATATAAGCTGTTAAATTCTTTAAAAAATCACTTAATTTAATAAACTTAACTGTAAAATGTAAAGAAATGGTGGGCGATACAGTTATCATATTTGGATTTCCCACCCTAAAAAACATAAGAATAAGGTATTTTCAGCAAAAAAGGTTTTCCATCGTTGGCCTATGTTATTCTGAGTAACAAAACTGAACATAATTCAACTAATAAAGCTTGTTCATTTACATTCAAAATCAGTGCGAGATTTCACTTCCCCCAATGAAATAATTTATTTCCAAACTTTGGCTACAAAAGATCTGGAAAATCTTGCACCCTCACAAGCTGTAACTTCCACTGTGAAGTGTTCACCTGTGAAGTAAAAATTCTGCCAGTATCAGAGTTGAAAGTAAAATGATTAGTATTTTCCTTTCAGTAAGCCTCTTCTCCTTTTTGGAATTTCAAAAACATCAACTTTGTAATGTAATCAAAGTCGATTTGCTACTTGTTTAGCTCATTTCTCGAATTACTGCAGTTTTGCTTCTGAACATTTTCAGAACTAAAAATCCACATCAATAGTGGCTTAGCGATTTCTTATTCTTCTATCATACATCGATAATAATACTCTCTCTCATTTGTGAATACTAATGAACTATTATTGGATACAGGTGAGTACAAACATTGAGCAACAGCTAAGGTGATACTGAAGTTTTACACTGATTATTCTTTGTTCTTCATTTATATTGTTTTATCATCTCTGGAATTACACAGGGATTGCATATGCTGAGATCCTGTTTAGTACTCTGTACAGTATTGGTAGCTCTATGCAGCATCTGCAGTGATGTAAGGATTTCTGTTGTGAAACTCCATCCCAAGGAGTACCTCAAACAAGTAATAAAAATACAAAACAAATATTTGAAGATATGTATGGGATATCATCCATACACTAGTAACAACTTACTGAACTACTCTTTTCCTACTTCATTATTATTAAAATTATAACAAAATTTATCTACAAGTCTTAATATGTTTCAGCTGTTGCTGAAAGACATAGATTACTAATAAAATTAGTTGTATACACGCTATCTCATTTATAGGCGACAATGGTACAGGAAATCACACACCTCTAAAGCTTATGGGAATATTTCGGAATTTAATTCAGCCAAATTCTGTACCCTCACACTTGCTACCCATATAAATGAGTAAGTGTGTTTCTATTTTCTATACCATCTAAATATGAAGTAACATAACAAGACTTCTTTCTTATAATTATACAACAAATACTTAAATATTAATCATATTTACTTTTTCTTTATTATCATTACATGTTCTTTACAAATGAATCTTAATGTATACCACATGCAACTAGGTTCTGCTTTAAGGGATCTTATCTTACAGTGATCTGTGTCATTCATGGAAGGGCATATAATACGTTTGTGAAATGTAGTGCTCAGAGCAACGATGCATGTGATCGCATTTGTAAACACTGGGTCACATACTGTGGGAAAGTACTACTTGGCAGGTGCTGTGTCTACCTGCTGGAGAGCATTTGAATCTAAGTGGAGAGCATCTGAATTTACATGGAGCAGGGAGGAATGAAGGAGCTCTAGTACCATGGAAGACATCCAGCACCACGGAAGAGGAATATGATGTATATATGCGATTGTTGTTTTATACTATTTACATACATGATAATGAGATATCTTTGAGACAGCAATGTTAGTTGGTTCTGGGAGTAGTAACTACACATGTAATGTGTAACTGTTTATGAAAGTTTGTGACAATATACAGAGCTGATTGGAACCAATCTACACTTATTTAAATAGAGAGACAGTGTTTTGTTTTATAGCCTCTTCACTTATAGAAATCTGCACAGAAGAAAGAAGTTCAATGCTGAAGAAGAACACGGCACAGCATAGCTGGAGCCTAAGACAAATCACAAGAGTTGCAAGGTTGAATCTCTACACCAATCTAATAAGGGAAAGCTAAGGTGGTAGTGCTAGGTGTACCTTCAAGGAGTAACAGGTCTAGAGCAGACATTGCTCAAGTAGTCAAAACATTGCCAAACACGCTAAATACAGCTAAACACTCCACTCTGACCACACCACAACCTTTCACTATTTTACAAAAGTTGTACAAAAATTTGGAATCCAAACAATAACCCAAAAGACAATCCAATACAAAGAAACATGGAGAGAACGTGTATGTCGTATGTCATCACAAATGGATTATAAGCCACAGGGTGCAAGACGTGTGGGAAGACAGAGGATGAAATGGTGAGACCAGAACAGGCCTTGGGCCTTACCCTAGAGTGGCAGAAGAAGAAGAAGAAGAAGAAGGACAAAAGATGTACACATCTTATTTTATGGAAACTATTTTTTTAAATATGTGTATCAATATAATTTTTAACAATATTATGAAAAGGATAGTTGCTACTCACCATATAGTGGAGATGCTATAGGCACCACAAAGAGAGAAACAAAATCAGCTTTTGGCCAAAACAACCTTTATCAAAAATAGACAACAGACACATGAGTTGTGTGTGTGTGTGTGTGTGTGTGTGTGTGTGTGTGTGTGTGTGTTGGATGAAAGATCATTTTGCGACATTCTCTTTGTGGTGCCTATCTGCGAGTCAATGTCTCTGGTATATAGTGAGTAGCAACTATCCTTTTCATCACACTGTTAATTCCATACTGGATTTTCCTTTGTTTTATTAATATGATTTCATAAATAGAAATCTCTCTCTCTCTCTCTCTCTCTCTCTCTCTCTCTCTCCCACACACACACACACACACACACACACACACACACAGGCAGACAGGAAGACAGGAAGCTGCTTCAACTCAGGCAGACCTTATAGTGTAATTGAGTGATTCTGCAGAATAACATGTTCCATTTCTAACCACTTAAGTCAACGAAAGACGTTCATGGAAACAAAAAATTTCATTTATCAAACAATATAAAATCGAGGATGGAATGTAACAATATGAGAGAAGGAAAGTTGCCACTCGCCATAAAGCGGAGATGTTGAGACGCGATAGGCACAACAAGAACATTCACACAATCGTAGCTTTCAGCCATTAAGCCCTTTGTCAGCAGTACACACACACACACACACACACACACACACACTCACTCACTCACTCACTCACTCACGCAAGCGCAACTTGCACACACGTCTGCAGTCTCAGAGAGCAGTGTAGTTTCAGCTCTCTGAGACTGCAGATGTGTGTGCAAGTTGCGCTTGTGTGTGTGTGTGTGTGTGTGTGTGTGTGGGTGTGTGTGTGGGTGGGTGGGTGTACTGCTGACAAAGGCCTTAATGGCCGAAAGCTACGATTGTGTGAATGTTCTTATTGTGCCTATCGCAACTCAAAAATTTCATTTAGGTAACTGTAAAGTGTAGAACATAAAAACAGTACGTGCTCTGCTTTACCATACAGGCAGATTTGGTGTAAAGGCTTCAGCTCAGAACATCGACAAGGTGTGATTGCAAGTGAGTGTCTCCACCTGCTGTGAAAGGGCTGCTTACGCCTCGCTGCCAAGGCTCGGCAGTGTCTTGGGAGCCACATAGCAAAGGACGTGGGTGTGGGCAACGGTGTCAGTGCCCGAATAACTGAAGTACATATAAGAACAGTCAGTCTGAAATGTCAAATTAGCAAAGGAGTACATGTTATGATCTACTGTGAGCTACAATGAGAGATCTATATCACTCTTAATTGTAAATGAAGTTCTACAGTAAAAACATTGTGATTATAATACAGAAGAGTTATCACAAAACTTATTATGTCATTTTGGTAGCACAATTAGATCAGAGCTCTTTTTCAGCAACCCCCTCAATGCAAAAGGTGAACAAGTCACACATCACAGTGTAGTGGCATTGCATAACAGGTCTGCAGCAGCAAATAACTTCAAGAACAGTGACCAAAAGAAAGGTAAAAGTTGGCACACTTTTCAACTGGATGACAGATCGTACACAGTGTGAGACACATCGAAACCATAGCCCACTGTTACACTCTGACCAGAGAGTATACCACAAAGTAGGAGGCTTCATATGACAGAATGATTCAGTATGGACAATGATGCAATAGAATGGTACAAAGTAATGGCAAGTAAGAAAGGAAAAGAGAGTTTAAGAGTTTTAAAGCCAAAATAGAAAATAAGGCAGCCCCAAAAGACAGATGGCCTTCCCACCACCCACCACAGGATATATCCCTAGGCCGTACTTCGCTGGTGGGCTGGAGAATAGTGGTGTTCCTCAATCCTACAGAAATGATACCACCAGCTTAATCCCTGTAGGCCCTATGAATGTTCCAACACACCACAGTGGACAGCCAATGGAGAGTGATGCGATGCAATAACAACTTCTGCTTAACATTTGAATCAGACTACAAAATCGAGTGAATAATTAGCCAAACATGCAGCTCATTCTTAAATTCACTATATATTGTAAGAATGATAATAAGCTCAATCACTTACATTACTGTTGAGCTAATTTGCTTAAGAAAATTCCAAACAGTACAAATGCTCTTCTTACAAAACCTATACCATATTTGATTTGATATTGACACGGAAGCTAAAACAGCTTTGGTCTAACCCACCACTGCCTGCACTGAAACCAAGTTTATTGTGCAGCACTTCTCCCTGTATATCTACTAAAGCCAACCAATGCCCTTAAATAGTGCAATGAGTCCCTTTACCAGTTTTTTTTGTTAGACACAATTTCTTTAAGATTATGTGTGATGCAGTTTCTTCATCCTCATCACAGATCCTTCATTTAGAGTCTTCTTCCGTTATATGCATTGTTTGTATGTGTTTTTTGAAATTCCCATGGCCGGCCATCAGTCCACTCATGAGTTTAATCTCTTTCCTGTTCAATCCCAGGATTACAGAGCTTCTTTTAAAACATGGCTTAGGCATCATTACCTTACCATGTTTTTATTTATGGACCTTGGTCCAATATTCTATGTGCTGTTTCCTAAGCCAGTTCCGTAGTTCTAGTTTGATCATAGCCTTAGTGATTGTCAGAACAGGTTCCAGTCCAATAAAAGCAGTCGTTGCCCCATCCTGTCTTACCTGTCGGCTCGTTCATTGCCACAAATCCCCGAGTAGCTAGGGAGCCACACTAGGTTTACCTTATTGCTTCCCCCTAGCTCCACCAGAGCCCTATGGCATCCGCCTTTACAAATGTCTGCTTGTGTGTGTGTGTGTGTGTGTGTGTGTGTGTGTGTGTGTGTGTGTGTGTGTTTGTGTGTGTGTGCGAGCGCGCGCGAGCGCATACCTGTCCTTTTTTCCCCCTAAGGTAAGTCTTTCCGCTCCCGGGATTGGAATGACTCCTTACCCTCTCCCTTAAAACCCACATCCTTTCGTCTTTCCCTCTCCTTCCCTCTTTCCTGATGAGGCAACAGTTTGTTGCAAAAGCTTGAATTTTATATATATAAAAAATAGAGGGAAACATTCCACGTGGGAAAAATATATATAAAAACACAGATGATGTGACTTACCGAACGAAAGTGCTGGCACGTCGATAGACACACAAACAAACACAAACATACACATACACATGAAATTCAAGCTTTCGCAACAAACTGTTGCCTCATCACTAAATAAATAGTGGTTCAAAGACAACAAAATCAAATAATGCTATAACTCTTTATAAGTCTTCACATAACCCTTTCTGCCACAGTATACTATAATTAGTGACACCTCGTAGGAAAGTACTCTAAGCGCTTTCAGACTGGAACAAATTTAGGTTCATACATATAAATACAATGCTATACATATACAGATATACAAAAGAGCTCCACTCTACTTTCCACTAGTCAATCCCTGCTCTCATGCTGTAATTATGCATACAATTATTTTTCTCTAACAACCCCCTGTGGTTAATATATAAAGCAAATGTAGTCATCAGAGGCTTCTCAAAAAATATCCTCTCAAAATCATAAAATTGCCACGCATTTATTTCTCCCAAATGCCCGACAATGAATTGAATACCATGAAGATATTTTTTGAATGGAAGCTTGGTCCATGTAGGCTGTAATTTTTTTTAAATTATCTATGTGACTGGCCAATTTAAACCTTTGGTCATTTTAAAACACACATCTTATCCTTCCAGCTTCATTTTACATTATGTCGCTGGTACATGTTAACGGAATACACCTTACTTCTTTGCGTATGTTGCACAGAGAAGACATGGCTGTGAGAATATGTCAGCCAATCACACACTAACTGACCCTTTTCCAGGGTGACAATGCAACAGCAGCAGCCCCTATGTGAAGAGGACATAAGTGCCGCAACTGATTGGTGATGCCCCAGTTGAATAGCAGCTTCAAGATTAGCGAGTCCAATAGCAGTGTCAACTCTAGTTACTCCGCTTGTACTGTCTATGTGGCATAGACTTGAGAATGTTTATACTGAAGAAGATTCATTATTTTGTATGTCGCCCTTTGCTTGTGACACATCTGTGTAATTGCAAAAGTTAAGTATTGTAATTATCATTTTGTAATAAAACTCATTAATACAATTTGTTTGAATTGTTTGTCTAGCAAACTGAGTGCACAAGTTTCCTAGACACCACAGTAACCATGTACAATAGTATATTGTTTTTGTGTCACATACACACAGAAGTAAGATGTTTTGTCGACTTGTACTAACGATATATTATAATGTACTGTAAAATGAAACTGGAAGCTTAAGTTACACACTTGAGAATGACCAAAGGTTGAAAGTGGCCAATCACACATATAATTAAAAAAATAATACAGCCTACCTGGACCATGTTTTCATTCACAAAACATGTTGAAGCTGTAGACACAACCCCCCCCCCCCCCCCAAAAAATCACACACACACACACACACAAAAAATAAACTTTACTATGAAGATACCTCAGTGTCTAAAATTTTGATATTGTTTCTCTAGTCTTCTGGTACACACTCTCCATCCCACCTGGTGTCTCTTCAAATTCTTGTGCAGTGGCCAGAACTCGTGTCAGCATATCTTCCTCTGTCTCTAAAGAAGTCTTGTAAATTAATCTTTTCATAAAACCCAACAAAAAGTAGTGCACAGGAGTTAAATCCGGTGATCTTGGCGGCCAAATGGTTAGACCACCTCGGACTATCCATCTTCCACCATATTGTCAGTTGCTTGTCTCTGAACCACATTGTGAGAAGTGAGGTGGTGCACCATTATGCTGAAACCACATTTCCTGATGTACATTCAGTGGCACAGCTTCCAAGAACGGGTCCAATACGTTTTGTAGCAAGATCAAGTATGCAGGGTCAGTTAGGTGAGTGGAAGGGGGCATGGCCCAATCACATGACCATTCAGAATACCTGCCCACACATTAATACCAATCCAGAGCCCAAATTCCTGAAAAAGTGTGACAAGAGGGTTTTCGTCTGCCCAGACATGGCTGTTTTGTGAATTCAATGCACAGTCCCCAATGAACTTTCATTCATCTTTGAACAAAACTCTACATGGAAACAGGGGTGTGTCGATACAGTGGTGCAGGAACCACGTGGAGCAGGCAACGCATTGTCGAAAATCACCTGGACTCGTAGCGTGTATCCTCTGTAAGTGGCACAGATGTGATTGCTGCTCGTGCAGAAAATCCCAGATGACACAGTGACTAAAACACATTGCACACACTATTGATCGAGTACTCACTGATGGGATCTCTTCAATGTGATGCAGTATATCATCTTCAAATTCAGCCATGCGTGATGCCATGGAGCACAAAGTTCTGCCTTCTCACAGTGAAGGTACCTGTTTCTCAGAGCCATTGCGTAGCTAGAGCAAAAAGTTTGTACAATGGCACATTACGATGCAGAAAACGTTCAGTGATACAGCTGACTAACAGCTCCTCTGCTACCTCCAGTTTCACATACACAAAGAGTGTGTCTTGTGTGTTCTGAAAACATGTGCCGAACTGTGCTTACTGTATCAGAGACACACAGGCACTGAATAGGTCTCACACCAAGGCAGATGCTGAGTAACATCAGCTGACAGTCTGATGTAATAACGTCATCCTGTCTAACCTACTGCATACCAGGACAAGCAACTCTGAGACTTTTCTCTCCCCCTCAGCAGACATAGACATATTACAAATCTGAATTGAAATCATTGCTGAATGGAAACAGTACTTTTCCAGACATGGGTTCCTATTCAAAATATTATGTACTCATTCCCATCTACACAAGTCCTAGAAGTTTAAGATGAGAATTTTCGAACACCCTGTATAATGGATAGAATTTTTCAACTACTTCCTCGCTTCTTATAAACTCCTACGATTTTTACCAAGAATAGTATCCCACTTTACATCACACAGGGCTCTCGAGTTCCCATGCTCATGCTGGCTCTGCAACTAGCAGCCTTATCCTGTCCTCACCCCCCACCTCCCTGCCCGTGCCGCCTCCTCACCCTCACTGCCCACCCTACGACTGCCTCTCATGTCAGACGCAGTGGCTGCAAACGTGTGTGAAAGCTTATATGAATGTGTGCGTTATCCATCCTGGAAGAAGGACTTTTTTGTCTAAAAGTTTCAACGTTAAGCAATCTTTTCATTCCACCTGTCTGTGACTCAAATGTCTCCTCCGTATGGCGAGTAGCAATCTATCCTTTCCGTACAGATGTTATTTCATCCTGGATTTTCCACTGTTTTAAAATAAAATTAGTTGTACCCACACTGGCTTATTTATAGAGAGTAGGAGTACATAAGATTTCACATTTCTAATGCTTAGGGGAAAATTTCCAAATTTAATTCTACATCCTTACATCAGGTAACTGGTAATGCTTATGAGCTGTCCCACTCCAAACACCGCCCCCCCCCCCCCCCACCTCCCCTCCACTAATTGTTTTTTTTTCAAATAGACCTCACATTTAATCAATCAAAGAATTAAAGGTATAAAATAACATTATAAATCAGCAATTTTCAGTGCTCAGAAACTTTGAAAGTGGCTGGATCTGGCATTAATGGGTGCATTATTAATGAAATAATAAATTCTTAAAGTATTCTAAGTTGTGATGTATGAAGAATGAACTAATCCAACAAATAACACGTAAGCTAAAGTTATAAAAATCATGCATACTTTATAACTCACCAACTTAATGAGACGGGGGAAGTTCGCTGTGACGATGCTGAAATGAAAACAAGAATATTAATGTCATTTGGTGGCTGTTTCAATTAACTGAAACATTAGATACTACAAGCTTTCATAGGACCTATCTCATAAAAAATATACCAAAAATAGCAACAACATATAAAAGCTGTGTGTGTAACCATTACATAACATCCTCGCTGTTTACATGCGCTTACATTTGCGATCACTGTACACTTTTTACTTTATTAGAAACAATGTTTTTATCTTCATACTGTCCAGCTAGGATTCTTATTGTTTGAACTTTTGCAGTGTCATCACCTTATGTACAGCTGAAGTAAGTCTGTTTCCGACAATAAACTTAGTTTACAATCACAAACATCACAGCCCTTATGTTAGTGTCACCTGTACGTTGTACACACTTTGTATCTCTCCGAATAACCTTATCGTCATACACCTCACTGTACTGACGGCATGTGGTGATACCTTCACTACTAACAATGCTTTCCAAAAAAGTGAACTGTGTGTCTGCAAAGTAAATGCATTTATCCTCTGTTATCCATTTCTCAGACTAATACCAATGTGAATCTATATATAATATATCCCAATCAAAACAACCCACAACCAGTTCTTGTTAACGCTATTTTCGTATTTTGTGTAAAACTTTTAAAAACATATGATCCTTACAGGATTTGAGCACGTTATCTTGTTATCCGTAGTCACATGCGCTATCTGATGCACCACTGAGCGCCTGCTGGAAACAATACCTCTTCTACAGTGGAAATCAGCAGTAAGTTGTCAAGAATAATTTTATTTTGCTTTGGGTCATAGCTCATGACTGATAGGGACAGATCAAGTTTTCAGATTTCAGATGAATGACATTTATTTTTTGGAAGAATAGAGCAGAAATAATATAAATGTTGAATTTTTAATATTTCAACTGGTTGGTTTACGAATTAACAGTAGATGTAACAACATATTTCAATTAATTACTAGAGTGTACACATTAGTTAAGAAGTTTTTATCAGACAGTTCTAGCATGCGAGCTTTTCATGCAGACAACCATTACACACAGCTGCCAACATCGAGAAGAACCCGTCAGTAATCACACAAGTAATATGGCGTAGGTCCGTCGGTGGATTTCGGAACCAAAACTGCACGGCCTCTCCAGGGGGCCTGGACAACTATATATCCATTTGAAATTAATATAGCTATGTATAAGAATCATACACATGGCCTGAAATGTGTGTATACATTTGATGCACTTGGCCAGCCAGAAAAGTCAGCTTGTGTGTCAGTTTGGCGCACTTGGCAACAAGAGGACTTTTTTAAATTAATTTGGATGAGATAGTGTCACAATACCTTCAATGGTTCAGGAAAAACTTAGGTGAACAGCTTAGCCTAGTCACCTGTACATAACCTTAAAACCGATTTGTTCCACGATATAATAATAAAAAGTGCACATATGATATATGGAACACAAGATTGACTGCCTACCTAACCCCATGACGTTAATAACATGGCCTCACAGACTGGTCTGGTTTGAATTCCTTCCTAACGATACAACTTGGCAGAAAGCAATGTAAACGCAAAGTTTCGCGTCCCACACCAAGATGGGCCGATCGAGCCTGACCGATCTCTGTGCTGTCCTCTGCCGACTGTGTCATCAGATACAGTACGGAAGGGCATTTAGTCAGCACACCACTCTCCCAGTCATCGTCGGAACCACTACCACTCTGTTGAACATCTGTCTGCCAGCCTCACATCCCGAGTGCATGCCGTGACACTGAGGAAAAATTCCCGGCAGTACTGGGAACCGAACCCGGGTCCCCCGCATGGCACGATTCCGAGCACATTACAGTACAAAATATTTCATTACAGAGAGAGAGAGAGAGAGAGAGAGAGAGAGAGAGAGAGAGAGAGAGAGAGAGAGAGAGAGAGAGAGAGAGGAGGGGGGGGGGGGGGGGGGGGGGAACGGTTAGTTAGGCAATAGTCCCTATGGATAAGAACCATACAGGAGATATAGTGTTATAAGCAATGGACACGTAAAAAAACTGCCGCAGCATGGGTAACATTTAAAGTTATATGTCTTTGTTGCTAACTCTATCCATGACATATTTTCTGACAGAATCCTCATATGCTGCAGAATGGACCTACACAAATATATCATTGTATCACACACAGTGGAAGAAATATGACATCATAAACACTGAAATATCTGGAAAAATGCCACATCGTGCATGAAGTTTTAATACATTTATTCTTTACTACTAACACACTCCTACAGTTGACTCAGATTCTCTGGCACTTGGCAGCAGTTTTGACAGTTTTCAGCTGAGAAGCACAAACAGTTGTAGGTGAGAATGACATCTGTCTATAGAGCTATGAAGAGGCGTTGCCATCAAGACATTTACAAAATTGCATTGTGGACATGTGAAGCAGCTGCGCCCAGCACAAAGAAACTGTCAGGTAATGTGTTTATTAATTTGGATACTGTACTTACACATTTGTCCATTACGCACATTTCTTTGTATGACCGTTTCATAATTTCAAAGGTGTTTTTACAAATACATCATCATCATCATCATCATCAAGACTGATTATGCCTTTCAGCGTTCAGTCTGGAGCATAGCCCCCTTATACAGTTCCTCCATGATCCCCTGTTCAGTGCTAACATTGGTGCCTCTTCTGATGTTAAACCTATTACTTCAAAATCATTCTTAACCGAATCCAGGTACCTTCTCCTCGGTCTGCCCCGACTCCTCTTACCCTCTACTGCTGAATCCATGAGTCTCTTGGGTAAACTTGCTTCTCCCATGCGTGTAACATGACCCCACCATCTAAGCCTGTTCGCCCTGACTGCTACATCTATAGAGTTCATTCCCAGTTTTTCTTTGATTTCCTCATTGTGGACACCCTCCTGCCATTGTTCCCATCTACTAGTACCTGCAATCATCCTAGCTACTTTCATATCCGTAACCTCAACCTTGTTGATAAGGTAACCTGAATCCACCCAGCTTTCGCTCCCATACAACAAAGTTGGTCGAAAGATTGAACGGTGCACAGATAACTTAGTCTTGGTACTGACTTCCTTCTTGCAGAAGAGAGTAGATCGTAGCTGAGCGCTCACTGCATCAGCTTTGCTACATCTCGCTTCCAGTTCCTTCACTATGTTGCCATCCTGTGAGAATATGCATCGTAAGTACTTGAAACCGTCCACCTGTTCTAACTTTGTTCCTCCTATTTGGCACTCAATCCGTTTATATTTCTTTCCCACTGACATTACTTTCGTTTTGGAGATGCTAATCTTCATACCATAGTCCTTACATTTCTGATCTAGCTCTGAAATATTACTTTGCAAACTATCAATCGAATCTGCCATCACAACTAAGTCATCCGCATATGCAAGACTGCTTATTTTGTGTTCACATATCTTAATCTCACCCAGCCAGTCTATTGTTTTCAACATATGATGCATAAATAATATGAACAACAGTGGAGACAGGTTGCAGCCTTGTCTTACCCCTGAAACTACTCTGAACCATGAACTCAATTTACCGTCAACTCTAACTGCTGCCTGACTATCCATGTAAAGACCTTTAATTGCTTGCAAAAGTTTGCCTCCTATTCCATAATCTTGTAGGACAGACAATAACTTCCTCCTAGGAACCCGGTCATATGCCTTTTCTAGATCTATAAAGCATAGATACAATTCCCTGTTCCACTCATAACACTTCTCCATTATTTGCCGTAAGCTAAAGATCTGGTCCTGACAGCCTCTAAGAGGCCTAAACCCACACTGATTTTCATCCAATTGGTCCTCAACTAATACTCGCACTTTCCTTTCAACAATACCTGAGAAGATTTTACCCACAACGCTGATTAAAGAGATACCTCTGTAGTTGTTACAATCTTTTCTGTTTCCATGTTTAAAGATTGGTGTGATTACTGCTTTTGTCCAGTCTGATGGAACCTGTCCCGACTCCCAGGCCATTTCAATTATCCTGTGTAGCCATTTAAGACCTGACATTCCACTGTATTTGATGAGTTGCGACTTAATTTCATCCACCCCAGCCGCTTTATTGCACTGCAATCTATTGGCCATTTTTTCCACTTCCTCAAATGTGATCCTATTTCCATCATCATTCCTATCCCATTCTACCTCGAAATCTGAAACATTACTGATCGCATTTTCACCTACATTGAGCAACTCTTCAAAATATTCCCTCCATCTGCCCAAGGCATCCACAGGTTTCACCAGCAGTTTTCCTGACCTGTCCAAAATACTTGTCATTTCCTTCTTACCTCCCTTTCGAAGACTACTAATTACACTCCAGAATGGTTTTCCAGCAGCTTGACCCATAGTCTCCAACCTGTTTCCAAAATATTCCCATGATTTCTTCTTGGATGCTGCAATTATCTGTTTGGCTTTGTTTCTTTCTTCAACATAACTTTCTCTGTCTACCTGGGTTCTGGTATGTAGCCATTTTTGATACGCCTTCTTTTTCCTTTTACAGGCTGCGTTGACTGTATCATTCCACCAAGCTGTTTGCTTCATCCTACTTTTACACACTACTGTTCCAAGACATTCTTTAGCCACTTCTGGTACTGTGTCCCTGTACCTTGTCCATTCCTTTTCCAATGACTGTAATTGACTACACTCAACTAACTGGTACCTTTCTGAGATCGCTGTTATGTACTTGTGCCTGATTTCCTTATCCTGAAGTTTCTCCACTCTTATCCTCCTACATATGGACCTGACCTCCTGCACTTTCGGCCTCACAATCCCAATTTCACTGCAGATTAAATAATGATCAGTGTCATCAAAGAATCCCCTGAATACACGTGTGTCCCTCACAGCCCTCCTGAATTCCTGATCTGTTATTATATAGTCAATGACAGATCTGGTTCCCCTGCCTTCCCAAGTATACCGGTGAATGTTCTTATGTTTAAAAAAGGAGTTTGTGATTACTAAGCCCATACTGGCACAGAAATCCAAGAGTTGTTTCCCGTTCCTGTTGGCCTCCATATCCTCTCCAAATTTACCCATAACCTTTTCATACCCTTCTGTTCGATTTCCAATCCTGGCATTAAAATCACCCATGAGCAGAACACTGTCCTTGTCCTTTACTCTAACAACTACATCACTGAGTGCCTCATAAAAACTATCCATCTTATCTTGATCTGTCCCTTCACAATGCGAATATACTGACACAATCCTAATTTTCTTGCTAGACACTGTCAAATCTATCCACATCAGTCGTTCGTTTACATACCTTATTGCAACTACACTGGGTTCCATTTCTTTCCTGATGTAAAGCCCTACACCCCATTGTGCTATTCCTGCTTTGACTCCTGACAGGTAGACCTTGTATTCTTTCTCACCCCTTACCCGAATGTCACTAACAGCTAAAACATCCAGCCTCATCTTACTTGCAGCCTCTGCCAGCTCTACCTTCTTCCCAGAGTAGCCCCCATTGATATTAATAGCTCCCCCATTGATATTAATAGCTCCCCATCTCATTACCATTTGTTTGCCAAGTCGTATCTTAGGAGTCCCTGGTTTGTTAGTTAGAGGTGGGACTCCGTCACCTCCAAAGTTCCGAGGCATTTTGCTCTGATTGTTGCCAGCATCATATTTAAAGTACCAGGGCAGCAGGTTGCTAGCCTTACTTGCCCCGAGTCCCATTGGGTTTTACCCCTAATGGCTGAGGGACTAACCGGTGGATTTGGTAGTCTTTGCCGTATGAGCACAAAGGTGACCACGACTCAGAATATGTCCGAGATGCCCAGCCTTATTCCAAAGTAACTGGTATCCCGACTGTCGGGACCACTTACTTGGCCCCTCATACGTTGCCCGTGGTTCATGAACTAGGACATGACTACAGGAACCCACACCATGAACCACTTTTACAAAATGTGAAATTTACAAATAAATTTTTTTCGATACTTCACAATGGACAAAGTTCATTTTCATTTCCAACAGAAAATTGCCAGAAGGCATATCCAGGCAATGCAAGGTGTGTCAGCTAATTGATAATAAATGAAACACATTTAGTAATTTCATATTTGTGTTTTTAATATTATGTCTGTATTTTCACAATCTCCAAAAACAAAAGAGTGCCATAATTTCTATTTGAATCATCATGTGCTAAAGGTACTTAGTTATTCCAACATAGTTTTGAAAGAACTAGTAAAATCATGATTACACTTCAACAATTCTTTCTTTTCTCCAGAAAAAATATGAATAACGCACGACATTTGCATGAATATCAGGGTTCATTTCACATTGCGAAAAAATAAAAACTGTGCACACAAAAAATATTTAGAGTTTGATAACTGAGGATCTTTTAGCACTTTTGAAATTTCCTCAAGTATTTACTGTTTTTTCCTCTCTTAATAAATGCATTCAACAGTGGCATTTATAACAACCAATAATTACAAATGTGTTATGAAGGTAGAATGTTACTGTATGTAAAATGCACCAAATTAGTGATAAGAAAGTGGATTTTCTTATATCCTTTGACACTTTTATGGCAACTTTCAACTGAAGCACAAGTCGTCTTGTAAAACTGCTGCAACAACGTCTTCAATTCCAGTGTATCTCTAGCATCAATTTCAGTCCCAATAAATTTTTGGCTGTTGCTGGAATTTATTATGAGCTCTGTTAGTTCATGTGCCATATAGAACCTGTCACACTTTCTAATATGTCTTTTGAGTATGCTGAAATCCCTGTCACAAAGAAGAAAGTAATGTCTCTTGACGTAAGTAGTGTCCAACTTTTCAAACCCGTTTCAGTCAGTCAATGCCAGTAACATATACAACACAGTTCTTGTTCTGTCCTCCACACTTGCCAGGATGTAAGTGAAATTCAGCAACTGACGGAGGAACACTCTGCAGACGCTTCTAGAGAAAAGAGCGTAGGCCTACTTTTTTGTGCCCACATTTTCCAATGCCTCTATGATATTTATAAATATATGCATTACTTTTTTAATGTCACAAACACAAAATATACAAGTTGTCAACTGTCACAGATAAAACGTTTCCTGGGCAGGAACCTGCAGAATTTGTATATTTTGCATGTAGTCAAAACTAATAGCACATACAATGGGATCAAATATCCTTTTGGCTTCTTCTGTAAGCTCGGTATAAAATTTTTAGGCCCTTCTCTTGTGAAGCAGTAGCTCTCCAGTGACACATTGCTTTGCATCTGTAATGCGAGGGCTTCTCATTTTCACCTTCAGTTCTTCATATGTGCAGCAGCAGTCTGAGCAGGCCCAAAATGCCAACTGAAATTTTCCTTGAAAAATGATGCATAAAGTGACCTTAATCTGGTGATGTTTCTCCTTAAACAACTTATACCTCTCTAGAATGTTAAGTCTGCCTTCTAAACATTTTATACCTTGCCAGCATAAATGACTTCCTTTTAGATGAAAACTTTCAATTTATCGCTGGACAGCTTCTCTTGCTTTTCCTGGAAGAGATTCAGTAACTGACCAAAATCCTTACAGCACACAGCAGGATTTCCATCTCCTATAATAGGGAAGCATCTCAGTAAGTGCATTAAAACACGTGGCTACCCTTCAGCAACATGTCAATGTCTCAACTCCATTTTGGTATTTCCTGACTGAGGCTCTTTTAGCAAGTGCCAATTCATTTGATGTTTCCCATTTTTGTCTTTTCTTTTCCTTTTTCCCTTTATCATGCATCTACGAGGGGTTCGCTGGTTATCAATGTATTTGCCATGATTACTTTAAGGATTGCCAGATCTTTAGGTATTTTATTATTAAAAAGTCGAGCCTGCATTTTAACTCAAAATCCGATTAACTTTTACAAATAACTATTTTGTATGTAAATTAACTATATACATGATCATTTGTCATCAAACTGACAATGACATTTTGTCCTACATATCATTTTCATTCATTATATTAAAGTCAACTATCATAATTTCATTTAAAGTAAAAATAATCAGCATTTACAACAATTTCAATTGCAAATGAAAATATCTGCACTTCCTTTTTTATAGAATTTGGAATGGATCCTTCTGTTTGAGACTTTATGATACTTATAATCTGGAAAATCAATCAATTCATATGAAAGGAACCACTCTTGAGATGCCCTTGTAGGGGAGAATAGCCAAGTCTTTACTCTCTCACACCAATAATATGCTTCAAATATAAACCTGTTACAATATCGTAATTAACACCACGTCTGCATAAACACAAAACAAACCAGAAACAACATTTTATATTTTGGAAATAGACATCTCTCAATTTCAATTCCATAACACTACTGCCAAATATTTCGAGATAAAGGAGAAACAAATATCACTAACCTCGTGTACGCCTCACGTGTTTTATATTTCCCACACACAGGATTTTTGTGCAAGTAAAATTCTGTGATAGGCAGAGAATTAAAGGTCGGCAGCACACCAGCTGTCTGGATCTGAAAACCATTCCAGTTACAATGAACATCAAGTAGGACATACTACTGCACATTAACAACTCTTTTCTCATAGAACTTGGCTGGGATAAGACTATTCATGTACATATACATGGTAACTACAAAACAATCATCAGATTTAAACATTCTCCAAGTTTAAGGATGCACAATGATGTCTTTTTTTTAGACGCAGTGAAAGAGCGCATTTCATTTTGGGAACTGCAACTTTATTAATTTCCTGGTGACCAGCCAGGCTGTAGCATTTTCAGCTATTTCTGAGAACTGGATTTCTAAACATGTTGTTCCCTTTTTACATGTATTGCTTGTTGACGACATTAACACTTCAATTTCAAGTCCTGTAAGTTAAAGATAATAAGAAAAAACACTTTTGGTGTCTTTCCCATGGTCACAGTCCGAAGCAACTATGTGTCTAGGTTGCTGATGCTTTTTACAGCCAGCTTCTAGTTAATGAGTGGCCTATCTATGCCACAATGACAGTTTGGTGAAGGTACACAATACACAAGATGCCCTACAAAAAATATATGTTTTTAGACACAAAGGAATTACAAATGTTGACAGCAGGTGGGCATTGACTGAAATCAAGACAGTTATAATTTTGTGCCGAAACAGGATTTAAACTCGGGTCTCCTCTTACTAGGCAGACGCTCTGATCACTGAGCCATCCAGACACAGTAAACACTGCAACTGCACGGACATATCCAAAAGAACAGTACTATTTTGATACAAGGACCATTATGAACTAAGACACCAGATATGTATACAATTGAGACAAGATGGCCAACGATCTCTTCAGTGTAGATGCACACAGCTTACGAGAATAGGCAAAATACTGGGTGTAATGAGGATAATGGGTGAGGCACACTACATTAGTAGTAGTGGATTAGTTGATAATTTAACTTTGATGGGAGGCGTTTAAGGGTAGTGGGTGCAGCAGTTGCAATGACCCCTATGTCTGGATGGCTTCATGGTCACAGCATCTGCCTAGTAGGCAGGAGACCCCCCGCCCCCCGTACATGTATGAGGATGGAATGGTTGTGTTACTTAATTTTTTTAAATAGTGGGCGACACGAATCTCTTTATGGGTTACACAAGTTTCTGATGTTTCTTTTTTGAAGTGTTAGAAGTCTAATGTCAGTTGAATTTCCCCATAAGATTACACAACACCTAATAACTGACACAAAGTAGTTGTGATACACTATTTTTCTTGTACTTATGGACACCAGACAAAACATATGATATAAAAACTAATCAGTTTTTGAAAATATGACTGGATAGATAAAAAAAATCTACTCACTAAGTGACAGCAGGAGTAAATACATATAAGGAATTGTGCAAGCTTTTGGAGCCAGTGGCTCCTTCTCACGGAAGAGTTGAAGGGGATGAAAGATGGATGAAGGAGGACTTGTGAGCTTTTGGGAATATGGAGAATTGCCGAGAATTTCTTAAGCCCATGCCACATGTCTAGCCGTTTGTAGCCAGTTCATAAGTTACACTAGGCTGGCAATGTGTGCTTATTTGTTGTTACATTCATGTTTTTGTCATTACGGAAAACTTTCCCAGAACCTCAGGTCAGGGAAGACTTACCAGATGAGATTATAAGGAAAGACATTGTTGGGGACTGCACCAGCTGAGATTTGAAAACCTGAGAGCTTAAATGTGGAAGATAGGGTAATAAACGAGACAGAAATTACTAACAAAATATGGTGCACAAGATGATAATAGCAGAAAGCTAAGTACGTTAAATATGGTTGGGGGTAGGCTGAAGGGGAAATAACTGACAGGTCAGAAAATAAAATATACTGAAAGCTAAAGGGGAGTGAAGAAAGGAATAGTTACTGAGAAGGAATGCTGAGTCCAAAGAAATTAACACAAATTAAGGCCAGATGGTGGTGAGAGAAGGATATGTTGTAACGCCAGTTTCCAACTGCCGAGTTCTTAGAAACTGGTGTCACATGGCATGGGTGGTGCAACAGGCACCAAGATCATGACTGTCATGTTGTAGAGCATGCTCTGCAATGGGACATTGTGTGTTTCCAGCACACACCCTCTCTACGTCCATTCGTCCTAACTGATAACTTGGTGGTAGTCATATCAAAACAGAAGGTCGAACAATGATTCCATAGCAGCTAGTATACATGTGACATTTCACAGATGACTCTCCCTCAGATGGTGTATGTATGTTTTGGAAGTTGCAGGCCTGGTAAAGGTGTTGGGAGGATGGTGCACAGGGCAAGTCTTACAGCGGTCACAGGGACAGGAGTTGTGGGGTAGGGAAGAGGGTGCACAAGGAGCATAGGGCCTGACCAGGATATTGTGGAGATTAGAGGGGACGACGAAAAGTTCAGTGGGCAAAATGCCTGACAGAATGGAACTCATTTAAAGGCACAATTTTAGGAAATCATAGCCTTGTCGAATTAGTTTATTAATAATTCAAGACTAGGAAATACAGAGTGATAAGAGGTTTAGTCCCACTTAGCTTTTTGGAGGGCTCAATTGAACCAGGATTGGAGGTGATGGCCTGGACAATTGCTTTTGGGCTTGGCTGGTAAGAATTACATTCAGGGAAGGCTGAGATGAGAATTAACATGGAAATGATGTCAACTGTGAGTACTGTTGTTTGTTAGTAGGTTTAATGAGAACAGAAGAGTTTAGCTTACCCTTGGTGAGGATAAGGTCAACACCAAGAAAAAATGACATGCTATTCAGAAAATGATCATTGGAAGAGTGTATTTAGAGATTCCAAAAGTGTTAACAGATTAGCTTCATCATGAGTCTATATGGTACAGATCAATGCACCTTTACCAAACCAGTGGCTGAAGGCTTATGGATCCCAGAAAAGCCGCCTCTAAGATATCAAACAATAAATTGTGATTGTCCCCAGTTCTTGCCTCCCACCTGGCCTTAATTTATTTAAAATTCTTCAGATTCAGCATTCCTTTTCAGTAACAATTTCTTTCCCACTCCATTTGAGCTTATTTTCTGACCTGTATTTTTTCCCTATCCCCTACCCTCACAACATGTTTACTGTAAGTAGCTTTCCACTCTCATTAACTCTCGCACAATGTTTGGTCAGTAATCTCTTTCTTGCTTATTACCATATCTTCCACCTTTAAGCTTTTAGTTTTTCAAATCTCATTTTGTGCATTCCGCAACAATAAGTTTTTCCTTCTCATTCCGTCTGGTAAGTCTCCGCCGACCTGGGGTTCTGGGCGACTTTTCTGTAATTCTCCCCATTTCCTAAACCTTGCCATTCCTTTTTTCTTCATCCCTCTTCCTTCCCCTTCATACCTTCTGCCAGAAGGAGCCACTGGCTCCAAAATCTTGAACACTTCCTTACCTTTTGTGTGTGTTTGCTACTGCCGCCAGTTAAGTTATTCAATTTGTTTTCTATAAAGCCTATATGTGCCTTCCAATTCCAATGCTTCTGCAGGCTTAGGCCTGAAAGCTACAAATACTCTCTCTCTCTCTCTCTCTCTCTCTCTCTCTCTCTCTCTCTGAGTCTGTGTCTGTCCTGTGTCCATGATGTTCCAGTGTCATGATAAACGAATAAAAATCAGTGGTCACTTACCTCGTTGTCCATCAGATCTAATACTTTTAGTGACCTCCATTTGGTTTTATCCGCAAAGACTGGGGTGAGGTGGCTCAGTGTCGACAGCTCATTTCCTGCTAGGCAGAGGCTGATGAGGTTCGGAGCCATTACCTGTGCATTTTTCAGCAACTGCTGCTGTAAATGAGAGCTTTTTGATGGGTCGTACATCACTTGCTGATACTCTAAAAAAAGTAGAGAAACAACAATTAATGCAAAAAGCTACATAAAGACTGTTCAATCCATAAAATATGTGGACACTCCATTATTTTACAATAAATGAACATTACTGTACAATAAATGAAGTAACTGCTGACACTTTTTTTTTCCTTAATAATCTCTTAAATGGTCAATAATATCAGATGAGCTCAACCTTCAGAGGCAGCTGATAAATTTAGTGTAAAGGTTCTGATGTTGAGTTATCAGAACACGTAAGAGTAATATCTTTCATCTCTCGGCGAACTGTTACAGCACAGACCACAGCCAGTGCACAGAGCCGTATCTAGGGCACAGCCGCCGCGAGTCGACAATGTGTCGGGACAACAACTCGGCAGAGGCCGGTCACTTCTGCACCATACACTTCGCGAGGCTACGGCCGGGTCTGGGAAACTGACCCCTTTCAGGAATCTTCTGAGGGAGCCAGAAGGTTCATTGATGTGGAGGAATGTGAGTGTTATTCCTTCTGCCTCTTTCAATACCAGACAGCTCCCAACTCCCAAAGACATCCAGTCATCTTTCAGACAGCTTGCCAATGTCATGATGCCCAGTCCGTGTCAGATTTGGCCACAGAGTCAATGCAGCTATCAATGGGCTATTAACCTCTGAACACTGCCCACTCTGAACACACGGCAGCTCCGCACTCGGCCACCTCCAGGGACTCCGCCACCGGAATCCTGCAGTTGCCCCTCCGTTTGACGTTCCATGCTGTCAGGTTCTGCCTGCCGTCGCTCTTCAGCTGCCGGTCCGGAGTTCGACTCTTGGCGGTCCATCCACTGTCACGTCGGCTGACACGTCAGCATCGGCCGTGTTGGCATTCGCTGAGAAGGCACACCACTTTACAGCTGCACTTATACATCCCTGGGCCATCTGCTATCTCTGTCACACTTACAAGGGAACATTACTGGGTGAAGCTAGGTAACACTTGGGACGAGAGCACACACATTGTTAGAGACTAATGGAATAATGAGAAATTGTGATGTTTGTCAACTGTTTTGCTGAAGTGTTCTACAACATCCTCTAATCTCCCTCACCATCATCTGAAGCCAGGATGCCCTGGTGAGTGTATGACGCCTCCTCACAAACACATACCTGGTTCCTATCATCCAGTATCAATTTTTGGCACTCCTGGGTTGCACAGAACTTAATGATCCAGTTAACACAGAGGAGGAACTAGAGTGAGACCATATGACTGTTGTAGCATCAGTGTCTAAAAGGAATGGTAAAGGTAACAGAAAACTTTATCTACTTAGCACGTGTTAAAGCAGGAATAGTTGGAGAACAAACGCAGGCCTATAAAGCATGCATGGCTAGGGAAGAGACAGATGCTGTCTACAGGAAAATTAAAGAGGCCTTTGGGGAAAAGGGACACCGTTGCAAGAATATTAAGAACTCAGATGGGAAGCTAGAAAAAGGCAAATAAGGGTAGGCCAAAAGATAAAAGGAATACTTCTGTGAGCTGCAGCGGAATGATGGTTAGCTCAGCTGTTGCAGGGTACCAGTTCAAATCAAACCACCACAAAATATTTGTTACTTAGTATTTAGCATTTCTAGAAGTTTCTCAAAATTCCTTAATCCTTTAATGTGCATATATTTTGAAATAGTCTATGTTTGTACAAGTAGCTGTACACTCCATTTAGGACTCAGTTCTGTCATGTCTGCACACTGATGTCCATAATAAACATGCTTTCAGTGCCAAGTGTTGTACTCCAATGACTGCCCTACTTTCAAATTTAGACTTTACTCTGATTACGATGTGATATTGTTTGGTACAGACACCGAGTATCCCGAAACATTTACATCACTGTGGCTCAAATTAGGCAACACGAACACTACCACCTACACAGACAGGAACTGGAATACAAGCAGTATACTGTTACCAAGGTCTGTATATTCAGGAGACCAACAGATTCTGAAACAACAGCAAGTCAGCTGCACATCAAGCATCCGTCACTGTTGTCCAGGGATGTCAGTCAGGACCTGACGAACAGCTGAAAGGATTTGGCCAGCTGCAAAATACAACAGATGGGATGACACACTGTGTCTGGCAAACGTGTACTTTACTCTGATGGCACAGCCAGGCAGTGGTTCAAAAAAAACTAAGAGAAGCTCGATAGCTGGCACAAATAGCATTCCAAACTGAAATAAACATTAGGTGATAATCATGAGCAAATTTGCTTGGCAGAAGAACAACTGAAGAACAGGGCCCAATATCGCAGGGAAATGAGATAATATTACGTACAGAATGTATAAGACAGAAGCAATATCACACTCAATGAAAGGACCTCTTGTGGTACAGGATGTTACGACGACAGAGCGAGGGGGAGAGGGTGGGCAGGGGGGACAAGGAGTGTCCCCACATGTGGAGTAGTTTACTATGCCTTGAAGTCCACTTCTCCTCCCCTGCACTTTAGGGATGAGGCCCAACAGTTCCCAGTACTTCTGAACCAATGTAACATTGGGGTCTCTATTGGCGAGGACAGTGGGCAGATCTCCAGCCAAACCGAACGCTGCCCTGATGCCAGCACACAAGACTCATGTAGCCAAAATGCACAGAACCAAAAGTGGTACACCACAAACTTCATAGAATTGTGGATCCTCTGACAGGAGTCTCGCATGCAACTCTTCCTTCCATGGTCAACTTGAGTGACTGCAGTTTGTTTTCCATCACTTCCAATCATTGAGTTTCCTACTGAAGCACAATATGTCTGTCACATAATGAGGTGACAGCACGGGAGGGGACAGCACATTGACATACGACACCATCCTGACACGCTTCTTTGGCGGCTTTTTCAGCTATGCTGTTTTCCCATATCCCAATGTGTCTGGGTACCCAGCAAAGGCCACTTCGTTGCCACAGTGCCGGAGTCGCTTTAACGCACAAGTTGAATCAACTGGTGGATGGAGTCTAACAACTTGATGTAAGAAGTAAGGGTTGATCCGTAAATCGTGCTACTGTAATCTGTGTTCTGTGACAAATGCCATATAAAACTGCAGGAGGCGGGTAGGAGCTGTCCACTACCCATGTATTTTCGTTGAGGCATTTTCAAATATTCAACGATTTTAAGTCCTTTGTTTTCAATTCTTTAATGTGTGGGAGTCACATTAGTTTCGAGTCCAATAATAGGCCCAAAAAGCACACAGTTTGCTTAAAATGTAAAATGCTGGCTCCCACTGTGAGTTCTGGTCAATTGAAACTTTGACAGGTGCAGTTAAAATTGACACACAGTCTTCTCTGGTGATAACCTAAAACCAGTTTCATTTGCCCAAGCTTCCAGCCCCCTGAAGGTGAGCTGTAGTTGCTTCATTGTCACTGTAAGATAGAAGGAAGATCAAAAAACAACAAAGTCATCCACAAACAAAGAGCATTTAGCAAGGCTCCTGTCTGAGGAGGAGATGCCAGATAGTGAATGTAAACAATTTGAAGTTGAGTACACTGCAATGGAGGACCCTGTTCTCCTGAACATAGTAATCAGAGAAGGCATTGCCAATACAATATCAAGAAGCACTGCTCCTCAAGGAAGGAATGGATATGAAGTAACAGACATTCACAAAGTCCTCATTCGTTAAGTTGACACACCAGAATTAAGTTGTCTAGGACAGAATGCTGGTAGCACCTGAAATGCGCAGGGAGTGATACACATGACATCGGGATCTGAGGAGCCAGGCAAGGCGGCGGTTAATATTGCCTCTTTCCAATGAATGATCAAAAACTATATCTGATTCAAACGAGATAGGAGCTTGCTTTTGGCTTTAAGGCGCAGATGACAAAGCATGGCATAAAGAATGATCAGGTCCTGGAGCAGTGTCTCTGGCCACGGAGAGGGCTCACTTCCATTAGAATGTAACATTCTAGGATTCTAGACCATCACATTACATGATAAGAACCAGAGACTCCTCATCTCCACAGTCCTACGGAACACCTGGAACACAGGAATTTATCTGAATGTCACAGTATACAGGGTGGTCCATTGATCATGACTGGGCCAAATGTCTCACAAAATAAGCGTCAAACGAAAAAACTACAAAGAACGAAACTTGTCTAGCTTGAAGGAGGAAACCACATGGCACTATGGTTGGCCCGCTAGATGGCGCTGCCATAGGTGAAACGGATATCAAATTCATTTTTTAAAATAGGAACCCCCATTTTTTATTACATATTCGTGTAGTATGTAAAGAAATAAGAATGTTTTAGTTGGACCAGTTTTTTCACTCTTGATAGATGGCACTGTAATAGTCACAAACGTATAAGTACGTGGTATCACGTAACATTCCGCCAGTGCGGACGGTATTTGCTTAGTGATACATTACCCGTGTTAAAATGGACTGTTTACCAATTGCAGAAAAGGTCGATACTGTGTTGATGTATGGCTATTGTGATCAAAATTACCAACAGGCGTGTGCTATGTATGCTGCTCAGTATCCTGGACGACACCATCCAAGTGTCCGGACCATTCGCTGGATAATTATGTTATTTAATGAAACAGGAAGTGTTCAGCCACATGTGAAACGTCAACCACGACCTGCAACAAATGATGATGCCCAAGTAGGTGTTTTAGCTGCTGTCACGGCTAATCCACACATCAGTAGCAGAAAAATTGTGAGAGAATCGGGAATCTCGTCATTCACCAACAGCAGTAACGTAAACCGGCATAATATGTACTATTGGGCAAAGGAAAATCCACAATGGCTGCGACAAGTCGAACATCAGCGACCTTGGCGGGTTAATGTATGGTGCAGCATTATGGGAGGAAGGATAATTGGCCCCCATTTTATTGATGGCAACCTAAATGGTGCAATGTATGCTGATTTTCTATGTAATGTTCTACCGATGTTACTACAAGAATGTTTCACTGCATGACAGAATGGCAATGTACTTCCAACATGATGGATGTCCGGCATATAGCTCACGTGCGGTTGAAGCGGTATTGAATAGCATATTTCATGACAGGTGGATTGGTCATCGAAGCACCATATACCATGGCTCGCACGTTCACCGGATCTGATGTCCCCAGATTTATTTCTGTGGGGAAAGTTGAAGGATATTTTCTATCGTGATCCACCGACAATGCCTGACAAAATGTGTCAGTGCATTGTCTATGCATGTGCGAACATTACGAAAGGGGAGCTACTCGCTGTTGAGAGAAATGTCGTTACACGTAATGCAAAATGCATTGAGGTTGATGGATATCATTTTGAGCATTTATTGCATTAATGTGGTATTTACAGGTAATCATGCTGTAACAGCATGCGTTCTCAGAAATGATAAGTTCACAAAGATACATGTATCACATTGGAACAACCAAAATAAAATGTTCTGTATTTTAATTTAAAAAACCTACCTGTTACCAACTGTTCGTCTAAAATTGTGAGCCATATGTTTGTGAATATTACAGCGCCATCTATCACAAAGCGAAAAAAGTGCTCCAACTAAAACATTCATATTCCTTTACGTACTACACGAATATGTAATAAAAATGGGGGTTCCTATTTTAAAAAACGCATTTGATATCCGTTTAACCTATGGCAGCGCCATCTAGCGGGTCAACCATAGCGCCATGTGGTTTCCCCCTTCGAGCTAGACAAGTTTCGTTCTCTGTAGTTTTTTCATTTGACGCTTATTTCTTGAGATATTTGGCCTGGTCACGATCAATGGACCACCCTGTATAAGAGGTCGCAAGGGGATGTGAACTGGCCTTGACTAAAATCCACCTTACGAGTTTCAAACCTTCCTTCACAGTTGAAGTAGAACAATTAGTGTAAGTCACAAATTCCTTCCAGGAGTTCCTCTTCTGTTCTTGTAAGGAGAGCTGGTACATTCTATATTCTCCATGTTAATTTCAGCAAATACAACGAACATTTTTTTCTTAAACTTGGATCATCAGCAAGCTCTTCTTTTTATAATATTTTCCTTGCTGCACCTCTTAGTCTTTCTTCATCAATTAGGTGCATTGTGGAAATGGTGGTGCCCCATGGCTGGAAACCTAAACCTTTCATCACATCACATTTTATAATGTTTCCAGCATTGTATGTTGCAACTGTTTGTGGAATCCTAATCCAAATTAAACTGTCCACACTTTCATTGGAATTTTGTGTTTTCCCATGCAGGTACTTTTCCAATAAATTTGGCTGTGACAAATCTCTGAATATGGGCTTAATTACATTAATTACAGCACCTGGCAAACTGTTTTTATGGTCATATTCCTTTCCTGATTGGTACTTACACCACGAGTCATCACCTGTGGGACATAGTGCATGTTGTGGGTGCTCATTTGTTGGTGCAGTATGAAAAAATAATGCCCATACTGCTTTCTTCATATGCTCAGTGCTTCCTGTATTTTGCCTAATTGCACAACCATAAAACCTCTATAATCTGTCAATTGTTTCACCTGTCAATCTCCATCTTCCTCCAAGGGTCTTACCATTGCTAAGCTTCAGGGCTCCTAATGTCTGCTTCAGTTTGCACAAGCGAGCCCCCATGTGCTTCTACACACGTCTGATGTATTCCTGTTTTTTAATGTGAATTTCATTGTCATTCTTCTCCTATTTTATATCCCTTAGAATCACCATCCCTTAGACAGTTAGCATATTGTACATTATACCACTCCTCTGATCTGGAAAAAAAAGTTTTTCACTCCCTCTACTTCGATCGCTCCACCTGTACCTCGAAAATTTGCTTCAAAACCTTCATTATGTTCCTCCTTGGTATTGCCTTTACATTTCCAATGTTTGGAGAGAATAGCAACATCAATGACTTTGCAACTGTCTCCACTGGTAGCTGTCACAACTCCATTTAGAGATTTATGGCCTCTATGTTGCCATGACCCACATAAAGCAACAGTTAAATCTTAATTTCCATTATCAGCCACAGCCTCTTCAACTGCTTTCTTCATTGATGCTTGTGCAACATCTTCAGCAGAAGATACCATCAATTCATATTAAATCCAAACTTGGTGATTTTGGCAAGTTCATAATTCCACATAACATTGTTCCTGCAGCACTGCCCATTCCTATGCAACAAAAGCCTTAGACTAGCCTAACATTTATGTCATACAACTTCTTTCCACTATTACCATTACCAGGAATACTACGAGAGTAATCCCAAAAGTAAGGTCTCCCATTTTTTTTAATAAGTACATAGACCTGTTTATTTCTACAATGGTTTACATCAGTTTACACCTTGAACAGTTGGCTATTTTTCAACATAATCACAATTAACGTTGACAGGTACTGTTAGACTCTGAAACAAGTCAAATGGGCAATTCAGAACCGGAGAAGAGGAATGTTGAGCAAGGGCGCACACATTCTCCATGACAATGCTCGCCCACACATCGCTCGGCAAACCGTTGCTCCACTGTTTCAGTGGAACATAATCACCCACCCACCCTATAGTCCTGACTTGGCGCCCAGTGACTATCACCAGTTCCTTAGGTTAAAAGAACATTTAGCCGGAAAGTGATTCAGCTCCAACGACGAGGTGAAAGAAGAGGTTCATAACTTTCTGAACAGCATGGCAGTGAGCTGGTATGACATGGGCATACAAAAACTGCCACAGCGTCTACAAAAATGCATTGACAGAAATTGTGATTATGTTGAAAAATAGCTAAATGTTCAAGCAGTAATCTGATGTAAACAATTGTAGAAATAAACAGGTCTACATACTTATAAAAAAAATAGGAGACCTTACTTTTGGAATTACCCTTGTATTAGAAATATACAATGAAACCTCTCCACCACATCTGTCACACTTCAATAACATTTTACATGCCAAACCAATGTGTGAAATTATTTTCAATTCGAGACCTCTTTCTTTGCAAACTTGGCAAAATACATTATAATACGTAAAACAGATACAAGAAAAATTTGTCAAATATGAAAAATTGCTGAGCTAGCCTAACAAAAAACACAAAGCAAACTTCACAAATCAACAATTCACTTGTCACAGAGATCAAGGCCTTCAACGTTGGAAAACAAAACACTGGAAAATTTCACCAAGAAATGCTGCCTAAAGACAGCGAGCAGTGTCATCACAGGTAACATGCCAACTCGCTACAACCATCTACACAGCGTGGTGCATCAACTTTGAAATGATAGAAAACACACTTAGAATTCACTTAGAAGATTGAAACTTGATTAGTTTTAATAAGGAAACTCCAAGTAATTTTATAATGAAAAAACCCTAAAAATGTTAATTTTTCCATTTTCATCATTCTGGCTCCCCTTAACACTTGCCTCACTTGTGCACCCTCAGATCTGAAGGCATGAAGGTTTTCTGTAGTTCAGTGGTGTTTGAATTTCTGCCCAGTTCCGACTACTGGGCGACATTTGTCACTCCACCGAAGGACAGATTGTCACCTGAGGTGGTTGCTAGACTGGGGAACGGATCCGCAGCAACTCGTCGGATCTCGCACGTGGTACAGTGTACCACGTCCTGGGCACAGCCCTGTCGTACGAAGACAGCCTGCTGCCTTCATCGTAACCAATTTGCCCTACGAACTGTCCACCTTCGTGGTATCCTGTCAACCACTGTCTGAGTTGGAAGGGCAATCCACACCAGAAAGTAGTCACTGGAATACAAATCTGTGGCCACTTCCCAATGAAACTGAGCAAAAACAAAGGTTGACGGTTTAAGATAACCTCGAAGCTGTGGGAGAGTATCTCATCTGACCATAGTTCAAAATCCAAATATTCTCTGAATGGACAAGGCACTCAATAATTTGAACCATGGGGCACGTGATAGCTGAGCCTCACAGCACACTGTGTGCACTGATGTCCCACACGAGGAGAAATGAGCACGGAAGTGCCTGGAAGAGTTCTATCACTGCATCCAACGGGTTGTGAGGTGGAACATACGAAGCACAAATTGTGATTTTAATCGGTGTGAGAAGTTCCACTGCAACTGGTTGTAAGGCCACAGTAAATAGGACAGGAGGGTAGTGGCATCAAACATCGACGAAAACAGCCGCACCACCCTTAGCCATGTCTCTAGTAACATCGTCCTTCCTGTAAGGGCGGTAGCCCCTTAATGCAGGTATGTCAGTGACATTAAAAGAGTTTCTTGTAAACGGATGCAAAACAGTCTCTCCTGGGCCAGGAGCTGAAGTTCTTCCAAATGTGATGTATCCGTTTAAGTTCCACTGTGACATAGAAGTCCCTGGGTAAGCCATTGATTAGCGAAGAGTATCCTCATCCTCCTGTCGATGGACCAGGAGAAATGTTAGATGGTGCCTGGCTCTCTGGTTCCTCTGCGCCAATATCTATCTCCTCGATAGTAAAATCGCCATTGGAAAGGGAAAGTACTCGCCAATCCGAAGGTATAGCTGCTGCTTTCTTTGATTTTGAATGACTTTCTGTGTGATGTTTTTTCTCTCTTATGGAAGAAGCTGCTCGCACGGGTAGAGAGGATGGTTTAGTCCTTTTGATGGTGTGCAGCAATATGGGATTGAGGTTTCAGGTTCGTTGTTGACGGCTTCTGAAAGATTTCGGTTCCAAGTGTAGCATCCCAGCGCTACACCTAATGGTACTGTGTCAGTTATGCTCAGAATTTAAGACAGAAAAGGTCTGGTGGAGTTAGGCAGTCCCCAGCTCGGGAAACCCAGAGTCGTTGATCCCGTAACCGACTGTTGCTGGTAGGACCTCAACTACACCCTACACAAACTGTGGGTAACAGTCTCACTGGGCCACTGACACATTTGAACACATTCAACACCGAGTCATTTAGAAAGAATGACTTATCAAACCACAAAACATGCTCCAGTCTACTTTCTGCATCATTTGGCCCATATAGTGTAGCATGTGCTAGCCATAAAAATATGTATTGCTCCCGTGTAACTTCATAACTATCTGAAGTGTGAGGTGGAAATTAATAGAAATCTATTAATACTGTGATATGTGGTGAATTACTGTTTTTGTTCTTCTGTGTAAAATAAATTTTGTAATTAATATCATAATACAGTTGTTTGGTTAGGGACTTGCTAAAAAAGTCACATGAAATGAACTCTGTACATCTTTTCCTATAAAACAGATAATACTGTATTTCATTTGTTCTCACCATTCTGTGGCGTCTTTTTTAGTCTGGCTGTTGTACAGTAAGCACACAAGTTGCTATGTAGCATACCTTTAGATAAAAGTTTTTTTTTATGTGTAAGTGGAATTTAATTGCAGAATCAGACTTGATCATATCCCATGAAAGTGATCATAACTTAGTATGAATATCTGCATCTTTGTTTTTAGAAACCACCTGGGAAAAGTTTTGCGAGGGTTCTCTTCTTCTCGGTGAGATCTTCTTACTCTTTTCGGAGGGCTCCACATTCCACAAGACTTTTCATGTGAAATAACTACTATTATGTCGTGAAATGTGCTAGTAGGTTCACAAAGAGTGTTTATTGTCATAATTACAAATTGGCTTAACTTCTGATTGACAATAATTTTTTACAAGCAATAACAAGAACTGACTCTCAATGTGCTTCTGAGTCCAATTCGGTACTGTGTTATCTATAGGTCTCCCAAGTTACCAAGTCTCACAATCGTGGAACTTCGTCACGGATGAAGCTCCATGGCACACTGCACTGCCCTGCAGACTCTGAGCCCCTGCCTGCTTTGACATCACAAGCAGTCATCTGGCGTCCCCGGGTATATCTCCAACATAAATCACCGCACCAAACCAAATGTAGCGTAATTTCCCTTTACCATCCATCACCGCACAGTACCAAATAGAACATAATTTCCCTTTACCTATAACTATTATTACTGAAACGTAGTGTTTCACAATTCAATTATCATTCTCATATATATTTCCATAAACACAAACACACACAATCTCGCCATCTCAATTGAGCAGTAAGGGTGCATATCACCTTCTCGAATTGACCCCCATGGGCATTTGCACCCTTAGTTTTCCTAATAGCAATATCCCAGGCCTGTTTCTTGTACTATAAATTTCGGATGGATGTTTCAACCGCTGAAGACCCATAACTTTATGTGTCGCTGGAAGCAATGGCTTTTTGTGAGGCACCCAACTCCAGATCTCCACTGCCTGAAGTTCCCTATACTACATTAACTTGGAAACTGGTTGAGATGAACCCGTATTCACTGACAGCAGCATTTCCTGTAGGATTTGAAATCGACAGTCATAGATAAGGTGTGACACTCATCTACAGTACCTTTAGTTAGGATCTCGTTACGACTACTGTTCTTGCACTGTGTTATGTGGCTTTGTGGTACACCATTCCTTTTAGACATGTTGGACAACCCTCCAATAGAATGGACAACTTCATTCGCCGTACAGCAATGGGCACTTCAAAACATGGTAACTTGCCTCTGCCATTTTGCCACTTCTCCACATCGACACACTTAAAGCGCCAATTCCAAATAACTGACAGGTACACACACACCATTTCACTGAAATGGTTTACATCAGCACTGGATGGTCATTTAACTATCTGGTACCAGTTCTCCATCATCTGCATTGCTCCAAAGCAACCAGAGTTGTCTTGATTAATTTTATTTGGTGAGATTAGACACACTAATATTTCACGGCTGTCCATCTCTCAATGAGTATATATTCAGGGGAAGAACCATAGGAAAGTTCAGAATGTAAAAGTTCCTGATAAACTACCTATGTAATAAAGAGAGACATGAAGCATGTAATACCTACAGCACAAGCCACTGTGAGTTTACCATCATCTTCTAGAAAAAACATAAATTTTACTGAAAAGTGCACCCATAAAGTGCACGAAATTTACGCACAGCTCTTATCATTAACATGTATGTTGAAGACATATACTTACCAGGAATGCTATTCAGGTTTGACAGGTCTAAGACCGTTTTCTCAGAATTTAGCCTTTTACTGATAATTTTCTGCAGAACTGCAGAGAGGTTCACTTTCTTGGAATGAAGCTGGAGTACCAATTCACGTTGCTGTCATTAAAAAGATGTATTAGATAGCAAAGAGAAAACTATAAAAATTGTGTGAAAGAAGAAAACAACACAGC
This sequence comes from Schistocerca serialis cubense, assembly GCF_023864345.2. Lineage (NCBI taxonomy): Eukaryota > Metazoa > Arthropoda > Insecta > Orthoptera > Acrididae > Schistocerca > Schistocerca serialis. The sequence goes on along the minus strand of NC_064647.1, from coordinate 161,583,690 downwards.
AAGTGATTACTTCACAGACAGGCAAACTAAACTAATTTAAGTGGTTCTACATCTACAACTATACTGTGCAAATGTATGTTAAGTACATGGAAGAGGGTAAGCCCCACTGTACCAGTTATTAGGATTTCTTCACATTCCATTCGCGTATAAAGCATGGGAAGAATGAGTGCTTACATGCCTATGTGCATGCTGTAATTCTTCTAACCTTTTCCTCACGATCCCTGCAGGAATGACAGGTAAGGGGTTGCAGTACACTCCTGAAGTCGTCATTTAAAGCTGGTTATTGAAACTTCATAAGTAAGCTTTCTTGGCATAGTGCAGGAGTCTGCCAGTTTAGTTCTCTCAACATTTAAGTGCCACTCTCCCAAGGTCAACCAAACCTATTTGGTATGGGTCCAGCTCCCCTGAGGAAGGGTCTAGAATGGGTCAACACAAGTGATTTTTAAGCAATCTCCTTTCTAGATTGATAGTACTTTGCCAGTATCCTACCAATAAACTGACGTCTATCACCTGCTTTACCCATGACTGAACCTATGAGATCACTACATTTCATATCCCTACAAACTACAAATACCAGGAATTTGTGTGAACTGGCCAGTTCCATCTGTGACTTACTGATATAGTCATTCGATGTTACGTTTTTTTGTTTTGTGAATTGCAAAATTTTACATTTCTGAACATTCAGAGCAAGTTGCCAATCTCTGCACCATGTTGAAATATTATCAAGATATGACTGAATATTTATGCAGCTTCTCTCAGATATTACTTCAGTAAAGATTACTGCATCATCTGCAAAAAGCCCGATTTTACTATTAATAATGTCTGTAGGGTCATTAATATCATCGTCACAGTAATTTACTCATTATGAAATGACTTTTAGTAGCGCTATCTGTGGATCCTTTGGTGGCTAAACAGTCCTATTCTGGAGCCACAGATTTTCCTGCAGTAATGGCATACCCAGTTAGTGTTGACTGAACGGTGTAACAGATTTGTTCCTCTCAAGAGCTTTTATTTTCTTCTGCGATCTCTCTTCCAATTCTCCTGCAATTGTCTCTGCTTTTCAAAATGAAGTGTTCCTTGGTGAACAATTTATCACCACTTGGACTATCTAGAGCTGCAGTTTCCCAATCATTTGTGTTTATTTGACATTTTGTCATAGTTGACTTGAGGACATCTTTATATCATTTTGTTTGCCATCCCTTATTGCATTGGCTATCCTTCAATTAGGAGAATATGATTTGCTTAGGGAGACAGGAGCTTGGCATCTGGATGATATGACCAGCCCAATGAAATTGGTGTATGACAATTTTTGCTTCAATGCTGGTGGAGTTCGTTTCTTCCAAAATGGTGTTGTTTGTTCACCGATCCTGCCACTTTAGTTTCAATATTCTCCTTAGGCAATGTTGGTTGTATTTTTTTAAGGACTTTAAGAGAGGCCTGCAGGTGGTCCAGGTTTCACGTTCATAATGAAGTGTAGGCACGATAATGGCATTGAAGACTGTAAGCTTAGTTTTAACACTCAAATCATGGTTATCAAACACTTTTTACAAAAGACAACCATATGAAGTACTTGCACAATTTAGTCAGTATTAAATTTCTGCATCTATGTTTGATTTTGCATAAAGATGGCTTCCCAGACATGGAAAATACTCTACAATCCCTAGAGGTGTTCCATCAACTGTGATAACTGGAGCAGCTGTAGTGGAATCTGGGGCTGGCTGACAGAGGACATTCATTTTGTCTGCATTAAGCTCTAGACCAATGGATTTGTATGCCAGACTGAATGCATTTAGGGTGGTTTGTAGATCCTCTACTGTGTTTGTCAAGATAATGTTATCATCAGTGTAAGTTCAATGACAGCTGTTGTTATATTAGCTCCGAGTCTGCTAACGTTGAATAGCTTACCATCAGTCCTATACGCTATTCCAACACCCAACAGTAGGTTTTCCTTAACAAGGTGAAGTATGGTTTCCACAAATGTCTAGAATAGGCTATGTGCAATAACACATCCCTGCTTGACTCCTGTGGTAATCTTAAAACATTTCCCCGTGTCCATTGCTGGCAAGGACAGCGGCATTCATGTTGTCATGAAGTATTTTGATTAATTTTCCAGGACATCGATTTGATGCCAGAATTTTCCCGAGTGCTTCTTGATTAACAGAGTGAAAGGCTTTTACAAGGTCAAATACCATGTACAGGGGCTGGTTCTGTTCTTTAGATTTTTCTTGCATTTGCCTTGCACTGAAAATCATATCGACCATGCCCCGATTAGGTCTAAAGCCGCACTGAGTTTCAGGTAGGGTTTTTTTCAGCCAGAGGAACCAGTTGGTTGGAGAGAATTCTAGCAAGGATCTTTCCAGCTGTTGAGAGTAGTGATATTCCTCGGTAGTTTCCACAATGTGTCCGATCGACTTTTTTGAATATCCTAATAATAGCAGTGTCACGCAGATCTGCAGGTATTGTCTCAGTGTTCCGTATCTTGGTAACAAGGATGTGACAATACCAGAGAAGGAAAGTTGCTACTAACCATGTAGCGGAGATGCCGAGTCGCGATAGGCACAACAAAAAGATTCACACAATTAAAGCTTTTTGTCAGCAGTAGACACACATACACACACGCACACAAACACACTCACGTAAACGCAACTTGCACACACATCTGCAGTCTCAGAGAGCTGAAACCACACTGCGAATAGCAGCACTAGTGCATGAGGGGAGTGGCGACTGGGTGGAGGTAAGGAGGGATAGTATGGTGGGAGTGGCGGACAGTGAAGTGTTGCATTTTAGACGGAGGGCGGGAGAGAAGGTGCGGAGGGCGGGAGAGAAGGTGCGGAGGGCGGGAGAGAAGGTGCGGAGGGCGGGAGAGAAGGTGCGGAGGGCGGGAGGGGGTAAGTAGTGGAAAGGAGACAAATAAAAGAAATAAAAAGAAATTAAAAGACTGGGTGTGGTGGTGAAATGACTGCTGTGTAGTGCTGGAATAGGAACAGGGAGGAGGCTGGAGGGGTGAGAACAGTAACTGACGGAGGTTGAGGCCAGGAGGGTTAGGGGAACGTAGGATGTATTGCAGAGAAAGTTCCCACCTGCGCAATTGAGAAAAGCTGGTATTGGTGGGAAGGATCCACATGGCACAGGCTGTGAAGCAGTCATTGAGATGAGGGATATCAAGTTTGGCAGCATGTTCAGCAACAGGGTGATACACTTTTTTTGGCCACAGTTTGTTGGTGGCCGTTCATGCAGACAGACAGCTCGTTGGTTGTCATGCCTACATAGAATGCAGCACAGAGGTTGCAGCTTAGCTTGTAAATCACATGACTGGTTTCACAGGTAGCCCTGCCTTTAATGGGATAGGTGATGTTAGTGACTGGACTGGAGTAGGTGGTGGTAGGAGGATGTATGGGACAGATCTTGCATCTAGGCCTACTACAGGGGTATGAGCCATGAGGTAAGGGATTGGGAGAAGGGGTTGTGTAAGGATGGATGAGTATATTGTGTAGGGTCGGTGGACGGCGGAATACCATGGTAGGAGGGGTGGGAAGGATAGGCACAGGCACAACATAAAGACTGTCACAAATAAAGCTTTCAGCCAGTGAGGCTTTCGTCAAAAATAGATCTCTCTCTCTCTCTCACACACACACACACACACACACACACACACACACACACGACACACACACACACACATGAATGCTGTCGTAGGCAACTGAAGCCGCACTGCACTGTGTGTATTTTTGACGAAGGCCTTACCAGCAGAGAGCTTTATTTGTGGCAGTATTTTGTTGTCTCTATCTGCAACTCAGCATCTCTGCTATATGGTGAGTGGCAACTTTCCCTTTTATAATATTATTATATTCACTAGTGATTGTTTCTCATGTTAGAAAAGGGTAAATAATGCTACTGCTGCATACTGCAGCCTAAACAGTAAATTTAGGAAAATACAGTGGTTTTGCTTCAGACAAATGGGGATTTTTTAAACCCCAAAATCTCCTCTTTTTTTCTATTCATTCAGATAGAAGTGTGCTCTATCTGTGAACCAGATGCAGCCAACATCAAATCCTTCATAATTAATCACTGTGAGAATCTGGTTTGCAAAGTCAGCCCTCTGTCAACCAATTTTTGATTTTGAACAGAAATGTATAGGCTCTGTCTGTAGTTTCTGCATGCTGAAACCCTTCAAACTCTTCTCCACTCGAATTCTTCATAAGTACACTCCTGGAAATGGAAAAAAGAACACATTGACACCGGTGTGTCAGACCCACCATACTTGCTCCGGACACTGCGAGAGGGCTGTACAAGCAATGATCACACGCACGGCACAGCGGACACACCAGGAACCGCGGTGTTGGCCGTCGAATGGCGCTAGCTGCGCAGCATTTGTGCACCGCCGCCGTCAGTGTCAGCCAGTTTGCCGGAGCTCCATCGCAGTCTTTAACACTGGTAGCATGCCGCGACAGCGTGGACATGAACCGTATGTGCAGTTGACGGACTTTGAGCGAGGGCGTATAGTGGGCATGCGGGAGGCCGGGTGGACGTACCGCCGAATTGCTCAACACGTGGGGCGTGAGGTCTCCACAGTACATCGATGTTGTCGCCAGTGGTCGGCGGAAGGTGCACGTGCCCGTCGACCTGGGACCGGACCGCAGCGACGCACGGATGCACGCCAAGACCGTAGGATCCTACGCAGTGCCGTAGGGGACCTCACCGCCACTTCCCAGCAAATTAGGGACACTGTTGCTCCTGGGGTATCGGCAAGGGCCATTCGCAACCGTCTCCATGAAGCTGGGCTACGGTCCCGCACACCGTTAGGCTGTCTTCCGCTCACGCCCCAACATCGTGCAGCCCGCCTCCAGTGGTGTCGCGACAGGCGTGAATGGAGGGACGAATGGAGACGTGTCATCTTCAGCGATGAGAGTCGCTTCTGCCTTGGTGCCAATGATGGTCGTATGCATGTTTGGCGCCGTGCAGGTGAGCGCCACAATCAGGACTGCATACGACCGAGGCACACAGGGCCAACACCCGGCATCATGGTGTGGGGAGCGATCTCCTACACTGGCCGTACACCACTGGTGATCATCGAGGGGACACTGAATAGTGCACGGTACATGCAAACCGTCATCGAACCCATCGTTCTACCATTCCTAGACCGGCAAGGGAACTTGCTGTTCCAACAGGGCAATGCACGTCTGCATGTATCCCGTGCCACCCAACGTGCTCTAGAAGGTGTAAGTCAACTACCCTGGCCAGCAAGATCTCCAGATCTGTCCCCCATTGAGCATGTTTGGGACTGGATGAAGCGTCGTCTCACACGGTCTGCACGTCCAGCACGAACGCTGGTCCAACTGAGGCGCCAGGTGGAAATGGCATGGCAAGCAGTTCCACAGGACTACATCCAACATCTCTACGATCGTCTCCATGGGAGAATAGCAGCCTGCATTGCTGCGAAAGGTTGATATACACTGTACTAGTGCCGACATTGTGCATGCTCTGTTGCCTGTGTCTATGTGCCTGTGGTTCTGTCAGTGTGATCATGTGATGTATCTGACCACAGGAATGTGTCAATAAAGTTTCCCCTTCCTGGGACAATGAATTCACGGTGTTCTTTTTTCAATTTCCAGGAGTGTATTTCCTTGGAGTTTTCCAAATAATTCCAGAAACTGTGGCGACATTTTCAGGAGTAACCCAAGTTTGCCTGGGGCCAACATTCCCCTTTACATCATCAGCCATGCTGCCTGTCTATTGGAATTTGGTGAAGAGCCTGCGAATGATTCTCATGTTCAGTCCATTTGGAATAGTAAACTGTGCCTCCTTGCTGCAAGACTGTATTCTAACCAGTGGTATTCCACTACCAGAAAAACACATTGTTCAATGGAATACGTGATTCTGACCTCTTCCTTTAGTACACTAAGCTCCTTTCAGGTTTCAACAGTGGAACTGATCACTCTCACGTGAGGTACCCCATATGTAGGCACACATACTGTGATCACAGTACCACCTGCTAGCAACTTCTCCAACTATCTTGAAATGTCTCTATAAAATTCTTACAGCTTTCATACCATTTATTGCATTCGCCTATCTTAGTTTCAATATATACTGTATTTTGAAATCAGGGGCTCCTCCACTGGACACTGTCATCAGTAGTGATTAATGATCACATCTGTTTTGTTGTGGCACCTGGCAACTCTGTTATTTCCATTTTGACCAATGTTTCATTGCTGGCATATTGGAGGAACTCTACTAAGTTCCAACTGTTGCTCTACAGACTAACTGTACTGATGTTTACAGAAGCAGTATACAAATGGTTAGTAACATTTTGTGACTCCTCGTATTCAGTGGTCCAGCAAGTTACTCAGATAAAAGTTTAGTGCACAATACACAGAATTCTATACAATACAGGCTAGTGTTTCCACAGTGCTTCAGCATATGCATATACAGAATTCTATATAACAAAGGCCAGTGTTTATACAGTGTTTCAGCGTGCAAATTACCTATTCCGTTTTCTTCTTTGTTTCCACTGTAGGTGCTTTAATACACCATTTTAATCACAGTTCTTATCAACAAATATTTAACTAGTTCAAGTGTTTTTTCCTCAAATACTGTTTATGCGTAAGAAGTTACACAATAAAGTTTCAGCAAGAAGGGCTGATTGTGCAGTGCCTGTGTGGAAAAATATGTGTAAAAACTATAATAGCCATTGTTCCTATATGTCGATAGTACTAATTACATTTGCGACAGTGACTGGGGTTCCTGAAGAAATGCACCTGTAAGGAGGAGTCACCAACAACAAAGTTTGAGAATCCCTAGGCTAGAGGACCACTGTGAGGGACCTCAAGAAAGGAAGGACGATCAAGGTTAAGTAACCTGTTGAGAATGGGATCATTATAGACTAAGCATAAGTTCGGATTGTGGAAAGATGGCAAACAAAACTAGCTGTGTCCTGACAGCATTTGCCTGAACTGACTTGGGGAAAACAGAGTACGTCTAAATTTGGATGGATGGATGGATCGAGATTTGAACCAACACTGTTCGGTATGCAAGTCCAAGTGTCTGTCCACTGCACCACCCTTTTGATGAGGAGGATTTAGAGCAAAATGGATTACTAGGTGAGTGGGTAGGTTAACATGGTAGGCTTTCAAATGTTTCCTGCAATCCATACCAGGAATTTATATTGTGGACTAGCATGCACTGACTGCTTTTTATACATTGGCATAACTGTCAAAATTGACCAATAGAATTTTTTAAACTGTCAAACACTGATTACATTTAAGCAGTAGCATTTCCAGTTGAGACAATGCAGGTATTTTACAAGCAGCTTGGAATTTTTTCAGAGCTTAAATTCACTAAGAGCAATTTATACAAAGAATCCACAAACAGTTTTACATACTAATAGCATACCAAAAGCCATGAAAAACTTACCTTAAAAGGATAAAATGGCACTCTCAGGTTCTGTTTGAACAATGCTGCCAGTGCAGCACTGCAGTTATTCACTAGGAATGTTATATGTCCACGCTCCATGCAAAACTGTAAAAATAAGAGGTACTAACATTATGGAAGAACAAGACTATCTACTCCACAATATATTATAAAAATAATACATCTAAAATATTATCCACTTTACTATGAAATGCAGTTAAAACATCAGATATTACTGCACAGAATACAAAGAGTTTGCCTACTGAAGAGTCTTCTACTCTGGCTAAAAAATATGCAATTTGTCACCGACTGTCTTTAGTTATAGTAGAAGAAATGAAACATTCTGAACGATAGGCAATCATATGTTTCCTGCACGTAGATCACTTGTCTAATGTTTGCTGAATGGATGCTGTTATTCCTTTTGAATAAACAAATTTCGTAAGGAAATAGAGATACTGCAATGTCTGCACAAGAACTCCCCGATTATTAAACAGCAGACTACAAATTAGCACCGTGCGTAGCCCAGATGCCACACTTTTGGTCTAAAAGTATCTTACATGCCTGTATTGAATTATGTGACAGTCCAGTGTTATATTCAAATTCTTTGCACATGAAGAGAATGCTATTTGTATCTAGATTACAATTAAAAGACAAAGAAATTTTCGTAAAAAATGGGTAGAGTCTTTTATTAGCAAATAAAATTGCTGGAGTTTCAGACAGGTTGAGTTCCATAACTATATTCTGTGTCCTCTTGATAAGACAAGTGAGTCAGCACTGGCATACACGATGGGTGTCTTTTCATGAGTTAGTCTTAAACTTTTAAATCAAGGTCATGAATGGACTGGGAGAAAGCACCTGACAACAAACATTACACACTGCTGGCTGGATGTAGGGTACAAACATTTCTGTATACCATTTAAAGATTTGTGCTAAGCATAACATTAAAACAAAAAGTTTGTGGAAAAGACAGTACTGTCCCACAACTACGAACTTACAAAATACGGAATGAGCTCCAGTGGAGAAATTTGCCTGTTGATGGCATCGAGAATAGCTACTTTGTCACCCCCAGCTGGTTTCACCTGGAAACAAAATGAGACAATCACTAGAAAATGTAAGCGTACATATACACTATGTGATCAAAAGTGTCCGGACATCCCCAAAAATCATACATTTTTCGTATTAAGTGCATTGTGCTGCCACCTACTGCTAGGCACTTCATATCAGCGACCTCAGTAGTTGTTAGACATCATGAGAGATTAGTATGTGGCATTCCGCGAAACTCACGGACTTTGAACATGGTCAGGTGATTGGGTGTCACACGTCTGTACGCAAGACTTCTACACTCCTAAACATCCCTACGTCCACTGTTCAGACCGACCTCGTCTGTTGACTGAGAGAGAATGCCGACAGTTGAAGAGTGTCATAATGTGTAATAGGCAGACATCTATCCAGACCATTACACAGGAATTCCAAACTGCATCATGATCCACTGCAAGTACTATGACAGTTAGGCAGGAGGTGAGAAAACTTTGATTTCATGGGTGAGTGGCTGCTCAAAAGCCACACATCATGCTGGTAAATACCCAGCGACACCTCGCTTGGTGTAAGGAGCGTTAACATTGGCCGGTTGAACAGTGGAAAAACGTTGTGTGGAGTGATGAATCACGGTACACAATGTGGCAGGGTGTGGGTATGGCAAATGCCCGGTGAACTTAATCTGCCAGCGTGTGTAATGCCAACAGTAAAATTCAGAGGTGGTGGGTGGTTATGGAGTGGTCGTGTTTTTCATGGAGGGAGCTTGCAGCCCTTGTTTTGTGTGGCACTATCACAGCACAGGCGTACACTGATGTTTTAAGCACCTTCTTGCATCCCACTGTTGAAGAGCAATTCATAGATGACAACTGCATCTTTCAACACAATTGAGCACCTGTTCATAACGCACGGCCTGTGGCGGAGTGGTTACATGACAATAATATCCCAGTAATGAACTGGGCTGCACAGAGTCCTGACCTGCATCCTATAGAGCACCTTTGAAATGTTTTGGAATGCCGACTTCGTGCCAGGCCTCACCGACCAACATCAATATCTCTCCTCAGTGCAGCACTCCGTGAAGAATGGGCTGCCATTCCCCACGAAACCTTCCAGCAGCTGACTGAACATATGCCTGGCAGAGTGGAAGCTGTCATCAAGGCTAAGGGTGGACCAACACCATACTGAATTCCAGCATTATTGATGGAGGGCGCCACGAACTTGTAAGTCATTTTCAGCCAGGTGTCCGGATACTTTTGATCACATAGTGTATTATGAAGAAATTCACAATGTACTGAAACCTGGTAGTCAAGGAACGCAGGATTTGGTTACGATTGTGGACGGGGCCGTAATCAGTTACAATTGGTTCCCTTTTGCAATTACACACATTTATTTTAAAATGGTAATTCCAGACTCAGTAATAAATAAAGATATTATTAAGAAACAAGAAATGGAAACAATGGTTTGTGCTCTTGATTTTTTGGGCCAATATCATTAGCAAGGTGATCAAATTTAGAGAACACTGTCACAGGGAACAAGACATGGATTTCTCACATGACCCCAGATCCCAAATGTCAGTCAAAAGAATGGCTTATAGAGGTATCACCAGTCAAAGTTGAGACCACACAAACAATCTCAACATGAAAGTTTATGGCAACCATGTTTTGGGATGGACACAAGTCTAGTTAGTCAAATTTATGCAGCATGGGACAATAACAAATGCAGCTGTATACTGCACTACCCTGACTCTAATTCAACGTGCAGCACACGATAAGTGACGTGGCTGGAGTTTTTTTACAGCACAACAATGCCAGATGCCATTCTGCCATTCACAGTAAAAATCTGATCAGATCTTTCAGATACAAACTGACTGTCCACGCGATTTTCACCTGCTCCACTACCTAAAGGAGTTTCTCGGTGGTACGCACTTCACAACAGATGACGAGGTGAAAGAAGCATTAAAGCCTGATTATCCTCACAGGCAGCAGATGTCTACTTTTAGAATGTTATGGCAAATTTTTAAACAAATACAGAAACTGTGGAAAAAAATTATGTAAATAATTGTTTTAATATAACATGTTTTAAAAGAATTGAAAAGTATAAGGGGCATTCAAAAAGAAACGAGCTGGAGTCAGGAATGCGCAAACCAGTGACAGGAGGGTAATATTGTGGCATGTGTAACGAGGTGTGGTTCTGACCACAGCATGGAAGTTCAGTCTGTTGCTAGAGGGCACATGCACGTCATGTGACTATACAGAGCTAGCAGCAGCATGCATCAATCGTCCAACACTGCCAGTCGCATTGCAAACAGTGACGTGGACTTGTCAAATGGTCATGTGTTTTCTGACAGTGGAAGGAGTAGTAGCAACGGACATTCACCGACAAATGTCACACGTGTACAGCAAACACTGCATGTCCCTTGCAAGGGTCAAGGCATGGCACAAGCGCTTCATGGAAGAACAGGTGTCATTAGCCGATGATGCACGATCTGGAGCATCACACTGCATTACCATCGACCAGCTGGTGGATGCACTCATTAGCCAGGACTGCCGAGTGACAGTCAAAGCCATAGCCGTCGTGGTTGGGTCACACCATTATGAAGGAACGACTCCATATGCGCAAAGTGTGTGCCCAATGGGTGCCCCACGGCCTTCAACCACACTACGAATCATGTCGAATGGCCCACTATCTTGCTCATCTGCAGTGCTATGTTCAGGAAGGGAATGCGTTCCTGAGATGAGTCGTGGTGGCTGGAGATGAGTCGTGGTGTCATCATTTCAAACCAGAATCAAAATGACAAAATCTCCAGTGGAAGCATCGATGACCACCACCACCAAAAAAGCCAAGGCCATCCAAACAAGTGCAGGAAAGGTTATGCTGATCTTCTTCTTCGACCAAAATGGCCTCCTCCTGATTCACTTCCTGAAGCACGGGACAACAGTGAATGCCCAGTGTTATTCGCAAACCTTGACCACCCTTCACCAAGCGATCAAATCAAAATGGCCAGGCAATGTCACCCGTGGAGTCACTCTGCTCCATGACAATACAAAGCCTCATACAGCCAACACAGTCGCGGCACTCCTGCAGAAATTCAAATGGGAAGTTTTTGGCCACCCTCCATACAGTCCAGACCTCTGTTCCTGTGATTATGCCATTTTAGTCCTCTGAAAAAGGCTCTGAGGGGCAAATGATTCACCACCTACGACAACGTCCAGCTGTACGTGCGGAACTGGTTAACATCGCAGCCCCGGAAATTTTATGAAACAGCCATTCACCGCCTTGTGTCACAGTGGGACAAGTGTCTCAACAGCCAGGGTCAATGCGTCTAACATATAGGTACTAGTTTCTGTAATTATGCCTCCAGATCATTTCTTTTTGAACACCCCTTATATAAAATAATTTCTCCTAGTGCCATAGAGATTCTTAACCCCACACAGATAGTCCTGAAAATTTGTGCTTCTGAATTTTTAATACCTATGATAATACTTGTTAAATTTAAAACAAAAATTGTGGGGTGCATGCAATAGATTACTAACAAGATATCCAAAATTATTTCAAAGATTATGTTTCCCTGAAATCTATTATTCAGGGAATAATTTATGTTTTGTTGCTTGCCATAATATAATTAGTGTTGCCAAAGGATTTTTATTTCCCAGCGGAATTTGATCTTTAAAATTTCCTAGTACCACGTACTACAAAATTTCAATCTCACTATAAATATTTGCTGAAAATTGAGCTACAGTGCCAGACTTACTGTCTTAAGCCTTGAATGGGCACAGCTCTGTATAAAGAGTGCCACCCATAAATAAAACTGTTTTGCACCATTACATCGTTGTTTCACGATTACGACCCCATACTTATTTCTTCATTATTGCTTCAGCTTACCCAGTGATAAATTGTGTTGCCATACATCGACATTAGCAGCAGCAGAAGTGAAAATAAACAGCGAGCTAGGTGACAAAAAAATTATGTTCTGCGCAAGAAAATGATCCAGATTACAAGCTTGCAGCACAATTTCACAATAAGGCTGTTGTCCATGAGATAATTAGAGATTTAATAAGCAGTTGGCTGGGATCTGAAGCAACTGCACTGCTTAATGCTTTGAGTCCATGATTACTGTGGGGTAACACCTGTCTGTGGCAGTAGAGTCATACAAGGAAGTTTATTTCATTATTATTTAATTGAACAATGGTTTAGGTCACATTATGTAGGTCTCTTTTTATTATTGTTTAGTTAAACTAAACAGTGGTTTTGGTCATCCATGTTTACCTCGGTAACATAAAGTTCGCTATTCTTTGTACACATGCAAAGTACGCTCACGTTATGAAAAACGGTGCATCTGCCTGAGGTTTAAAGTGCTAAGCTTCAGACTACAGTATTAAAGATGTCCGCTGTAAGCAATGGCAAGGTAGAATCGATGAGAAACAGATCGGTTAATTTGAGGGAGGAGCCAAACAGCGAGGTCATTGGTCCTATCGCATTAGGGTAGGATGGGGAAGGAAGTCGGCCGTACCCTTTCAAAGGCATCATTCCGGAATTTGCCTGAAGCGATTTGGGGAAATCGCAGAAAACGAAATGGCCGGATGCAGGTTTGAACCTTCATCTTCCCGAATGTGAGGACTTACTGCATGTAAAACGAGTTCATGGTGTGTTTCATTCATATTCCATTATTATCCTGGCATTTTTTTCATTTATATTCCATGATCATCCTGGCATTTTCCTTAAGCATTTTAGGGAAATTACAGGAAACATAAATCAGGATTGTCAGATGCAGGTTTGAACTGTCTCATCCCATATGCGAGTGAGAAGCCGACTTACTGTGTGTAAAACACGGTGTGCTGCATTCATATTAGCTGATAGTTCCATGATAAAGTGAAACAGCAGCTCTATCTCTAATCTGGTATTCTCACTAACGTCAACTTTGTCAGGATGTGTGCATGTGAACAGTGATAAGTACAAAAACATGGCTGCCAGTAGTCATAATGATGCGGTGTTCGTGCCAGGAAAATTCTGTTCGAGGACAATTTGTATAAATCCTAGAATGACATGGATCATTACAATTCACAAGGAGAGGGATCTACTTTTAAAGAACAATCCATTTGGTGATGTAGCTTATGGTCCCAGGAATCACACACTGCAGCCATTCCACCTTGTTGGGCCCTAATCTGATATTAGTCAACAAAATAATAATAATTACAGAATATCATGTGATGCTCTACAGCTTTAAATAAAAAATATTCTGCAGGCTGGTTGGGCAGTATAATGGCTAAAGTAGTCTTCATGCACTACAGGTTGTGAATTCATATCTTGACAAGTGCTTTATTTTTATATCTCTATCAAAATGACTCCGATCATTATTTTTATTCAATTAATTGGTTTAAATGTATTTTTTTTAATCTAGTCCTTTCTCACATCATTTAAATAATCGTATGAACTTTTTCACTTGCACTCACTTTCCTTCATATCATGCTCATTCCATTCTGAATTTCTGTGCATGCGAATTTATTTTCATCTATCTGTCATAATACTTAAAACATATCAACGAAAACAATCAATTATTGATGAAATTATTTAATTCAAGATATAAATATAATAGAAGGAAACATTCCACGTGGGAAAAATATATCTAAAAACAAAGATGATGTGACTTACCAAACGAAGCGCTGGCAGGTCGATAGACACACAAACTAACACAAACAAACACACAAAATACTAGCTTTCGCAACCAACGGTTGCTTCGTCAGGAAAGAGGGGACTGAGATCTCTGCCCAAACTCTTTGTCTTTAAATATGTCTGCTTGTGTCTGTATATGTGTGGATGGATATGTATGTGTGTGCGAGTGTATACCCATCCTTTTTTCCCCCTAAGGTAAGTCTTTCCGCTCCCGGGATTGGAATGACTCCTTACCCTCTCCCTTAAAACCCACATCCTTTCGTCTTCCCCTCCTTCCCTCTTTCCTGACGAAGCAACCGTTGGTTGCAAAAGCTAGTATTCTGTGTGTTTGTTTGTGTTAGTTTGTGTGTCTATCGACCTGCCAGCACTTCGTTTGGTAAGTCACATCTTTGTTTTTAGATAAATTATTTAATTTGATAGATAAAAAATCTACTCACCAAGCGGCGGCAGCACACACACCTAAAAGGCTGTTGTGATGGGCAGGCCTTTGGAGCCAAAGGCTGTATAGATACATAAGGAAAAGCCCCAACTCACTACGACAAAAGTTAAAAACCAATGATAATAAACACCAGCGTGACCCTGTAAGCACCGGAAAAGATGTATTTTGCTACGCCGGAAAGCGAATGACGAATAATGGAAATTTCATTCAATTTTTTTTTGTCAATTACTTAATAGACTCTGTCTTTAGTTCTTGTAGGGAGAAGACGTATTCTTGTGAGAAATGAGTAGTAGATATTTTACTATCTGAATAATAATTTTATGAAAATATTAAGTGTGAGGATTCTTATTAGTGCAAAACCATGAAAGTTTTCATTTCCTTCCGCGCATTATGCTAATGTCATGTCACTGTAGCTGCCTGCATCTGAAGAGGAAGTCCAATAAAAATCAGCATTGTATTCACAGTCAAAAATGAGAAGTTGTGCAATGGTGTAAAAAATGAACTAACAGATGTACATATTTTTTTTTTTTTTTTTTTTTTAATGGCTCTCGACATAACAAACTTAAAACAAATTCTTGTAGCACTATCAACAAAATGACATAGATGAAAGTTTAAACAAAAGAAGGGATTGTAAGTAAAATGAAATTCAAGCAAACTGAGGAATAGATATAATGAATACAACATTAATGAAAATATAGGATGATAAAATGTAGAAATTAAATCGATGTTAATAGATAAAAATATTCAAAATCACATGAACAAAGATTGCAAGTGGAAAAATAATGATGCAAAGAAAAGTGTGAGCAAATTGAAAAGCTAATAGAGTGATTAAAATGTTGAGCCAATGAAACAGAAATTTTAAAAAAATTACCTTTAGAACAATTCAAAGCACTTTCTACTGTTAACTTAATAGTCTTAAGAATAATAATTATGCTGGAAATGTGCTGGCACTGCACAAAGAGCGCAACAATAGTGAGCTCACTCGCGTGTGTGAGACTCAGCAAATTTACCCACAGCAACACACACTTCAGTCAGGCAGGCTTCCGATTTTTCATATACGCAAAAATCTGTAACATACAATATTGGATTATTATATGATAGTTCTTCGAGCCCTGAAGTTATTTACTACCTCACCTCTTCTTCTTTGAAGACAATGTTACAGTGTCCAGTTTGCTCTGCTTAAATTTCTTGCTTCTCACAAAGTATTACAGGACCAGTAATGCAGATACATAGGTCAGGTGAAATAAGAAACTAGTAAGTGAAATTGACTTCATGTTATAAGAATTACTATATTTCATGTTATTAGTGAACTCAATAGAAATCCACATCCTCCCTCTCTTACGGATAGGAAAACACAGACAGCACAAGATCGATGAACATCCGCTAGTAGTTTTTACATACATAAGAAAATTAATGTTTCTCATTTTTTCTCACTAGCTCCAGGGACTAGATTGCTCCTGGCATACTCAGTTTTAATCTTAACTGTAAACTACTTAGGTAAATGAACGGATAAAAATAGACAGAAAAAATAAAACATACACCGCTATAGGTAAACTTACATAAGGTCCAACACAACTTAACGAGATTTGAAGATACAGCCTTTTGCACGTGAAGAGAGTATCTTTACCATTACACTATGCAACCAGCCAGAAGAACATTCCTCATTTAAAGCTGTAGTGCACCAATGACATTCTGTATCATTTTTTTTATTATCCACAAACAAGGACCCCCAGGGTGAATGGCTGCAGGGTGTTTTACCTTGGACCTTCAATGACATCACTGTATAGATGGTTTTAAGAAGTCAATCCCACTGCTGGGGACCTCTCCTTGTTAGATAAGGATCCTGAATATGTTCCCAAATGTAAATTCGTTCCACCACTTGTTGATAATTACGTCAACATGAATACATTAATTGTTTCTGCAAGGAAATAACGTTAAGTTGTGCTCCTTACCACAGTTTACATGAATTTATGTGACAGTGTGATGCCAAAAATGTTAATGGGCATCCTTAACATTGTTTGCTCTCTGTAGCAGGTGACAATAAAATTACTTTCATATTGTGATGAATCACAGATAAAATTTTGAGGTTATTATAATTCATTATTTCAAAAATTGGTAATGCAATACTTCTTAACAGAAACAATTTTGACCTTTTAAATTTTTATTTTTAAGAGGTTTCACATTAAAGTTTCATTAATTCGCCTGGAAAGTATATGTGTAAGTCAACGATAACCCGTGCTGAGTGCATTCAGTTTACAAGTCAACATTGTTAAGTGCCCATTGTCATATTTTTAAGAATGAAATTCGGCACAGAATTTGCAGCTTTAAAAAATATTATTACACTAGAAATATTTGAAAACAATGACGTACCTGAATAAAAAGAAATCACAACGGATGTACTCGAAATATCTCACTTATGATATTTTATTGAAAGCTTATGCATAACTTCTCAAACCATCTGACTCATCCCCTACCACTGTTCACAGACAGGGTTTTCAATTATGTTTCATTTTATGTGCTGTGCAATAACTTTTCATTCAAGTATTTCTTGGTTTTTATAAAAACATAGTATTGAATACTGCTTAAATTCAGCTCCAGCTAATTAGGATAGTGGTTATTACTGACAGTGCTTTGTAAGTAAGTGGCTTGTCGCATTGTGGACTACGAATAGCACAGTGACTGAACCACAACCTACTAGTGCTCGGTAGAAGCCTTTCTGATGTCTCTTGACACACAAATTAATATTTTTGTAAGCACAATGAGAGTTCAAATGTGCCAGGTTTTGAACTATCATTCACTGATGTGCTCAATCTCGAAAATACCAATAAAATGTAAAGGTTACTGAACACTGATTTTGTTGTACATAAAAACCAGTACTGTGACCTATGAAAGCCACTGAAACAATGAGACTTCCTTAGTAATGAAACAGTGAACTTTACGGCAGCATTAGGTTTGAACATCACAACCTTAGACACAAAATGAGTTCCGATACCCGACTGATGGCCGTGCACCAGCGTTCAAGATTGCATCTCATTAGACTTCGTAATTTAAACAGTCGTACAATTACTGCAAATCCGACACATTATAAATGCCTGACTGAGATCGGTTTCAAAAATAGCTGCACACACATTAAATCAGCTCTCGATAAGATTTCAAAGTGATCCAACGATTTGCATCTTAATAATAACCTAACTTTAGGATAACACAATTATAGGGAATGTGAGTAGACGAACGACAACACAGTACACGAATGTCAACAGCGTTCCTCCACTCCTCGTATAATCCCACTTGGCCACCACTGCTACGATCTTCTGCCAGTGTCTATTAAGTACAGGAGAGAAAAGTGAAAGCAGCATCACACGCAGTGTAGTCAGTATCGCTTTTAGTACCCTATCGACTGACGCACCGTCAGTCTGCAGCAGTGCTAGTCAGTGCAAGCCACCGCTACTGTAACTGCGCCAAGTCGTCACAGCATTTCGCCATCACGATCGGTGTCAGTATGTCTGTACAATCACCAGATCAGCGACTGTCAAAGTTCCCAAAATATGAACACGTGTGCAGTATTGCAACAGGGGAACTACGTGATGACCGAGGCAACCGTATTTCGACACGCCTGGCTGGCACTGGAGCGTTTAAGCACTGGACAACCAGCTGGCGGAGGGCATCGAGTCAGTGGCCACAGTGGAGCAGTCTACCCCATGTTGCCAAGAAAAGCAGTCATTCTACTACCAACATACTGGTGCAGTCACCGACATCTGTCGACCTACACAACCACCAGGAAAACCGTCCAGCATTAGCTCGGACTGGCCTACAATGAAACTGGGGCATTTCTAGTGACTGGCTCACTCACAGAGTATTGTCGCTAGGAGCCACAAGGCAAACACCGTAGGTCAGGGTTCACTCCCCGAATGAGACTGTCCTCGCTCCGAGCCGCCACCGGACAGACTGGTAGTATCGTTTGGTCGCCACTCTAAAGTGAGGCTGGACTTTGTGGCCGGCACTGACTCAGTGCCCGTCAGCCCCGCCCTGCACCCGACTGGCAAACACTAACTGCTGCGAGCCGGACTGCACTGTTTTCGATACCGATAGAACACTTCCGCCGAGGATTCCGGTTTTGACCCCTCTCCCTCTGCACCTGCCAGATTGGATTTATCCAATATAAGCTGTATCGGAAAAATAAATCTACTAGTTCCGACCCTAGTGAGGCTGGGCTCACTACGGCTCCCGCTAGAGAACTGATGTGCCCAAGATGAGGGGTCAGCTGGCCACCCTGACCGGTCTACTCCCGATCTCCCCACCCTCCGACAGGTTCAATGCTACCTGGCACTGTCGGCGCCATTATAAGTATTATCAGTATCTGAAGTTCACTGCAAGTCAGTAAGGGTCAAGTACGTCATGACCATAACTGACTTCTACAATTTTCAATGTAGAAGATGTAGTCCATTTCGTCTTAAGATATTTTATTATTGTTATAGAAAAGGAAATATTTCGTTTGATTACAGTATAAGACTATCAGTCAGATCCTTGGAATTTTAGAAAGGCAGTTGCTGCTGTTGTGAAACTCTGAACTATCAATCTCATTACTTTATTTGCCGACTTTGAAAGTCACTCTGTATGTATTACGATACACAAGTGTGGTACTTACTGTAATTTTATGCCAGATGTTGGGTGTTGCATTTGACAGAATATTAGGATGTGCAGCTAGTAAGCGGACAGCATTTTTACCAAGAACGTCTATCTCATCGTTCGTATCTTCCACCTCTGTCACTTCGTTCGTAAAGTCCACTTCACTCACTTCATCAGTAAGGTCCTCCTGTATTACTTTTTCTGGAGCTGCTGCACTTTCTAGAAGTAAAAAATGCAACATTTAGTAATATAGTTGGTTCATGCCAATTACATGCGATTCATATAAAAGGTGTTCCCAGAGGCACACACTAATGTCTTAAAGTTACATATAATCAGAGTAACTAAATGGAGATAAGAAGGAAGGCAAGAAGGAAGATCAAAGTTTAATATTCTACAGATGAAAGTCCCATTAGAGAGCTTACAGGCTTAAGAAAGAATGAGCGTAGTATTCACAGATGAAAAGCCAAGGCGTGACATTCTTAAATAAAATGTTACCGCACGAGAAACTCTAGGCTCAGCCAGAGAGGTGCACCAAACATCATCGTTTCATGCCACAGCACACATAATGCAAGGCCGCAGTCAGCTGCTGCGAGAAAGATGTACTCAAAAGTGTAACAGACAGAGGGGTAACTATTGTTTCTACAGACACGGCAGCGGCAAGGACCCGTGTGACCCCTGACGCGTCAACGAGACTATATTCAATTAACATCCATTTACTAATGAGAGTTTTACAGTGAATCAGTCTGCTCCTCCACTGCTCAGCGGCAGAAGCACTATGTTCCAATGTGGGAACACGTCAAATGGCACGTCACAACCTTTTGTGGAATCTGCGGTTAACGGAACCAGTGTTGCCCAGGGTCAGTTGTCAGTTCTGCTGCCTCGTACGAGGCACAGTGGCACGTTCCTGTGGCCCAGTGACTGGGCTCCCAAAGCCCCAGCACCCTCATCTAGCATAACTGTGCTTAGGCTCGGCCCCAAAAATCTGCATACCCATAGCAGCGATTGTCCTGACGGCGAGAGGATAGAAGTCCCGACAGCGACACGGAGGACATCTCGAGGAGAGGCCCGACTGTACAGTCGGTAAAGCAGCAAACGCTCTGCCAAGGAGTGGCGTCAATGGGCTCCCTGCTCGCAAGTCGAGCAGCTTGCAGTCAGAGGTGTCCATTCTATGTCTACGGAAGATTTGCCCGACCCTCACCTTAAGTCAGTCACCACTGTGACTGACAGGAACGACAGCTTGCAAAATTGAAGTTCACATTACACCAGGACAGATGCTGGCTGTTAGAAGCGGACTCCAAATGGGCAGTAGCTATCCACAGTTCATCATCTATCACAAGGTCAATCTGCAGCTAACAGAGCTCGCCATCCATTGGTGTCACTGGTACAGTTGGAATGACCTACTCTGACTTCGAGATGCAGGAACAAGGAAGTGGTCAATGACCTAATCCCCCCCTACGGGGGGCTTTTCAAGCCTGTCAGTGTACTCTGCCAGAGTAATGTTTAATTTCAGAGCACCAGTGTGGTCTTTTCTACATGGTTTACAGTCCGAAAGGCGTCTTTTCAAGTAGTTACTCCACGTTGCCCCATTAGCAGAATATCACTACCTCTCCTTTGCAATGATGTCACAGTGCTGCACCAGGTGTTTCTAATGTGCTCTCTCTCGCAGAGTCTGTGGTAGTGTAATCCTCTTCATTGTGTTCCCATGCCCATGTGTTTTTATACTTGTTAATACAACCACTGCGTACCACGCAGGTACGCTATGCTCCAGACAGCTCAAAAACTTGTATTCTCTGCTCTAATACTATTCTGCCAGGGATTTTTCCTCGGAGAGAGGAGTGGAACTGAGTCCACTCAGCCTCGTGAGGTGAATCGAGGGGATACTTGACTGACAAATAGTGGTTCTGGGGTCCGGAAAGCCGACATTGGCTGGGAGCGTGATGTGCCAATTCTGTGCCCCTTCATATCAAGTCCTAATAATGCCATGCTGCAGATGATGACAGGATGGCAGTTCAGCAGTAACTGGTCTAGCAGGACCTCAACACAAAACTGGGAGGGGTCACTGTTATGTACTGCATGTGTTGTATATACGAAGACAGTAACTTGTTCTCGAAAGAACAGTTACTGTTGATGACTGTGCAGCTTTTCCCTGGAATAAATGATGACTAACTGACAACCTCAGCTGCCAACAGGTGTTGTTGATATACGGGTTCGAGTCCCGGTCGGGGCACAAATTTTCAGCTGTCCACATTGAGGTATATCAACAACACCTGTCGGCAGCTGAGGTTGTCAGTCAGTCATCATTTATTCCATGGAAAAGCTGCACGGTCATCAACAGTAACTGTTCTTTCGAGAACAAGTTACTGTCTTCGTATATATAGTTATAGGCTAACCAGCCATTGACCTTCGTCTGTGCAAATGCACACAGGTTGCCCAAACTCTTACGGGAATCGCCAAAGCGTGCGCGAGTAATGAGTGGGTGGGCAAATGTCTATAAGGTACAATACATATGTAGAATTGTGGACAGTTGGGAGTGTGAGTCTCACGGGAGGCGTGCAAGGGATAAGTCCCTGCAGTTGCGCTATTCATCTGTGTCCTCGGTGGCTCAGATGGATAGAGCGTCTGCCATGTAAGCAGGAGATCCCCGGTTCGAGTTCCGGTCGGGGCACACATTTTCAGCTGTCCACATCGAGGTATATCAACAACACCTGTCGGCAGCTGAGGTTGTCAGTTAGTCATCATTTATTGCATGTGTTGTGTTTGAGGAGTTGGTATGAATATGAGGGTGGTTTGATAGGACAAGTAAATTTCCTCAAAAGAATTAAACAATTTCATGGTTGGTAAGCTTGATTATTCCAAAGAGCGTATAAAAGTATCAACAACGTACAGAGAACAATTAACAGGAACTCGAGACACTCGAACAATCCTTTCATCCTCACTCTGGGAAACTACGATCACAACCACAGGTGGAAACACAAGCGGCCAAAGACACTGCTAACTAGGGCATAACCACCTATGGTAAACTAACATACGCAAACAGCGACAAACGCCGGTAAGCCCCTGCATATCAGCAACACTGACTGGCAACTACCAGCTGCTATTAGAGCCAACCAACAGGCCACAGCAGGGACACCGACGAGCTCGCCCACAGACGCACAAACAATCTGCCAACATTCCCTCACACTGTGCCTCCGGTATATGACCTATCGGACACAAGACCGATAACAAACCTAACTGTTGCAGGTTGCAGGACGCTGAACGAGGACTCTGTACCAGCACCCAGCGCCAGCCGCCGAGCAGCACAAACGCACAACGTCAAGGTATCGACATGCATGATACCCACTACTAACAAAGCCTATCCTTACACAACCTATCGCAGGCAGCAAGACAACCGCTACTGCTCTTGCCGCCCGACCTAACTTTCGCAGAGGTTTTTTTCCCTTGGCTCTTGCCTTGGCACTTTTTTTCCTCTGCCCTTCAAACCGCTACCCTTCGTCAGATTTCGACCAATCTATCTCCAGATGAGCGCGTATTAATGGTTAATCCTAACCAGACGTACGCAGACATCGCAGTACCCACATCCTGCGACACCTCACTTTAGTGAATACTAACCCTTATGCAGAGATGGCAGAAGACCTTTTGTGTTGGCCATCATGCCGGTGTGGGCGTGGAGGGGCTCCACCTCTATTAAAAAAAAAAAAACAGAGAACAATTCATTGTTGACAGCCGTCTGAATTGGTCAGTGTGTTGACCTTGACTGAAAATGGGGAAAACCAAGTTTCTTGTTGTTATTGAACATTTTCATTTGAATGGCTGGACAGGCACACAAACCGGAACAGAACTGGATGACGTTCAAGCAGAATCTGCATTATCATTGAAGACTATTTACTTCTGGATCAATGAATTTAAATGAAGCATGGGCATCAAAATGAGGTCACCACAAAGGAAAGCACTGACAAAATCCACGATACAGTAATGCAAGACTGCCGTATAAAACTTTGTGAGAGTGCTGAGACTGTAGGTATCTCAACTGAACAAGTACATAACATACCACTCAGAGAATGGCTACAAAGAAGCTGAGTGCGAGGTGGGTGCCACATTTGCTCACAGTTGACCAAAAGTACACTCAGAACGACATTGCAACCATTGTATGGCAACATTTAATCACCCGTAAGACTTTTTCCACCGATTTGTGACCGCTGATGAAACATGGATCCATCATTTCAAACTAGAGTCAAATCGGCAGCCAAAACAATGAGCAAAGGTTATGCTTAACCATTGGATCATTTGAAATTTGGGTTGGCTGAAAATGAGGTTGACACACACACACACACACACACACACACACACACACACACACACACACAAATGCTCTTTCACCAGGATATTACTCCAGCCCACACACCGTTGATAACAATGGCAAAAGTGCACTAATAGGACTTTCAGTTGGTTCCTCATCAACCCTCTTCACAAGGCTTAGCTCCAAGTGACTTCTTCCTGTTCCCTAACTTGAAACTTTGGCTTGCTGGGAAGAAATTTCCATCAAATGAGAAGTGATTGTTGCAATCAATATTTTGCAGAGTTTGACAGAAGCTATTTTTCTGATGGGATGAAAAATCTGGAGGATCACTGGACCAAGTATGTAGCCCTCACAGGAAACTGATACACAATGCAATCCCAATGCAACAGCACAACAAAATTGTGCAGGCAGTGGAGTAGTGTGCAGCAACTTGTTTTCTGCAACTGAAGGAAAACAATGCTGTACAGTCTATGCTGAGCTGATGTAAGGCAACAGTGAAACATCATATGACACTGTAGTCATGTGGCACAGACGCTTCCAATGTGGTCACACAGAATCTGAGGACCTGATGCTCGAAGGCCTGGGTAACACAATCAAGATAATGTAGGAAACATTGAAAACCAGTCACTGGATCACATGGGGAAAAGTGAAAACCAGTTACTGGATCATATTTCAACATTTTGTACACAGTAAATTTCACCGCCCAGTGAGGTTCAAACTATTCACCTCCATTAAAAAAGCTGGACAATCCGAGGGAAATGTTGTGACTGTGCCAGGCCAATTCTCAGGTGACTTCTTGAGCCACCTCGTCACCACTGATGTATTACTATGACCCCAAAATACCCTTATGAGGTTATGGGAGGTAGTCGAGACGAGATTTTGTTGGAAGCTGCCCGAGGACGTGCTTTTGCTCCACGAGGAAGCTGCTCAGGACAGGGTCACACGAGCTGCTTCTGCATGCTCTCCCACACCTCTCCTGTATTTTCCTGACATGGCAACAAGTGACTTCTTTCTCTTTCTTCAGATGAAGAAACCACTGCATGGCAGCCATTTCCACACCAATGACAAGGTGACATTTCCCGAACAGCCAAAATGCAGGCTTCTGTGACCAAAGTCTCTATCTGCTCATTTTCCATTGACACGCTGAATGGTGAAAAAGTTTAGGGCTACACTATCACCAAGTTTAATGGACTTCACTTGATTTTTTCGAGATGACAATTAAAACTCTTTGAGTGCCCCTAGTAGGCTAGTTAAGACGCTGGGCAAACTTCCAAAGTGTGTCAAATGAAGACCACTGCAACTGTTAAAAATCTTTATTGAAAGACACAAGTAGTTTCACAAACACACCACCACTCTGGATTGACTATGGATGCCTGTTGATGCAAATATAATTTTTGAAAGCAGTTGTGAATTTGAATAAAGATTATTAACAGTCATTCTTACTCAACATGGAGTATGACAACCATGGCTGCCCTAAATACAAAGTACTACGCTCTCAAAGTGTGACAGACAGTGTAAGGTAAGAGACGAGGATTGGTGATTAGGAAGGGGACTCTGTAATGTCACAAGTGATCATGAAGGCAAGATGTGTTAGCAATAGCTTATTAGCTGCCAATAGAAATCAAAGCACCTCTCTCCCTCCCTATGGACACTGCCAGGGAGGAACAGTCAGAGCAGAATGCATTCAAAAGCTGAGGTGAGAGGCCTCGAGAAGTCAGTTGAGCCACACCTGAGCAACCAGGAGTCAACAGAGAAGAAGTCGTTGGAGCCTCAGGCTCGAGTTCACTGTGCAGTCTGAGGTGCACTACTTGGGGACAAGTATGTTTGCTGGCTGCTCTGCTTGTGTGGTGTTACAAATATTGATCGCAACAATGACGTATTTCCCATTTTAGTGACATCAATTTTTTTAAAATTTTGATTTTTTTTTTATAGAGTTTACAAGATCATGGTAACACGGCATTACACTTCTCTGAGGACGCGCCACTTCACACCGCAGATCACCGCAGTGTTTTAACTAACAGACAGCTGCCACAAAGAGAAAGGGGTCCACACTGTCAAGAACCTGACTGTGCTTTGTTGTAATGATTAAAACATAACTGAAATCAACAGCTTGGTAACTGATGTACAGAAGACTTTTAGCATCCATTACAAGTTGGTTGATGGCAGACATGGTTCATTTCACACTAAGAACATTTGTATTGTACATGGTCACTGAGCAGTTTAACCATGTATTTTAGAGACAATAAACATAGATGGGAGAAGACTTGTTAGAGAAAAATATATGGAAAATATTTGTACTTTACTTCAACAACTTTAAGTATTTCACATCCCTTGCGGTGTCATAAGGAGCAATCAAAAAGTTTCCTTTCAAAGGCCACACAGTCCAGAATCCATATGCAAATCAGACAAAATTTCCATGAATGCTGAGGCAATCATTCTACTGACATTCAAGGTTGAAGATACTCATTTGGTAACACGCAATGTTCTGCTGCATCAAGTAGTCTGACTGCCTGCTGCACATCCTTATCGGACAGGAACTGTTGACACTTCAAGGCCTTTTTTAAGGGGTCGTAGGCACGATAACTGCATGGAGAAAGATCAGGTCTACAGGGTGAGTCCTAGAGTATCTCCTACTCGAGTTGGCGTAACTTGTGTGTTCCAACATTTGCTATACGCAGCAACACACCTTCTCGCACCATTCCAATACAGCTATCTTCGACAGACGTGCTAAGACCACGCACATCTTTCATGCTCTGACAGGTGTCTACCTGTGTTCGTCCATTGGCAACTGAGAATAACACTGTTCCTGTTGGGCGCATTTGGTAAAATGTTATCGCAATCCACGTTTCTGCATTTGCAGCACGCATGCCAGAAAGACAAATTCCACAGTAATACCTTGATTACATGTCAGTGCTTATATACCCATATCAGAGTTATGCTACATTGCATAAACACTGCAGCAAAGCCTTCAAACAGAACCTTTTCATCGCCCATTATACGACACTCCAGTGAGGTGAAGTTTAACTCTATGACTACCTAGCCAATTCATAATAGCAATATAACAATTTTAAATAGTAAAAACAATATGACATTGTCTGGCCGTTTTGTTATCTATCTTTGCTTGTAACATGTGTAGAGAGGGAAACTGCACAACTTCGGTGTGGGACAACAATCACAGTATCTGCGTGAGACAAAGACCTGCACAGCTCTTGTGTTTGTTTCTTGCACCGTCGTCCCAGACTGGAGCAGTGTGGCATACCAGGAGTAAATGCACACAGTCTAACAATCCAGTGACACATATGTGCAGACAGAGAAGATGATATTCATTCATGTATTGAACTGTGAAAATCACATATTCAATCTTATGCAATGTTCCTCACAGTGCACAGTCTTCTGTAGATGTAGTTAATGTACATTATGAAACAATATATGACTATCGTTACAGAAGAAACTGCAAAAGCAAAGAAGAGTGACTGATCTGCACTGTCACAGTTGTACATAAAACTATTTCAGATGCAGAATCTGAAAAGTGCAAGATGACAAACTCAAACCTAAATTCACATATACATATACAGGAAACACTGCTCTCTGCACCTGAAATTAATTGAAAGTCTTATAAAAGGAAATAGTAAATACGCTGACTGAAAACATTATTCCCATATACGGCTTAACTTATTTATATCATCATTAGCTTAGTACTCACTGCTTTGCTCTCGCAGACCGTATGGTCTTTACTTAAATTTTTTGTTGTTCACGAAATGCAGCACCTTCTGAACTTCCACACTAATTAAGGCTATACAAGTATGGTCTTTCCTGAATGTACCTCTGACCAAAAAGCGAATTTGGTAGCTAGAGTCAAGGTTTTTGTTAATAACGCCATTTGCGTTCTTTCGGTGAAATTTCCATAGAAACTTCCATCCCCAAACAAATATTTATTTACATTCAACCAAGAGGTGAACTAACAACGTTCACAGATTAAGCTTTAAAATTTTCTTAATATAATGAGACATTTTCTTAAAAATTTTCATCCTTTATTTCATCCTCATAGGGACTGAATTTCCCCAGAAACATAGAAACACATTTTTTTTTTTTATTTCTAACTGAGATGCCAAATACAATTTTTTGTAGATTTAGCTTTGAAAATGCTTTCATAATGGAATAATTTCATAAAACTTTTCACCGGCTATATCACCTTCTCAGGGGTTTAATTTCCAAAAATGGTGAAAATTTCCATACATTTAGCTTCAAAATGCTTTCACAATGAAACACATTCATAAACTATTCATTCTATTTTGCCACCTTAGGAGATTAATTTCCAAAAACAGCACAACTCATTTCTTATGTCTAACAGAGAAACCACATACAAATTTTCATAAATTTAGTTTCAAACATGCTTCCATAATGAAATATTTCCATTAAAACTTTCATCCCCTATTTTACCCCCCTAGGTGTTGAATTTCCAAAAACAGTGAAACATGCATTTCTTTATTTCTAATCGAAACACCAAATTTCAAGTTTCGTAGATTTAGCTTTAAAAATGCTTTCATTATTAAATATTTTCATGAAACATTTATCCTCTATTTCACCTCATTAGGAGTTAAATTTCCACAAACATTTAAACATGTATATTTTCTTATTTGTAACTGAGAAATCAAATAGGCTATCAGTCTTTATCGACGTATCTTTAAAAAAACTTCAGCAGTTCTTTAATAATGATTTATTTTCAAAAAGAAATATTCATACCTGTAGGTGTTAAATTCTCAAGAATGCTGAAATACATATTTCTTTATTTCTGACCACAAAATCAAACACCAATTTTTGTAGGTCTACCTTCAAAATTGCCTTAATACTGTCATGTTTTCAAAAGCCTTTCAACCCAATTTCACCCCTTAGATGTGGAATTTCAAAAAAAATACCTTCTTCAACTATGCCTACAGACATAGTGTGGTTACAGCTGAATTCCATGAACTTTTTCGATCGATGAAACGAATGTTTTGTTTGAGTTGCAACACACACTTTATTGTTTGTACATAGTCACTGTGAACAAAAGACGTTACTTTCTGCCTTGTCCTCACACCCAATAGGTCACTCTCAGGCTGAGGTACAAAGGGCCTACACTTCTTTTCTCGCCTTTAACAACCCACCCCTCTTTTGTCCCTAACAAAGAAACCAACAGTGACAGACGCTAGGGTACTTCTTTCTACTTTTGCACGCATCTTTCAGCAGTACTGGAATTTCATGTCTTAAAGGTAAGTATTGGCGAACCATTCTGTCTCCTCCTAATTTTACATTTACACAGCAGACCATTAAAATTGCAACATCTACCCCGATGGCAACCAATGAAATCTTACATATCGTGCGTATGCAGCATTTCAGGAAGAATTTGTGACTATGTTTGTGATTTGGGAGTACATAGGCTAGTGTGTGGAATGTAAAACACATTACTACCAGCTTTAGCAGCAACAATGGCTCTAATCCGGCTGGGCTTTGAATCAAACTGAGCTTGGATGACAAATAGGGTATGTTCTTCCACACAGCTACAGCTCTGTGCCAAATGTATCAGCCATAGGGACTGGCGAGCACTGGTGAGCCAGTATCTTGGCAACTCATGACCGGATGCCAGATTCTTTCAGTGTGTGAGAGATCAGGGAAAATTGGTCATCAGGCAAATGATCTAACATCCCCTGCATCAAGGTAGGTCAGGACAGCATAGGTAACACATAGTCCTGCATTATCTTGTTTGATAAATAATGCCACAAAGACCTCAAAGATAGGGCACAGTCACCAGCTTTAAATTATCAGAAATACAATAGCTGCTGTCAAAATTACTGCAGAGGTGACCCTGTGTACGCAGTAGCACACTGTACCATTACACCAGGTGCTGGGCTTGATGACTGCAACCTGTTACGGTTAATTCTACACAGAGATCAAGAGATACAGGTATAAGACAGAGATAGTTCACTTTTCTGTACTAAACCGACTACATTATTCCTATAGCCTATCATTGTAAAATTGATTCCTGAATGAATAAATTGCTATACTACAGACCTAATGCATTGTGATTTCACACCAGGTACTCTTATTTTACATATGCTCCTCACCCAATTGTCGTATGTACATTTTTGATAAACAGCCAACAGAAGACTTACAAATGTCGAGACCCGCTAATGAAACGCCAAGAAATCATGGCACGGAAAAAAAAAAATCGGCCATAGTTCAGTTGGCAAAAGTTGTGATTCAAGTGTCATGTGGAAATCCGTAACACTGAATCGATTCCTGTAACAGTTTACGCTTCCGATAAAGTAGTGATGATGTAATGGTGTGAAAAGTTCCTGTCAGTTCTCTTGAAGTTTCCCCTCGAACTTAGAGAGTAAGTAAATACAAACTTAATAAGGCACACAACTTGCTGAAAATTATGTACTGTACCCCCTTAGATTTTCCGTAGTTTATGTGTACACAATATGCACCACAATTCTCGTCGGGAGCTTCAACATTTTGTAAAATAGGCTTTCCGAGTTTGCCCCGCAATTTTAGCTTTTATAACGAGACGCGCTTTACATACGCTTTTGAAGTATGATACACATATATGGCATTAAATTACAATACAGAGCAATCTGTTTCCACAACAGATATTTCGCACACTTATTCATCGAGTTCGCAAACTCACATCCAAATTATCGCCTTTCAATCTAATCTAGACATCTGGCTACGCTACAGAAAAAGCCGAATATTTGAAACTACAGAAATAGCTAAAACTTGTATAAAATGTACTTAATATACATGAACTCACTACAAAAGTTTTCAATAAAAGATTCGTTTACACCGTGGCTCTTATAAGGTCTATACATCAATTACCTGCTCCTCCAGATGTGCTAGTCACAGCAGCCGACGTACCTTGACACGGCACCAAAGGTAGCAACAATGGACGGACTGTTTGCTGAACCCATTTCGCCCTTTTCTTCTTCTTCCCCATTCTCACGTCAGCGTAAAGTTCTACAATAACGTTTGTATCCTGTCACATTCATTTCATTTGCGTAACACAATCACAATTCAAACCTAAACACCATCAGCAACAGGAATTCTACACACTACCAGAGCACTATTACAAAAGCGTACTGAAGTCTCTCTTCGATCACAATGCGAAGTTAACGAAACAACAGATATGTCTTCTACTCTTTCCATGAATTACAATCCATGTCATACCTACGTACTCCGCATAAACATTAAACAATACCTGCCCCCGCTACTACATATTTGTTTACGCCTTCGCCCATACAGTATTGCCAGACACCATATCTCAAATTTCCCTAGAATATGCATAGAATTTCCCGTAAGAGATTTTTTTTTCCCCCAAATTTAAACTTTTTTTCAGAACAAATTGAATAATTACTGGCCTACAAAATACCTAAATTCTTGAACCTATATAAATTGTACTCGCCAAATCAGCACAGGGCGTGGATAGATGCTGCCATTTGAAACGAGCTTCGTCTGCTTGACACTAGGACACAGGCAAATTGGTTTCATATTTTCTACTGTATGTAGGTGTCTTAAATGGTTCTGATATGTTTTATTTATTAAGACAGAGGGTTTGAATTAGCACAATTTTTAAAATTTTGATGCATATGAGTATGTATCCCTGGGTTTTAATGTGTGCGAGTGTCTCCCGCCTACCACAAGTGCCCTCTCTCGGTTAAACTGTGTGCCCTAGGGCTTCCACACCCTCCTTCCCTCACGCTAGTTCACAGGCTAAGTGGAGGTGCAAATGGAGGTGATATTTTAACTACTGACGACGCCTTTGGCACGATTGTTTTATGTATCTCCACTGCAGGATGTGAATTAAGGAAGATGGCGGAAAGTGAAGATATACCACGAGGTTGACCGGAAGACGATGTGGACGCTATACTCGCGATTGCTTTAACGAAATTTGTCGATTTTCCCATCCTTTCTTCTGATATTTTTACAATCATATGGCATGTAACACATTTCTCTTCACTGTAAATGTTTTGTTTTTTACATTTTTCACACTTTTTACCACTGTTTTTGTTCACATTTGCGGAGCTAACACACACGATCGTCTATACTCAGACAAATGCTACTGCAACAAGCGAGCGGCGAAAGGTATTATGTGTGTTAAATGCAAAACTTTACACCATTACAGTTGTGCGAGTGCTAATCCGAAACAAAAGCTCTGGGCTTGTCGGGAATGTTATATAGACGACATTGAAAAAAAATTGATCAGTGCAGAATGCGAAAGTGAAGTGATTGCAACGTTGCTAACTGAGATCGGCATTTTAAAACGTAAATATGAGGCCTTAACACAAGAAGACCTACATCCTGATATATTAAAATATAAAAGCGAACTGCAAGAAGCAAAAATAATAAAAAGTTCATTAACTAATGAACTAGAAAGACAGGCCTCACATAGAAAACACGCAGAGATCGATGAATTAGAACAGAAAATGAATACCAGCGAAGCGAAAATCTGTGCCCAAGTGAAATATTTGTCTCCAAGAATAAATAATAAATCTTCACGAAATCTCACTGAGTTAAATATCTACTCAGATAGCCACGGACGCGGACTGGAGGAAGTACTACGAAACCATTACGGTCTGAAAGTACGCAGTCTTGTGAAACCAGGAGCACCAATGCGGGAAGTTATTAGGGACGTTTTACTGGACAAACAAGACAACAAAAATCGTCATGTTGTATTAATTGGAGGAGCAAATGACGTGTATTGTAACGAGTTAGCTAACGCTATTATCAGTCTCAAAAGTGCCCTCAGTTCGATAGAAAACCAAAAAGTAACTGTTATTGGTATACCACATAGGCAGATATGAGGATATCTGCTTCATGAGTGAATGCTGAAATTAAGGAAGCAAATAAACAGATACAAACAGCGTGTAAAGTGTACCCAAACATAAGATTCCTATCAATCGATTTCCTGGATAGATGCAGCTTTACAAAACATGGCATGCACCTGAATAGAAGAGGCAAGTCATCTCTGTGCAAAGCAATTTACGAAACGTTAGAACCATATAAAAAACAAAGTATCTATGAGTCAGTACCAGCCATTGTAATGAACTACCAATATATTACTGGAAGCAACCATAGAGGAAGTGAATCTGTCTTGGAGACAACAACTAAAGCAGCTGCAGAACCACAAATTGCTACTGCATCACGATCAAATTCAGTAACAACTGCAGCACCAGCAAAACCAGCAACATCTGAACCAGCTCAAGCAACAAGACCAATAACAGCAGCAGTACAAGCAACAGAAGCAGAAAAGGTGTCAACAACTGTAGCAGTTCCACTACAGTCACTGGCAGAAAAGAGGAAGGAAACCACAAGCATCAGCAATTACAGGGCAAAACCAACAGATACTACAACAACAGATCCACCACCAACAGAAACAGTGCCAATAAAAGAATCAAAGGCAGCAACAGCACGAAGAATCCTGTCAGCACCACATCCACTACCACCACCACCACCTCCGGCCACAGAAGCACCAGCAGCAACAACAGCAGCAGCAACTGAACCAACAACAACAGTAGCAGCAGCAACAAAACCATCAACAACAGTTGCAGCAACACAACACTGCCTAAGGAGGAGTCAAAGACAAGGTACATCTACATCATTAAATAAGGATTTTTTATGGCATCAGACAAAGAAATGGAAAAGATTGTGACAAATCAGCAAGAAAATTTGCAGATAAATCACAACTACTATGGAAAAAGCAGCATATTACCAGGTAATGACAAAAGAAAAAATACTTGCAAAACAGTCAGGATAATGTGTCAGAATATTCAGTGCCTCAGAAACAAAGTACTAGATCTAGAAGCAGCTTTAAATAATCTTGCTGATGTCTCTTGTATTTGTTTATCTGAACACTGGTGCAAGGCTAGTGAATTAAGTCTCATAAATATAAGCAAGTTTAATTTAGCAACACATTATTGCCGAAGTGTTTTTAAAAATGGTGGGGTATGCATTTACTCTAGAGTAGGACTGCAGTTCAAAGTGAAAACAGAATTGGACCATCTAAATATAGAAAAACATTTTGAATCATGTGCCATAGAGTTAAAAACTTAGGAGAAGAGTGAAAAACTAGTTGTAATTACAGTATATAGATCTCCACTGGGTGAGAAAAACGTATTCTTCAAAAAACTAGAAGCAGCATTAAACACTTTTTATAGTAATGAAGTGAAATTATTTTTATGTGGAGATTTTAATATTAACCTGTTAATTGAAAGTGATGAAAAAAGACAGCTTTTGAGTATACTCAGCAGCTTCCACATGAAACCACTCTTTACAGATGCCACCAGAATAACAGAACTGTCATCTTCTCTTTTAGACAATATTTTCTCAAATATGGAGAATGGTATCTCTGAGCCACTAAACGTAAACTTAGGTCTTTTGGATCACAATACACTATTAACATACATAAATTACTCTATCCCCAAGGCAGTAAATTATAAGTCGGGATACAAAAGGCACTTCTATACAGAAAAAGTAAATACTTTCATCCAGTTGTTAGCTAATGAAACCTGGGAAGATGTCTTTGCACAAACAACAACCGAGGAATCTTTCAATGCTTTTTCTAGTACATTCATGTCCCTATTTGAGATGTGTTTCCCAAAAAAGCTCACAAAGATCAATGTCATGCCTAGGAACACAAGCCAGTGGATAACACCTGCTATTAGAGTATCTAGTCAAACACTAAAACATATTAGTCAACTCAAAAAAGATAACAAAGATGAACACTTCACAGATTATGTTCAGACATACAAGAAAATTTACAGGAAGGTGATCAAAAAAGCCAAGACAATGCACAATGACAGTGTAATTGCTGGGTCAGCAAACAAATCAAAAGCTATATGGAATGTAGTAAAAAAAGGAATAGGCCCAAGCAAAAATGTTAGAAATCCAGATGACTTTGTTTTAAAAGATGATCAAGGTGTGCTAGTCAGAAATCGTATTTTAGCAAATTACATTAATGACTACTTCATAAATAGTCCAATCAATCTACATAAAAATTGTCCTAAAATTAGTAGAACATCAATCCCAGAAGAACAAAGTGTTAATTCATTATTGCTACCTCCCACAAACAAATTGGAAGTTAATCGAATAATAAAAACAATGAAGAATAAAATATCCTCAGGGATTGACGAGATACCTTGCTCAGTCATGATGAGATGTGCTAGTGTCATATCAGACCCACTCTCACACATCATAAACATATCATTTTCAGAAGGTGTCTTTCCACAACGATTAAAAATTGCAAAAGTAAAACCATAGTATAAAAGGGGCAATATACATGAAGTGGGAAACTATAGACCAATAGCTTTATTATCGGTATTTTCAAAAGTAATAGAGACAGTCATGAAAAACAGAATTACAAATTACCTTGAGAAATTCAATCTATTGTCTGTAAACCAACACGGCTTTCGCAAAGGAATGAGTACAGAGTCAGCCATCACCCAATTCATTGAAAATATTGTAACGGGGCTAGATAAGAACAACAGTACAATAGGAATAAATTTGGACCTCTCAAAGGCATTCGATACTGTCCAACATGACATCCTGCTAGACAAATTAGAATATGTCGGAATACGAGGAGTAGCTAAAAAGTGGTTTCAGTCATATCTCCATAATAGGAAACAGGTAGTAGAAATTGCAACAACAAACAGTAAAAACCAAAGTATTGTTTACAGATCGGATATTCAGACTGTGCCAATAGGGGTACAGCAGGGGAGTGTTCTAGGACCTCTCCTATTTCTTCTTTACATAAATGATATCAAGATTCCAGTAAATGGTACTCATATAACCCTGTTTGTGGATGACACAAACATTGTAGTAACTGACATAAACCGGGTATTGCCAACATCTGCAACCAGAGTTATAGAATATTTGCAAAATTGGTTTGAAGTGAACAAATTAACCATAAATATCTCTAAAACTAATTATATCCATTACAGGAAAGCAAAGTCACACTCTGATCTAGATCTCAGAATACAAAATAAAGAAATTGTGAGAGTTGCTACCACATAATTCTTAGGTGTACATATATGTGAAAATTTAGACTGGAAATCCTATATCCTGTATCTCTTGCATAAGTTAAGCTCTGCTTGCTTTGCTTTACACGTTATTAGCTTTGTATGTAGTAGGGAATGTAGCAGAGCTGTTTACTTTGCTTATATACATTCTGCTAATACCTATGGCCTCATCTTCTGGGGTCATAGTAAGAAAAATCTTAAAACCATCTTCACTCTACAAAAACGAGTTGTTAGAATAATTACCAACAATTCAAGACTAACTCCTCCAAAGCAATTATTTAAACAGCTGAATATTCTACCCCTACCATACCTCTATATACAGAAAAGCGTAATTAATGTAAAACGAAATATTAACAATTTCCAATCCAACTCGGATCTACATACTTACAACACAAGAAAGTGCAATGACATTCATATAAAAAGAGTTAACAAGGTTTTGGCGCAGAAACAAACAAACATACAAGGAAGCAGATTGTATAACAAACTACCGGTAAAGATAAAAGAAATAAAAAAATTGTCTTCATTTAAAGAAGCAGTATTCAAATTTTTAATGACCAACTGCTATTATAGTGTAAAAGAATACCTGGAATAGCTTCATACTAAACAATTTTATTTATGTACTCTGTGCCAATAGTAATTTTTATCTGACTGTTGCTATGATCTAAATAAATAATATGTACAAAAGTGCTAGAATTGTATGTGTTATATCTAAATATCAACTGTGTATTCCATGTAAAAAGTCTTTCTCATTCATCAATGTAAATAATCAAAGTTGTACATGCTATTTCAATGTGGTCTGATGTTATGTAGTCTACTATGCACATCTGTATTTTGTATAGTATTGTTCACCCTATATGTGTGTGTATATATATACTATGTATTTTTTGACGAAATCCATGCAATGTAAATTGTCTCTGGATGAATAAACTACTACTACTACTAACGCATTGCCGAATGTTTTGACAGGACGGGACCTGACGGCCAGTGTGAATTGGCCTTTAAACGAACCCTTGGTTTGTATGTTATTGTACAGGTTATGGCATTTGAGCTGTGAGAGGAGTCAGATACAAGAAAGATAAAACCCAAATGTTAGATCCGAAACTAGATTTCGCACGAGGACAAATCCTGGGACCATTTAAGGAAGAAATAACACGAAGGCGAAAACGCTGTCTACTGTGACAAACTAGCCAACAGCTGGCATGTACATACCATCTGCAGACACGCCACTCTTCCAAGATTTTTTATTGTATTCGTTGATGCAGGTATTTCGAATACGGTAACTAGCTTTTAGTTTAACAGCTGCCACATCACACTTGGGGGCTATTTCCCCACATATAAGTCACAGTGTATACAGTGCTTGATCTCTTATTTATTTATTAACCCAAAAATCTTTAAAAATTGTCGGATACATCATTCGTTTGCAAATATTGTGCATGTGGTATTGACGAAAGATCGTAAAGCCACACGAAAGCAGGCAACCCACATCAATACCACAGACAAATAGCAATGTCTCGCTGCAGTCCGCAACGACGAATGGGAGAGTCTGGAGAAGACAGCGCCTTTCTCTCATGACTGCAGTGCTCTCGCACAGAGTTTACTAAAGAGCTGAGCTTTGGAAGTGCTCTGCGCCAGTTCGTGACCTCAGCTGAAGCAGTCAATATCATCAAGTGTGACCAAAGAGTTTTTCAGGTCTCAGACGGAAATATAATTTTGTGAATACTGAACATTGTACTTCAAGGGGAGAGCCGTAATTGTATATATAAAGTGATGCTTGAACTGTAATGTTAGGCTGTTGTTGTAGTTCCAGAAGTAGTTCCAAAACCGACAAAAGTGTACCCGCCAAATACTGCTTTTCTTTTTTCAGTAAAATAAATGCAAATACGAAGTCTATTGAAATAAATTCCGAAACTCTGTCCACAAAATTTTTCTTCGCATACCTTTTACTTTTTGTGCAGGGTCTCCTTCGAAATACGCTCATCCACAATTAATACACCGCTCCCAATGCCAGTTCTACGCACATTAAAAAAAGTTTATTGTCACCTCAGTTCCTAGAGTTTTGGAACCTGTACAGAAAATTGGAAAAGAGATCAACATAAACATCATTTCCGCCCTTTTTATTGCTCATGAAAACCACACATTGCATGTTGTACCACCATACAGGGAGACCTTCAGAAGTGCTGGTCCAGATTGCTGTACATTAATACCCAGTAGCACGTCCTCTTGTATTGATGCATGCCTGTATTCGTCGTGGCATACTCTCCATAAGTTAATCAAGGCACTGTTCGTCCAGATCGTCCCACTCCTCAATTGCAATTCGGCGTTGATTCCTCAGAGTGGCTGGTAGCTCATGTCGACCATAAACAGCACTTTTTCAGTCTATTCCAGGCATGGTCGATAGGGTTCATGTCTCGAGAACATGCTGGCCACTCTCGTCCTGTAATGTCGTTATCCTGAAGGAAATCATTCACAAGATGGGGGCCTGAATTGCCGTCCATGAAGACGAATGACTCGTCAATATGCTGCCAGTATAGTTGCACTATCAGTTGGATAGATGGCATTCACATAT
Organism: Schistocerca serialis cubense; assembly: GCF_023864345.2. Lineage (NCBI taxonomy): Eukaryota > Metazoa > Arthropoda > Insecta > Orthoptera > Acrididae > Schistocerca > Schistocerca serialis. Next base: position 161,545,603 of record NC_064647.1, on the reverse strand, counting down.
CGCGCAACCATTATTGCGCCTTCCTTGACCACCAGCGGCGTACGTCGGCCCCACATAATGCCACCCCAAAACAGCAGGGAACCTCCACCTTGCTGTACTCATTGGACAGTGTGTCTAGCCGCGCGATCTGAGGCATCTTGTCACGGTCCGCGCGGCTCCCTCTATCAGAGGTTCGAGTCCTCCCTCTGGCGTGGGTGTGTGTGTTGTGTGTTGCCATTAGTGTAAATTAGTTTAAGTTAGATTAAGTAGTGCGTAGGCTTAGGGACCGCTGACCTCAGCAGTTTGGTCCCATAAGACCTTACCACAAATTTCCAGTGTGTCTAAGGCGTTCAGCCTGACCAGGTTGCCTCCAAACACGTCTCTGACGATTGTCTGGTTGAAGGCATATGCGACACTCATCAGTGAAGAGAACGTGATGTCAATCCTGAGCAGTCCATTCGGCATGTTGTTGGACCAATCTGTTCCACACTGCATGGTGTCATGGTTACAAAGATGGACTTCGCCATGGACGTCGGGAGTGAAGAGCGCATCATGCAGCCTATTGCACACAGTTTTGGTCGTAACACGACGTCCTGTGCCTGCACCAAAAGCATTATTCAACATGGTGGCGTTACTGTCAGGGTTCCTCCGTAGGTAGCGGTCATTCACTGCAGTAGTAGCCCTTGAGCAGCCTGAGCGATGCACGTCATCGACAGTTTCTGTCTCTCTGTATCTCCTCGATGTCCGAACAACATCGCTTTGGTTCAATCCAAGACCCCTGGACACTTCCCTTGTTGAGAGTCCTTCCTGGCACAAAGTAATAATGCGGACACGATCGAACCGCGATATTGACCGTCTACGCCTGGTAGAACTACAGACAGCACGAGCCGTGTACCTCCTTCCTGACGGAATGACTGAAACTGATCGGATGTCTGACCCCCTCCATCTAATAGGCGCTGCTCATGCATGGTTGTTTACACCTTTGGGCGGGTTTAGTGTCATCTCTGAACAGTCAAAAGGACTGTGTCTGTGATACAATATCCACTGTCAACGTCTGTCTTCAGGAGTCCTGGGAACCAGGGTGATGCAAAACTTTTTTTTATGTGTACACTTCTGGAAGCTTTCTTGGTATGCCATCCATTTGCTGGATTGCACGAAGTCCCATCTGCGAATTTTCTTTTATGTCGTTTATCATTGTTGGCATTAATGTCAGTCACAATATAAGCACTATACACAACATTCATGCATTTCTGATCATGATGGTACGTATCCACTCTCTCCTTTGAACCTAAAGACTACACGGAGAGAAAAAAATTACTTTTAATGAACGTGTAAGTCATGATGTGTCAGTGAAATAATCTTATAAATTTTTTTTTACTGAAAATACTGCACCCATTTGGCTCTCAGAATAGAAGGCAAGGAAAAGCAAAACCTGAAGAGACTAAATCACTCGCTGGATCATTATCCAAACGTCTGTACAATCATGGAGAAAACCAAAGATGACGTAAATAAGGGTAATCGAGCTGTTGAATCTGGCTCCAGCATACAGATAATTATTGATATTGAGACTACAAACATAGGTAAAAAGCCCACTGCAAGTAACTTTAATGACGATTGTGACATAAGAAAGGACAATAAAGACAGTGAAGATGAGAAAATTATTAAAAATGAACATATTTCTGATAGATTTAAGCTCTATTCTTCTTCCTCCAGTGATACTGCACAAGTTGAAACACAATGAAAACGATTGACAAAGGCCATAAGATTTATAAAAATGAGACCAGAAATGGAGAAAAATTTTTCATCGCCTTTTATATATTACACTATTTTTAGCTGAGCAAAACCTTGCTTTCCGCAGTCATTGTGAAGAGGTTTCGTCAGAAAACTGAAGAAATTTCTTAGAATTGGTGAAGTTGATGGCGAAATATGGTTCAGTATTGAAAGAGCGTTGTTTGAAGCTTGAAGAGTCCGCTGGTGGGCCAAACAGAGTACCTTCTTATTTGTCAATAGGGATACAATATGAACTTTTTCCATTTTCGGTAAGCATTTCAAAAACAAAACTATTGCAGACATTGTTGTTGTTGTTGTGGTCTTCAGTCCTGAGACTGGTTTGATGCAGCTCTCCATGCTACTCTATCCTGTGCAAGCTTCTTCATCTCCCAGTACCTACTGCAACCTACATCCTTCTGAATCTGCTTAGTGTATTCATCTCTTGGTCTCCCCCTACGATTTTTACCCTCCACGCTGCCCTCCAATACTAAATTGGTGATCCCTTGATGCCTCAGAACATGTCCTACCAACCGATCCCTTCTTCTGGTCAAGTTGTGCCACAAACTTCTCTTCTCCCCAATCCTATTCAATACTTCATCATTAGTTATGTGATCTACCCATCTAATCTTCAGCATTCTTCTGTAGCACCACATTTCAAAAGCTTCTATTCTCTTCTTGTCCAAACTTTTTACCATCCATGTTTCACTTCCATACGTGGCTACACTCCATACAAATACTTTCAGAAATAACTTCCTGACACTTAAATCTATACTCGATGTTAACAAATTTCTCTTCTTCAGAAACGCTTTCCTTGCCATTGCCAGTCTACATTTTATATCCTCTCTACTTCGTCCATCATCAGTTATTTTGCTCCCCAAATAGCAAAACTCCTTTACTACTTCAAGTGTCTCATTTCCTAATCTAAAACCCTCAGCATCACCCGACTTAACTCGACTACATTCCATTATCCTCGTTTTGCTTTTGTTGATGTTCATCTTATATCCTCCCTTCAAGACACCATCCATTCCGTTCAACTGCTCTTCCAAGTCCTTTGCTGTCTCTGACAGAATTACAATGTCATCGGCGAACCTCAAAGTTTTTATTTCTTGTCCATGGATTTTAATACCTACTCCAAATTTTTCTTTTGTTTCCTTTACTGCTTGCTCAATATAGAGATTGAATAACATCGGGGAGAGGCTACAACCCTGTCTTACTCCCTTCCCAACCACTGCTTCCCTTTCATGTCCCTCAACCCTTATAACTGCCATCTGGTTTCTGTACAAGTTGTAAATAGCCTTTCGCTCCCTGTATTTTACCCCTGCCACCTTTAGAATTTGAAAGAGAGTATTCCAGTCAACATTGTCAAAAGCTTTCTCTAAGTCTACAAATGCTAGAAACGTAGGTTTGCCTTTCCTTAATCTTTCTTCTAAGATAAGTCGTAAGGTCAGTATTGCCTCACGTGTTCCAGTATTTCTACGGAATCCAAACTGATCTTCCCCGAGGTCAGCTTCTACTAGTTTTTCCATTCGTCATTGCAGACATAAGAAATTGGAAATATCACGAAATAAGTTTTTACAGGGCTCCCCATGTAATAACCACCGACCAAATGAGTCAAATGATTATTTATCTACATGTAAAAGACGACAATGTGGAAGTTCGAGAATCCTTCTGAGATTCTTTTATGTTGGGAAACACTGGAGAGGATATGTCAAAAGATGTTCAACAGCATCTGGAAAACGACGGGCTGGATATTGCGTTATGCAGGGCTGAAGATTATGACAATGCTGCATCAATGTCAGGTGCACATGGGGAAGTACAACAGAAAATTCGACATGCCAATCTAAAAGCTCTGTTCAGACCCTCTGCTAATCATTCCTTAAATCTTTGTGGAGTTCATGCGTTCTCATGTTTTCTGTAACCGCCCTCTGTCAATCTGCTGTCATCGACTTCTCTGATGTAAGATATTAATGTTGTTATCTACTTTATATGCCCTACTTCTCGTTATACCTACACATCAGATGGAGCAGCCACAAACATCTTCACCATCCATTAAATTTCGAGTTTTCATTATAATAGTTAATGTTCACTTCTTGCACAGTCGATCATCCTTCATTTGTTGCTGCATTATCAAAGACAAGATAGTTAATAACGTCTGTGGATGTTAATTGTTATTTCAACTTCCCATTTCCGATGTTACTACTCATCTGCACTGTTTCTGATTTTGTATCATTTCTGTCCAGTTGGAAATGAAACACTGAATGGATTTAAGTCACAATTTACATTTTGAAATATTTCATAATCGAATCTTCCTTAATCCAGAGATACAATTTGCCACTTGCCTATGATTATTGTTAACTGATAGACACGCTATTGTGGAAACCACTTTAGTTTTGTATCAACAATATTTAATAACAATTAAATGATCATGAATGATTGCGTTTTGTATATAGAGAAAAGGAGAGTTTATCCCACAATTACTCTCACCAATTGTGGCAACTAAAATGTCCGTGATTTTTATAGTTCGTTGCTCAAAGATATTATAGCAAGGATTATGGTCCATTACTATACTTCGATACAGTCATTCAAACTTCGTATGCTTTAGCTTTCAAAAAGCTGAGTGTCCAATTCCATTCTTATATTCAATTCAACGTCCCTTCGTCTAGGCCACAGATCCTATTATCGGTTATTCATCACATAATAGAGTTTAATACTGAGCACTAATTTTTCTCACACTCACAATTCCTCATATATTCTCAGTCTGTGACCTTATAACAAAAATCTACCTAGACCTCAGTATGAGTTTCAACATAAGTCTGCCCCATATAAATCAACTATAGTCACTTTTCTTGTAGTTTAACAGAAGTGCCCGGAGCCCTTCTGTACCATATCACACGGAAATATATATCGCATGCTGCAGCTACATAGACTTATTCAGAGAACAAGACAAGAGAACTAACAATGCCCATGCATGGTTTATATAGTAGGTTTTAGAAACAAAAGCAGCTGTGTTAAACCCTCTTCGATTTCCCTGAGGCGCTACTTTGCTGCAGGAGTTATTCTGATGGGAGATTACATATCATTAATTTTAATTAAAACTTTTTCAATGCTGATAATTATTCCCGTTTTTAGCGATCACTGCTCTCCTATGTGAGAATAATATCCAAAGCAAACCTTCATACTACATCAGCTGCAATCTTGCTCCTTTCAGCTATATGTGATTTTACCTTTTTGACCTACACCAACTTTTGGCACATGATACTGGAGGAAGTAAATTTTGTCCAACAATATCTCCAGTCATGAAAAATGACTCTGGATGAAGGACTCGCCAAATTATTAACTCTGAATGAGTTAACTGATAGACACGCTATTGTGGAAACCACTTTAGTTTTGTATCAACAATATTTAATAACAATTAAATGATCATGAATGATTGCGTTTTGTATCTAGAGAAAAGGAGAGTTTATCCCACAATTACTCTCACCAATTGTGGCAACTAAAATGTCCGTGATTTTTATAGTTCGTTGCTCAAAGATATTATAGCAAGGATTATGGTCCATTACTATACTTCGATACAGTCATTCAAACTTCGTATGCTTTAGCTTTCAAAAAGCTGAGTGTCCAATTCCATTCTTATATTCAATTCAACGTCCCTTCGTCTAGGCCACAGATCCTATTATCGGTTATTCATCACATAATAGAGTTTAATACTGAGCACTAATTTTTCTCACACTCACAATTCCTCATATATTCTCAGTCTGTGACCTTATAACAAAAATCTACCTAGACCTCAGTATGAGTTTCAACATAAGTCTGCCCCATATAAATCAACTATAGTCACTTTTCTTGTAGTTTAACAGAAGTGCCCGGAGCCCTTCTGTACCATATCACACGGAAATATATATCGCATGCTGCAGCTACATAGACTTATTCAGAGAACAAGACAAGAGAACTAACAATGCCCATGCATGGTTTATATAGTAGGTTTTAGAAACAAAAGCAGCTGTGTTAAACCCTCTTCGATTTCCCTGAGGCGCTACTTTGCTGCAGGAGTTATTCTGATGGGAGATTACATATCATTAATTTTAATTAAAACTTTTTCAATGCTGATAATTATTCCCGTTTTTAGCGATCACTGCTCTCCTATGTGAGAATAATATCCAAAGCAAACCTTCATACTACATCAGCTGCAATCTTGCTCCTTTCAGCTATATGTGATTTTACCTTTTTGACCTACACCAACTTTTGGCACATGATACTGGAGGAAGTAAATTTTGTCCAACAATATCTCCAGTCATGAAAAATGACTCTGGATGAAGGACTCGCCAAATTATTAACTCTGAATGAGTTATTAGTGAAGAACAAATTACAATTATAGACAAAGGTGTTACTTATAGTCTTGAACTATGTAATGATATGGACATTAATATACATCAACAAGGAAGATGGGTAAATAAAACAATGCTGGGTGAACTAGCTCATGATGCTGTATTATTGATTCAAGAAGAAGTTTGTCAATCAATGTTTGAATGTATAGACCAGTTAATAAAAGGATTCTCAAAAAGATACATGGAGATTAGAGAAATCGCCAAAATTTTCCAGACTGTTGAAATATCATTTACGAAGTTTCTGATGATACTTCAGCTGTAGGGTTGGAGATTATGGTAGAAATTTGCGATGAGTGTGATAAGGAGCAGGTACTACAAGAAATAAAATGTTATCATAAGCACAATGTGTAACCGATAAGGGTGTTGATACCGATATGAGTGTTGATATTGCAGCATGATAGACAGCCCAAGAATTCCTTCAATTTATACTTGATTGGGACTTCTGTGAATCATTACCCTGTACATTACTTATAGTTCAAAACTTCTTGACTATTTATGCCTTAGTCACATTATGCGAGAGAAGTTTTTCCAAACTGAAACTAATAAAAATGTTATCTCTGTTCTATGATGAATCAGGAACAACTTGCCAATCTGTCTATCTGTTGAAAGAAAAGTTCCAAATCAAATAGATTTCAAAGATATTATTGAGAATTTCAGTAAAATAAAGGTACAACGAATGAGCTATAATAATATCAATAATAACAAGTATCTCATACTAAGATTATGAAAGTAACTGATATTATAACTGTACACGCTTTGTTTCTGGACATACAATTTTCTTATTCTTGTTCAGGACAGTCAGAGGGATTCAGGAAAGGCTGGCCGCCCCTTTGTATTAAAGCAAAATTTTAAATGGAACCATAAAGAACATTTATTCGGGTTCAGAATACAGCATCACCATGAGGATGCAGCAAGTTGAGAGGTGTTCTGCTGTTCAGTTCAATAGTCATCAGAGAAGAGATCATCACTATCGTGGCTACATCTCTTCTGTGATCACCACAGGACTCCACGTCTTACACCCCTCGCACACTACTGGTTCCCTCTGAGTGGACTGCGAAAGTAACAGCGCCATGCACTCATCGTTTTTACACATGGTTAGCTGAGTGGTATTCATGTTAACAGCTCATGGTGTTTCTGTGGCAGTTAGCCAGCCTAAACCGGCTCCAAATAGGGCTTCTATGTTAACTGGAGTTGAAAGACAGACATTAATTTTTTTAAATATGTTTTTTTTCTGCTATAATTCCTTCTGAACTGGTGGCCCTGCACGCTCCTCCCTTTATTCAGGCACATAAAGTACAACTGGAAGTTGTTTAAAGAAGAGTGGAGTTGCTCCCTAAGACAGTGTGGTGTTGGACATGGGGACTTACGACTAAAAGAAGGGAGAGGCTCTACTTTCTAGTTTCAGTTAGTTGCTTCACAAGGACATTCTACAGGGTGGCCGAAAAGTCTTTCCCTGCTTACATAAATTGATAACTCAGGCTAAAAGTACGATACAAATATGAAACTGGTGTCTATTTGTTTACAAACTATCAAAGTTTTTTTCACACATCAGTAAACTTCCACATGAGCACCCCTGGTTGCACGTAGCACATCTAGGAGACATTCAATTTCCGTCCACACATTAGACAACATCACTGGAGGGATCGATTGAACGACTGTGGTTATCCGTTGCTGCAGGGTTTCAAGATCTGGTACACGTGTTCAGTAGACCTCTTCCTTGACATAACCCCAAAAAAAGAAGTCTAATGGGTTTATGTCAGGAGAGCGTGGAGGCCAAACCGTTGGCCAATAACGACCAATCCATCACCCAGGAAAGGTCATATCGAGATTAGGCATGGATGTCCAAACCCCAATGAGGCGGTGCACCGTCTTGCTGAAAGACATCGGGGTGATATTGAAGCAGCTATCGAACAGCATACAGTTGCAACATGTCCAGATACACTGCAGATGTGATGGTAGCCTCAGCGAAGAAGAGTGGCCCGATAATTCGATTGTGCAATAGCACGGAACAAACATTCACCTTTGGACTGCCTCTGGTGCACTCCATGACCTCGCCAGGGCGTTGTGAACCCCAAATGCGCACATTATGACGATTCACTACTCCACTGACAAAAAAAGGTTGCTTCGTCGGAAAAGGCAATTCATCTGAGATAACCATCATCGTCCTCAATACATGATAGCATTTCGACCGCAAAGTCATATCGAAGTGTATTGTCATTGGACAACAAGGCCTGAAAGATTTGCACTTTTTTTGCACGAAACAATAAACGTTTGAGTAAAATGCCATGGAGAGAGCTTTTTGGCATCTGTAATTCACGTGAGGCCCTGCGACCGGTTTCTTCGGACTTCGCAAGCCCTGTCTGCTGAAGTTCTTTGTCGACCAGACCTCGGAAGGTCAGCAACCGATCCTGTTTTCTTGAACTTCTCATACCAGGCTTTAATGCTCTTGACATCAGGTGGATTCCTTCCAAATGTTGTCTGGAAATGTCTCTGCACTGTGGTTGGTGATCGTGTCTCATGGTACCACAGGACACACTGTGCCTTCTCCTGATTGGTTAATATGACTTCTTGGGCACTGCACCTCATCAACTACTTACGTACTGTGAACCTAAAACAGAAAAAACGTTGATAGTTGTAAACAATTCGACACAAGTTTCATATTTGTATCTTACTTCTAGCCTGAGTTATCAATTTATGTAATCAGGGATAGTCTTTTCAGACAACCTGTATATCCTCAGTTTACAATAAAATAGTAAGTGGTAATTGCTGCTACATGATGGATGGCTGACTGATCCTACAAACACACAGCTGCAGCAGGGCAGCAAGGAGAGCTCCAGTGGAGGTCTCCCCACAGCACAGTAGTGAGTGGCTAGTGACTGTCGCCAAGTTCACAAATAACAGCACACTGGCTGGAACACTCCCACAGGGTGTATTTTAGTATAGTACTTTGGAGAGTGCTCACAACGATAACAGAGGTACATGCACAAGGAGTACATAATATTGGGGTAAAAAATAAAGTGTATATAATTTTATAGAGGGCTAATCTATTACATAGAGTAGTATTTAAATAGGTAAAATACGTGTTAAGTTTTTCTCTAGATAGCATTCCCCATCTTAAGCTATTAGGTGTATAGATGAATCCATAAACTACAGTTCTTATTTAAGCCTACTGACATTCATAGGGCTCAAAGGCCATAGAACTGATAGAAAGTGTTTGACGTGACATTTGACATGGCCCCCTTACAAAATAAATTTTAAGCTATTGGTGGGTGTCCATGCCGTGGGAATAATTATTCTGTTACAATTGAAAATGGGGAGGGGGAAATAGAACTTGGTGGGGTGACAGTCATCATAGAGTTATGACATGGAATATAACTGGCTGCTATCTATGACGGTAACAACTGGCTAAATATTGACACAACTCAGGTGTCAAAGACTTGAAGGATTCTGTTAGTAAACACGCTATTTTGCACTGGCTGTACTCAAATGGATATATAGGTGTAAACAGAAGTAATCACTAATATAGATGCAAATGTTAAGTTTGTATGCTTGTAGCTAAAAAGGGGTTAGCTGGACAAGTGACACAACATGATAACGTAGGTAAAATTCAGGCTGATATGTTGGCAGCAACAGGAAACTGTATCTATATATTTTGAACATCAATGGCTCACTTTCAATACACGAAACACTATGAATATATACAGTAAATGCACTCAAGGCTCCATGCAGCAATGTACCGTGTGCACAGCAAAATACATAGGCAATAGGCAAATAATTACTGATCTCTATACATTACAAACCCACAGTGCATGAGTGGGAGGAGTCCAACATGAGCTTTTATTCTATAGTCTTCATTCGTTTCTAAGACTTCCATTCGGTCTTGGTTAAACATTTTTCATCGATACTTCCGATCTCGCCTTCCCCTTTGATCTGCATTACTGTTCGCTTGGGTGGCTGGTAATAACGGGGTGGGCATCTCCTACCTCTGCTGGCACAACAGTTGGTGAGAAAACGTTTTCCTTATCATTTTGACTCGGATTGTTGGCTTTGGGATTGTTTTGGTTGCTACTTCTCCTCTTTCTGTAAGTATTAGGACCCTAGCATGGCTTCTTCAGAGGTTGAGCGGAGATGGCTGCATTCATCCCACTTGTGTTTTTCTGATTTGGCTGGTTTCTGGGTACAATGCCGCGACCTGAACTTCGTGGGCCTTGTATGCACGGACAGTGTCTCCTCATAAGGTCGAACTGATAGGATCTCAGTTAATAAGGAGCTGTGCAATGTTGAGGGACATGACTGGTCTGGGCACATCGGTGTCAGTTTCCCACTTCAGCAAACACATGGCGTAGCTCAGTTCTCCATGGGGATGGGGCCACAAATCTAGAAGCCTCATTCTATAGAAAGGCAACTCTGACAGCTTCATCCAGTGAAGGGAGGAGCCGACCTTGTAACGTTTTTTATAGAAGTGTAACTTTCTTTTAAAAAATTGTGTGTTTGTTTGCCAGTGAATATGAAATGTGTAATGTTTGTGTTATGCAAATTTACTGTGTGCTGTGTTGTTGAGCAAATGGTGTGCTTAATCAGATTTACTGTAATCCGAAAAAACTAAACAACTTTATCTGGAAGACCAAAAAGCAATGCCCATAATGAAAACAATCCCTCTGAAATTTACCCAGTCTCGTGAACACTGATTTCTATGGCTCTGTACATTAAACTGACAAAATCTCCTGTGCACATAACCAATGAAATAAATTTTCCTAAGCTCTAGAGTCACAACGGATGTAATCTTGGTGTTCTGTTCTCTCCACACTAGGCATAGAAAATATTCAATCTTGGAACAACAAAGTTCAATGCCCACCATAAAATAGCTTCATACAAATAATGTCAGCAAATTCACTGATAAATGAATAACCTTGCAAATAATGCATTTGTTTCCATGAGCATCTTCCGCAGCAGCTGTTAACATCTGTTACTATAGGTTATCCCTCTTGAGCTGACTGCAGTCTAATTAAAAATAATTACACATTCTTTACATATTCTGCTCCTTCCATCCCTGCTAGCAGCGGTTGGTGTCAAAAGGCTTCATTTTACATCTGGACTTGGCAGTTTTTGGCATGCTGCAGTATTTCATGCACTGGACTACTTACAGTTCACTTTCTTAACCAGACATAAACACTGTGGCAGTGCAGAATGAGGAATCTGAAATCATTTGACAAAATAGATTCCAAAATTTAACTTCCCTGTACTAGGATAACAAAAAACATAAAAATATTATAAATTGGATGTACCTAATCAACCTGTACATTAAATATGATGGAAAAAACCTGGTTTCTACATTCAAGGGTCAGTATTGTAAAATTCAACCAAATCCACATATTGCGTTGCTGCATATTTAAAACTAAATATACAAAATTTCATTACCTTACAAATTTGGTGCCAGTTACTTTCCCTTTTAGTTACAGTACATATTCATTACTCTTCTATAATTGCCATTGTCAATGGCCAATAATTGTTAACAATCAGGATCACTTCAATTGCTAGTAATCTTATAGTCTCACAAATTAATAATACACACTTCACACTTTTATAGAAATAACTACGACCTAACATTTACTGGCACTGTGTGAGCACAAACAATATCATTCTTCACTTCATTTTATAAAAACTGTATTATGCTGCGTTCATAGACCAACAACTAAACTCTCACAGCTAGCCACGATTTTTAAGTCTTACATCCTATCTATCACAGAATGCAACAGCAACTGCTAACACATTCTGCGTGCTCCTACTGACAATCGATTCTGCCACACGGGCAACATCTTTGGTTCAGTGGTGTCAAAGATACAATATGACAACTGTTTCATATAATTTTTCATGAATTATATTACAGAATCTGGCTCTAAGTACAAATGGACCCCTCACAACCTTAACCTGAACTTCCATGTGATTGTTCATCTGTCTGATAAAGACAGATACTCTGCTTACTCTCCAAGCCCATCATTTCAAGCAGCATCTGACCCCAGTACATAGGTGCGGCATGAAACTGACCGAATTCTGTCAGCAAAAGCATTGTACTCCTCAATCGGCTTTTGCCACAAGGTAGACCGCTGAGTCAGTAGTAACTCACACCTTTTTTGCCAGAGTAGCGCTCTACTAACACACACGCCAGGGCATCAGACTTCCCTGCCTTTTTGTAACGCTTCTACAGACTCAACATAAATCATAGCATCATCTGTGAACTTCATGTGGGTGGTGTTAACCATCAGTTCGTCGGACCACGCGCATATTTTACGTGTCCTGAACATTTTGACTCCATATGTTGAAGTTTTCATTTGATTTTCCGGAAAAAGAGGGCACGAAATTCACAGCCGGAAAGTTGAGGTAAACATGAGGATGTAGTTCTGGCTGTGGTGGTTGATGTTTCTGTGGCTCAGCTCCAAGCAATTCAATTTGTTCTAGCAGTCCACCCAGCCTAGTCTCATAGTTGGCCTTGCAAGTGGTGTCAACATTGGGAAAGCTACTCAATTCTACGTCTTCAGATCCATTAGTGGCTACACTCAGTGGACAAGGATTTGCTGTTGTAACTCCTTCCAGCAGTATAACAGTTGGGGATTCTGGCTCACTTTTGAAAAACAGTTAAAATAATAAATATTAAAATATTAAATTTTAACCATTGAATATGAGGTTCTTGAATTAAAAAGACTGTTTGAAAAATCACTAAAAGTATTTAACAAATGAAAAAGCAGTATAAACAGTTTTTGTTGAATTTCTGTTCCAAGTTTAATAAATAAATCGGTTAAAATTCACAAAATAAATTTATTCGGTATTTTTTAAATATTTTTTCATAATAACATAATTTTTCATGTGTTTACAAACAAATCTTCCACAAAACAGTCAACTTTTTGACAATACGTACCTTGAAGTTTTCGATAATAATCGTCTTTTATTAAACATTTTCTCTCTTTTTTTCAGTACAATTATGAGTATGTTTAGAATGTTCTTCAGTACTTTTTTTGCAAGTATATGTTTTATTATTCCAATTATGAATTATTTCATTTATATGTTCTACATTATTATCTCTATATTCTTTTCGTTTCTTATTTGTATGATAAATACAGCCCATTTTTAGGGTAAATTTTATTTTCGTTTTTTATGTCATTATTAATTTCTTTGTTGTTGTTGTTGTGGTATTCAGTCCCGAGACTTGTTAGATGCAGCTCTCCATGCCACTCTATCCTGTGTAAGCCTTTTCATCTCCAGACAACTAAAGCAACCTACATCTTTCTGAATCTGCTTAGAGTATTCATTTCTTGGCCTCCCTCTACTATTTTTACCCTCCACACTGCCCGCCAATACTAAATTGGTGATCCCTTGATGCCTCAGAACGTGTCCTACCAACCGATCCCTTCTTGTAGTCAAGTTGTGCCACAAATTCCTCTTCTCCTCAATTCTGTTCGGTACCTCCTGGATAGTTAAGTGATCTACACATGTAATCTTCAGCATTATTCTGTAGCACCACATTTCGAAAACTTCTATTCTCTTCCTGTCTAAACTGTTTATTGTCCATATTTGACTTCCATACATGGCTACACTGTATACAAATACTCTCAGAAAAGACTTCCTGACACTTAAATCTATACCCGATGTTAATCAATTTCTATTCTTCAGAAACGCTTTCCCATGCCATAGCCAGTCTAGATTTTTTATAATTTTTACTTCGATCATCATCAGTTATTCGACTCCCCAAATAACAAAACTCATTTATTACTTTAAGTGTCTCATTTCCTAATCTAATACCATCAGCATCACTTGATTTAACTCGACAACATTCCATTATCCTCGTTTTGCTTTTGTTGATATTCATCTTATACCCTCCTTTCAAGACGCTGGCCATTCTGTTCAACTGCTCTTCCAGGTCCTCTGCCGTCTCTCATAGAATTACAGTGTTGCTGGCTAACCTCAAAGTTTTTATTTCTTCTACATGGATTTTAATTCCTACTCCAAATTTTTCTTTTGTTCCCTTTACTGTTTGCTCAATGTACAGATTGAATAACATTGAGGATAAGCTACAGCTCCGCCTTAATCCCTTCTCGACCACTGCTTCCCTTTCATGCCCGAGACTCTTATAACTGCCATTTGGTTTCTGTACAAATTGTAAATAGCCTTTCGCTCCCTGTATTTCACTCCTACCACCTTCAGAATTTGAAAGAGTGTATTCCAGTCAAAAGCTTTCTCTGAGTCTACAAATGCTAGAAACGTAGGTTTGCCTTTCCTTCGGGTTAGTATTGTCTCCCATTTTCCAACATTTCTATCGAATTGAAACTGGTCTTCCCTGAGATCGGCTTCTACCAGTTTTTACATTTCTCTGTAAAGAATTCATGTTAGTATTTTGCAGCCAAGACTTATTGAAATGATAGTCCAGTAATTTTCACACCTGACAACATCTGCTTTCTTTGGGATTGTTATTATTATGTTCTTCTTGAAGTCTGAGGGTACTTCGCCTGTCTCATACATCTTGTTCACCGGATGGTAGAGTTTTGTCGGGGCTGTCAGTAGTTCAAATGGCATGTTATCTACTCCCTGGGCCTTTTTTTTTTACATAGGGCTTTCAGGCCTTTGTCAAATTCTTCACACAGTATCATATCTCCCGTCTCATCTTCATCTACATCCTCTTCTGTTTCCATAATACTGCCTTCAAGTACATCGCCCTTGTATAAACACTCTATATAGTCCTTCCACCTTTCTGCTTTCCCTTATTTGCTTCGGGCTGGTTTTCCATCTGAGCTCTTTATATTCATACAGGTGTTGCTCTTTTCTCCAAAGGTTTCTTTAATTTTCCTGCAGGCAATATCTATCTGACCACAAGTGATATATGCCTCTATATCCTTACATTTGTGCTCTAGCCGTCCTTGCTTAGCCGTTTTGCACTTCCTATCAATCTCATTTTTGAGATGTTTATATTCCTTTTCGCCTGCTTCATTTACTGCATTTTTATATTTTCTCTTTTCATCAATTAAATTCAATCTCAAGGATTTCTACTATCCCTCGTCTTTTTAACTACTTGATCCTCTGCTGCCTTCACTATTTCATCTCTTAAGGCTATCCATTCTTCTTCTACTGTATTTCATTCCTCTGTACTTGTCAAGCGTTTGCTAATGCACTCTCTGAAACTCTGTACGACCTCTGGTTCTTTCAGTTTATGCAGGTCCCATCTCGTTAAATTCCCACCTTCTTGCAATTCCTTCAGTTTTAATCCACAGTTCATAACCAGTAGATTGTGGCCAGAGTCCATAGCTGCCCATGGAAATGTCTTACGATTCAAACCCTGGTTCCTAAATTTCTTTCTTACCATTGTATAATCTATCTGAAAACTTCCAGTGTCTCCAGGCCTCTTCCACGTATACAACCTTCTTTCATTATTTTTAAAACAAGTGTTAGCTATGATTAAGTTAAACTCTGTGCAAAATTCTATCGGGCAGCTTCCTCTTTCATTCCTTACACTCAGTCCATAATCACCAACTACTTTTCCTTTTCTTCCTTTTCCTACTATCGAATTTCAGCCCGCAATGATTGTTAAATTTTCGTCTCCCTCAACTATCTGAATAATTTCATTTATCGCATCATACATTTCGTCAAGCTTCTTGTCTGTCTTGGCTACAATAATGCGTCCACTATGCTGTTTGTAGTGGCTTATCTGCGCTCCTATTTTTTTATTCGTTATTAAACCTACTCGTGCATGACCCCTATTTGATTTTGTATTTATAGCTCTGTATTCCTCCTGCCACCGAATCTCGCTAATTCCTAATATATATAACTTTAATCTACCCATTTCCCTTTTTAAATTTTCTAACCTACCTGCCTGATTAAGGGATCAGACATTCAAAGCTCTGATCTGTAGAATGTCAATTTTGTTTCTCCTGATAGCGACGTCCTGTGTAACACTATGTGATTGCCTTATCATTTTAAATCATTCACTAATCGAGCAGTCGCTCGGCAACAGCTACACATAGCAAATAATGTTGCGAGAATGTAAAGGGTAAACGGCCCGTGACGTAACTTGTTTATTGTCGAAGCGCCGTCAGAGATGCAGTGAGTTAACGACTTTGAAAACGGCGGCGCGAAAAACGGACAGAAGAAGAACACTTTTACACATTATTCTGATGTACGAGATATTCTCGATTAACAGTTACTCAGTTACTCATTTTTTCTTCTTCTCTTGTCTCTTGTGTCGGACGCGCATGTCTTGCCGCCGTATTATTATTGTTAAAAATAATACTGTTTTAGTGTAAAGTAAAAGAGCAATACTAAAAGTGCAATACTGCACACCAGTAGATTTATTTGGCGACGTGTATGTGAAAACGTGAAAGGAATTATTTTCATTACGAGAAGAGAAGTATCAGTCAAAATGGCATCCATGTTAAATCCTTCATTGCAGTGTAAGTTCATCTATTAATTGCCATAAATTCAGAGTTAAATGGAACTGGTGTATGGACTATTTATTTAGTATAGAATCTATGTTTCACTCCTTCATGGAGTTATTTAATTTTCTTTATGTTTCTGCCAAATAGAGAGTTCACAGTCACGAATTCTTTTGTCGAAATCGGACGGAAGTTGCATGCGGCGAAATATTTTCTCCGCGCCATATTCTACTGGTAAACGCATGAAAAACTACGGTCCCTTGGGAAATTCATGTTGAGCTATCCAAAAATAATTATATTTTGAATACACATTTACTCTCCTCTGCAATGCAACTTCCGACTGATCAGACGATCCAACAAGAAACAGCCGCACACGGTCGGCGTTCGCAAATATATTTCCACCGCTGTTACAGCACAAAAGTAAACATATTGTTATAATTAGCGACTACGAATGCGAACATTTATAACTGTATGTTTCTGTATACACATTACGTAAACATATCGTTATAATTGGCGCCCGAACAGGGACGCGAATTAAAAAAACTCAAAGGAATAAAAATGTATATAAGATACGCATTGTGGAAATATTCATAAAGAATTATAGCTAATCTTGTGCTTTTTATTTGTTACATGGTATCAGACACCATCCAATGAAATTTCCATTGCGCGAAAGAAACGAGATTTCAGAGAAAATTACGGAAGAGAGACATTTTTTTTGGAACAGAATTTGTGCGAAAAATCTAGTTGGAACGCCCGATGCAGTCATCAACAACGTAAGCTAAAATTTCGTTAGCCGTAGCCAAGCTTCCTTAATTTCATCCGACATTAATCAATTTGTGACGATCTTTAGTAGTTGCAGTAAAAATTTGCTTTGAATTCAGTAGATTGCATTTAGTAGATTGGTAATTTCTTTAAGTACTGTTTAAATTGCATTGTTGTGTATTGCATATCACTTGTTTTTAAATGTCCGCTGCCTGTTCACGGAGCTGACCAGTTTTCATTTATTTTGACCAGTGTGCAGCTATACTTTCTTTACGGTCCAGAATAGTCTCTTGTTCTCGTGACGTGCAACTCCCGACATTCCGATCTAGTGACGTAGCAGTGACAACCGACGCGCAACCGATAGATTACATCTCTATCGACAGCTGACAGCCGTAGCTCAAACGAACTTCATTGACTTACTGTTTGTAAATAAGTGAGCTATGGCAGACGATATAATGTCATCACTATATTCAAATGAACAGAATGAAACGAGTGAAGTGTCGCGTCGTTTACGGTACCGCAGGATAATTAGTAGGGCTGAGACACCAATCGAAACAATTGTAGAAAGCGAAGTGGGAAATCTTATGGACTTTGGTGCCTCACACCATAATGTTACCGGTACTGAACTAGACAATGCCAGTATAGTTTCTGCCACTAGTACTCGTAGCCATATACGGGTTACAAGGGAGGCAGGTGAAAGCAATTCAGGGGTAGTGACAGACGATGTATTCGAACAGCTACTGAGTCAGATAAGTCAGATGATGCAGGACGGAAATCGCTAAGTGGTGAAATCCATTAAAATGATTTGAATGACGAAAATAGTCAAATGAAAGAGGAAAATAGACAAATGTTTGAATATAAACTTTCTACAGTAAGCGGAGAAATAAAAACTGCCAGAGAAAACGTAACCAAAGAAGTAGCAAAGCAAGTTAAGGATGCTGTTTCTCAAATGCGAAGTGGAATAATTTTCGAACTGAATGACACTTTAGCTACCATGCAAAGCGAGACAGCTGACATCCGAAACGCAACCAAGTATCTTGACTCCATCGTAACCACGGTTAATCACAGATTAGACAGAGTAACTACGCAGGTAGAAAAACTAACCGAGGGAATGTCAAACTTGACTCTGGAATCTGAAACGAAAGTAAAGGAGAGGCTAGATAGTCATGAGAGAGAATTTAGAGAAAAGTATGAGAACTGGATTGCTGGAAAGGACAAATTTGTCGAAAATAAAATTAACAAAGACCTAGTAGAGACTGTGAAAGCAACCACTTTTGGTATCTTGTCAGCTCCTGGAAGCTCCGGAGATACCGTAATGTCTGAACTCGGTAGCATTAGGCGTACCCTTCAGCAAGAATTACCAAATTGGAAGCAAGAGGTAACGGAACAACTAAATAACCTGAAGGCACAAGTGGGTACTAGTTCCCGAACATAGAGACCGAATTACCCTAACTCTTTAGCCTCAGAGGAAGAAGATGAATTGTTTCGGCAATTTCGAATACCTGTTGTATCTAATGAACACTCTTCACCACCACATATTCCAGTTAGTCACCGAAACCAAGAATCTCACTCAGTAGTACAAATGATGAAGGAAGAAAGCATGACAAAGCATCGAGTTTTTCAAACCTTTAACACGGAAAAACGAAATATCCACCCAATTGTTTTTGTTCGTGGATTCTCTGGCATTTTTCCAAATTCGTGGACTGATAGACAGCGTATCCAATTTGTTACCGGATACATAGGTGGCGAATCGGCAATATGGGGAACCGAAATGGTTGATAAGTGTCGAACGTATGAGGAGTTTGAGCACTGTTTCCTCAGTAAATTTTGGAGCGAAGGTGTTCAGAAGCGCCTTCGTAAAGAAATCTATAATGCAGAACAATTTGACCTAGGAATAGTAGCCTGAGAAAGTACTTCGAAAAATTTCTTGGCAGAATCAGGTATTGGGATACCCCTATTAATAGTAAAGATGTAATTATGATTCTCAAGTCTAAATCACCCATATCGATTCGTGAAAAGCTGATAGCCATACCAGATGATGATCCAGATACCTTTCTGTCGATATTAGATTCCCTAGACCTGACCTATGAGAACATGAGAGCTAACAAACCGCGGGATACTCCGCACAGAGCTTGGCCACAAAATTACGAGAGTAACGGCTATGAAAAGCCAGGGAACGGTTACAAAAATAGTAACGATTGGCAAAACGGAAATAAAGGCAATGGGTATCCGTACAAAAAGAATAGACATAATCAACACAACCGATTCAATCCCGTGTATAACACGACTGGTAACCAGTACGGCAATCAACCGTACAAGCAGAAGTTTTGAAATGGATTCAGACAAAAAGGTTGGCAACAGCAGAGCGGATCGCAATGGAATGCACCGTACTCGCGCGGCCATCATTCAGATTACGGGCAGCAACAAACAGCTGATAACGCCCACTCAATACCAACACAACTCCGCGCCTAGAAAAAATCAAGCGCAGGGAATGTACAGAAACACGCAGTTTACCGGCAAGCCACAGTGTGAAGGTGGATTTCACCGTAACAATTCCGGAAATCGTAATAGAAATTAAAATCAACAGACCCCGCGAAGGCAGTACAATCCCCCTGTATTTTTCGCAAACGCGGAAGACAGTAACACGTATTGGACACCAGAACAAACACAACAACATTTTGACACAAGGTTTGTGTTCTCATAATGTCAGTTGGTCGAACTTTCTAATGATGAAGGCCAATCAAAACCACACAAACAGGAAAACTAAGTTCAGCATCTGAAAGCTCCCTAAGTGATCCTGTGAGACAGAATGGGGGCTACCACTTCGACGGAGAGACTAACCATGACGTACTTGTACTGAGATACAATGACGGGATTGACATGAGACAAGAATTATTACAAGAGAAAGAGACGACTGACGGTGATGAACCGATAGATGACCAAGTGCAAGCTATGACAAAACTTCCTATAGCCGGAATTTTGACGACTTTAATCCTAGATACAGGTGCAAATATTAATGCTATGTCCTTATGTTTCCTTAAGCAAATTAGTACATTAATTAAAATTCCAACATTACCCGTCCAAGGATGTTCAATAACAGAAGCCATCGGCTCCCAGACACAAAAGGTCAGTATACAAGCTTGGGTACCACTGCAGATTCAATCAATACCCATCAAATGTATTTTCCTCGTTGTCAAGTTTTTGGCAGTGGCATGTCTCTTAGGAATTGATTTTATACGACGATATAGAGCCCGAATAGATCTTTATACAGGCATTTGCACACTGTTAGTTCAGCAGACAGAAGTTGCACTGGAGTTAGTGAAAGAAAGAGTAAAAAACTTTGGCACCTGTAATAGCATTAGATTACAAAAGATAGGCAGAAAACCTCCTTGTCGTAATCATTTCAGTTTGTTTTATGGTAACTGTGATACATTTAATGATACAATAACAGTCAGTGACTTACCCTCTCAGCAGGAAATAACCAGTAAGACTACAGAATCAACAGCGTTATCCGAACATCAGCGACAGGAACTATTCAATTTGTTGTCACACTATATCAACGTGTTTTCAAAACGACCCAGTATTATAAAACACTATGAATATACTATGGAAGTGGTGCCGCACAAAACTTTCTGTCGCACGACATATCCCATACCGTATGCATGAAGGGAATCAGTTCGTAATGAAATTAAGAAAATGCCGAACTGGAAGTCATAGAGTATTCATCTCTGCCCTAGATCATGTTCTTGGTCCAGATCTTATTGATGAAGTCACTCTCTGCGTTGATGATCTTTTAATTGCCACTAAAACCTGGGAAGGCCACGTTGAACTAATACAGAGAGTCACTGCCAACTTGCAAAAGTCACACTTTGGTAGAGCCGAAATCAAATTCTTAGGACATGTCATTTCATCTGACAGAATCCGTCCTGATCCGGCTAAGCTAAGTGCAATTAAAAATTTTCCTATCCCATCTTCAATGCCTCGAGATGACTGGGTGTTTGTGTTGTCCTCATCATTTCATCATCATCCAGGAAAGTGGCGAAATTGGACTGAGCAAAGATTGGATAATTGTACGGGCGCTGATAACCACGCCGTTGAGCGCCCCACAACCCCAACATCATCATCATCATCACCCCATCTTCAAAACGGCAACTTGAAGGTTATCTTGGACTTGCTTCATTCTTCAGAAGATTTTTACCAAAGCTAGTAATGAACAACCCTGATTTATTGAAATTGTTAAAGAAAAATACTCAGTGGAATTGGACTGACGACTGTCAAAAGGCATTCCTTGATATCAAAGAAGCTTTGTTAAATAGCAACATTCTTTATCATCCAGATATGGAAAAGGAATTTATGTGTCATCTGAAGCAAGTTTTCAGGGGTTAGGCGCATGTCTCTTCCAGATCCATGAAGCCAATGGAAAACCAGACATCAGAGTAATTAGTTTTGCTAGTAGGGTTGTTACAGAAACTGAAAGATCCTATTCTGTTACTGAATTGGAAGCTCTTACAGTAGTTTGGGCTTTCAAGGGATTCAACTACTACATCAATGGCAAGAAAATCAAAGTCTATTCTAATCATCAGGCTCTTAGTTTTCTTCTGATGTGTAAACTCCTACACCCTCGCTTAATGAGGTGATATCTTTACTTACGGGAATATGACTTCGAAATAACCTATATAAAAGGCAAAGATAACATTACTGCGGATGATCTATCTCGCATGCCTGAAGGCTCTTTGGACAGAACTGAACTTTTGGAACAAATGCAAATTACAGAATTCTTTTGATGAAGGATCCAATACATTGGAAATATTTTCTTGATCGTTGTAACCAGATTGTCCAATTGCAGGAAACTGATCCAAAATGGAGAGGTGTGAAACAGATCCTCGAAACTAATCCTACCCATCGCATGTGCGAGTATTACAAATTGCATAATCAAGTTCTTTTCCACCGAACATCATTGTCATCAGAAAATTGGCTAGTATGCATTCTGCAGGAATATGTAGAACACTTACTCTGGTATACACATATTTCGTGGGGACACTTTGGTCCAGAAAAGTGTAAGCGAAAAATAGCAAAGTACTGCTGCATCCCTAACCTTCATAGCAGAATTCACAAACTCTTGAAACACTGTATCATTTGTCAAAAGGCAAAACCTTTTAATCTTTCGAATATACTGCCTTTGAATCCTATTATCATAGAGAAACCTAGACAAATCCTAGGCATAGATTTGGCAGGACCCCTCCCACGAGGTCGTGGAGGGCTAAGGTACCTTGTAGCTGTCATTGATCTATTTACCAAACATTTGAGATTGTACGCTATGATATCTGCGAACACTCAACTAATCATCAATCGTTTAGAACGTGACAACTTTCCTAGATTCGGAAAACCCGAATGAATTCTCTCAGACAATGGGTCTAACTTTGTCTGCAAAAGATGGAGACTTTTCCTTGTTAGTTATCAAATTAGGCAAATCCTTATCTCCAAGTTTAGACCGCAGTCGAACCCGACTGAGCGGGTGTTCAAAGAGTTTAATCGTTTTATTCGTACTTATACACCAAATCAGCAGACTTGCTGGGTTGACTTTGTGTCACCTTTCGAGGAAATTGTGAATACCACACCTGTCTACTGGTTTCACTCCGAGTGAGTTGATGTCTTCTGACCAAGAGAAAAACGAATGGGTCAATTCAATTCCTAAGTGTAACAACACAAGCGCTAGTTTAGACACCAGAATAAGACAAGCTCTAATAATGTTGACCACCCAAGCCAATTTACGCAAGAAGGCGTATGACAAATATATTAATAAGGTGTTAACTTATAAAGTAGGTGAAAAGGTCTTGCTAAAAACACACTTTAAACCATCGTTGCTCTTACACAAAAATCGAAAATGGCAAAGTCTTTTTGAGGGACCTTACGAGATCCTTTGTATACCGCACACAGGATTTCCGATCCCGCAAATGGAAAAATAAAAGGGTTATACCATCACTCTGATCTTAAAAAGTATCATGCTACAGAATAAGTCAAAAGAAAAGCTTTATAATGGCAAGAGAAGGTTAGCCGCTAGTGACTGAGTGACAACTGATCTGACTTCGTTAAAAAAAAAAAAAAAAATTCTAAGAATAAATTACAAGACAGTGAGTCTATCATGCTATACAGCAGAGAATTTAAAATATGTTATCTTGAGCCATAATTTAAGTACAGACAAGCTGATAATTGAAAAAAAAATCTTGTTTAACAAAGAAAGTGATCAACTCCGAGAACTCTAGTTTTAAGATTTAGGTTTAAGGAGATCATGTTTAAGAGATAAAAATGAAATATAAAGCGAAGGATCTGCCTAACAAGCCGGCTTCTGCGATATGAAATGGTAAAGAAGTGAAAATAAAACATAGTATGCAAGAAATTTTTTTAAGTTCCAGGAGCAATGATCGAGGAACGAAATTTATATTCGTCAAAGACAAGGGTCGCTTGACAATTATTGGTTCCTGATCCCACTAAAAAGGAAAACAAGTAACTAGTTTCTATGTCAGCTGTGTCTAGATTAAGTTCTAGTGTACATAGAAATCTGGAACAGGTTCATCTCTGCATTAAAATAACGTAATATTTACGAAGCATGTGAGTTACTTGTAAGTACCAATATGACCACGAAAGCGGTATCCTTCAGCTAGATAAGCAAAGTAGCATTAATTGTAATTGCAATACGCAGGTTAGATACATTCAAAGCCATAAGTGAAATAAATACCACGTATAAGAGCGTAAGTGACAAGGACAAAGCAATGATGACTTAATGTCATATATAGAGGTCAATGCAGTGTAGCGCAAGCAGGCGTCAACGCGAGATTAAAATGACAATGAAACCGCCGGCAAAACAAAGCAGCTAGTTCTTAATTGGAGCGCGTACGCAGACGTACGGCGCAAAGGAAAATTAATTTCTAAGTCATAAGGAACAAGGAGTTGTTTGCAAGATTTCTTCTTCTATATACTATTATAGCTATGTCTTTCTTCTGAATTTGTGTAAATATCCTAACCCGCCTAAACCTGTCCCGTAGACGTGACGTCACAGATTGAGAAATGCGTTTGACGTGGAAGGCTGGTTTGGCATACAATTTTCAAAAGGAAACGCGTGACCGAAATCGGGAAAAGCTAGTTTTGAAATGTCTTTATTTTTCCTTTTAGTCAGTCCGAGACGCAAACCGAGATCGCGATTATGAATTTGAATATTTTCTTGAATGGTGTTCTGTTCTCATGTGAGAGGGCGATCAAATGTGACTGATTGATCCTCACATCTACTAAAAAGAAAATTTTTGTTGAAATGACAGTGATAACTTTAATGAATCTAATGAATAGAAAGAACGATTCAAATGAATAATAATTGCTAACAGATCGGAGAAACGAATGTATTGTGACTGTGAACTAAAAGCATAATTATTCTTAGAGAAAGATGATGAACAATGTAAAAAGAAATGTTGAGGTAGTTACCAACAAAGCAACAGAAATTGAAATCGACATGAGAATCGAAGCTCTCAATTAGCAAGCTTCAAAGTGAGACAAACTATTTGATTATAAACTGTAAACAATTTGTGTACATAGTAGTGTATAAGTGAAGCTTAAAATGGTGTGGAAGTCTGCCAGACACGAAGTAATGCGTCGTTGTTATAAGTAAGTGATAATTTCATTCATGATGAAGATAAAAAGTGTTAAACGTGCAGATAGGCCGACGGACAGTGATAGTCCGGTTGTGTAACCGAAGGCGGTGATGTGATTAAGTGCAGTGCATCGGAAACTAAGTGTAAGTGTTAGCTGCTTTGCAAAGTGCGAACGCTAGCCTACCTTAAAATCTTCAAAAGCGGCTGGAAAATATGGAGACAGGGATGGTTTCAATGGAGTCTCTGTCCCTGGTAATCCTCGTCCCTCCGGACCAGCTCAGCAAACCACAAAATACCATAACATCATCGACGCAACGTGTTCACTGAACCGTGCGCGAAAAAGCTGAAATACCGCGTGGAGGCTAGTGAACGCCTCGAGTTGAGATTCAGCTCTAACAATCAGCCTGTGCCAACGTCCATCGACGCAACAAACGCGTTAAATTTAAAGTTATGTACCAGCACAGCACTCCCGCTGCAGTTCGACGAAATGGACTTTCCATGAAAGCCGCTCCCAAAATAAAAGACTCTCTTATATGAGTTCACAACATATCACATACTATGCTAATGTTATATCCCGTGAATGAAATGCGAACAGTCAAACCAGACGCAAATAGCGACAAAGTCAAATTCCTATGAATCCCAAGTCCTAAAATTAGATTTAAGCTTAGTTCTTACACTAATGGGTATTTATATTTTTTGTTACATGTAACGTTTGTACCTAACGTGCGAGCGAGACTCGCCGACCAGAGCTGATGAAAAGTATTCTACTCGGAGAACGCAAAGTAGCGATCCAACTTCTCAAGGGAGCTATGGAGAATGGACACATGTGAGAAATTCCATGTGTGAGAATTATATGTGTATAAAAATAGACATGTGTGAGAAATTCCATGTGTGAGAATTATGTGTGTATAAAAAGATGAATGCTATGTGTTTTCTTTCAGGAGCAAAGAGCCTATGAGCTCTGGACAATAACTTGAGGCCACAAAGATGGTCGTTATGAACTCTGTAAAAAAAAAAAGGACTGTAATGAGTATAATGTATAATCTCCATTGTAAACTTCGTAGATTTACTGTCTTAGTTTATAATTTTTTTTGTATCTTTACCTTAAGAATTGTCTTTGTCTTTGAATGAGAGATCACCATATTTGTGTAATCCATAAACCATGGACCTTGCCGTTGGTGGGGAGGCTTGCGTGCCTCAACGATACAGATAGCCGTACCATAGGTGCAACCACAACAGAGGGGTATCTGTTGAGAGGCCAGACAAACGTGTGGTTCCTGAAGAGGGGCAGCAGCCTTTTCAGTAGTTGCATAATTGACTGATCTGGCCTTGTAACACTAACCAAAATGGCCTTGCTGTTCTGGTACTGCGAACGGCTGAAAGGAAGGGGAAACTACAGCCGTAATTTTTCCCGAGGGCATGCAGCTTTACTGTATGATTAAATGATGATGGCGTCCTCTTGGGTAAAATATGCCGGATGTAAAATAGTCCCCCATTTGGATCTCCGAGCGTGGACTACTCAAGAGGACGTCGTTATCAGGAGAAAGAATGCTGGTGTTCTAAGGATCGGATTGTGGAATGGCCTTAATCGGGCAGGTAGGTTAGACAATTTAAAAAGGGACATGGATAAGTTAAAGTTAGATATAGTGGGAATTAGTGAAGTTCGGTGGCAGGAGGAACAAGACTTTTCGTCAGGTGAATACAGGGTTATAAATACAAAATCAAATAGGGGTAATGCAGGAGTAGGTTTAATAATGAATAAAAAAAGTAGGAGTATGGGTAAGCTGCTACAAACAGCATAGCGAACGCATTATTGTGGTCAACATAGACACGAAGCCCACAACTACTACAGTAGTACAAGTTTATTTGCCAACTAGCTCTGCAGATGACGAAGAAATTGTTGAAATGTATGAGGATATAAAATAAATTATTCAGGTAGTGAAGGGAGACGAAAATTTAATAGTCATGGGTGACTGGAATTCGAGAGTAGGAAAAGGGAGAGAAGGAAACATAGTAGGTGATTATGGACTGGGGCTAAGAAATGAAAGAGGAAGCCGCCTGGTAGAATTTTGTGCAGAGCATAACTTAATCATAACTAACACTTGGTTCAAGAATCATGAAAGAAGGTTGTATACAAGGAATAACCCTGGAGATACTAATAGGTATCAGATAGATTATATAATGATAAGACAGAGATT
Organism: Schistocerca serialis cubense; assembly: GCF_023864345.2. Taxonomy (NCBI): domain Eukaryota; kingdom Metazoa; phylum Arthropoda; class Insecta; order Orthoptera; family Acrididae; genus Schistocerca; species Schistocerca serialis. The sequence goes on along the minus strand of NC_064647.1, from coordinate 161,518,454 downwards.
TAGGAACCAGGTTTACAATTGTAGGACATTTTCAGGGGCAGATATGGACTCTGATCACAATCTATTGGATATGAACTGTAGATTAAAACTGAAGAAACTGCAAAAAGGTGGGAATTCAATGACATCAGACCTGGATAAACTAAAAGAACCAGAGGTTGTACAGAGTTTCAGGGAGAGCATAAGGAAGCAATTGAGACAGGAATGGGGGAAAGAAATACAGTAGAAGAAGAATGGGTAGCTTTGAGGGATGCAATAGTGAAGGCAGCAGAGGATCAAATAGGTAAAAAGACGAGGGCCAGTAGAAACCCTTGGGTAACAGAAGAAATATTGAATTTAACTGATGAAAAGAGAGAATATAAAAATGCAGTAAATGAAGCAGGCAAAAAGGAATACAAACGTCTCAAAAATGAGATCGACAGGAAGTGCAAAATGGCTAAGCAGGGATGGCTAGAGGACAAATGTAAGGATGTAGAGTCTTGTCTCACCAGGGGTAAGATACATACTGCCTACAGGAAAATTAAAGAGACCTTTGGAGAAAAGAGAGCCACTTGTATGAATATCAAGAGCTCAGATGGAAATCCAGTTCTAAGCAAAGAAGGGAAAGCAGAAAGGTGGAAGGAGTATATAGAGGGTCTATACAAGGACAATGTACTTGAGGACAATATTATGGAAATGGAAGAGGATGTAGATGAGGATGAAATGGGAGATATGATACTGCGTGAAGAGTTTGACAAAGCACTGAAAGACCTGAGTCGAAACAAGGCCCTGTGAGTAGACAAAATTCCATTAGAACTACTGACGGCCTTGGGAGAGCCAGTCCTGGCAAAACTCTACCATCTGGTGAGCAAGATGTATGAAACAGGCAAAATACCCTCAGACTTCAAGAAGAATATAATAATTCCAATCCCAAAGAAAGCAGGTGTTGACAGATGTGAAAATTACCGAACTATCAGTTTAATAAGTCACAACTGCAAAATATTAACGCCAATTCTTTACAGACGAATGGAAAAACTGATAGAAGCCGACCTCAGGGAAGATCAGTTCGGATTCTGTAGAAATGTTGGAACACGTGTGGCAATACTGACCCTGCGACTTATCTTAGAAGAAAGATTAAGGAAAGGCAAACATACGTTTCTAGCATTTGTAGACTTAGAGAAAGCTTTTGCCAATGTTGACTGGAATACTCTCTTTCAAATTCTGAAGGTGGCAGGGGTAAAATACTGGGAGCGAAAGGCTATTTATAATTTGTACAGAAACCAGATGGCAGTTATGTGTCGAAGGGACACGAAAGGGAAGCAGTTGTTGGGGAGGGAGTAAGACAGGGTTGTAGCCTCTCCCCGATGTTATTCAATCTGTATATTGAGCAAGCAGTAAAGGAAGAAAAGAAAAATTCGGAGTAGGTATTAAAATCCATGGAGAAGAAATAAAAACTTTGAGGTTCGCCGATGACATTGTGATTCTGTCAGAGACAGCAAAGGACTTAGAAGAGCAGTTGAATGGAATGGACAATGTCTTGAAAGGAGGATATAAGATGAACATCAACAAAAGCAAAACGAGGATAATGGAATGTAGTCGAATTAAGTCGGGTGATGCTGAGGGAATTAGATTAGGAAATGAGACACTTAAAGTAGTAAAGGAGTTTTGTTATTTGGGGAGCAAAATAACTGATGATGGTCGAAGTAGGGAGGATATCAGAAGTAGACTGGCACTGGCAAGAAAAGCGTTTCTGAGGAAGAGAAATTTGCTAACATCAAGTATAGATTTAAGTGTCAGAACGTCTTTTCTCAGAGTATTTGTATGGAGTGTAGCCATATATGGAAGTGAAACCTGAACGATAAATAGTTGAGACAAGAAGAGAATAGAAGCTTTCGAAATGTGGCGCTACAGAAGAATGCTGAAGGTTAGATGGGTAGATCACATAACTAATGAGGAAGTATTGAATAGAATTGGGGAGAAGAGGAGCTTGTGGCACAACTTGACTAGAAGAAGGGATCGTTTAGTAGGACATGTTCTGAGACATCGAGGGATCACCAACTTAGTATTGGAGGGCAGCGTGGAGGGTAAAAATCATAGAGGGGAGACCAAGAGATGAATACACTAAGCAGATTCAGAAGGATGTAGGCTGCAGTAAGTACTGGGAGATGAAGAAGCTTGCACAGGATAGAGTAGCATGGAGAGCTGCATCAAACCAGTCTCAGGACTGATGACCACAACAACAACAATAAGAAAATGACAGGAACACTGTTTGATCAATGTAAATTTGTAAAGTACTCAATCCCATAATGTTAACGGCGACATGTGAATCTTGGTAATCTTCTTGATTTCCAAGATTCCCATGGAAGGCAATGTAACAATATGTGATTGCCTTATCACTTTAAATCATTCACTAATCGAGCAGTCGATCGGCAACAGCTACAGTTAGCAAATAATGTTGCGAGAATGTAAAAGGTGAACGATGTGTGACGTAACTTGTTTATTGTCAAAGCGCCGTCAGAGATGCAGTGAGTTAACGACTTTGAAAACGGCAGCGCGAAAACGGACAGAAGAAGAACACTTTTACACATTCTTTTGATGTACGAGATATTCTCGATTAACAGTTACTCAGTTACTCATTTTTTCTTATTCTCTTGTCTCTTGTAAGTTGTGTCGGACGCGCATGTCTTGCCGCCGTATTATTATTGATAAAAGTAATACTAATTTAGTGTAAAGTAAAAGTGCAATACTGCATAGCAGTAGATTTATTTGGCGACGTGTATGTGAAAACGTCAAAGGAATTATTTTCATTACGAGAAGAGAAGTGCGAGTCAAAACGGCATCCATGTTAAATCCTTCATTGCAGTGTAAGTTCATCTATTAATTGCCATAAATTCAGATTTAAATGGAACTGGTGTATGGACTATTTATTTAATATAGAATCTATGTCTCACTCCTTCATGGAGTTATTTAATTTTCTTTATGTTTCTGCCAAATATAAAGTCACGAATTCTTTCGTTGAAATCGGACGGAAGTTGCATGCGGCGAAATATTTTCTCCGTGCCATATTCTACTGGTAAATGCATGATAAACTACGGTCCCTTAGGAAATTCATGTTGAGATATCCAAAAATAATAATATTTTGAATAGGTATTTACTCTCCTCTGCGATGCAACTTCCGACTGATCAGACGATCCAACAAGAAACAGCCGCACATGGTCGGCGTTCGCAAATATATTTCCACCGCTGATTATAGCTATATGTTACAACACAAAAGTAATCATATTGTTATAATTAGCGATTACGACTGGGACATTTATAACTGTATGTTTATGTATACACATTCCGTAAACATATCGTTATACCTCCTGAGTAGTCCTCGCTCGGAGATCCGAATGGGGGACTATTTTACCTCTGGAATATTTTACCCAAGACGACGCAATCTTCATTTAACAATACAGTAAAGCTGTATGCCCTCGGGAAAAATTATGGCTGTAGTTTACCCTTGCTTTCAGCCGCTCGCAGTACCATCACTGCAAGGATGTTTTGGTTGATGTTACAAGGGCAGATCCATTGGTCACCCAGACTGTTGCCCCCACAACTATTGAAAGGCTGGTGCCCCTCTTCAAGAACCACATATGTGTCTGTCCTCTCAACAGATACCCCTCCATTGTTGTTGCACCTACAGTATGGCTATCTGTATCACTGAGGCATGTAAAGCCCCCCCCCCCCGACCCCCCCCCCCCAAGGTCCATGGTCCTTGGAGGGAGTTTCCCTTTATAAATAAAAAATTTAATAAAATGTCACAATTAAAATTTAACAAATTTTTTAAATCTTAAAAATAATGTTACTTAAACTGCACCAATAAAATGGAACATACAACTGCTTCCAGAATGAAATTGTCACTCTGCAGTGGAGTGTGCGCTGATATGAAACTTTCTGGCAGATTAAAACTGTGTGCCCGACCGAGACTCGAATTCGGGACCTTTGCTAAGACCGAGTCTCGGTCGGGCACACAGTTTTAATCTGCCACAAAGTTTCATACAACTGCTTTTTCCTTATTTTAATTTTATATGACACTCATAACGATTTTCAAATACATCTATAAAAATGAATTTCATTAAAACCATCTCATTCAAATAACTCATATTTGAAATTTTCAAACAATAGTGACCTTACACCTTTTGTTAACTTTCATACTGATGTCAAAATACACTCTATATTCTTTAGTAAAACAGTCTTTAGAGTAATATTAAAATCAACACGAAACAAGTTTAAATTTTCAATAACAAGTGTCTTTCACATGAACGAAATTTTTATCGATCCGACTTTTGTGTGAATTATCGAATCCTAACGATTTAACATATTCTTTTATACCTCTCTTTCTCAAAGCTTTTTCATCAAGAAAGAAGTCTGGGTAATTCATTTTCAACAGTTCTTTTACTCTTCTGTTAAAATCGATTAATTTATATATTATTCAAGTAGATTGAATAAAACTTCAATTTCAAATATTTCTGTTTGCCAATTGGCAGTATATCCTTTCTTAAAAATTCCTTTTGATTTACTCATTCTTAGTTTATCTCCTGTTATATATTTAGTTTTAATATCTGGTAAATTTGTTACACAAACAGTTTTCAGTAATATTTTCTCATTTTCTTTACTTGCATCTTTTTGTTTCATTTTTATTTTTGAATGATCTGAAATATTATATTTGTGGTATCTGATACAACTGAACATTTATTCCCATATAAAACACATCTACATAGGACAGCCTGCAAGCATGAAGGCTGAACTATCAACTGTTAAGAGAGACATGAAATCGTCTATATCACTAACGTCACAGGGTAATTATAATGACAAATACTAGTCACATGGAATGTTTATACACTACTGTACACTCGTATTTGCAGGGACAGAATGAGATACTACATGGTGCCCCTCCTAGTGTTGACGATATCACAGATTAAACTTCACTCATCGCCATGCAGGCGTTATCACTGCTTTCTTGGAATGTGTTATTGTGCCACTGGAACCGGTGGTTCCAGCAGGATGTGAGATACCAGTCTTCGGCGTCGTTTTCTTCTCCGAGGCGCCTGCGTCCGTAGTGTCTGGTTGCGGTTGTGCTGTGGGTATGGGGACACCTTCTGATGCTACATTCTCATCTTCTCGTTCGCCTCCTGCAGTCCTTGGTGAGTCCAATGCGTCGAAAACGCGGGCTTGAGTCGGTGTAGTGCGACGGTGGTAAGCATACCATTTATTCCAATCTGCTAATCACCAGATATGGTGGCTGCAAAGGCTTGCGTACTGCATCTCTGTATAAGAAAACGTGTATGCAGTACTCAAGATCTGCGAACACAAACGAGTGTCTCCCTTCCTGACATCTGGGCGCGATTGGTCTAACCTGGCGAATGATTCTCATAAATTAGTAGTAAAGTCTTATGCATCGACTGTATCGTATGCTGTGCTGTGCATGAATTCTCCCAGCAGATGTAGCGTTTGCCCGTACACTAGCTCTCCTGCCGTTTCTTTAACATCGCTTTTGACTGACGCCCGTAGTCTGAGGAGCACAATAGGTAGTGCCTTGGTCGAATTTTGCGTCGTGTGACATCGCGGAGCTCTTTTCAGTTGACGATGCAGGTGTTCAACTATACCATTTGATGCAGAGTGTTAGGTTGTGGTGTGTATACGCTTAATGCCTAATAATGTAGCCAATGCTCTGAAAAGGTAATCTGGTCTGCAGTAATTCGCAGTGGTACCGAAACGGGCGATCCAACCGGAAGAAATGTTTGCGCCACAGTTTCGTCTGTGATATCCCTCATGGGAAGTGCTTCAGGCCAGCTGGTAAATCAGTGTGACACAATAATCAATAATTATAGCCTTCTGAGACTGTGAGCGGGCCTACAATATCGATATGTACATGTTCGAAACGTTGATTCGGCGGCAGAAATGCGCCTACCGGTGCTCTGACATGCTTTGTGGTCTTGTTCCTCTGACACACTATGCGCTGCAATGAGATTCTCACTCCTCAGCGGAGTGTGCGTTGATATGAAACTTCGTCTGGAAGGTAGGAGACGAGATACTGGCAGAAGTAAGGCTGTGAGGACGGGGCGTGAGTCGTGCTTGGGTAGCTCAGTTGGTAGAGCACTTGCCCACATAAGGCAAAGGTCCCGAGTTCGAGTCTCAGTTCGGCACACAATTTTAATCTGCCAGTAAATTTTCATATCAGCGCACACTCTGCTGCAGAGTGAGAATCTCAATCTGGAAACAACCCCCAGGCTGTGGCTAAGCCATGTCTCCGTAATTTCGTTTCTTTCAGGAGTGCTAGTTCTGCAAGGTTCGCAGGAGAGCTTCTGTAAAGTTTGGAAGGTAGGAGACGAGGTACTGGCAGAAGTAAAGCTGTGAGGACGGGGCGTCAGTCGTGCTTGGGTAGCTCAGTTGGTAGAGCATTTGCCTGCGAAGGCAAAGGTCCTGAGTTCGAGTCTCGGTCCGGCACACAGTTTTAATCTGCCAGGAAGTTTCACACAATGCACTGTTTGACAAATGTTTTGCAGCCAGCGTGCATTCCAGGTCAGATGATACTTTGATCAATCTAATAGTACCTTATACTCGTGGACGTGCCAGATTGTGTACTGATGCAATTGCTTGTGCTCGAAAGTGTTGTGGTCCAAATGGATGTGCTTTCACTCCAGACAGGTAACAATACAATTCACCAATCACTTCAGGCATCGCGACACATTGTAATTTCAGTCATCACGGTTGTTTCAGCAAATCTTGTAACTCATTATCACGTTTCTGGGCCTGTGCGAGAGCATCAAAATCAATGGTAGCCGTTACAGCTTCAACTTATGGGCATGTGTTTGCTGTCGCGTCCGCATTTTCTACACGTGATGGCACATCCGCTGGTACATTCTGCTTGTCTGGTATATAAATAATGCAAGTGGTGAATTGGCTAGTGTAATCTAAATAGCCTAGTTACCTCGGCGATGCTTTCTCTGGTTTTACAGCCAATAATTCTGGTTTTGTTAGAAAAGTGCCTGTGATACCTATGACCTGTAATGAAGTACCAATCAGGACCGCTCATTAGTTGGTAACACAGCAGCTCATGTAGCCAGTGTGAGAAAAGTTTCAGGTAATCAGTGATAGCAGAAAATTATGGTTTGCTTTCAGTGTTGAAACTGAAATTTTTATGTCTAGAGTCTACTCATAGAGGTTAGTTTTAATCACTGTGAACAAAGTGATTGTGATTCTAGTTCTGCTGGTGATTGTTAAGTGGCATTATCTCAGATACATTGCACATCATGAAGTAGTGAACCAAAATCATCCATTTTATCATTACGCTAGAAAGTCTTCCACGCATTTGAGAGAATCTCTTGTCTATTTGAGAAAATGTTTCATCCATTTTACAAAATCTGTTGTGTGGGAAAATCCTTCATTCAGTCTTGCTGTCAGGTTTGACAATGCCTATATAATTTTTTAAACACTTGTTTGTTTTCCCACTGTGAGTGCTATGATCATTACTCCCCATACAAATAATAATTAAAAAGACTTGCAGAATTGGTACTCACAATAATCAAGAACTTACAATAGTAAATGCTGCTCCTTTTTATATAAGTCACCTATAACCTAATGAAGTTCACTGAACAGGTTCATTGCTGAAATTGAAATTTTCTAAAGAAGGTGACTGTGTAAACTGAAATTGACCTATTCACAGTTTTAAAGATGCCTGTTTCACAACAATCATATATATTTCCACAGCCAACTGTTTGCAGGCAGTTGGCTGTGTGATTCCTATGTTGCAAAATTCAATTTTCATCATTGTTAAGATAGAACCCCAAGGTACGTTTGGAACAGTAAAATCCCAACTTGGAGTGAGTATATAAAATTTAGTACAAGTATCTCTAAAATTTACGTAAATATCTGGAAATATTAAAATGTTAAATGTATTATTTAATCTTGTACATTCATCCAATTTATTGATAATAAATTTTTCCCAAACTATTTCTGCACGATTCTAAAGTTTGGCTGAAATGTTGGATTTATGAAGCCTCTAATAAAAATATTCTTTATTAGATAATTTTGTTTCTTTTGAATTTCGTTCATAATGCTTATATTTGTAAAGATAAACAACTTTTTAATTATTAGATGTAACTTTTCATATTCGACATACTTTGATATTTTTAAATTGTTCCTTTTTAAGAATAGAAAATAGTTTTCCAGTCCTTGAGGCCATAAACATTAGAGATTAGAGTCGATTAAGTTGTCACTCCATAGACCCAAAAAATGAGATTATTCTCGTGGGTGTGGAACATGTCAGAAGATATAACATAAAAACATAAAAAATTTGAATGCAATACTTACTACCTTCATCAATTGTCAGGAGATTGTCGAAATAGGTGAATACAATGCAGTAAACTGGAACAACTAATATTTTCAGAATTAACATGCTGTCAGAATGAAACAATGTTATGCACTATTAATACATTTATCATACACAAAATACCCTATCTTGACTGTTGTGACCACGTGGTGTCCAAACTAAAATCAAACAGATGTTTTTACTTAAGCTGTCTTAATAGTCTCTGTTAAGATATTCATCTATGGAGTAGAAGGAATTGCCTATCAGGAAGTCTTTCAAACTCTGTTTAAACTGTGCTCTATCCGAAACCAGGCTATTAGCAATTTATTGATAATGTGTGTTCCTGAATATTCGACCAATTTTGGGCCAAGGTAAGTGATTTTACGCCCTTGTGTAGATTGTTCTTATTGCTAGTGTTGATACTATGTATTAAACTATTGGTTGGAAACAGAGATGTATTGCTCGTGGCTAATTTCATTAAGGAATAAGTATACTGAGAAGCAGTGCTTAGAAGACAAAGTTCCTAAACAGGTTTCTACATGATGTTTTTGAATTTACACCACAAATGATTCTTTTGCACCCTAAAAACATTTGCTCGATTTGATGAGTTGCCCAAGAATATGATCCCGTATGACATAATAGAATGAAAGTAAGGAAAGTACACAAATTTATTTATATTTATATCTCATATATCTGAGATCATTCTCACAAAAGAAACATACTCGTTTGGATGCTTAAGCAATTCTGTGGTATGCCTTTACCAAATGAATTTAATGTTGAGTTGTAATCCCAGAAATTTAACACTGTCAACCACTTTGATCTTCATATGTTATACACATGCTGGAAGGAAGTCTCTTACAGGTTCTGAACTACATATTGTGGGTCTTCCCAAAGTTTAATGACAGGGTATTAGCTTTAAAACACTTGTTAATGATGAGCAGCTATTTCTAAATCTGCCAGGAAGTTTCTAAATCTATAATTGACTTGCTACCTATTGCAATGTTAGTATCCAAAAATCTTAAAGTTTATCCACATTCAACTACTTTAAAAGAAGAAATATATTTTTGTTCATTATTTGGAATAGCATTAATATTTTTACTATCTATAGCCAATTTTTTGATAAAGAAATAATGTAATAATTTGTTACATTATGAATATAAACTGGAATAAATGTATGATTTTTAAAACTAAAATTATAGCCATCATGCCTACATCCTCTGTATTTTCCACTTAAATGACAGTGATCTTTTTTCCTCCAATAGTAAATTTTTTGTCATAAAGAAACCACACCTCTCAATATCTAAAATTTATTTTCTCCTCTTTAGTCATTATTATTGGTACATTTTGGTCATATAATTTTTAATTTTTCTAGATTCTTGTTTTATCGTTGTTTGGTCATTATTGTTGGTACATTTTGTTCATATAATTTTTAATTTCTCTAGATTCTTGTTTTAACATATGAACAAAGTTTTTACGGAATCTTTACCAGGATACATCACAGATTGTCTATAATTACCATTAAAATATATTATATAATAAATAAAACAAAATATAGAAAAATTTAGAGAAGAAATTGAGACAAGTAAAGAAGGTGATTGGCATGAACTCCAAATGAAAATATCTGAAGCTGCAGACAAACTTAAGGTTTCGAAAAGCATAAAAAGAAGACATGGTGGAATGAGGGTGTGAAGAATCAGTAAGAGCTCAAAATTGGAGAAAATGGATATGTTCAAAAAAAAGAGGAAGACCTTTAACAATTTAGACAACAAAGAAAAGAAACATCAAAAATAATCTGGAAAATCAAAAGAAACTTTGAAAATTCCCAGCCTATTGAAGTAAAAGTAAATTTCACCAAAAATAATACTAGAAAATTTTACCAAACTTTTAAGCACATACTTGAAGAACATCAGGCACCAAGTATTTGTTTCAAAGATGAAAATGGCAAAATGGGATTCAATAACAAAGAAAATTGTGAAGCTTTACCAATTTTTTTGAAAAGCTGTTAAACTGTCCAGTTCCAACAGTGACACATCAAAATCTAGAAGAAGATTTCACACCAACAGAGTTAGAAATTCATGGAGCCATGAAAACACTCAAAAACAATAAAGCAAGTGGTGAAGACTCAATTACAGCAGAATTATTGAAGTGGTCAGACAAAAACTCATAAAGGATCTACAGCTGCTCTTTGAGAACATTTGGAATACTGAAAGGATTCCAGTTAGATGGAAAATAGCATTAATCCACCTACTACATAAAAAGGGAGACAAACAAAATGTCAATAATTACAGAGGAGTGTCATTTCTGCCAGTGGCATACAAAATATCGAAAATTCCAAAGGGAAGATGCTGTGCAGAACAAATTTTTAACTTAAGGTCAGTAATTCGCCATGAAATATTAACCAGCAAACCAATAACAATGTCATTTACTGATTTCAGGAAAGCATTTCATTGTATAGACAGACAAACAATAGATAAGGTCATTACAAAATTATGTGTTAAATCAAAATTAGCAAATATAATTCGTGAAACACTAACAGGTACAATATCTTAAGTCAAATTTATGGGAGAAGTATCTCAGCCATTTGAAATAAAAATTGGTAAATTGTGTTCTACAAAAATTGTAAGGATCTGGAATTTGGAGCTAAAGATCACAAAATTTAACCAATACCTCTGGGAAGGAAACAAATGGAATTGAGTTAAGGTTAACTGCTTGGCCTTTGCGGATGAATTTGCAATACTTTCAGGAAACCTCACAGAACAAATTATTCAAATAAACCTTCTGGAAAAAAATAGCAAACAGAACTGGTCTCAATCTTTCCGCTGTAAAAATAAAATTCATGACAAATATAAAAAATGCGCCAAAATTCATAGAAAAATAGAGCGAATAAATAAATTCAAATGTTTGGAGAAACTATACAACAGTATGGACTAGAAAAAACTGCACTAGATGTAAGAATTAATGAAGTGGAAAGGGCATATCGTTGGACTAAAAATATTTACAACAAGAAATGTATGTCTAGAGAAACAAAACTAAAGCACTACGCCACAGTGGTACGACCAGGATGTTTATATGGACTTGAATGTCTAATGATGAACTACACTCCTGGAAATGGAAAAAAGAACACATTGACACCGGTGTGTCAGACCCACCATACTTGCTCCGGACACTGCGAGAGGGCTGTACAAGCAATGATCACACGCACGGCACAGCGGACACACCACGAACCGCGGTGTTGGCCGTCGAATGGCGCTAGCTGCGCAGCATTTGTGCACCGCCGCCGTCAGTGTCAGCCAGTTTGCCGTGGCATACGGAGCTCCATCGCAATCTTTAACACTGGTAGCATGCCGCGACAGCGTGGACGTGAACCGTATGTGCAGTTGACGGACTTTGAGCGAGGGCGTATAGTGGGCATGCGGGAGGCCGGGTGGACGTACCGCCGAATTGCTCAACACGTGGGGCGTGAGGTCTCCACAGTACATCGATGTTGTCGCCAGTGGTCGGCGGAAGGTGCACGTGCCCGTCGACCTGGGACCGGACCGCAGCGACGCACGGATCCTACGCAGTGCCGTAGGGGACCGCACCGCCACTTCCCAGCAAATTAGGGACACTGTTGCTCCTGGGGTATCGGCGAGGACCATTCGCAACCGTCTCCATGAAGCTGGGCTACAGTCCCGCACACCGTTAGGCCGTCTTCCGCTCACGCCCCAACATCGTGCAGCCCGCCTCCAATGGTGTCGCGACAGGCGTGAATGGAGAGACGAATGGAGACGTGTCGTCTTCAGCGATGAGAGTCGCTTCTGCCTTGGTGCAAATGATGGTCGTATGCGTGTTTGGCGCCGTGCAGGTGAGCGCCACAATCAGGACTGCATACGACCGAGGCACACAGGGCCAACACCCGGCATCATGGTGTGGGGAGCGATCTCCTACACTGGCCGTACAGCACTGGTGATCGTCGAGGGGACACTGAATAGTGCACGGTACATCCAAACCGTCATCGAACTCATCGTTCTACCATTCCTAGACCGGCAAGGCAACTTGCTGTTCCAACAGGACAATGCACGTCCGCACGTATCCCGTGCCACCCAACGTGCTCTAGAAGGTGTAAGTCAACTACCCTGGCCAGCAAGATCTCCGGATCTGTCCCCCATTGAGCATGTTTGGGACTGGATGAAGCGTCGTCTCACGCGGTCTGCACGTCCAGCACGAACGCTGGTCCAACTGAGGCGCCAGGTGGAAATGGCATGGCAAGCCGTTCCACAGGACTACATCCAGCATCTCTACGATCGTCTCCATGGGAGAATAGCAGCCTGCATTGCTGCGAAAGGTGGATATACACTGTACTAGTGCCGACATTGTGCATGCTCTGTTGCCTGTGTCTATGTGCCTGTGGTTCTGTCAGTGTGATCATGTGATGTATCTGACCCCAGGAATGTGTCAATAAAGTTTCCCCTTCCTGGGACAATGAATTCACGGTGTTCTTATTTCAATTTCCAGGAGTGTATAAGATGGATTCACTAGAGATATTGGAAAAAAGTATTACTAGAAAAATAATAGGTGCAATAAAAACTACAGATGTTTTGGAAAATTAGAAGTAATGAGGAGATCTAGAAAAATATGGAGAAAATATCTGACGTAATAGCCAACCAAAGATTAACTTTTTTTGTACATCTCTACTGAATGGATGGAAACATGCTAACAAAACAAATACTCCTATATTTCTGGGAGAAGATATCAACAATAGCTTACTGAAGTAAGGAAAGATCTAGAAAGAAACAACATCAAAGAATCAGAAATAGATGAAAGAAACTGTTTTAAAAGTAAAATAATACATTTGGATGGCTTTAAAAGCAGAAGAAATCAAAAATCGGGGACAACATAGACAGAAGAAAGGAAGAGACTTCTAGGCGAGAAAATGAGGGAATAATGGAGAAACAGGAAACAACAACAAAGGAAGAAGAGCAAATGAGGTTGTTAACATGATCCTAGTTGGTCAATATAACTGTAAAAAAAATAAAAAATGAAAGATGATGTTAACTGTGTTTGATTTTATATAATAACTGAAAGAAGACAGTAAATGTTTTTGACATTTATTACTGTAAAATTGTTCAGGGTTTATGGCCTGAAACATTTTATGCTAGGTTTTTTATAACTTCTTGACATTTATCCACTAGAAGGTTTGGTGTAATGTTTTATTTCAATCTATTATCGTTATTGTTAATAGTCTCTTAAGTATTTTCGATTGATTGGCCCACCGATTTTTTGGTAATCTTTGTGTATAAATCTAGGGTAATTCTTTCACAATCATATTTTTCACTTCATCGATGTTATTGTGATTGTTTTCAATAAGGCCAATTAACTGTCGTTTATTAAGCTCAGAATTATTCTTATAAACTTTCCCTTTTCAGTAATTTCGTAAACGTTGTAACCTGTGCAATAAATCTGGGTATAAATGCATTTCATTGCGTTTCATTTATAGAAAGAATATAGATTTTTAAAAAATTAAAACATTTGTGTTTGATGTGTACATCTGAGTTTTTTCCATTTATTTATATACAAAAAATTTAAATTTTTAAAAGTTAAAACGGTTACCTAAAAACGTATCTTTGAGTTCACCTCCGAAAACCGAGTATAATAAATTAAATATAGATAAAAATTTTCAGGTAATACTCTGTTGTGAATCGTAAGTTACATACCTATACCATTCATAATGACATATGAAAGTGTATCGTTTGGTATGTTTTCATTAAAAGTGGAATTTAATTTTGTTGATGTATGCCTAGTCATTATATTGATAGATAATTTTCAGTATGATATTAAAGTTGTTAACCAATTGTTTTATTCTTTTAAAATCTCGAAAATCGTCATAATCTTTCAAAAGGTTTTCAGTACTTCAAAATTTCATAATTCTTGAGGAAAATCTTCAACTCTGGGCCAGTTTTACAATCACTTGTTAGCAGCTGATTAAACCCTATTCTCGGAATAGCGCTGGAAACGCGCTACATGAATCCCGAATAATGCTTAACTACAGAATTAACCTGGAATAAGTTAACCAGAAATTTCTGGCTGGTTAGTGAGCTGAACCATGAAGTAACTTTTTACGATGGCTGAGATGTTGATAGATTCTGACAACAATGAGGAGATATTGGCGGTATTGAACACGAAAATGAGGAAGGCGAGGAAACTAGACGTGACGCCGATTATTTAGAAGAATTCGACGATCCCGTATTTATATGCAGATTTCGCCTGTCAAAGGAAGCTGTACTTCTTCTTTTCAGTGTTGTGCGTGGGAAACTGGTGCATACGACGGACATGTGAGACAATTTCTCTGTTTTCTGAAATAATACTCTTTATTTGTTGTAAAGTGCAGCTTTTTCAATACTTCATGCCTGTTCCATCATGTTCTTCATGTAAGTTACGCATATTAAAATGACGAATCGTGACAGAATAGTCTAGTTTATGTAACATTTGTTAAAATTGCTGCAGAAGCGAAATGCACTATTTTGCTTTATTTAGGAGACAGCGACATAATATACTTAACCAAATCGAAAAACCTTGCCAACTATGTGTACAATTTGCATTAACAGCTTTTTCTGTACGAGCGAAACATCGATTTTTCGTGTTCTAAACCTTTTGACAAAACAGTATTGTCCCAGTTAAATCAATAGCAGAAAATATTGCTCCATTACGTTTTCTGTTAGGAATGCCTCTTTTGTTAACACCACAGCAGTGTCAAAAAACTCTCCACCTTTTATTGAAAACATTAGCATTATAGGCCCATTAATGCTTCAGAGTATGAAGTTTGTCTCCCACCTACCATTATTCACTGAAGCCAGTGAACTATTTGTAATTACTCGGGCTAAGTTTAACACTGCAAGTTTAAGAGGAAAGTAAGTTTATTTTAAATGATGCTTCCCAAGCTATAGAATGTATTTGTTGTTTCTCTGTTATTAGTATTATCCACATAAGCCCACCCATATTTATCATAAAATAATAGCTGTATTTGTATGCTATAAGGACAGAACAGGAATCTAGTTACCTGCATAGTTGTAGCATGTGGAAGAAGTGCTTGGAATGCTATGTTTGTAAATTTCTGTGAATATCAAGTTATTGTCAGTGTTCTCGTTTATGTCAAACTGTAGCTAGGTTACTTAAACTGAAATATCTTCTATTGTCCTTGTCTCAATTACAATTGTTATGAAATTGATAGATTTTTATGATTGTTTAAATTAACGCAAAGTTCGCTAGCACACTAATGTTCTTAGGTCACTAAGCCAAATGTGTAGCAGTACATATTTTTAACTCTTATATTCAATAGCGACAGTTACTTCCCATCTTTTAATGAATGCTTCAGAGCAAAAAACTAATCCACTGCGTAGTATTATTCCCATATACATGTAAATTATTTGTGTGTACTCAAACTAAGTTTAACATAGTAAAATTAACAGGGGAAGTACTTTTTCTTAAAAAAAAATCTATAGCAGCTAGCTGTTGTATGTTTAGTTATTAGTATTATCCACATAACTACATACATATAAAGTGATTTTCTCTGTGTGATAACATAGGTTCTTTTCATTCAGTTAACAGGAATCTTTAGTTATTGGATCTGCATAATCATAACAGTGGAAGGAGTGGCTGCAAAACATGATTTTAAATTTCTCTTGAATTGTCTCATGTTACTCTTTTTTTCTTTCAGAAATGATTGTATTCTACCCATGAACCAGCTACTACACACACTCAAATATTTTACCCCTGGTGATTTCTTTCTATCAATTGGAAACTTGTGTATGACAGTGGACAATAAACGAATGTATATGGATTAATATATTTTTATTCATAAACAATTTGCATTAATTTTTATTTTCTAATCCTGATCTTTAGCTTTCTGATCCTGTTTTAACCCATGCAGTTCTTTCTACCTTCTCTGGTTCTTGTCATGGTACTTTTGAAGCAACACCATCTGCAACTCTGTTAATTCTTTCACATTTCAGTGCAGGTATTTTTATTCTGACAGTTCTAAAGTGACATGACAAGAAAAGAAAGAAGAACACAATCATGGTCCCAGCCTTCTGGTTACTTCCACTTCTCCTCCCACATTACACACAGGTTATCAAGATATTTGCACAACCCAAAATTATGTATGAAACAATGTCTCCACCATTTATGTTGAAATACAATAACAGCAGTCTCCAGTTTAGTATGTGCCATACCTACATTTCCACCATAATATTATAAAAAAAGAGAATGGATACTTACTGTAAATGTTGGCATCTGTTTCTTTATATATACCCTCAATATAATTAATAATCGTCACATCACAGACAAATGATTTATATATGCCCAAGAACTGCAAAAGCGTTCAATAATTTAGCAACAGTATTTTCTGTAAACACTCATTGCTGCTGTAATGACTGAATCATTCTGAGACATAAATACAACAGCAAGCTAGCCAGTAACACCATTCACAGTTTACAGTCAAATTAAACTCCATGATGTCTATGTTGTCACAGTTCGTTGGAGAGACTGTGAAGACCAACTATTTCACAAAGCAGACAGCATTTCACAGTTGCTTCTATTTATGTGCCTAATTACAATTCACCATCTGTCCTAGAGCTAAGTTTCATCGAATACAAGGTGTAAAAATGTTGCATTTGAATCGAACTGAACTTGGCGTACTTCTGTTGACAACTCTATCAAATCGGGTACTTCTTGTACACAGTTTGGAACTTACACTTCACATATCGGGCGACAAGAATCAACAGCCTCTACTACCTTTCCTGTGCTTAATATTTACGTGTTTCTTCCTTTAAATAGTGATAATAAATCATTGTATGTCTGCTGTAACTGCTCTGTCGATCTATGTAAAGTCGTTTGTGAATGGAAACTGTTGAATATTTTCTCGTATACTTTATTCAGAAATCTAGGAAGATCTCTTAGTGGTCAAATAAGAAATAGCCGATGATTTAGCTAAATTCAAGATAGGAAGTTATACATATATGTACCTTACTAGTTTAGTTAAATGTTTTGCTCTAATATTTTCAATGAATGAGACTGCAACAGTTTCTGTGTTTTCTATTATACTCTTGAACTCATTCACAATATCTACCAGCCTCAAGGTATCTTCAAGCGAAAAGTTTTGCGTTCTGGAACGTTTATCACTCCATGCGATTTCTGAACACCGCTAATACATAAATATGAAATGACGTATGCAATAACGCCCAGAGTGCTCTTCAGTTGTTGCCAACTTAACTCGACATGAACGCCATTATGGGGATAACTAACCGTGCAGTAAAATGCCGATGTATACTGCATTCCGTATTACTCAGTGGTTAGCCTGTTCAAAGGTAAGCTAGCCACTGATTTATCCCGAGATTGTACAACTGGCCCTCTATCATTCTTTATATACAATTTATGTAACGTAACATGATCAAATAAAGAAGAATCAATTAACTGATTACTTTTTCGTTTCGTTTGGAAAATAACAAAACAAAAAGAAGGCATATCAAGTTCTAAAGAATTATAATAATTAGTAACATATAGATCAAATTTTCTTTTTCCACATAATTTCACAGTTTCAGTAGTTTTAGATTCAAAGAAAGATTCGGGAATTTTCGGTTTTTGCACTCTTTCTTTTTCCAGTTCAAGTGAATATTGCAGTTGAACAAGTATTGCAATCGATTTTACTACACTTTTATTTTCTTTTGGAAGTGTAGCTTTTATTTCAACTCCAGATTAATTTTTATCAAACATCTAAGAGCAGATCACCAGAACCTGAACTCAGAGCGAAAATTAGTGTTAAATCTTCTTCCTAAACTACTTTTTTGTAATCTTTGAAAAATATACCAAAAAATTCTAATGAATAAAGTACTCCCCTTTTTTGCTTTCTATTTTTCGTTTATTAAGAATATGTCCTTCCATAATTAATTCATTTGATAGAAACGAAGGTAATCAGATTAGAACCTATGTAGAAATGAATGGATATTGTATTCTGGACAGAATATTGAATCCTTCTTTGATTGTAATAACTTTAAACAGTTTTTCTAAAAAATTAATTTTTATTAGGTTTTCCATTGTAAGTTGGATAATCTTATCCCTCACTCCCAATAATACTGAAGTTGAAATACAATAGTGAATGATTATGATGAATAAGTCAGTCTCCAATATTAACATTAATTTATTTAAGGGAAAAAAGAAACACTGGAAACCTTCAATATTATTCATTTAAGGGAAAAATCATTTTTAAAATAACTGTAACATTTGAACTGTAAAGTTCAATCGTTATTTTCGTCAGTTACAGTAATTTATAAATTCCGAATACTATCAAAAATTGGTTCATTTGATAACATGTTTTGGTTCATAAATTATTGATCCTCCAAATTCAGCATTTGTTTTAAGTGAAGAAATAATATTAGTTTCTCATTGAAAATGATCAGTATTTCTCACAAACATTCCGTTGTTTAGGTTAAAATTTGTATTTATTATTTCAAATGATTATTTTTGGTAAATTACTGCCAACTGTTTATGCATAGCTTCAATAATTAGACCATTAAAACCCAAAATTTGATCAATACTGTCTTTTTAATCCAAAATTACTCTTTCAGTAGTAACTCTATTTAAAATTTTACACTCTGTATGTGTATACTGGGTTTTTCTGAATGAATATTCTTTTCAAACTTTTTCAAACTATATTGACCAACAGGAATTTCTATTATATCTTTATAGCAATACTGCTAATTATTTACCAATATAACATTTCCTGCTAGGAAAGTTGTATATAAACCATCTAGTGAAACAGTTTCATAAGTATTTCTGAGGGGTAGATGCATTCTTTTTTTTAAGGACAGATGAATTATCACTCAACTGGAAAAGACACCTCATTTATTATTAATAAAAATTACATAAATAAATGAAACCTGATTCGGAATCGAAAACAAGAATACCCGAAAAGAGACCGATTAATAAACAAAGGTAAGCCTCTACTGAGTTCTATTTGGTGCTCGATAATTACTCCAACCAATTTTTGAAAACCACATTAATAATCAATAATTATATTCTAGCACCTGGACAGTTCAAATGAAATAAAATCACTCACTTGAATATTTGTTCTAAAAGGTTAGATCAACCAAAATATTAAGAATTAATAAAAAAGGTGTGACAAATTGAAAATAAGTTTGATGAAAAGATATAGTTTGAGAATATTTTACTGAGAGATAGATATAAAGGAACAGATTGTTTTCATTTAAGTCAAACATATTCATAAATACCAAAAGAATTAGTGATAATCTCACTATTTTAAATATTTTGAAAATAATCATATAATGTTCAAATAAAAATGTAAAGCATAATTGATCATTGTTTTTTACCTTCAATAAATGTTTACAAAATACAATCATCCTTCAAAGTAAGACGTAAATGTTAAAAAAGCTAGAGGAATTGGAAAAATAAAAGAAATGTTAAAAAAGAGTTTAAAAATGGAAAAACAAGCAAGAACAGGAATGAAAAAAAAATAGAAAACAAGCTATTGTTGATACAGTCTAATGTATAGGAGGAAAAGTTTTTAAAAAACTGAAGAAAATAAAGAACTAGACAAACAATTGGTTCATTTAATCAAATTATTTAGAAAAATTTAACAACACTACCCTAATTAAACAACATGAAAGTTAACAGTGTTATTATATGTTAAGGGAATCAGAAATAACGTTTTTAAGGAATTATGAAGAGTTTAAAAAAAGAAAAAGTTAAAAACAAAGATTTAAAAAAATATATATTTGTGTAATAATATTAGAAATTATCAACCACAGTTAAGATACAGATTTTGAATTAAGACCTGTTGGCACTTTTAAATATATTGGTAAATAATCAGTTGTAGTCAATGGCAAAACTTAAGAAATGGTGATAAAGAATATGAGAATACACATCGATTAATGAATCTTTTAACAAAAAACAGATTACTGTTTATGATTTATAAGGGGCGTTGAAGACGGAACGAGTGAGAGGAAAAACCACAGAAACCAGTGCCTGTATGATAGAAGTATAGACCCTGGCCGTAGAGACACTTTTCCCACTGCGTCACAAGGTGGTGAATGGCTGTCTCATAACATTCCTTGGTCTGCAATGTTAAAACAGCTAGAGGAATTGGAAAAATAAAAGAAATGTTACAAAAGAGTTTAAAACTGGGCGTCGTCGTCCGATGTGAATCTTTTGCCCCTATGCTGACATTCTTCTTTGACCAAGATGGTCAATTATTCGCATACATTGACCACCCTTCACGAAGCGATGAAATCAAAACGACCTGGTAATCTCACCCGTGGGGTCATCCTGCTCCACGACAATGCAAGGCCTCATATGGCCAACACAGTCGTGGCACTCCTGTAGAAATTCAAATGGGAAGTTTTCAGCCAGCCTCCATACAGTCTGGACCTCTCTCCTTATGATTCCGCCATTTTTGGTAACTTTAAAAAGGCTCTGAGTGGCAAACGATTCACATCGCCTTATGTCACAGTGGGAGAAGCGTCTCAACAGCCAGGGTGAAAACTTCTAACATAAAGGTACCGGTTTCTGTAATTATGTCTCTGTCTCATTTCTTTTTAGATGCCCCTAATACATAAGAAATTTGATTCTGTTGATTGACAATATTAAGCTCAAATGCAGTATCTAACGAAAACATTCAAATAAAATAAATAAAGGAAATAAATAAAATAAATCGATAAAAGCAATTGTTGAAAAATATTTACCTAGTTTTCTGAAAGAAATGTTGGCGTTTCATTAGAAAAGAATGGTGAAGATTTAGTGGAGAAATATAAAGAAAAACCACTCAAATAAGAATAAATGAACGATTTTCGTAAGTTAACCAATAGATTAGCAGTTAACCATGGTGCTGAAATATCTGGAAATAAAAATTATCATAATGAAAAATTTGGAATAACGAAAACTAACAAATAAATTTAGTGAGTTTATTATTAATAATCGAAAAGAATTTCATACTTAGCTTTCGAACAGTCTTACTGTTCTGTAAATCAGAACAATATGGAAAGGGATTAGTTAATACTTTAATTAATAAATTACCTTTTAATTTACATATTTCCGGTTAAAATTATTGTGGTCCTGGAACAAGATACAAAGAAACATTATCAAGAAGTGATAAGAGAATTAATCTGTTAGACAAAGCTTGTAACAAATATAAAATTTTTGTAAAAATAATAAAGATTTGGAATAAAACACGAATCTGATAAAGAACTTCAGTTAACTGCAAAAGAGAGAATGTATTCTGCTGATTCTTCGATTGGTGAAAAATTGGCTTCTACATTGGTTAGAGGAAATGGAAAATTATGAATAGGTATTGAAACTGATGAAAATGGTTGGTGTCTATAAAATCATTTTTAATTTTTTAACCTATATAGATGAATACCATTACTACAGATAATACTGTACTTCCAAGAAGTGAAATTAATGGAAATCAATTAAAGTTCAATTAAACAGTGAATAATAAAGCAGTATCGATAATTTTTAAGAGATACTCAAAAAAAGAGAAATAAAGAAATCGGTGGAAATTTACTCATTGCATTAGGACTTTTGTTGCAAAAAAATTGTTGAATATCAATTGCAAAATAGGAGAAGCTTTTAGATTAACAAAACATGAAGGTGGATTTTTACCAGTTTTATGGGCTTCTTTGGATACAATTGGTTTGTTAATTGAGGGTAGTTTTTAGCTTGTTTCATCTGTTCATAATACAGAAAAAATGATAAAAAGTTAAAAGAAAAAAAAAGAAGTAATTTTACGATAGAAAAGAAAGGAACAGGACTGAAAAAGTAAAACAAATCTGCAAATAATCAAAAAAGTAATAATTATTTACTTAATTTTGATATTGAAGAATTATATGGTGTAGTAGGTAACATATGGGCTGGAAGAATTAGTTAAACAGTTAAAAATTAAACACTTTTGTGGGGCATTCATGGGTGATCAAGTATCTGATAAAACATTGGAAAGAGCATGTGTAATAATTAATTTAGACATTAATTTAGACATTATTGGTACTCACTATGGTTTTATAATTATAAATCTAAAGTTATGAAATTTGCTTTCTATATGTTTGATGGAAATATAACAAAAGAAATAGTAAATTATTTATATATTTACTTATAAGTCAAATGGTTAAAAATTTAATGAAATTGTAATTTTAATACATGGACATTTTTGGAAATAAGATTTAGCCTGAAGACACTAGAGAATTAGAAAAAATCAAAGAGTTTCAATCATTAGAATCGAAAATTAACGAAGAATGATTAAGATGATAAAGGTATTAGAGTCAGTAATCAAAGGTATTCAGTCACTAGAACCGAAAATTAAGGATGAATTATCTAATCTTTGTATGATGATAAAGATAATACAATCAAAAATCAAAGATATTCAATCACTACAGCCGAAAATTAAGAAAGAATTAGAGTTAGAATTGAAAAATTAAAAGGTTCATTATAGTTTTGAAAAACAAAATTTAAAGATAACGGAAGTTTTCAGTCATCAGAAAACTCAAAACTAGAAAACTCGGTTAAACAGTTTAATAAAGAATTAGATAAAATTTCTAAAAAAATTACAAATTATATTGATTTTAAGGGTAGCAGATTAGTTGAAGTAAAAGACCCAAAAAAGTTTATGGTTTCTAAAAAAAGTACAAATTATATTGATTTTAAGGGTAGCAGATTAGTTGAAGTAAAAGATCCAAAAAAGCTTATGACTTTGTTAACAAACAGTATTTAGAAAAATAATTAACCAGTCTTGTTTCTAAACCTTAATACATGAGTACTTCAATGCAGTTCAACAATTAAGTCACTAAAACGTAAAATAATGAAAAGATTAAAGAAGTTAATAAAACTAATGTAACTAATTACTTTACAAAAATGGAACTTGAACAATTTTTTTCAGATTACTTCTCAAAGACAGATTAACTAAAATACGTAAATCAAATGTGATGTTTAAATTAAAATCTGTGATAAGCAAACGATTGAATTTTCATTTATAAAAGGAATGAACAAAAGACATTTTTTCAATGAGTATGACTTTATTCTTAAGAAAATTAATGTTACTGGTGAAAATGTAAATAAAAGATTCTCTTTAAACGTTTTTGGTGTTTCGATAAGTGTGCATTATAATCTTCATGAAATGACTCTTACTAATCAATCAGTAAAAATCATACATAAATCAAGTTTTCCAATTGAAAGATTGTGTTAAAACTGTTCCAGTACATGTAAAAATAATTTTATTTGGTGAGCTATTGTTACAATCAAATGAAGACGAATGGTTACAACCATAATTATTAAAGCAATGTATTTATTAAACTTGAATAATAAATTTAACATATTCGTTCTCAATCCTTTTTCATTTGTTCAATATTTTAGCGATTATTCAAACGGTCTCTTAAGTCAAGAATTTAAAATTTAACCGTTAAAATTTTATATTTTAATTGATTTTTCAAAGTGAGCCATATGTATACTACTCTCCCCAAGGTGTTTCTTCAATTCTAAACTTTGAATTAAAACCTGTTTGTCATCAGCAGTGGCATGAACCCTGATTTGTATCCTTGCATCGTCATTTGCGTTAATGGTGGTTGCCTGTGCTTGGAGTATCTCATTTTGGGAGGTTAACTCTTTATTTGTCTTCAACATCCTGATTAACTTTTCTTCTATTCTTTAGTTCTTTTGTATTAATCGCTCTGCTTGTTCTTGAAAAGTAGTGATGGGCTAAACTGCGATTTTCCGATATCAGTGATTTCTGTGAATGCTACTTTTCAGTATCTATTATTCTTTGTCGCAGTTAAGAGTCGCAGTTAAGGAACCTAAGTCGCGTATCCCTCCACCACTGCTACTTCCGCGATTTCTGCGATTTCTGTGACTTCTGCTACTTCTGCGATTTCTGTGACTCCTGCGATTTCTGCGACGTACCACCGTATGAAAAAGTTACATCTGTCCACACAGAAAATTGCACCTCAACAAACCTGTCATTGGTAAGTATGTTTTACGTTTATTCTTCCGTTGGCTTTAATTTTGTATTAAAGAAACAACTGTGAAAATATTAATAGTGTAATTAATATGTAAGTAGCCGCACAGTACCGTAATAGTTCGTGTTTAGAAAATGAATTCTAACATACTGTTATTTTCATAGGTACCTGAACTACATTTCAGTCACTCAGTAAAGTGATAATTCAAAATATCATTGTCAACAGATCTGAAGAAATTGCCAGTCTTTAGACCGTTTTCGTCAGACGACAGGTTAGATTCTAAGCGTTTTGATGGACTTAATTACTTCAGTGAGATCATTCTTGCAAATGTGATATAGCAAATGTGATATAGCAAATGTGATATAGCAAATATTAGCAATCTACTCTGTCAATTATATTGCTAGTAATTAGTGACAGCAAAAATTGTTTAATAATCCTTGTGTTTTTGCAGACGCAGTTCTGACTGATTACTGGTTGCTGTACATATCTATCCACATCAAGGCTGTTGAGAGAGACTCGTGAAGATTCAAGACAGCTCTTAGAGGATTTGCAGTTTAAAAGTGAAATAATTATGAAATAAGTGTGTGACTGATTAAAGTGTTTTATTGAAGTTGTTGTGCGATTTTAAAGGAATAATAAATGTTAAATACATTGAGTGAATAATAAAAATCTCATTTTCCACATGTTAAGCCGTCCTATACCCGTAATTTTCCGCCACTTATTTATTGGTAAACACTTATTGGAGAGTGACATGCCGCCCCCCCCCCCCTTTTCTCCACAATCTTGGTGTGACACTGACCTGTAACATATCTCGAAGTCTACAATATGCATTTTGAGGCTGTTGATATGAAAGTGGGAAGTACAGATCTTCCAGTTAAATCAGAAATAGCTTAAGTGCATTACTTGAAAGTGACACAGGAAAAGCTTACTTATGTAGGTGGTAGTAGTGTCGGCAAAAAGTTCTTGTGTGTGAAGTTGCCATGTAGAACACCAGGTGTAAAACTTTTCTCCCGAGTCTTGAACCGTGTCGGAACAAAAGTGAGGCATTCATATGACTGTTTTCATTTCTGTACACTTATACAGATGTCTGAGTTCTGCTGTGTTAACATTGCAAAGTCCTTTAGGCATGTGGAGTATTAACCAAAACTGTCATATTGGAAGCAGAATCAAACACATTTGTTACGTTACTTGATATTTTCAGGAGAAAAAGGCAATGTTGCTTCTTATTAATATAATACATTCAGAGTCACAGCAGTATTTGACAAACCATAACTGATGCTGAATGTGCATGTCGTCATATAATATGAAGGGCTTATTTCAATAGTGGTACAAGTCCATTACCTACACTTTTCTGTCTATAATGCTTCTGAAATTAGTGATCCAAACAAACATAAATAAAGGTTCATCTCTAGCAAGAAGCCATATGCTTGAATATTTCTGGTATCTCAACTGCAGATTTTTCAGCACTCATTTAACTTTACGACTCTATATCTCAAAATTAACAAAAATGGACTTGTACCACTATTGAAATAAGCCCTTCATATGCACACACAGCATATCGATCTCGTGAGGCACGAGGCTCTCATAACGAAGTACATACGTCGGTCAACAGATGACACTAGGAAATGTATGTTAACTGCGCTTTTTAGTTGCTACTTGCGACTCTTAGTTGCGATTTGTCACAGAAATTGCAGTTTGACTCGGTAGCGAATAGCGTAGTATGAACTTTGCTCAACAGATGGCAGTGCTAACTGCGCTTTTTAGTTGCTACTTGCGACTCTTAGTTGCGACTTGTCACGGAAATCGCAGTTAGACTCCATAGCGTACCGCAGAGATGAACGTAGTACGAACTTTGGCCAACAGATGCCACTGTTAACCGCGCTTTTTAGTTGCTACTTGCGACTCTTAGTTGCGACTTGTCACGGAAATCGCAGTTAGACTCCATAGCGTACCGCAGAGATGGACGTAGTACGAACTTCGGCCAACAGATGCCACTGTTAACCGCGCTTTTTAGTTGCTACTTGCGACTCTTAGTTGCGACTTGTCACGGAAATCGCAGTTAGACTCCATAGCGTACCGCAGAGATGGACGTAGTACGAACTTCGGCCAACAGATGCCACTGTTAACCGCGCTTTTTAGTTGCTACTTACGACTTGTCACTGAAATCGCATAATGTTGTTGTTGTTGTTGTTGTGGTCTTCAGTCCTGAGACTGGTTTGATGCAGCTCTCCATGCTACTCTATCCTGTGCAAGCTTTTTCATCTCCCAGTACCTACTGCAACCTACATCCTTCTGAATCTGCTTAGTGTATTCATCTCTTGGTCTCCCTCTACGATTTTTACCCTCCACGCTGCCCTCCAATACTAAATTGGTGATCCCTTGATGCCTCAGAACATGTCCTACCAACCGATCCCTTCTTCTGGTCAAGTTGTGCCACAAACTTCTCTTCTCCCCAATCCTATTCAATACTTCCTCATTAGTTAGGTGATCTACCCATCTAATCTTCAGCATTCTTCTGTAGCACCACATTTCGAAAGCTTCTATTCTCTTCTTGTCCAAACTAGTTATCGTCCATGTTTCACTTCCATACATGGCTACACTCCATACGAATACTTTCAGAAATGACTTCCTGACACTTAAATCAATACTGGATGTTAACAAATTCCTCTTCTTCAGAAACGCTTTCCTTGCCATTGCCAGCCTACATTTTATATCCTCTCTACTTCGACCATCATCAGTTATTTTGCTCCCCAAATAGCGAAACTCCTTTACTACTTTAAGTGCCTCATTTCCTAATCTAATTCCCTCAGCATCACCCGACTTAATTAGACTACATTCCATTACTCTCGTTTTGCTTTTGTTGATGTTCATCTTATATCCTCCTTTCAAGACACTGTCCATTCCATTCAACTGCTCTTCCAAGTCCTTTGCTGTCTCTGACAGAATTACAATGTCATCGGCGAACCTCAAAGTTTTTATTTCTTCTCCATGAATTTTAATACCTACCCCGAATTTTTCTTTTGTTTCCTTTACTGCTTGCTCAATATACAGATTGAACAACATCGGGGAGAGGCTACAACCCTGTCTTACTCCCTTCCCAACCACTGCTTCCCTTTCATGTCCCTCGACTCTTATAACTGCCATCTGGTTTCTGTACAAATTGTAAATAGCCTTTCGCTCCCTGTATTTTACCCCTGCCACCTTTAGAATTTGAAAGAGAGTATTCCAGTCAACATTGTCAAAAGCTTTCTCTAAGTCTACAAATGCTAGAAACGTAGGTTTGCCTTTCCTTAATCTTTCTTCTAAGATAAGTCGTAAGGTCAGTATTGCCTCACGTGTTCCAGTGTTTCTACGGAATCCAAACTGATCTTCCCCGAGGTTGGCTTCTACTAGTTTTTCCATTCGTCTGTAAAGAATTCGTGTTAGTATTTTGCAGCTGTGACTTATTAAGCTGATAGTTCGGTAATTTTCACATCTGTCAACACCTGCTTTCTTCGGGATTGGAATTATTATATTCTTCTTGAAGTCTGAGGGTATTTCGCCTGTTTCATACATCTTGCTCACCAGATGGTAGAGTTTTGTCAGGACTGGCTCTCCCACGGCCGTCAGTAGTTCCAATGGAATATTGTCTACTCCGGGGGCCTTGTTTCGACTCAGGTCCTTCAGTGCTCTGTCAAACTCTTCACGCAGTATCGTATCTCCCATTTCATCTTCATCTACATCCTCTTCCATTTCCATAATATTGTCCTCAAGTACATCGCCCTTGTATAGACCCTCTATATACTCCTTCCACCTTTCTGCTTTCCCTTCTTTGCTTAGAACTGGGTTTCCATCTGAGCTCTTGATATTCATACAAGTCGTTCTCTTATCTCCAAAGGTCTCTTTAATTTTCCTGTAGGCGGTATCTATCTTACCCCTAGTGAGATAGGGCTCTACATCCTTACATTTGTCCTCTAGGCATCCCTGTTTAGCCATTTTGCACTTCCTGTCGATCTCATTTTTGAGACGTTTGTATTCCTTTTTGCCTGTTTCACTTACTGCATTTTTATATTTTCTCCTTTCATCAATTAAATTCAATATTTCTTCTGTTACCCAAGGATTTCTACTAGCCCTCGTCTTTTTACCTACTTGATCCTCTGCTGCCTTCACTACTTCATCCCTCAAAGCTACCCATTCTTCTTCTACTGTATTTATTTCCCCCATTCCTGTCAATTGCTCCCTTATGCTCTCCCTGAATCTCTGTACAACCTCTGGTTCTTTCAGTTTATCCAGGTCCCATCTCCTTAAATTCCCACCTTTTTGCAGTTTCTTCAGTTTTAATCTACAGGTCATAACCAATAGATTGTGGTCAGAGTCCACATCTGCCCCTGGAAATGTCTTACAATTTAAAACCTGGTTCCTAAATCTCTGTCTTACCATTATATAATCTATCTGATACCTTTTAGTATCTCCAGGGTTCTTCCATGTATACAACCTTCTTTCATGATTCTTAAACCAAGTGTTAGTTATGATTATGTTGTGCTCTGTGCAAAATTCTACCAGGCGGCTTCCTCTTTCATTTCTGTCCCCCAATCCATATTCACCTACTATGTTTCCTTCTCTCCCTTTTCCTACACTCGAATTCCAGTCACCCATGACTATTAAATTTTCGTCTCCCTTCACAATCTGAATAATTTCTTTTATTTCATCATACATTTCTTCAATTTCTTCGTCATCTGCAGAGCTAGTTGGCATATAAACTTGTACTACTGTAGTAGGTGTGGGCTTCGTATCTATCTTGGCCACAATAATGCGTTCACTATGCTGTTTGTAGTAGCTTACCCGCATTCCTATTTTCCTATTCATTATTAAACCTACTCCTGCATTACCCCTATTTGATTTTGTGTTTATAACCCTGTAGTCACCTGACCAGAAGTCTTGTTCCTCCTGCCACCGAACTTCACTAATTCCCACTATATCTAACTTCAACCTATCCATTTCCCTTTTTAAATTTTCTAACCTACCTGCCCGATTAAGGGATCTGACATTCCACGCTCCGATCCGTAGAACGCCAGTTTTCTTTCTCCTGATAACGACATCCTCTTGAGTAGTCCCCGCCCGGAGATCCGAATGGGGGACTATTTTACCTCCGGAATATTTTACCCAAGAGGACGCCATCATCATGTAATCATACAGTAAAGCTGCATGCCCTCGGGAAAAATTACGGCTGTAGTTTCCCCTTGCTTTCAGCCGTTCGCAGTACCAGCACAGCAAGGCCGTTTTGGTTATTGTTACAAGGCCAGATCAGTCAATCATCCAGACTGTTGCCCTTGCAACTACTGAAAAGGCTGCTGCCCCTCTTCAGGAACCACACGTTTGTCTGGCCTCTCAACAGATACCCCTCCGTTGTGGTTGCACCTACGGTACGGCTATCTGTATCGCTGAGGCACGCAAGCCTCCCCACCAACGGCAAGGTCCGTGGTTCATGGGGGGGAATCGCATAAAGCAGTGCTAAATTCGACCAATAGATGGCTCACGTCGTTCAATGTGAAATACTACTTGCGACTGCTAACTGTGACTGAAATCGCAGTTAGATTCTGTAAAGTTGCTACTGTGATATCTGTGACTTCTCAGTCACTGTGATTTCTAACAGATACGCGATTTCCTGCCCACCACTATTGAAAAGCTTCTTCCAGATTCAACATGGCGACAGATTCAAGTGTTCGTAATATTCCTGTGCGCGAAAATTACAGCTCCGTAGTGAAAAACAGTCATTATGTGAATGATAATGGTGTCACGACAAAATTAAATGAACGTATTATCAGCGTACAGAAAATTGTCTAAGTGCTTTTGTCGTAAACAAAATTTCATGGCTTAAGGAAGAAAATTATGATCTCCGACCAAAACAAGGTACGTGCTACACGCAGGACTCGGTGAAAAACATTTCGCCTGCTTCCAAAAACTGGAACAAAGCTACGTTTAAAAACAACCAAGCTACGTTTAAAAACAACAAACAAGAAGTGTTAAATCGTGTGAAGAATGACCGCAACGTTAATTTCGTGCATGAAAACTCGTTTCAAGTACTCGCAATTGTAGACAGCGAGGGTAAAATGAGCCGTTACGAGTCGCTTGGGAAGAAAAACATTCAAGATAGTAGGCCTAAAACCACCAGTGAACAGTCTAAACACATCAAAAAATCTCGAAACAGCGATAAAGTGTCGTATGAACCTCATGAGACAATACTGGTACAAAATGACCTTGAAGTACGTCACAAAATACCGATACAAACAGACACTCAAACGAAAAGCATTGTAACAGATAACTCGCATAATAAAATACTCATGCTTTCAGATAGTCATGGCCGTGGAATCGCAAAGAAAATTAAAGAGAAAACTAATAGAAGTTTGTGTAGCATAGTAAAACCGGGAGCCCCACTAGCGGAAATAATAAAAACGACTGAATCTAGAGAGGTTAAAAATCTACACGATAAAGACTGTGTAAAACTCATCGGAGGTTCAAACGATGTATATAAAAATGAAACTGCAAATGCTACACGTTATCTTAAACAGTGTCTGAAGAACCTCACGCATACAAACGTGATAATCGTGAATACACCACATCGGCACGATCTGGATAACCGATCATGTGTAAATACAAAAAGCCAACTATCAGTTTGCCAAAATCTGTGGACGTTTTAAAAATGTTAAATGTGTTAATATAAATAATATAGGTCGTAGATTCCATACACAACATGGACTACACTTAAACAGTATTGGGAAAGAATATCTGGCGAACATGATAATGAAGGAATTAAAACTACTTCAAAACACCTTCAACACAAAAACAACTGTTATACCACTATCAGTAATAGAACATTCCACAGTACAAGAAAAATCAACAAATGCAGTCATCTCGTCAGCAGCAGAACTGACATAAGCAGAACCTTCACCACCACCACCAACAATAAGAACAGGAGACACAGCAACAGTGGGACAGACAACAGCAAAGCCAACAACAGCAGTAGCACCAGAAACGACAGTACCAATGGAGAAGCCACCAGCTAAACCACACCCCATCAGAAGGAGCCAGAGGACAAGAAAGTACATCACTCCAAAGGAGGATTTTTTATGGTTCAGCACCAAGAGGAGAAAAAAACTGGGACAAACCGGCGCAAAGCATCAGTCACAGTCAACAAAATGCAAACAAAAGATACAGGCAAGGTAAGCTGTGCTCGTTTCTCAGTCTTTCATCACAATATACAATCTATCAGAAACAAAGTGCAACAATTAGAAGTGGAACTACAAACTTTAAACAGTTCAGTCACAGTCACATGCATTACTGAACATTGGTGTAGAGGAACAGAAATAACATTAATAAATTTAAACTCATATATACTAGCATGTCATTATAGTAGAACCACCATTAGAGGTGGTGGATCATGTATATATGTTAAGCAAGGAATTGCGTATAAAATTAGAAATGATATTAATTCTGTAAGTGAGGAAAAATACATAGAAATATCAGCTATAGAGATAAGCAAGACAGATGAGGCACAAAGGTTAACTATAATATGTATTTACCGTTCACCCAGTGGTGATAGATACTTTCACTGCAAAACTAATCCAGATTCTAGACATGGCTTCGAATCCTAAAGGGAAGGTTCTCATTTGTGGAGACTTAAATATTAAACACACAAAACCCAGATAGATTCTGTTATCACCATTAGTTAACAGAGCCACGAGGATAGCCAAAAACCCATCATCAACAATTGATCACATCATCACAGACATAGATAAAGAAAGTTGTGAAATTATTGTAGATAACCTTGGCCTTTCTGATCACTCCTGTCAAATCCTAAAATTAAACATAAATATAGACAATACATCTAAAACATACACATACAGAAGGGTTTTCTCCAAACCAAACAGATCAGAATTTGCCAAGCAAATAAACGGTATAACTTGGGAAGAAGTGTATGCTGAAACTAGTGTAAATAAGAAATTTTCTAAATTCATGTCACTATTTAAATTCGGATTTGATGAAGCATTCCCAAAGGTGCAAACTGCAGCACACTCACACAAAAGAAATACCTGTGTGACCAAAGGAATAAGGAAATCCTCTGCAACACTCAAACAACTGAACAGGTTAAAAAACTACCATAGTGATCCTGGTTTCCTAAACTACTACCACACATACAAAAGAATATACAGAAGAGTATTACGAGATGCAAAAAAAAGCCCACAATGACAGTATTATAGAAAAGGCAGAAAATAAAATTAAAGCCGCCTGGACTGTTACCAAACAGGAAACAAACAGTAATAAATTAAAAACAGTAAACATTCAAATTAAACATAATGGTGCTATTATACATAACCCAAATACACTAGTAAATACTGTAAATGAGTACTTCAGCAGTGTTGCTATCAAGCTACAGCAAAAGTTTGGCAAAAAACAGCCTGAACAAAAACTGAACTATATGGATAACTCAATGTTACTGTTACCGACTTCTAAGAAGAAGTAAGATTGATTGTGAAGAATCTAAAGAATAAAACAACAGCATGTTTAGATGAAGTGCCAGTGTGCTTACTGAAGGACTGCATTGACAGCATACAACATCCTTTGGCACACATCATAAATGAATCTTTCACTGCAGGCTGCTTTCCAGAATACTTAAAATGTGCAAAAATCCTGCCTCTGTTTAAGAAAGGCGATCCAGAAAATATAGAAAACTATAGGCCCATCTCATTACTCTCATCCTTTTCCAAGGTAATAGAAAATATGATGAAAAAGAGACTAATGGATTTCCTAAACAATTACAACCGACTGTGTAAAGAACAATTTGGTTTCAGGCCAGGAAGAAGCACAGGTTCAGCAGTAGCTCACTTCACAAATTTTGTCTTAGAAGCACTTGACGAAGGTGAACATGTAACAGGCATATTCCTTGACCTTAGCAAAGCATTTGACACGGTAGACCACAAAATACTACTAAACAAAATAGAGGCACTAGGAATAAGGGGAACAGTAAATAATTGGTTTCAATCGTACTTGGAAGATAGGGTACAGTGTGTAGAGAACTCACAAATGAAGTTCAGCAGATTCACAAAACACATTTCCAAACCAGAACATATTAACATAGGAGTCCCTCAGGGAAGTGTGTTAGGGCCAATACTCTTCCTAATATATATCAATGATTTTCCCCAGTGTCAAATACGGGGAAGCAATACTATTTGCCGATGATAGCAGCATCCTTATCAGTGATGAGTCACCAGACAAACTGAGAGACAAAGCTGAAGAAACTCTCTAAAAAAACAAAACAGTATTAATTTCCACATAAATAAAAAACATAATAGCATAGGCCTAAAAGTTAAAGATAAACTTATAGATTGTGTCACAAACACAAAATTCCTAGGAATGGATGTTGACTCACAGCTTAACTGGACTGACCAATTGCAGCACTAGAAAAGAAAATTGCTACTGCTTGCTATGCACTCCGGATAATTATGTCAGTATGTAATAGTTCATGTGCTAAGACTACATACTTTGCATATGTGCATTCAATAATTAGTTATGGCATAACCTTCTGGGGTACAAATGTGCAGAACATAAAAGCAATTTTCAAGCTGCAAAAGAGGGCAGTACGAATAATAACAAAAAGCAGCAAGAGAGCTCACTGTACTGATTTATTCAAAACCATGGGAATCTTGACAGTAGCATGTGAATACATCTTTCAGACTGTGATATATATAAAGAAACACATTGACCAGTACACACAAAACACATCTATACACCAACACTGGACTAGATCCTGCCACCATTTGCATCTCATACGAAAAAACAAAACAAAAACCCAAAATAGTTTATTATTTAATGGATTAAAAATGTATAATAGACTTCCAGAGGAGATCAAAGCTGAAACTGGAATACATGCCTTTAGGAAAGCTGCAAAAAATTATTTAGCAGATAAATGTTACTATACTGTCAAAGAATACTGTAAATGACATGTGTTCACCTCAATTCATGCAAGAGTACCTTTGTAAATTTATATTTATCTGTAATTAAGATTGGTGTGTATTTGTTTTGTGTAATCCATGCAAGAATACATTTGTAAATTTATATTTATTTGTAACTAAGATTGGTGTGTATTTGTTTTGTGTACAAACGATTAAGTTGCACCATAGAAATATGTACTACCAGAAGTACTATTATTACTATTATGTATATACTCATTCCATGTATACAGTTGACGACATCCATACAACACAAGTTGTCTACGGATGAATAAATAAATAAATTGAGAAATGGGCTTTCTATAATGCTTCATGACCTCGTTATAGTTTTGGAAGTGTGGTTACAAATACGAGGGCACTTAACTAAATAGTACAACGAGTACGATGAAAATAAAGAAACTCCTACAACAGCCACTGGGTACATAATGCTCACCAAAAGATAAATTGCAGGTGGAACTTACTGTTTGTAGAGACGGCTGCAAAGACACTGGGAGCATGTATGCGACGGCAGCGGCAGCCACGCTTGTCGGAGACGGTGGAGATGGCGTCAGAGGCGGAGGCGACGCGGACGGACGTGGTAGGAACGGCGGTTGAGTGTCGTCGCGCTGCGTTGCACTACTTGGCTATGAAAGACCTTGACGTTGATCCTGGACCTTCACAGCATCGACGGCGTAAGCCATAACGCAATGGCAACGATAGCGATTTCTGCAGCCTGTCATCAGGTGGCAGCTTCTTCTTCGAGGCGATGACGGAACATTTGTGTACGCGCAACAAAGGGCGCCACCAGCAGTGTAAGGATGGTCTGTGTACACGGACACGATCGTGGCTGACATCGAGTGTTCTGTTCTGGCTCTTGGCGCTAACGTGTAACAGTGGCTGGTGCACTGCACAGTCTTGACTAGAATGTCAAAAATGGTTCAAATGGCTCTGAGCACTATGGGACTCAACTGCTGAGGTCATTAGTCCCCTAGAACTTAGAACTAGTTAAACCTAACTAACCTAAGGACAACACAAACATCCATGCCCGAGGCAGGATTCGAACCTGCGACCGTAGCGGTCTTGCGGTTCCAGACTGCAGCGCCTTTACCGCACGGCCACTTCGGCCGGCCTAGAATGTCTGGTTCCCTACTAATACAGATTGCAGGTCATGGCACTAGGTCATAATTTGTTGAATATTTTGCTTGCAAAAGGATCGAACAGTTGAAGGTCCCACGACGCTGACACCAAGCTGTTCGGGACAGTCAGAAGTGGACAGGCGAGGTTGGGGTACCCTTTCCTGTTGAAACAAAATTTCAAGGTAAACCATAATGAATATTTATCCAAGTTCGGTGTACAGTCACCAGTAGGACGCCGCCAGTTCGTAGGTATTGAAACACGAGCTGACAGGAAGTCATGAGGGAGACAAAGATAGGTGCATCTGTTGAGTCTGGGAGACAGCAGACACGAAAGCGTTGCCTTCGCGGATACACCTCTGCTATGATCGCCCCAGGGTGTCACCTCATGCGTCTCTTGCACACTTTTGGTTCCCTCTAAG
This sequence comes from Schistocerca serialis cubense, assembly GCF_023864345.2. NCBI lineage: Eukaryota > Metazoa > Arthropoda > Insecta > Orthoptera > Acrididae > Schistocerca > Schistocerca serialis. The sequence goes on along the minus strand of NC_064647.1, from coordinate 161,482,616 downwards.
TGGACCAACAAGGTGGCAACGCCATGCACTCACCGTATTTATCCATGGGTAGCTGAGTAGTATTCACATAAACAGCTTTTGGCGGGGGCTTGGTGGTTAGTCAGGTCAAGCCTGCTCTGAGAAGAGCTTCTGCATTAACTGTAGTTGAAAGGCAGATATAAAAAAAAAAATTAAAATTTGTTTTTTCCCTACCATAGCTCCTTCTGAACTAGCAACTCTGCAAATTTTATTGTTTATTATTTATTTGCGCTCTACCTGATTGTTGTTGTGCTAAATGATGTTTCATACACATAAGTTTCTCACCTATACCTTTAAAAGTGCGTTTACACCTCTGCGACCTCCATATGCACTAAATACAAGCTGCCATGGCATGAAGAAGCAAGGAGGCACATGTACTGGTGCAACATCGTGCATGCCTCTGAACTTTGTGCGTGAGACACCACTCACAGGTGCAGGAGTTTCCCCATTGCAGATAGGAAGACGTGCAAGAATTGTGTGGCTATTCATAGTTCTCTTCATTTTGTGTTTTTTAACACATTCCACAGTTAGGAATATTTTTTCTCATGCATTCAAATTTACCTTTGGATTAGTAAGTTGACCGAGAAGACTAATGAGAAACATCCGAGGTTTCAAGAATATTATCGTGTACTGCTACTTTTACTGCAAGTTAATTCTGTGGTTATAAGACTAAATAACTGTCTACAATTTCTCACAAATAAGAGCAACCTGGAAATATGAAAGTAAATGTGAACAAAATAAAGAGCTTTCGTTCCTACTTCTGACGAATGCGTTTTGAAGAAGAGGGGAGATTGTGTATTCCTTGATGTACCAAAGCCGTCCTGGTTCCTTTGCAAGCCACTTGTTTCAAAAATAGTTTATGTCAATAAGAGTAAATAAAAGAACATAGAAAACTCTAGCAGACATGTGACCATATGAAGTACTTTTTGATTTGCAACTCAATCTAATGTATGGTATATCATAATTAGCCACCAGCCAGTACTTGTATACTGCAGGTCCACATACTGCAGAAACTGCTCCCCACTGTGGTTCAGAAATTTGGACTCACAATCAAGTGGCTTAGCAAGAGAATGAAGTTCATCACACTAGTATTAAAATGTCCAGACGTTTCAGGCCCTTTCTAGTGCTTCTGTTTAAGAGTTCTTGAAATGAAGCGAAAATATGCATTTATGATGTAAATTTAGGACTTAACATGCATGTTTCTTCGATGATTGTTACTTTTTATAGTGTGAAGTTTTCTGGTATTTGGAATTCATCATTATGATCACACTTTTTCGAGATACATAAAACACATACACTTACATATTCTGTATCTGTTCATTGTAAAATGCCTTTTGTCCTTACAGTAAGCATTATAAGTAATGTTAGGTGGTCCTCAGGCGACATTCAGACAGGCCACGTTTATGCTTCAGCCTTGCTGGTTACACATCACCTTTGCCGCTGGCTTGTCTCCCGCTGCTCAGCCACACAGGCGGATTTAAGCTGCAGCTGCACCTTGATCACTGTAATGGTGTTCATGCATCTCTTTAGTTGTGAATTCACACATGTGCAGAAAGAGTCATGCACCTAAACGCTTGCCAGTACTTATGTTTGGTGCAAGCACAGGTGCATGGTGACTAGGCAGTAGGTGCACAGGTGTCAAAACACCTTAAGTATGTGTATTACAATTACTACTGTGTAGAGTACACTCGTTGCAAATATGGATATTTTTCATCAGCCTTTACATATATATAATTAATTATTTACAAAATGTACACTACAAATACATCAATTTCTAAGCAGACTAGGAGACTCATTTTGTTTTGCAACCCTGGGCCTCTGACAAACTTAGTCTGTCACAGTTACCGTGGTAGGAGATATAGAGAACCATTGCATTTGTTTGTAATATAAGTACCTGTTTGAATAATTTTTTCACAATTTACCTATTTGGTAAAGAAAGACCTAAGTCGAAACAAGGCCCCGGGAATAGACAACATTCCATTAGAACTACTGATAGCCTTGGGAGAGCCAGCCCTGACAAAACTCTACCATCTGGTGAGCAAGATGTATGAGACAGGCGAAATACCCTCAGACTTCAAGAAGAATATAATAATTCCAATCCCAAAGAGAGCAGGTGTTGACAGGTGTGAAAATTACTGAACTATCCATTTAATAAGCCACGGCTGCAAAATACTAACACGAATTCTTTACAGACAAATGCAAAAACTGGTAGAAGCCGACCTTGGGGAAGATCAGTTTGGATTCCGTAGAAACGTTGGAACACGTGAGGCAATACTGACCTTACGACTTATCTTAGAAGAAAGATTAAGGAAAGGCAAACCTACGTTTCTAGCATTTGTAGACTTAGAGAAAGCTTTTGACAATGTTGACTGGAATACTCTCTTTCAAATTTTGTAGGTGGCAAGGGTAAAATATTGGGAACGAAAGGCTATTTACAATTTGTATAGAAACCACATGGCAGTTATAAGTGTTGAGGGGCATGAAAGGGAAGCAGTGGTTGGGAAGTGAGTGAGACAGGGTTGTAGCCTCTCCCCGATGTTATTCAATCCGTATACTGAGCAAGCAGTAAAGGAAACAAAAGAAAAAAATCAGAGTAGGAGTTAAAATCCATGGTAATAGAATGTAGTCGAATTAAATCAGGTGATCTTAGTGTATTAGATTAGAAAATGAGACGCTTAAAGTATTGCTATTTGGGTAGCAAAATAACTAATGATGGTCGAAGTAGAGAGGATATAAAATGTAGACTGGCAATGGCAAGGAAAGCGTTTCTGATGAAGAGAAATTTGTTAACATCGAGTATAGATTTAAGTGTCAGGATGTCTTTTCTGAAAATATTTGTATGGAGTGTAGCCATGTATGGAAGTGAAATGGACGATAAATAGTTTAGACAAGAAGAGAGTAGAAGGTTTCAAAATGTGGTGCTACAGAAGAATGCTGAAGATTAGATGGGTAGATCACATAACTAATCAGGAAGTATTGAATAGGATTGGGGAGAAGAGAAGTTTGTGGCACAACTTGACTAGAAGAAGGGATCGGTTGGTAGGACATATTCCGAGGCATTAAGGGATCACCAGTTTAGTATTGGAGGGCAGTGCGGAGGGTAAAAATTGTAGAGGGATACCAAGAGATTAATACACTAAACAGATTCAGAAGGATATAGGTTGCAGTAGGTACTGAGAGATGAAGAAGCTTGCACAGGGTAGAGTAGCATGGAGAGCTGCATAAAAGCAGTCTCTGGACTGAAGACCACAACAACAACAACAACAACAACAACAAAAAATTTGGTTAGTCATTTCTAAAATTCCCCTTGCCTTTTTTGCAATTATTTCTTAATTTTCCCTTTTTCCCACAAAATCAATTTCTTTCGTACTTTTCCCTCATTCAAGGGAAATTTTCCACAATCCGGCAACAGTACAACCATAGAAAACCTGCCATCTGCTGTCCTACTATGACGATAAAAGTAAAGAGAGACAATATTACCCTTGCTGAGAGCAGACACTGGCTGAAGCCAGGGGGCTTGTTAAGACCAAAGTACAGGTTTCTCCCTCAAAACAATGTGGGAAATTTGCCCTCTTCACTTGAAACTATGGAATTGGCAGTCGCATCTTGCTAGAATATACATGATACGACATAATTTTGTGGAGGCATACTCATAATAATGTAATTGAGAACTTGATTTTTTTGTTGCACAATGTCATTTGTTAAGAACTGACTACATCGCGGCAAAACGGCAGACCTTTTAACTGTGGTCTATTAGCTCGAATAGTTAACAACACAAATGGCACAAAATCCTTGCGATTTTTGTAATGTGAGCACTGATATGACGCTTTTTAGTCAAAGGTACAAGCCAATATTTTTATGAAAATTAATGATTGTCCTTAAGAGCAAGTAAGCATTACCACTAAAATCAAACGCTTAAGTCGTGTTCATATGCGCAACGAAAGTGTCCCCACAGCTGGTGGCGTATTACAGTTGCACACGAATATTCACAGTTTACTGCGGCGCAACTTAAGAGATACAACATTTGTCATGCCACAAAAATTTCAACTTGTTTGTGTGTTGTTACACCACTTTCTTCCCACCACAGCTTCCTGATGGCTGTATTTCGAAACGTGAGTATTCTGTCACAGTTATTGTGGGGTAATTGCTGCTGCACTCCATTTGATTTCAATGTGTTTCATTTTATTAGATAACGAAAACAGTGGTCAGCAGGTACACTTTCGCAGCTGCTGGAACTCCAAGAGACATACATTTAATTTTCTGTAGCAGAAGGCCAATAATACCTGGCATGCAGCTAATCAAAGAGATTCCCCATAACCAATATGGAAGTGCAATTTTCGTCAAGAACGATCTCAGAATCACAGAAGGTAGAACTAATAATCAGAATAGTGTTGAAATAGTCTCTGCATGTCTGGGAGACATAAACGTTCACTCTGTATATAAGTCGCCCAACATACCATATCAGTTCAGTATACCCCTGGGGAAGAACAAGGATGTACCAGACATAATAATGGAGACCTCAACAGTCACAATGTGGCCTGAAAACAGCAAGCTCCACTTGATCCACGATCCAAAACAGCCTCCATCATTCAACAGTGGCTGATGGAAAAGAGGCTATAATCCAGATCTATGTTTCGCTAGCAATACTCTTGCGAACATAAGCCAAAATCTTGTATTGAATCCCATTCCAAAGTCCCAGCACCGGCCAATACTCTGCAAAATCAACCCAGTGATACAACCAACAGTTTCCCATTCGAAATAGATTTAATTTCCAAAAAGCTAACTGGGAAGCTTTCTCGAAAGCAGTGGACAACAAACTTTCATTTCTTCAACCTCTATCAGATAACTACAGTGAGTTTGTTAAAGCTTTAAGGTACTGTGCACGGCAGAGTATAACGAGAGGATGTAGAAAATCGTACATTCCAGGCTACAGAAAGGAGACAAAAGAGAAATACGAAGCGTATTGTGGTCTCTATGGCACCAACCCATTCTCCCCAGGAGGCGGGTGAAGAAGTCATTACAACAATGATTGAAAATAGGAGACAGAAGTGGGAACATAATACAGAAGTGGGAACATAATATAGAAAGCATTAACATGACCCGCAGTAGTCGGGAAGCGTGGAGACTGCTCAAAAAGCTAGACGGTCTATCTGCAGGTACACTAGGCTTTGTTGGCGTTACAGTAAACCAAACAGCCTCCCAGTTGCTGAAAAATGGCAAAGCGGAACACAGACTGAAGAAAGGGCATACGAGAAAACTAAATGCTTCCCAGGAAGAAAATAACGAATCACTCAATCACATATTTACATTATCAGAACTGAACGAAGCAATCAAATGTTTAAAGACTGGGAAGGCCGCAGGCATAGATAATATTACAAATGAACAGCTGATACATCTTGATGTTCGCTCTAAATTGTGGCTGTTGGAGTTTGTTAACTGCTGTTGGGAGACTGGACGAATGCCTTAAAATCTGGAGGCAGGCAAAAATAATTGCAATTCTTAAGCCTGGTAAGGACCCAGAAGATCCTAAGAGTTATTGGCTGATCTCTCTGTTGTGTACAACTTACAAACTGTTTGAAAGACTGATACTAAACAGATTCAAAGAGTTGATTGAGGGCATCCTAATAAAAGAGCAAGCAGGATTTCGGCCTGGCAAATCTTGTACCAGTCAAGCTCTCAGCCTAACCCAGTACATTGAAGATGGGTTTGAGAAAAGACTAGCTACAGAGGTGGTGTTTATAGATTTGGCAGCAGCATATGATACCATCAACCTCAGAGAGCTCATTGCGAAAGTACAAAAAACAACAAAAAGCCCCTAACTCACTGCTGTACTCAAATAAGTTCTATTTAACAGAAGATATTTTGTTGAGTTCTAGGGTAACAATAGCAGATAGCGACTACAAAAAAAGGGGCTTCTCGAGGGCAGTGTTCTTGCCCCCCCCCCCCCCCCCCAATGTTATTCAATATTTATACAAATGACCAGCCTATTAGTCTCTGGTCAAGATCTTTCATTTATGCTGATGATAGGGCAATAGCAGTTCAGGCATCAAACTACAAGGATATTGAGGAAATAATAGCTGACGACTTGGAAAATCTCACCAACTATTACAATAAAAATCAGGTGAAACCCAATCCAAGTAAGACACAGACTTGCCTATTCCATCTTAACAACAGAGAGGCAAAGTAGAACTGAATGTTTGGTGGAATGACACAAGATTGACACACTGCCCTTTCCCAGTGTACTGGGGAGTTACTCTTGATAGGACACTGTCATTAAAGTTGCACACTGAGAAGAACAGGGCAAAAGTCCAATCACGGAATAACTTACTTGGCAAGCTAACAACATAAAATGGGGGACTAATCCAAAAGTTCTACGCACCACCGCAATGGCACTCTGTTACTGAGTTTGAAAGTCCAGTCTGGGAGCGGTCATGCCATACAAAGAAACTGGACACTCTCCTGAACCAGACATGTAGACATATTACTGGATGTCTTAAGCCAACAAGAGTAGAACACCTATACTCCTTTTCAGGAATTGCTCCTTCAAATGTGCAACATTCAATACAGAGCAGAATTGAACGAACAAAACAGGTTCAAGTTCAACGTCACATGGGTACCAAAACGCAAGTCAAGAAGTAGTTCACTCCTCTCAATCTAACCACTCACAGGTCCACCAAAACTTCTAGAAAAAGACTGTGGCAGGAACAAGAATCTGCTCATGATTCTGAGAAAGCGCTGCCACCAGGTGCGGAACGTGAGTGGGAGATATGGAAAACCCTGAATATGCTGCGTTCAGGAATGGGCAGATGTAACAAAAATCTGCACAAGTGGGGAATTAGTGAAAGTGCTTTGTGTCTGTGTGGGAAAACCCAGATTATGAACCACCTGCTTCAATATCCTCTAGTAAACCATCCAAGAGTGTGCACGGCCCAAGACCTGATAGTGTGCAGCGAAACAGCAAGGGCATATGTGGACTTCTGCAAGAATGAGATTTGAAGCCAAGACTGCATAATATTTTGTTATACTGTATATAATGTTCCATGTATTTTATTTTATAAATTAGCACTGTAATATTGTAAATTTTATAGAGGACAAATTTTTCTATAATGTGTGAATTTATTGTAAGTTGTTTGCAGTACACATACGATATACTGTCATTACATACAAGTTATAATATGAAAACAACCAAAATATGATGAATCCTGTATGGTGGCCCAAAAGTAGCGAACGAGGGACAACACATGAACACTTTCCGATTTCAGCTAAGTGCCAGACATACTTCAGAATTTTAGTCACTTGTGCATGTTGGCATAACAAAATACAGTGGGCAGTGTTGCTTATTGCTGCCACACAGGGCTTTGTTAATGTAAGGATGTATAATAAAGGGCGTTATGATGTCACAAATTTGATGCTGATGTCCGTCATGTCAGTTGCACCATCTGTTGGGAGTGTTTTTGTCAAAAATGCTAGCTTATTTCATTTGCAAGTGTATGAATCACTCTGATTATATTATAAAATGTAAAAGCTTCACATTTCATTCATAAGTGAACCAGTTCAAGCGATATTTCCTTTCACATATGGTACACGAACTTTTGTTGTGCTCTTTACTTTCTCTGTAGTGTTTTTATTTCTGTCATATGACTAGATTTCATACCAAAAGAACTCTGAAATCCATCTGGGATAACGTTGTGAGAATGACATAATGGAAACTGACCAAACATAGCAAAATATATGCCTCAGGACCTTTGTGCATCACAGACTTCTCTTCCTGGCTATTAGACTGCACAACAAAAACAAAGTTACTTTAATGAGACGAAACGTGTCGAATTGCTGGAGCAGACATGAATTTAAGACCAGAAAACGACTTATTTATTTATTTATTAATCCATCTGCAGAAATTTACATTGTATTTCTGTAGTCAGGACATACACAATTTCAGTTACATTTATACATACAACATACTATACACGCATCTAATTTAGTCAAAACTTGATTTATCATCCTTAGTTAAATATCCAACACCAAACCAAGATTAACTTAACATGAGCTGAATGAGTTAAAAAACAGGAATAACATGTTTTCTGACCATACGACACTCACATGCACATCTTCAAAATTTTACACTTTCGTCATTTCACTTCTGTAATGTTCATCAGGCACTCACTTATCTTTACTATCTCTGGCAACCTCACTCAGTAGCATCTTGTCAGTCCAAGGCATCCAGAATAATAAAAAAGAGCATTCTTATTGAATGAAAACATTCATTGTAACTGATGTTTCCTTGTTTATAAATACCAGGACACTTTATGGTGTCCTTGTTTTGAAGATCTTCTCTAGTTTTCCATTGCCATTTCAACATAATTTCCTTCACATTCGTCGTATAGAAATAGCATTTCTAACTTCTTCTCCATGGTGTACATGTCTGCATGCAGGAAATGAAGCAGAAATGATCTGCCTATAGACGACAATGTGTTTACTGCCCCTGACATTCTTCTCATTAAGGATATACTAGTGCTTACTTTTGGGCATAGATTGTGCTGATATGGTCCTCACATGTTGTGTTTATCAACAATGTACCATGTATCACAATGAAAATAACTGTCAGAAAGTATATATCACAGTGTACCATTCACTGAAACTCAACATTATTAATTACATAACACAACACTGACATTGTCGCTCCCAGCACTTAGTGCAGGTACTCGGGGTAATGGAACACATCCACGTGCTGACGTTGACAGAGGACAAATTTAAACATAAGTAGAAGTCCTTCCGTCAACCATGTCAGCTGAAGAGTTGTGCGAGTAGAATGTACACCATCGAAGAGAAGGTAGGAATGCTACTCATCTATGGGGAATGTAAGTTAGCAGAACAGTAATTGCCGTACTGTTTCCTTATGTATGGGTACATCTAGTACAGTAGTTTACTCCTTTTAAATACTGTTGTGTAAAGTAGGCATACAGTAAAGGCTGTCCTTTGTACAAACTGTATCGACATAATGTTCCTTTTATTGTTGTTATTAAAGGTAGGCAAAATGCTACGCAGGCAGCGGAACTGTAGAGAAGGCGATATCCTGACAAGAATCCACCGTCCTGACAGATGTTTTCTCATCTTTTTGCGACGCTTCAGGAAACAGGAAGTTTCAACCCACGACAACGCAATCGTTGTCGCACTCACACAGATGAAGCTGCCAAAGTTACTGTTCTTGCTTCCGTTGCTATGAATCCACATGTGAGCACACAAACACCTTGAACAAGAGATTTGCATTCCTAAAACCAGTGTACATTGTATTCTTACACGTCATTGGCTCCATACTTACCATGTATATCTACATCAGGAATTGCATTGGAATGATTTCCAGAATCGTGTACAGTTCTGTCAGTGGGCAAGCAGCAAATCCTCGCCAACCCGAAGTTCTTCTACAATGTTCTATTTACCAATTAGTGTTCCATCTCAAACAAATGACAGGTAAATGAAAATTTGGAAATTTGTGGTTAGGTCATATGGGACCAAACAGCTGAGGTCATCGGTCCCTAAGCCTACATACTACTTACTTTAGCTTAAACTAACTTATGCTATGGACAACATACACGCCCATGTCCGAGGGAGGACTTGAACCTCCGACGGGGGAGCCGCATGGACTGTGACAAGGCAACTTGGACTGCAGCGGCTAGACAGGCGGAACATGAGCGTCAGTGGAGAGTCAACGTCTGGTGAGGGATGCTTGGTACTACAATTATTGGCCCTTATTTCATCAATGGTAGTCTAAACGGCACCGCATATGCCAACTTCCTCAGACGAATTCTTCCTCCTCTTCTGGATGAAGTGCCGCTAAGAACCAGAATGCTTATGTGGTATCAACAAAATGGATGTCCTGCACATAATGCCTTGCGTCCATGTCGTGTTCTGAACTGAAGGTATCCTGCTAGATGTATTGGTCAAGGAGGACCAGTTACTTGCTCTGCTAGGTCTCCTGATTTAAATCCTCTGGACTTTTTTCTATGGGGATGCATTAAAGACGTTGCCTATCGCGATATTACAACAACTCCAGAGGACATGTAACAGGACCGTATCGTGCTTGCTTGTAATGCTCTTGAGCAGGCAACATGGGAAGCAGTAAATAATTCTTTCATTCAACGAGTGCACCAGTGTTTCGACGTCCAGGGTCACCACTTTGAGCACCTTTGAAAGTTCTGCTTCTGGGCAGTGGTACAGGAGAGTCAAAGTTAATTTTGTGTTGTTTTTACTTGGTTTTCATTTGTTTTCTGACAACTCTAGCAAGTGGACGAGTTTGTGATCCCTGGCTCAAAGTCAATGTTGTGTTATGTAATTAATAACATTGTGTTTCAGTGAATGGTACACTGTGATACATGTATGAACAGGTCTTTAGGAGAGGAAATGAATTACCAAATAAAGAATACGGGATGTCATTTTAAAAAAGTCATACCGCAGTTCATATCTTTGTAAAAAACAAAGAACATTTGCTTGAAACATTTTGTAATTTGCATCTGGACAAACAGTTAAATTTAGGGTGGTCACGATAAATGGGATATGTATATATTAAAAAAGATGCCATGACTTACCAAATGGGAAAGCGCTAGTAGATAGACACAATTAAAAAAAAAAAATACCCAAACACACACACACACACACACACACACACACACACACACACACACACACACACAATATCAAGCTTTCGCAACCCACGGTTGCTTCATCAGGAAAGAGGGAAAGAGAGGGAAAGACGAGAGGATGTGGGTTTTAAGGGAGAGATGTCTGCTTGTGTCTGTATATGTGCGGATGGATATGTGTGTGTGCGCACGAATGTATACCTGTCCCTTTTTCCCCCCTAAGGTAAGTCTTTCCACTCCCGGGATTGGAATGACTCCTACTCTCTCCCTTAAAACCCACATCCTCTCGTCTTTCCCTCTCCTTCCCTCTTTCCTGATGAAGCAACCGTGGGTTGCGAAAGCTTGACATTTGTGTGTGTGACATTTGTGTGTGTGTTTGTGTGTTTTTTATTTTTTATTGTGTCTATCTACCAGTGCTTTCCCGTTTGGTAAGTCACGGCATTTTGGCGCTGATAGCATATGCACATAGGGAACAAATAACGACACAGATCTGTAAGTCCACAGTATTGGTGATAAGTTGAGAAAACCACCCCGAAACACATGTGCTACAAAACGCCACTGTTTCCTGCACATGTACCCCGACATCAATATGGGATACGATCACCATGCACACGTACACAGGCTGCACAATGGGTTGGCATACTCTGGATCAGGTGGTCGAGCAGCTGCTGGGGTATAGCCTCCTATTCGTGCACCAGTGCCTGTCGGAGCACCTGAAGTGTCGTAGGGGTTTGAAGACGTGCAGCAATACGTCGACCGAGAGCATCCCAGACGTGCTCGTTGGAGTTTAGATCTGGAGAACAGGCAGGCCACTCCATTCGCCTGATATCTTCTGTTTCAAGGTACTCTTCCACGATGGCAGCTCGGTGGGGCCGTGCGTTATCATTCATCAGGAGGAAGGTGGGACCCACTGCACCCCTGAAAAGGCGGACATACTGGTGCAAAATGATGTCCCAACACACCTAACCTGTTACAGTTCCTCTGTCAAAGACATGTAGGGGTGTACGTGCACCAACCCCACACCATCGAACTACGACCTCCATACAGGTCCCTTTCAAGGACATTAAGCGGTTGGTATCTGGTTCCTGGTTCACGCCTGATGAAAACCTGGCAAGACTCACTGTTCAGACTATACCTGTACTCGTCCGTGAACATAACCTGGGACCACTGTTCCAATGACCGTGTTCTGTGTTCGTGACACCAGGCTTTACGGGCTCTCCTGTGACCAAGGGTCAGTGGAATGCACGTTGCTGGTCTCCGGGTGAATAAACCGTGTCTGTTCAGTCGTCTGTAGACTGTGTGTCTGGAGACAACTGTTCCAGTGGCTGCGGTAAGGACCCGAGCGAGACTACCTGCAGTACTCCGTGGCCGTCTGCAGGCACTAATGGTGAGATATCAGTCTTCTTGTAGTGTTGTACACTGTGGACGTCCCGTACTGTAGCGCCTGGACACGTTTCCTGTCTGTTGGAATCATTGCCACAATCTTGAGATTATACTTTGTGGCACATGGAGGGCCCGTGCTACGACCTGCTGTGTTTGACCAGCCTCCAATCGCCCTAGTATTCTACCCCTCATAACGCCATCAATATGTGTTCTTTGAGCCATTTTCAACACACAGTCACCTTTAGCACGTCTGAAAACGTCTGCACACTTACTCGCTGCACCATACTCTGACATGCACCAACACACCTCTGCGTATGTGGACTGCTACCAGCGCCACCGTGCAACGACCACAGGTGACATGCAGTGCATGGTCAAACCACGAGGCAATTTAAACCTGCAAACCGCCCACCAGAGCGTTGTTTCACAATGTATCAGCATTATCATTAAGTTATGAGCATTATATAGGGAAACATTCCACATGGGAAAAATATATCTAAAAACAAAGATGATGTAACTTACCAAACAAAAGTGTTGGTATGTTGATAGAGACACTAACAAACTCACACACACACAAAATTCAAGCTTTCGCAACCCATGGTTGCTTCATCGGGAAGAGGGAAGGAGAGGGAAAGACGAAATCAGCTACTATCAAAAATATCATACCATTGCTGACAACACAAATCATTTTCAATTATTCAAGTTCACTGGCACTGTAGACCTCAATGTCGCATCATGAGTTAAAAGTGTTCTTGGTTTGTGATGGCACGGCAGGAGGGAGAATGTTGCCAGATAAGGATAGGTTTCCCACGGCATCGAATATATGGCCATTTTTAAGACTGGTGGGAATGTAAAATCAAAACACTGGCCATTTTTATAATAATTTTGAGTATACGATGCATCTGAATTTTGGAGGCAATTTTTCGCAGACAAAAGTGCATCTTATAGTTCACAAAATATGATACTCCAAATGTGACAGAATGAAAGAACATAAATTAACTTAAAACTGTCACAACGGGACAGAATAATACATGATAATTTTTTTATATAAAAGGGTTTAGAATTCACTGTGGTCTGAAGTATTACATGTCACGTATGGGAGTAACCAACTCTTATTGGGGTAAAATGCTTGGCCACTTTTTCTGATCGGGCAATGTGTAACCATTAACGGTTCACAACAGGTGAAAAACTGAAGGAAACAACAATGAACTATATTTGTAGGCCAAAAGACATTGTTTAAACATTGATATGGTAAAAAAGTACCACTCATCATGTGTGTGAGGTAACACAAATAATATAAATGACTTACTTTATATCAGGCAACTGAAAATCATAAAAGATTATACTAAAAAGTAATGGAACAAACTTACTCTGAAAATTCACTGACAACAATGATGGTGTATATTAGACTAGTGTGACCACTTTGTGGCCAGCAGCAGCACTGTTTAGGGCAAAAAATATACAATGGCCACTTTATCTTACCTCCCGTAAGCATCATCCCACTACCGTCTACTCCAGTTCTTACACAGGCACGTCCTACACCGTAAGAGGCAGGACCACCTGTAAAAGCAGCCATGTGGTCTACCAACATAGTTGCAACCACTGTGTGGACGCGACAATCGACAAACTACTCGTATGTACGAATGACCGCTGGCAAACTGTCAGTCAGAGAGTGACCGAGTGTACCACCCGATACGGTCTGCCCGACTTCAGTGACTGTTTCACAGCTCGTGACTTCTGGATTCTTCCAACCGACACCAGCTTTTTCTGAATTGTGCAACTGGGAACTCTCTCTAGGTTCCTGCCACCCTGGCTTCTACTTTCACCATTCCCTGTCCCCACCTCCCTCTGTCCCCTTCCCTGCTCCTTCTCCAGGCCCACACGTGCATGGCGCGCCCCGCTGTGCCTCCACACTCCTTTTCCCTTCATTCCTTTTGCCACAGAGCACAGTCTCTCAATGCTGCAGCTAGCAGCCCACCACCGTGTGCCTGCCACCTCCTAACACGCTCCTGTAGGTAGCAGTACAGCATCTTCCCCCACCCCTACTCTGGTATCCCTCTCCTTCCCTACTCCATGCCTCTCCTATACCACCACTACATACGTACTGTAATTGCTGTACACTTCAGTTACACCTCAGTGCCTGGATATGACAGTGGCTGTGTGCGTAAGAGCTGTGTGTGTGTGTGTGTGTGTGTGTGTGTGTGTGTGTTAAGCAGAGCGCATGCCTGCATTACTAAGACTAATAATAATATCTACAAAGACCTCAAAGGTTTAAGAAGTTTAACATTAAAGGAGTCTAAAGCATACACATGTACTCAACAACTTGGGAGAGTATATGAAACGTCTTGAAGATAATACAGCACAGTTAGGAGCTGATAAAGGAATTTCTGTTCTGCAATGAATAATGTAAACTAATGTACAATGTGTGATCAATAAGTAATAGGAATTGTTGTTTTTCTTAAAGAATCTTATTTATTTATCAACACCAACTATGTCCCTTCAAAGTAATCCCCCTCTGATATAACACACTCGTGCCAGCACTTTTTTCAATTTTGTGGCATTTTTGGAACTCACTTTACGTTATGGTGTTCAGCTCCTTCGGTGATTTTGTTTTTACCTCATCAATGGCGACAAAATGAGATCCTTTCACAATTATCTTCAGCCTCACGAATAGAAAGCAGTCGCAGGGGGTCATGTCCGGCAAATTCAGTGGCTGAGGCAACATAACAGTTTTGTTTTTGGAGGAAAAGAAAATCACGAACAAGTATTGAGGCATGAGTAGGAGCATTATTGTGATGCAATTTCCACGAGTGGTTTTGTCACAACTCTAGTTGCTATCTTCAGACTGCTTCACGCAAATGGCATAGAACTTCCAGGTAGTATTCCTTAACGACTGTATGACCATATGCAAGACTGGGCCTCGGATTCAACACCATACCAGTATACCCACATTTTGCCACCTGTTACAACCATCTTTAGAAGTTTGGATTGTTGTCAATTTCATTCAGTATTCTCAAGCGATGCCTATGCTATGATGTTTTCAGTTGAAATTCAATAATTTTGAAAGAAACTTTGCTGCTACAAGTTTCATGCCCAAAATGCCTGAAAAATAGCCTGGCATGAGGCAAAGGATTTGCTAACGTCATCAGCAACCTCTCTGATTGTGATTCAGCAATTTTCCAGAACCATTTTCTTTACTTCTTTCACACTGTCATCAGTACTGATGTGGTGGGGCATCCAGGGCAATTGTCGTCTTCAACATCTTCCTCGTCTTCAACATCTTCCCGACCTTTTCTGAAATGTTTACATCATTCATAAATTCTTGTATTACTTATTGTAGGTTCACCAAAAGCCACAATCAACATTTCAAATGCAGTGCAGCACTGTTTTTCATTTTTCAAGCAAAATTTTGTGCACATTCTTCAATCTATCTTTTTTGAAAGAAAAAATTTTCGAGCACCTGAAAAATGTTTTTGACTGTCTACAATAAATTAAATATTCAAAACAGGTGAAAATGCAAACATGCATCATAAACATGCATTCTAACAAGATAAATAAATAAATTAAAATACTGAGAATCAGTTGTATAAAGCCTACAAAATTAAAATATTCCCATTACTTTTGATCACATCTTGTATTTGCATACATTAAAATTCATATTAGCAACATAACATTTCAGATTTTATTGTCTTCCATATCACAGAGACTCCTGGGAGCCATGCATTGTATGTACACAGACAAAATAAATATAGCTGATTCAAGATTTTGTTTTCAGCCTGATTTCACATAAGAAACCGCTTATTTACATACAATACAATGAACATTACATTAAATTATCAGACACAAATGCTAGCTGGTATTTACTTTCAGGATGTGAAATATTCAGTGTTGTTGATACACATGTATAAAAGAAAATGTCCACAGCACTATGCTAGCTTTCAGAAGTATTAGATACTACCTTGGGGCAGGAGAGAGAAATAAGTTGTGGGAGATCAGAAAGGGAGAACAAATCACGCTGCAGGATGAGAGGGAGCCATGAAACAATTGTGTGTAAATTAGGTTGCAAATTGTATGACACACGACATAGAAATAATATACAACAGCGGTCGGTTTGCAGTAAGTTAACTTCAGAACTGTTCTGAGTAATTAACTGTTGAATAATTTTATGCTGGAACAGCTACTGTTAGTAGTTTGTTTGGATGATGTTTCAGAGATCCCCAGGTGTCTGAGAAACGACAGTGTATGGCCGAGTTACAAACGACAGGCAGGCATACGCATCTTGTAGCTGCCCTGTTCCGGGACACCGCGGAAACACGACTGGAAGGCCTCCTACTGTGGACTTCATATTTATAAAATACAATTTAATAATATGAATAGTCCATGTAACAAATTAATATTGTAGAACAATCAATGATACTTTAGTTCTGTAAGTTACAAAGCCAAAGCGACGTCAGATGACACCAGTATTTGGTTAATAAACTTGGGTTGTCTTAAGACTTGTGTTGTCTTACTGCAATTTAGCGTAAATTGTGAGCTTAATGGCTCTACTGATTTTATCTGCTGTGAGGGAAAGTCTGTTATCAGAGCTACGTCCACCATGGAGTTACTGAAAGTTGGATGTCCACTAGCATTAGCAAGGCACACTGGTCAAAGTTAGTTGAAGAGAGATGTAAATAATTTAGGAGGAAAGGAGACAACTCATTGAATCACACAGGCATTGAGTCATTGACAGGCACACAAAAAAGAATGAAAACACTACTAGCTTTCGGACAACCCTCCCCTCCTCCCTTCCATCACATATTGTGCCAGTTGACTGAAATCACAGTATTGGGCTGCAGATTGGCAGGTAGACTGGAGTGAAGCGTTGTGTTGAGTGGAACAGGCAGATGGACAAAAGGGATGGAAAGTGCGAGGAGGGTTGGGGAAGGGTGGCTGATGCAAGGGTGGAAGCGAGTGAGTTGGTGGGGTGGATGATGGGTGGGTGGATGATGCCGATGATGTGGAGGAGAGGATTGGGAGGGTTGATAGGACAGAGCTTGTTGGGTAGAGGCAGTGTGAGCATTGAGATAGGGGAGATTGAGGCCAGGGGGATTATTGAATGAAGGATGTGTTGCAAAGATAACTTCCATATTTGTAGTTAAAAAAAACTGGTGCCAGGAGGAAGCGATGGTTGTGAAGCAGCGATTGAACCAAAGTGTGTTGTGGTCAGCATAGTTTTCCACTGCTGGGTGGTCAACTCTGCTCTTGCTTCTTAACTACACAGATGGAAGTTATCTCTGTGACACATCCTCTGTTCCCGTAATTCCATAATCTCGGCTATTTCACTGCACCCACATCCTCTACCCGACAGTTTCCCCTTCCTCCGCCCTGTCACCCCTTCTAATCTACTCCTCCAAGTCACTGGCATCACTGCCAGTGTTTCTCACTCTTATCCTACACACGCGCTGCCTACCTCTGAGCTGTCAGGCAACCTTTCGCGACGCCTCCTCCCACTTTCCAGTCCCTTCTCCCTCCACCCACCCTACCCATTACAACTCCCTGATCCAGCTCATTAAAGGATGTTTCAATAGCTAGCAAAGTTTTCATTCTCTCTCGTGTGCCTAATGACTCAACACTTCTACTATTTGGTGAGTTGTATCCTTTGCTCCTAAATTATTTACACTCTGCCACAACATTCCTTACCTAGATAAAGAGTGTCTCAGTTGAACACTGAAGATACATCCCCGTTCCTGGTCATTCATCTCACCTGGGTGTCTTGAGTGAGCTGGTCTTTTTTGTAATTTTCCCCCACCTAGCTGTCTTGAGTTCCCAAGGAACTAATAATTCCCCATTAATTCCAAAAGCGTGTACAGTGCCACAAAATTTTATTTGTGTGTGTGTGTGTGTGTGTGTGTGTGTGTGTGTGTGTGTGTGTGTGCGCGCGCGCGTGTCAGCAATATTAAATATTTCAAAACCTCAGCGCACCTTCACTGACCACTCACAAAACTAACTTGCATCAGCTTTTTCTGCAATAGTGCTGGTGCAATTTCACAAAGGATGCAATGTTACTCAGTAGCTACTTCAGACACTATACAGACACATGTACTTGATGAGGGTCAAAAGATTTCTCACTTTTAAAATTTTGCTGCTGTTTTTGATTTATTGAATCTTTTTGCTGGAATTTTGCCCATTTTGTACAGTTCCATAAATTTCTCAAGGGCTTCTTTTAGATTCCAGCCCGCCAAATTCAGGCACCTGAAAAGAAAAGGAGTGTTATTTATTGTCTAAGGCCACAGAATCCTCAGAAACATTCATGAGAAATGCTTTTTATATCTACTGCAGAATTTCTATGCATGCCTTTTTTCCCCCTACATCTACCCATACATATTATTCTGCAGTTCACAATTAAGTGTTTAGCAGAGTGTGTCTAGAACCACTTCTAGACTAAATCTCCAATGTTCCACACACAACACTTAAATCTTTCTGTGTGTGCACTGACAATAAGTCTGTACCTGACTCAATTATCATGTGCTAGAGCATACACCTGACTTTCACACTGAAGTTTGTCCAGCCATTAATTCACAGTATAAATATTTTAGTACAATCTTTTTATTGTTCACGATCAACTGTCACTTGTTGGATCATCCAGATAACTTCTCCAAATCATTTTATAATTCTTTTTGATCTCCTTATGACTTTTTTAGACAGTAAATGACAGATCATCTGCGAACAATCTAAGAGGGCTCCTCAGATTGTCTCCTAAATTGTTAAAATAAATTAAGGACAACAGAGGGCCTATCAAACTTCCTTGGAGAATCTTAGATATAACTTCAGTTAAAAAGCCTTCTGGAAATCTAGACATATGAAATCAACTTGATATCCAATGGTGACAGTACTCATTACTTCGTGTGAATAAAGAGCCCGTTGGATTTCACAAGAATGGTATTTCCTGATTCCATGTTGCTTATGTGGCAATAGATAATTTTCTTTGAGGTGTTTCATTATGAAGGAACACATTTTATTTACACTCCCCTGTTAGGAATATACACTTTTTCCAACATCATGGCCGTATTTATTGACTCCTCCTATGATATATGCATCTGTTTTGAAAATGACGCCATCGGAACAGAATTTTTTACCTTAAGGCACTGCATGTTTAAGAACAGGAAGAAATCACAGGAAAGCAAATTGTAGAATAATGGGGGACACAGCAGCAATTCTTAATGCAATTTGTGGTGTTTTTCAGGGACAACTCCAAACAAATGTGCTGGAATGCTATTGTGATGAAACAGTAGTTTCTTCTTTACAAAAAAAGACCTATTTCCTCCTGTTCCTAGTTGGATTGGTCCAATATGTTATTGTAGTACTGTCCAATATTATTCTTCCTTTTTCTAAGAAGTCTAAGAGCTTTACATCATTCGCATCCCAGAATACTGAATATCGGCTTCATAACTTTTCCTGCCAATGGACTGTTGTCTTCTTTGGAGCAGATTCACCACATGTAATCCACTGTTCTCACTGTCGGCTAGTTTATTGAAGAGGTGAAAATGTAATAGCAGCGGCCATTAACAGACACAGTTGTATGAAACAAGAGTGTCATCTTAAGTCTTTGTACCTAACAGGTCCTAAAATGCCGCACATAAAAATGGGATTTTCCAGTGTGCATACTTCTGTTTCCTGTTTCCATTGGTGATAAAATGGCAGGGTCAATTGTTTTGGATAGCCTTTGGGCTAGCGACCATTTGTATACCCAACAGAAGGATCGTCTTTGTGTTACTATCATCCTACAATACGAATAACACACTTCCTCCTGCTTAGGCAAATGGAGCAAATCAGTTGGTTTTTTGTGCATCTGATGTGGTATATGGTGGGCTAGATGGGACTCATGAAGGCACCATTATTTCATGGGCAGTTCTTCGGCAAAACTCACAAAAAGGGATTTTTTACCATATTTTTGTCGTCCTCAGCAGACCGAGACCCAGCCAAGATTCCAAGACAGCAATACACAGCAAATGGCTGAAATTTTTATCAGATATTCGAAAGATATCGATCTCGAGCAACCTTGAAAATTTTCTTCACATCTTCATCAGTTTTCGAGATACAGAGGTTCAGATTTACCTTACTTGTACACATACAATATGCATTAAAACAAATGGGTTGTAAAGCAAAAACATAGTTTATAAAGTGACATAGCACAGGGAAATAGGCTGTAAAGTGACTGTTATCATCTGGGAATACCACATTGTACTACTGAAGCACAAGCTTTTTTTTCTTCTTTTTTTTCCTTTTTTCCCCTCCCCCATGTAAAATCCACTCTGTGGTGTAAATTTTGTTTTGGGGTATTTCAATTTCACGGAAGTAAATTATTATAATTTTACTTACCAATACATTTCTTTCCATATGCATTATGTATCCTATTGCAGCCGGAAAAAGAAGGGAACTTTTAAAAATTTTTCTTAAAAATTTTGGCATGCAAATATATTCACACTTTTTTATGCTGAGAGAGAAGAAGACCTTGGCAGTGACAAAGAGATGGAAAAGTAATAAATATTGAAAAATAGTAGAGAGTGGCTGTGTTATAGGAAAAGCGAAGGAGACAATGGTAGTGAGAGAGAAAGAGAGGAACACAGTGACAATGGAACATAGTTGAAAGTGACAGAACAGTGCTAGGAAAAAAGAGTGAATGAGACAGTGCCAGGGGTGGAGCAATAAAAAGAAAGAGAAAGTGGAAGTGGGTGAGAGCCACTAGTAAGGAGGGTTAAAAGTGTATGACAATGACCATGAGGAAGAAAGAGATAGTGACAGTGAGAAGAAACAGCAGCTGTAGGAAGGAAGGAAGGAATGAGATATTAGCAATAAGAGAGTCAAGAGGGAGATAGTGACAACGAGAGAAGACAGAAGTAGTAGGACAGGACAAATGGGACTGTGGCTGTGACACAGGAGACCGTGACAGAGATACACAAAGAGATAATGACGATGAGTTGGCCTGAATGAGTGAGTGGAGTAAATTATAGCATGGGAGTAGGAGGGATCTTTGGAACATTTTTTAAAGGTGCTGTGGTGCTATTCCAATACAGTTGGAGAGCCTCTGCAATGCTGTTCAAGTTCACGGTAATATCAAGTGGGCTGAAGCTAGAATTGGAATTTGGACTGAGGAGGGAGACATGATAGGGTAGTACGTGCAGTTATGCAAAGCAACTGCGCCAGGGTGGCGCAGTGATTAGTGTACCTGCCTAGTAAGCAGGAGATTGTATCCCAGCCTCAGTACAAATTTTCATTCATTACTTCAGTCTGCATATATACATCACAGATGTTTGAGACCTGAAGAGGTCTCTGTAACCATATAGTTTTGCTTGATATTATTATTTACAGGACCACACAGATAAGCTGCACACACACTTTTTCTTGGCCCAGTTTTCGGGAAAATTGTGGCTTATATTCAGGTCAATACAGTGATTTGTCTGAGATAAAATACGTTGTGGTTCCTCATGTTTCCTCAGCACAGTAAGTTAATGGTGTGCTGCCGTGTGTTCAATGGCCGACCCAACCCTCTTCTTTAGGTGCTGCGAGTTGTGGCGTTGCGTGTACTCGCTGCCTGGACTCCAAGAGACTGTGAACTACGATATGTCTCACAGCCCTATTTATAGTTTGACTCATGATACCAACTAATGCGTACAATACTATTTTGTTTTTCAGAGCTCGCATTGATATTCTGTGAAACATATGTTCTCTTAGTGTTTCCCACTGCCACAAGAGGCTGAAACAGCGAGCAAATCAGTTGTTGACAAGTGCTGCTTCAAACATAATCACAAAATGAAATATGGTGAGAGAAGTATCGTAGTGCAAATGCCAAGTTTCTGGGACAGAGTAATTAAGGTGTCTATCAAAATAAATATGTCAGAAAACCTAATAAAAAGGGTCAGTGGTTTCAATTTAAACAAGACTCAGCATCCAGCACACAATTTATTAAGATTCCTCCAGCCATCACATAAATCAGAGCTGGGAAATGCAGACTAAATGAGCAATTCGTGGGATATCTGTACAGGATCTGCAACCCAAAAGAGCATCAAGTGGCATTAGTGGCCATCGGGAGTTACACTCCACCACGGAAAGCAGAGGAAGGCTAACAATAGTTCACAGCCAGAGTGTAGGCATCCAGTAAACATAACAGCACTGTTTGCAGCACCGTGAGACGACTGGGACAGTCGACAAAATATTGCACACTAGCGAATCCAGCAATGCTTTGCAACTGTTAAACACAAATGGGAATTGTATATACATCCTAATCTCCTTCTCCACCCTCTCTCTGTCAATCTCCACCTCCCCCTCCCCTTCTCTGTCAATCTTCCGATACCCCTCTCTGTCCACCTCCTCCATTGCCCTCTGTCCATTTCCTTTGTCTCCTCTCTGTCCATCATATTTCATATTCCCCCCCCCCCCCCCATACAACTTTCCTAATTTAAAAGTTTTCTGCTAAAACAGGTTGCTAGGAGGTAAACATAACAGCACATTATTGTGTATACAATTTCTGTTTAAAATTATGTATATGGAGAACGAATAATTTTGGTGGAAACAAATTGCCTAATGGTTTAAATACCCTGCTACCTTAGTTAAAACCAAAGAAACCAAAGCTACACTATTTCACAGCGTAGCATTTTCTTTCTCGCAGTAGGCTTTAAAATAAAATATGTACTTTGTTGTTATGTAGTGGTTTGGTAAGATGGAAACAACTGTGTTGACCACCTGAAAGCACAAAATTAAATGAAACATGTTGTTTTTGATTTTGTAGCCACTCATATTTTTCCAGTTTCTTGCGTCAGTTTTTCACCTTGGCTGCGGTACAGGGATTGGCCAAATAATACGAACAAGCTACTACGAACACCACAGTTTTGGAGCTCACCTTCTGACACCAGCAATGTATTTCATTACCCATTTGCACTATATTGTAGTGGAGAAGTGTTCTGCAATCACCGTAATATTGTGGCAACCTGCTTGCAAACTAGTTGAATTAGAGAGAGAGAGAGAGAGAGAGAGAGAGAGAGAGAGAGAGAGAGATATCTGAGTGCAGCAAGAGAAACAGAGCTTGGAGTACTGAACAATGGGAAAATGCAATGCGGCCCAACAAATATGCTTTTGCACTGGTCTACATGAGGAGAACACCAAGGCAGGTGTGAAAGACACACTGTCTTCTTGCAACTCTGCAGCATGATGGAGGTTCTGGAGTTCAGAGGATGGTTAACACTAGGCCCAGTGGCCACAGTGAAAGGAAATATAACTGCCAAGGTGTGTGAAACCATTTTTGGTGAACTGTTTATTACCTGGTATTCTCAAGTGTATTTAACTATTGCCTGAGAACTTGCAACGATACCATATCAGCTGGGATTCTGATTTCTTTGCAGAGAAAATATTGCTGATTTTTTGAGTTTCCAAGCAGCCAGTACAAGTACGAGGGTCTGAGGTGAGAGTTGAGTATGGAACATGTCATGACGGGATGTGCAGAAAGCCTTTAAGGGACATAAGTTCTATTGAATATTGTGACTGTTCAAAGCAAGAGAAGTGTTGATGGACGGTAAGAAGTGGAAATGAGATGAAAGGAAACATATTAATTAAAGAAGTCAAGGAAATAAATGTAATGATAAATCACGAATGAAACACATTGGGCACTTAGTGGCTTGAGTATTTAAGATTAACAGTTGTGTGTATGATGAGGACTGTTACTTTATCAAAACGTATTCAGATTTGAACTATGGAGGCAACAGGCAGATTCAAGCATTTGACATGGTGCCCCGCTGCAAACTGTTAACGAAGGTACAAGCATAAGGAATAGATTTGCAGATATGTTAGTGGCTCAAAGACTTCTTAAGTAGCAGAACCCAGCACGTTCTCCACGACGATGAGCGTTCATTCAGAGATTGGGAGTTACCCCGGGAAGTGTGATAGGACCGCTCATTTTAGTGGGATAGTTTTGGGAAAATGCGACGCATCTGTAAAGGAGACTGCATATAGGACACTGATGTTACCTAGTCTTTCTTAAGTACTGTTTGAGTGTTTCGGATCTGCACCAGGTTGGATTAAGGGATGACATCAAAACAGTTCAGATGTGGAGCACCAGATTTATTTCCAGTAGTGTGGTTTCAGTTGACTGAGACTGCAGCTGTGTGTACGAGTTGCGTTTGCTTGAGTGTGAGTGCAAGTGCGTGTGTCATCTATTGTTGACGAAGGCCTCAATGGCCGAGAGCTTTAATTGTGAGTCTTTTTGTTGTGCCTACCTGAAACTCAGCATCTCCGCTATATGGTGAGTAGCAACTTTCCTTTTCATAATATTGTTTATTTCCAGTAGGTTTGAACAACACGTAAGTATTGCGGAGATGCTTTGGGAAATCAAATGGAAATCCCTGAAGTGAAGGAGATGTTGTTTGTAAGTAACAGTATTGAGAAAATTTAGAGAATCAAAACCTGAAGCTGACTGCAGAATGGTTCTACTGCTGCAAACATACATTTTGTGTAAGGACCACAAAGATAAGATATGAGATTCTAGGACTCATCCAGAGGCATATAAACTGTCATTTTTTCCTCACTTTATTTGGGAGTGGAACATGACAGAAAGTGACTAGTAGTGATAAAGGGTACCCTCTGACATGAACTGTACAGTGACTAAAGTGCGCATCATTTATGTTGGCGGCCGAGTTTAGGTTCATTCTGCGCATCTGACATCACAAAACACAGTCAGCCAATGAACAGAGAACGACGTTGCCACATCTCGACTGCAGTGCAGAGCATGGACGAGTGTCTTCAGTTTTAGAAACGTTCAGTCGTAAATAAAGTAATAGAACAAAAGCAATGTCTTGATAGCAGACATTCTTTTATAGAAAGTTTGGAAAAAGCATTCTTTATACCAATTGCTTCATATTCTATTAATTAATTAAACCAAACAAGCAATAAGGCTCCTAATTCAGGCGATAGCAAGGAAAGGTGTTTGTATCACTCTCACGAACCGCTTTTTCGCAATAAAGAACAGCGGTAATTGTTTATTTCCTATTGTACTTCGACGAAGCGTGAGTAATTCATAGTCATATGAACAGTGTTTGTCAGTTTTTTGCGTGACGTGTTATACTCCTCATGGCGTTATTTAGTCAGACGAGGTGCGTTAGGTGTAACGTTTAAGATGTTGGGCTACTACGCGAAAGGTTATGAGTTCAAACCTTATGTGGTGGTTAATATTTTCATTATTTAAAAACAATATCGAAGTGCCTTACTTCACGAATTATATTCGTTTGAATGCAATTTTTTGAAATTTCTAGTGCATTGTCTCATCATTAACCCTTTCGCTGCTGCAGACACGTGCTCCCCGCATTCCGCGCTGTGCGCAAATTTGTCATCACTGCACTGCTCGCCTGTGCAGACACATGGTGTTCCCACTGCTTTGACACACTTATCATTCGATTTTACAAAAACTATTTGGCCCAAAAATTTGATTTTTACACGTCTTCTTGACTGATACCTTCCCCCCATAAATGACTTAATTTTGTTTCGATGTTCAACGCAGTTATTATGCAGCATTAAATGTAGTAAACCACTGCACGAAATTTTGAAGAGTTTGCAGAGGTAGAAGTCCATAGCGCATACTTTCCGGATGGTCGATTTTAGTTGCCACAATGTTGAGAATGAAATGTGGACAAGATACCTAAATTTCATATAAAATTTACTGTATACTCTATGGACTTTTACCTCTGCAACTCCTCAAAATTTCGTGCAATGGTTTACTACATTTAAAGCTGCATAATAACTGCGTTGAACATCGAAACAAAATTACGTCATTTATGGGGGGAAGGTATCAATCAAGAAGATGTGTAAAAATCTAATTTTTGGGCCAAATAGTTTTTGTGGAATCGATTGATAAGAGTGTCAAAGCAGTCGGAACACGATGTGTCTCCACAGGCGAGCAGTGCAGTGACAAAATCGCGCACAGCGCGGAATGCAGGGAGCACGTCTTTGTAGCAGCGAAAGGGTTAATGCGGCCGTGGTGACTTTACTTCATGAACTGCGCACTCCCCCCTAAACGTAAGCTTGCGAACTATGCTTTACTATGGCACTGCTTCTATTGGTGCGTGCGTCGTGTGCAACTGGCAACGCAGCAATCTCCCGCGTCTGGCCGGGCTTGCGCGAGCCGCCAAGATAAAAGAATTGAACTATAGCAGAGTACGTATGTAGATGTAAATGTACATTTAAAATGCAATAAATTTCATGCGACATATTGCAGAGTTATGGTATCTTCAATAAAACTAGAGTTCTTAAGACAATGAAGAGTGAATCTGAAACATGAACAGCTGCTAGCATGAGTTTCATAGAAGTAGATACCTTAGGGGTTGCGAAGCGACTCAAATCGCTTGATACTGGCAAGTCTCCAGGTCCAGATTGTATACCGATTACGCTCCTTTCAGATTACACCGATACAATAGCTCCCTACTTAACAATCATATACAACCGCTCGCTCACCGATAGATCTGTACCTACAGATTGGGAAATTGCGCAGGTCGCACCAGTGTTTAAGAAGGGTAGTAGGAGTAATCCATCGAACTACAGACCTATATCATCGACGTCGGTTTGCAGTAGGGTTTTGGAGCATATACTGTATTCAAATATTATGAATCATCTCGAAGGGAACGATCTATTCATACGTAATCAGCATGGTTTCAGAAAACATCGATCTCGTGCAACGCAGCTAGCTCTTTATTCGCACGAAGTAAAGGCCGCTATCAACAGTGGATCTCAAGTTGATTCCGTATTTCTAGATTTCCGGAAAGCTTTTGACACCGTTCCTCACAAGTGACTTCTACTCAAGCTGCAGGCCTATGGGGTATCGTCTTAGTTGTGTGACTGGATTCGTGATTTCCTGTCAGGAAGGTCGCAGTTCGTAGTAATAGACGGCAAATCATCGAGTAAAACTGAAGTGATATCAGGTGTTCCCCAGGGAAGCGTCCTGGGACCTCTGCTGTTCCTGATCTATATAAATGACCTGGGTGACAATCTGAGCAGTTCTCTTAGGTTGTTCGCAGATGGTGCTGTAATTTACCGTCTAGTAAGGTCATCCGAAGACCAGTATTAGTTGCAAAGCGATTTAGAAAAGATTGGTGTATGGTGTGGCAGGTGGCAGTTGACGCTAAATAACGAAAAGTGTGAGGTGATCCACATGAGTTCCAAAAGAAATCCGTTGGAATTCGATTACTCGATAAATAGTACAATTCTCAAGGCTGTCAATTCAACCAAGTACCTGGGTGTAAAAATTACGAACAACTTCAGTTGGAAAGACCACATAGATAATATTGTGGGGAAGGCGAGCCAAAGGTTGCGTTTCATTGGCAGGACACTTAGAAGATGCGACAAGTCCACTAAAGAGACGGCTTACACTACACTCGATCGTCCTCTGTTAGAATATTGCTGGGCAGTGTGGGATCCTTACCAGGCGGGATTGACGGAGGACATCGAAAGGGTGCAAAAAAGGGTAGCTCGTTTTGTATTATCACGTAATAGGGGAGAGAGTGTGGCAGATATGATACGCGAGTTGGGATGGAAGTCATTAAAGCAAAGACGTTTTTCGTCGCGGCGAGATCTATTTACACAATTTCAGTCACCAACTTTCTCTTCCGAATGCGAAAATATTTTGTTGAGCCCAACCTACATAGAGAAATCAGAGCTCGAACAGAAAGGTTTAGATGTTTGTTTTTCCTGCGCACTGTTCAGGAGTGGAATGGTAGGGAGATAGTATGATTGTGGTTTGATGAACCCTCTGCCAAGCACTTAAATGTGAATTGCAGAGTAATCGTGTAGATGTAGATGTAGAGACGGTGAACAAAAACATTGTTAGGCTGAAACTATTATCTAATAAACAGTGGCTTCAAATGCAAGTATTCTCATTAATTATGAGTGTTATTCACCTGTTTACCTCCAACTGGCTATTAAAAATGAACAAATGCTTCTAGCTTCATGTTGACTGCACATTTGGAAAAGGAGACTTTGGAGGTCATGTTGTGTCACTCAGCTCTCTTTACATTAGTCAGTCTGTAAGCAGCAATTGGCTGAAATGGATGGTATTACTGTACCTCCTGCCAGGTGTCAAGGTACATTCTGCCATTCATTTCCTCCAAGCAGGAGGAGTCAGAGCTGACAAGATTCATCGTTAATCGTACTGTGTGTATGAGGATAAAGTTATAAGTGGTGGTGTTGTTGGAGTGGTGCAGAAAACTCTGGGACGGTCGCTCAGATGTGCACGATGAAGGTGGACAAGGAAGGAGACTGGCAAACTAGTGCAACATGCTCTTAAACACTGTCACAGAGAGATCAGGCCACCCTATTTTTTTCACAGCGAGAATCAAAATGTTCATAATACTGAAAGAATGTGTTCTACCTTAACATTACTACAATGAAGAGGGTGAGTAATTTCTGAACAGAATCTTGACTGGGGATGAGACATGGGTGCAGCATGTCAATTCTGAAACTAAGAAGCAATCCAAAGCAGTGGAAACACTCATTCTCCCAATAAGTCAAAAAAATTTAAGCAAATACTGTCAAGCCACAAAATGAAGTCTGCAATTTTTTGGGAATGCAAAGCAATTTTGACAACAGGTTTCGCGAGAGTAACGGATGAGAACAATGCGACATCATAGGTTTACTGTGAGACTCTTACAAAACTTTGAAGGCCAGTCCAAAACAAAAGGTGCTGGATTATTATCAGTGAAGACCTGGTTGGGTACCACTTTGTGACAAACGATGAGCTAAAGGATGCTGCCAAGACTGCCTAATGTAGCGGCATCATTCTTTGATGAACGGAAAAATAAGCTTGTGGCACTGTACGACAAAATGTATGAATTTAGGTGGTGACTATGTGGAGAAGCAATGATGTCAACATGTAAGTATAGTTGATATTTAAACAATTGGAAGCTTAATTCATGAACAGCCCTCGTATCAACTATCCCAAGAACATTATATTATTTTTCAACCAATGATATGAAAAGACAGAAATAGAGATATCGTGTTGGTAATGGATACACAGTCACAGCACTCAATGTTCCCTTGTTCACCTATACATACCCGCTTCACTGAAACTAAATCGTTTCTGATGTCTCATTAAATCTGTGACTGCTACATATAATTTTAAATATAGTGAGAGGGAGAAAATTGTCACAAACTTCAGTATTTGGATAACCAGTACTGAGTGGATACTGTGTGAAAAAAAAGAAGCAACGCATCTGACTGTTTTGATGGGAAGTCTACCATCTGAGGATGGTCAATATACATGAAACCAGTAATATCAAACATGAGAATGTCCATGGTGGAACAACAACAATATTATAATAAGGATAGATAATTTCTCACCATACAGGAGACACAAAGAGTTGCAGATGGGCAAAACAAAAATACTTCTGTACATTTAAGCTTTTAGACCAAAATGTTTTCGTATGAAGTAAAACACACACACACACACACACACACACACACACACACACACACACACACAGATATATGAAGACCCTCTGTGGCAGCTGCAGAGACAAAGTGTGAGTGTGAGTGTGTGTGTGTGTGTGTGTGTGTGTGTGTGTGTGTGTGTGTGTGTGTGTGTGAACCTCAAAATAAAGCCTTTTGGTCAAAGGCTTTAAAGTACAGCAGTATTTTTGTTGTGAATGCCTATGACTCAATGACTCCTCTATGTGCTAAGTAGAAATCTGTACCTTTCATAATATTGTTGAAATAAGGAACAGTCATATTAAAAAATGTGGTCAGAATGTATCTGAATATAATACTTTTCAAATTTACAGATGAAAGTATCAGAATGCAGCAAACCCACTCACAGCTAATGAAAAGGGAAAGGACTTCTGTCAGAAGTTTAGCAATTTTCCATCTTCACTACGTGTCTGCCAACTGTTCAGAGCTCCATTTATATAGTTAAAATGTTTCAGATAACATATCCATAATAAGCAATAACAGCACTGCAAACCCATTCACAGAAAGATCATTAGCTCATTTCTAGTGATGGTGTAATATACGATTAAATTTACTGAAGTAATCTGCAGGGGATGTCAAATGGTTGCTGCTGCTGCTGTTGTTGTTGTTGATGATGATGATAATGCACAAGTCTATTAATGATGTGTATTCTTATGCTTTCAGAGAAAGATCAGAACACTTGGACATTACAGTAAATCTAAGTCACTTGTTCTCAAGTGTAACTTGAAAGCTTCCCTCCTGACAAGCTATTTCTATTGCCTGACCTTAGGTCAACATTTTTGCATTGTGATGATGTTATTCACTAAAGCAAATATATAGTCCATATATAAGTACTAAAGTCAAATGTAGCTCCCCAAAACATATACAAAAATTTATTCAGGCTTATTTATCTGATTCAGCACTGAGTTTGGTTTCCCAAGTAATTTAAGGCAAATGATACAAATGTTTCTACTTCATGCAATAATCAAAATCCTACTGTTTCATTATATTTGTACAATGACAGACTTTATTTGGAATATTATACTTATTCTTATCATTATTGCTTATTCTGAAATTTCACAGACCAGCACATTATTATGTGTCTATTAAATATAATTCTTAGCCATTATAAGTTCTGGATATGTTACTACATGTTTCATGATTCTGACATTAAAAATTAAAACAGAGGTGTGACAGATTAAAAATAATATAGAAGATTTCTCTGTAGGAATCCAGTACAAAAATAAGTATACATACGTGCGTGACCAAGGAACTGTCATGTTAGTAAGTTGTGAATACTCTTGTACCATGGAATTTTTCTCACACTCCGTCACTTGCGTTATTCGTTTCAGTGGTGTAATTTTCTTTTGGTTTGTACATGGCTTCATGTACCTAAATGCATCCTGCAGGAAAAGACAAATAAAAAAAACCCATCATGTTTTCATACTGTGTCTACAGTTAGTTGTTGTTTCACAATATTGAAAGGTTAAGGGGAAACTAGGGAAATTAGTCCATATGATTTTAGTTATTTTTATTTATCTATCATAATACTGAAATGTTTAAGAATACTGATCTAATGATAAAAAGTGAAAGATGAAATAATGTATTTATATTGGCTCTCCAATAGTCTACAAGTTTAGTTTTCATTACAAGGTATATATATTTTTTTCAGATGTCAATCCTCAAACAAACATTTAAAACATAAATTCTTGCACCACAGATAAAATAATGGAGATAAAGATTTGAATGAAATAAGTTTTAATAAATAAAATTAAAACAAAATTAATAATAGAAATAATGATTCCAGCCCCATGGACAAAAATATAAATGCATAAAAAGGAATAAATACATAAAAATAATTAATCTATCTGCGACTCAGCATCTCTGCAATATGGCGAGTAGCAACTTTCATAATATTGTTAAAAATAATTAATCACACTCTCCCCTAGTGTTTTGACTACCTCTTGCCATGCCCTCTAATGAAGAATGTACTACCCACTATCCTTCCCACCCCTCCCAGAGAGGTATTCTGTGCCCACCGAACCTACACAATGTCATTGTCCATCCCTATACAACCCCTGCTCCCAACCCCTCTAGCCCGTTCCCTGTTCCCATTCCAGCACTACACAGTCGTCATTCCATCAATGCACCCAGTCTTTTTACTTCTCTCCTTTTCCGCTACCCTCCCCCCACCCTCCTCTCCCCTGCCCATCCATCTAACCTTCTGACTGTACCTAGCTGCCCTACCCTCCTCCACCTCATCTTTGTACACTCCCAGAAGCAACACTTTATTGTCAGCCACCCTTACCTAGCTATCCCTCACCCAGCCTCCTCCTTACCCCCATCACCCGGGTGCCTTTCCCATCAAGCGCTGCTGCTCGTGGTCTGGCTTCATCAGCCAGAGACTGTGGTATGTGTGCGTAAGATGTGTTTGCGTGTGTGTGTTTTTGTCTATTTTTGACGAAGGTCTTGTCGGCCAACAGCTCACTTTCTGACAATCTCTTCGTTGTGCCAATATGCGAGTCAGCATCTGTGCTACATGGTGAGTACCTACTATTCTTTTCATAATACTATCACATTCCATTCTAGCTTTTCCATTGTTTAAATATAATTAAAGTCACACTAACAAAGAAAACATGAAAAAAAGAATGAAATGGAAAAAAAAACAAGAGCAAATAAAAAAGCTAATACCATGATTAAAATAAGACCATCAAAATAATGAGCCAAAGAATTATAAATGAAAAAAACTATACTTAAACAAATTAATTGAATAAATATGATGATCAGTCTTTTCAATAAAGATGCAAAGAAAAATACAGAGCACTCGACAAGATTCAAACACACAACCTTCAGCATACCAGTCAAATAATCTAACCAATAGGCTACAGTGCCATTTCAACAACCAGTCCTAGTATTGTTATCACACAGACATTATTAACATGCAGGTAAGACAGGCATTGGCAAAGGAAGTAAAAAACATAATAAAATTATGATAAACAGATGCAAATGACCCACATACTGACAGTGACCCTGTACTATGGATCATTTGCACAGGTGTAACAAGAGTTTTACTATATTTCTACATCTTCTGACCGTGTTTATCTTGGCTAATTTTTTTTGTTTATGTTTTATATATTTGTTTGATGACAATAATCTAGACTAAAACTTGTCATAATGGCAGCCCATTCTTCCTCAAAAGCCAAAACCAGAGAAAGAACTATTGTCAGACACTTTGATCTGGAATGAAGTCAACATTCTAATTCATCCCAACGACGTTCCACTGGGTTCAGATTGGGACTCTGAGCAGGACAGTCCATTTGAGGAATGTTGTTGTCCACAAACAATTGCCTTACAGATGATGATTTATGACAGTGTGCACTGTGAAGCTGATACGTGTGATCATCTTCTCCAAACTGCTCCCCTAGTGTATGCAGTGCACAATACTGTAAAATACGTTCATATCCTTCTGCATTGAATGTTTTCTGAAGTGCAATAAGGGGACCACACCCTAACCATGAGAAACACTCCCATACCTCACTGCTGGCACTACTCATTCTTCATGCATTCACCAAACCCAAACTCTTCCGTCGGATTACCACGGGATAGGGTGACGGATCACTCCAAATCACTTGCTTCCAGTCATTCACTTTCCAGTGGCGTTGTTCTTTACATCACCTCAAGCATCACTTAGCACCAATTTCATAAATATGTGACTTTAAGGAATTGCTTGACCATTGTACCCAATTCTTTTAACTCCGTATACCCAATCATTGTGGTAGCTGTACTAATGTAGCACTTTGAAACTTATGTGTGATTCCTTTTGCTGATTTTATGATATTTTTAGAACCGTTTTCCGCAATGACTGATTGTCTCTGTTTGTCAGTGCACGAGGTGTGGCTGGTCTGTTTAGCTGTGGTCCTTTCTTCATTTTTCCACTTCACAGTCACATCACCAACAGTCAACTTCGGCAGCTTTAGAACGGTTGAAATGTCCCTGGTGGGTATGTTACTCAGGTGACATACAATGACTGGTCGAGCTCTTCTGACTGACCAACTCTGCTGTTACTACTTATTTACTGACAACACAATGCTCCCCACCTCCTTTTGTATTGGAAGCTTAACCTCTCATGACATCTAGTGTCAATTCTGCATTAAAAAAAGGACGTCCAGAAACTTTTGATCAGTTAGTGTATAGTACAGTATTTAAAAAAATTAAAAAGCAAAGCCAACTTGCTTTGGGAAGTGCTTCAAGAACTATAATAAATTGGCATAAAAAAGCAAGAAACTGAAGCAAAGCAGAAATTAAGCAAAGCTCCCCGTTCAGGCCTTGACAGGCCAATCGGGACTGACCGACCACCGCACGGTCCTCTGCCAGTGGTGTGTCTGGATACGGTAAGGAGGGGTGTGGGGTCAGCACTTTCCTCTCTTGGCCAGCTTGAAAGAATAAAATTAAGTGGTGGAAAGGTTTCAAAGAGAGTACTGGAGAAAAACATAAAGCTAAATTAATCGCTTGAATATTATCCTCAGCTGGCCAATAACAGAAGAAGAACAAGAAGAAGAAGAAAAGCATTACAGCTGATTGTTAATAATTATAGGCCTGTGTAGAAAAGATAAATGTTATCCACATCCACTCTGGATCTGCAAGTTCGTAATCAGCATCAGAAAGCCTCGAACACTCCATCCATGGAATGAAATTTTTAAATCTCTTTAGCCCATTTGATAAGTTCACACAGTAGCCTGAATTATTTTCATCTACTGCAGTGCATACACTAAGCTGTGGAATTCTGTCACGGACCAATGCCTGGTCCCACTGGAACGTCAATCAAATCAAAATTAAATTAATTTCCACCTGTGTCTATCAGTCGCACAGAAAAAAATTGTAGTCTGATGCTGGCAATTTGATGAGAGGAAATCTCAGACTCATTTTGTATTATATGCAAACAGATTTTCTAGCTTAGTACCATACAGTAACAATGTAGAAGCTGGTTGTGGTCAAATTTTAATGTGGTGTTGCTTGCTACGGTCATGTGCAATAATCACAAGTAAATGAAAACTATACTACAATAATGGCAATGGGTAGGTGGGTGATTACTGTTACGTGTATGACCACAGGTATCCATTTTTGACAAGGCTTTTACCTGTAATAATTAGTTATGTGGATATCCTCATCTGGACTAACCTCCACAAGCAAGCCTTATTGTCCTTTCTTTAAACCGCAACGTTCTTCTTCAGCATTTGTCCACGGCATGTTCCACTAACACCAGCCAGCTACAATTTGCTAGTTACTTTTTATTTTATTTCAGTGCTTATATGCTTATGCATATGCTTATATCCCAAAGAAAGCAGATGTTGAGAGATGTGAAAATTACCAAACTATCAGTTTAATAAGTCACGACTGCAAAATACTAACGCGAATTCTTTACAAACAAACGGAAAAACTGGTAGAAGCCGACCTCAGGGAAGATCAGTTTGGATTCCATAGAAATGTTGGAACACGTGAGGCAATACTGACCCTACGGCTTATCTTAGACACTAGATTAAGAAAAGGCAAACCTACGTTTCTAGCATTTGTAGACTTAGAGAAAGTTTTTGACAATGTTGACTGGAATATCCTCTTTCAAATTCTGAAGGTGGCAGGGGTAAAATACAGGGAGTGAAAGGCTATTTACAATTTGTACAGAAACCAGATGGCAGTTATAAGAGTCGAGGGGTATGAAAGGGAAGCAGTGGTTGGGAAGGGAGTGAGACAGGGTTGTAGCCTCTCTCCGATGTTACTCAATCTGTATACTGAGCAAGCAGTAAAGGAAACAAAGGAAAAATTCAGATTAGGTAATAAAATCCATGGAGAAGAAATAAAAACTTTGAGGTTCGCCGATGACATTGTAATTCTGTCAGAGACAGCAAAGGACTTGGAAGAGCAGTTGAAAGGAATGGACAGGGTCTTGAAAGGAGGATATAAGATGAACATCAACAAAAGCAAAATGAGGATAATGGAATGTAGTCGAGTTAACTCTGGTGATGCTGAGGGTATTAGATTAGGAAATGAGACACTTAAAGTAGTAAAGGAGTTTTGTTATTTGGGGAGCAAAATAACTGATGGTGGTCGAAGTAGAGAGGATATAAAATGTAGACTGGCAATGAAAGGAAAGCGTTTCTGAAGAAGAGGAATTTGTTAACATTGAGTATAGATTTAAGTGTCAGGAAGTCATTTCTGAAAGTATTTGTATGGAGTGTAGCCATGTATGGAAGTGAAACATGGACGATAAATAGTTTGGACAAGAAGAGAATAGAAGCTTTCGAAATGTGGTGCTACAGAAGAATGCTGAAGATTAGATGGGTAGATCGCATAACTAATGAGGAGGTACTGAATAGGATTGGGGAGAAGAGGAGTTTGTGGCACAACTTGACAAAAAGAAGGGACCGGTTGGTAGGACATGTTCTGAGGCATCAAGGAATCACCAATTTAGTATTGGAGGGCAGGGTGGAGGGTAAAAATCATAGAG
This sequence comes from Schistocerca serialis cubense, assembly GCF_023864345.2. Taxonomy (NCBI): domain Eukaryota; kingdom Metazoa; phylum Arthropoda; class Insecta; order Orthoptera; family Acrididae; genus Schistocerca; species Schistocerca serialis. Next base: position 161,446,625 of record NC_064647.1, on the reverse strand, counting down.
GGAGACCAAGAGATGAATACACTAAGCAGATTCAGAAGGATGTAGGCTGCAGTACGTACTGGGAGATGAAGCAGCTTGCACAGGATAGAGTAGCATGGAGAGCTGCATCAAACCAGCCTCAGGACTGAAGACCACAACAACAATAAGCCTTTACTGTCACCAGGACTGCCAATTACTCAAAGAGAGGAAAATTGTGAACACCATAGACTGTGTGCGAATAGCAGAAACTTTCTGCTGGACATGTTGGTTTTAAAGCAGTTTGTGTGCTGTAATCTGTGGCAGAGACGGGGAGCCAGCGCAGGGGAGGGTGGAAAACTGTCACAATCAGACCGAGAGCTGTACAAGAACAGTGGTCATTAATGTGATGGACAGAATTTAAAAAGGGGATAGAAGAGTAAACAGTAAATAATGTAGTGACAGGGTACAAAATTCAGCAGAATTAAAGTCTGTGAAATTTCCCATATGTATTAAAGGTGTAATTATTTCTGTACCTTGTTCATTTATAAATGGGCAAGCTTTTGTTAAAGCAACTGTAAAATAATTATTGAAAGAGAGAAAATTATGCAAGTAGACCTGTAAGTTCTGTTATTTATACATGAAACTTTCTTTGTACGTTCCCACACTGGTTTTGTGTTTTAATATTAGGTCAGAGGTACTCCTCAGGCAATGTGCAGCAGATGGAGTGGCACAAATCCCAATATCACAGCCGGTGCTGCAGGGTTGTGTCAAAGAGGCTTCAGAATATTCCAGTTCAATGTGCTTCCCTTGATGTCTAACAAGGGGATGGCACAACTTGTGGGAAATACAGATTGGAATGGGGCTGGGCTGGCTGGCTGTTGTTTAGCTAAAGGTTGTTATCCTGTAGCAGTAGTAAAACACACTGGTCAGCCAGTCCCCAGGAAAAAGGTTTTAAAGTTTTAGCCACACTTTATATACTAGTCTAATAAACAGTGGAACTTGTGAAAAATAACTCATTGGCAGCACACTTGATTTTTAATCTGCTGATCTGGGTTCAACCCCAGCTTCTGCCAAAAATCTTTTTTTTCCCCTTTAGTTTAATTAGAAGGATTTTTAAATCAAATGAATAACCAAAACTATCATAAATGAAATCATTAATGAATTTATTTTAAATATGATACAACTGTTTGTTAGAACTAATGAAATGAGTTAAAATTAATATTAAACTTTAAAAGAGCTAAATAAAACTTTTATTGCAATTATAACAGATTATCTGGTAGAATAAAAATATCATCTTTATATTACAACTGTTTTTTACATACAAGAACTTGAATGACACTTATCATAAAAACACTGAAAACAAAAACTATCCTGAAATGTGGCACAATTTTTAAAAGATGAATTTTTACTTGAACAACATTTCTGTAAACGGTCTGTGAGAAAACACACTTCACTGACATTCATAAAAATTCCTCTTTCATCACAAAGTTTGGAAGCATACCACGTCATTTGATTAAAAATTCACGATGACAGCTGATGATGTACTATTGATTGCCTTCTAATTATAACTAAAGAAAAAAATATTTTTAGTTGAAGCTGGGATTGAACCTGGATAAGCAAATTAAAAATCAAGTGTGCTGCCAATGAGCTATTTTTACACATGTTCCACCATTTATTAAACTAGTATATAAAGTGTGGGTAAAACTTTGAAAGCATTTTTCTGGGAACTGTTTGGCCAGTGTGTTTTACTATCACTATAGGTAGTACACTACAGCCAACCAAACTTAATTCCAATCTAAATTTCCCCAAGTCATGCCCTTTCGTTGTAAGATAACATTTACATAAATATTCATCAAAGAAACTGTCAGCACGAATCCAGATAGTGTTCATAAAATAACAGCAAACATGTTTGTCTTGAACAAACCTATGTACATATGACAAGCTGATAAACTAATTATTGATTACACCAAGAAAAGAAAAGAAAAAAAAATAATAATTATCTAAGTCAGGAAATGTATTCACAGTTGTAAATATGAATCACCTTCAGCTTTATGTTGGAATGACAATGAAAATTTGTGTCAGACCGGGACTCAAACCTGGATTTCCTGCTTTATGTAAGCAGCCACCTTAACTGGTTTGGCTAGGCCAGACCCAAACTTCCATAAGTTGTCGCACATGTGTCACAACCTAACTTGTACATTACATAAATTCCTGTCCATGAAGTGCATATTTAGTGAGATTCAAGGACCTGATACTGGTGAATAAATCAAAATTCGAGTGCCTGTGTTGCTAAGAAGTACGGTGCAATGTTCCTTCAGACATGCATGTAGACAACAACATATGGAAGTTAGGGTCTGGCTGTGATTTGTGCAGGGATGACCAAAGAGATTAAGGTGGCTGCTCACATAAAAGCAAGAAATCTAGATTCGAGTCCCAGGTGGCACAAATTTTCACTGTCGTCATTCCACTATACAGCCAAAGGTGGTTCATATTTGCAACTGCAAATACGTTGCCCGTATTTCTTGACGGCTATAATCGCTGCAGTGCCTGTCCCAGGAGAGATGCGTAGCCAAAGGAACATTGCATCATACTCGTTAACAACAAAGGCACTGCAATTTACAATTATTTAGTCATCTCTGAATCTGACAGGCAAAAGCAGAGCTGTTGCAGTGAAAAAGGAGAAGTAGTTCACCCTGAATTGTAGATACACAGCACATTGTTCGAAGTCTCCAAAAGGAGAAATCAAATTATAGCAATTCTGTATCTCATAATGTGCTTTACACCCTGAAGCAAGCCTGTCTCAGTGTCTTGTAGCCAAAGAAATAAATATATGTTACAGAATACAATTCGAGTAATGCAGCTTACCTCTGCCTCTGCGGTTGCCGCATTTGTTACATACATGATGTCATTAATTATCTGGTATTCGTTATCTGATAAGCTGACGAGGACAAAGGTGCGCATAAAATGTCGAGGTGATATGTCTTGTATTCGGTTTTGCTCTCTGAAGACACCCGTAACAGTCAATATAGCACTTGTGTCCTGAAAACAAAAAATAGGGAAATGTTCATTGCAACATCATCTCACAATCAGTACAAGCATTCTAAAGGTTGGTTTGTGCACATAAATAAAATTTAAGTTTTTTGTAGAGCTCATAATAGTCTAATACATGTTACAACAAGAGTAGATACACAGACAGTTTATACTTGAAACTGTATTATTCATATATAATTCCATTATATCTTTATAATGTGATCTTTTCAACCAGAGAGGAAGCGGAAGGCAAAGAAAAAGAACAATTTTATATGTAAAATGGCTACCAGATGGCAGTGGAATGCGAGTGGTATCAGGATTCACGTGAAGGACCTGTTGCTCTCATCCACTGACAAACGCGTGTGCCTGTGTAACTGAGAGAGTGACTTCACAGATAATGATGCATTTACATTAAGAATGCTATAGCCACCACAGGATGACCTCCGTGGAAAGTGTGGTATCATCCAGATATTGCAGTGCCACATCAAAGTCAGCAACATGAGTCAATACCACAGACATTAGCGATGGCTCGCTGCAGCCCGCAATGGCATACGAGAGGTGCTCCAGAAGACGTGCCCTCCCTCTCAGCGATTGCAGAGTGCTCACGGTGAAGTCAGTACAGTCTCGAGCGCGTGAGAGCTCGGCCTAGTTTGAGACCTCAGCTACAGTATTCGACATCACTAAGGAGGACAGTGGCCATTCATAATGTTAAACATTGTGCCTTAAGAGAACAGTTGTTAGCCAGTGCAAGAAGTGATGCTCTGCTAGTCTATGACAGTTGTAAATTATCCTGTACTCCTGTGTGTGGTGTTTCTTAGTAGATGACAAAAAATTTTGTAATGGGGAAAAAGGATCATTCTAAAAATTTGAAAGAAGTACATATTTATTAGGGAAAGATAACTGCGATTCTATATTACAAACACAGTATTATCATTGAAAATGTCGGGGAATCATGTCAGAAAGAAAAAGTGAAGTTTTGAAATCTTCTTCTTGTCTTTTTTATGATGGTCTCTTGTCTTGTTCTAATGTAAGTGATTTGAACCACTGTATGAAAAGATGAAGCTGTGTTCTGTGTAATGTACAAATAAAATATACAGTGTGAAATATATGTGGATTTATGAGTTAATTCATAATCAATTACTGTAATCAATGTCAGTTCGGAAGTTCTGAACCGAGAAGACTTAGCAACAGTAATGTTCGATTTGCCTCCATTACGGCTAAAACAGCAACAACTATTGGAAAGAGTAGTGAGATAATAGAACTTACAAGGAATCGTCAGAAGAATAAAAGGTAAAAAGTTGAACTTTTACATTATTTACAGACACTGGACTGTCAACACAAACTTACGTAACTTTTTTTCTTGTATGGTCACCTATAACAACAACAATCTATGTACACTATGTGAACAAAAGTATCGGGACACTTGGCTGAAAAGGACTTACAAGTTTGTAGCGCCCTCCATCGGCAATGTTGAAATTCAATATGGTTGACCCACCCTTAGCCTTGACGCAGGCATACATTCAATCGGGTGTTGGAAGGTTTCTTGGGAAATGGCAGCCCATTCTTCGCGGAGTGCTGCACTGAGGAGAGCTATCAATGTCGGTCGGTGAGGTCTGGCACGATATTGGCATTCCAAAACATCCCAAAGGTGTTCAATAGGATTCAGGTCAGGACTCCGTGCAGGCCAGTCCATTACAGGGATGTTATTGTCATGTAACCACTCGACCATAGGCCGTGCATTATTAACAGGTGCTCAATAGTGTTGAAAGATGCAATTACCATCCCTGAATTGCTCATCAACAGTGGGGAGCAAGAAGGAGCTTAAAACATCAATGTAGGCCTTTGCTGTGATAGTGCCATGCAAAACAAGGGGTGCAAGCCCCCTCCATGAAAAACGCGACCACACCATAACAACACCACCTTTGAATTTAACTGTTTGCACTACACGCGCTGGCAGATGACGTTCACTGGGCATTTGCCATACCCACATTCTGCCATTGGATCACCACATTGTGTACTGTGATTTGTCACTCCACACAACATTTTTCCACAGTTCAATCATCTAATGTTTACACTCATTACCCCAAGTGAGGCGTAGTTTGGCATTTCCTGGTAAGATGTGTGGCTTATGAGCAGCTGCTCGACCATGAAATCCAAGTTTTCTCACCTCCCGCCTAACTGTCATAGCACTTGCAGTGTATCCTGATGCAGTTGGAATTCCTGTGTGATGGTCTGGATGGATGTCTGCCTATTACACATTACGACCCTCTTCAACTGTTGGCGGTCTCTGTCAGTCAACAGACGTGGTCAGTCTGTATGCTTTCATGCTGCACATGTCCCTTCACATTTCCAATCCACTATCACATTGGAATCAGTGGACCTAGGGATGTTTAGGAGTGTGGAAATCTCGTGTACAGACATGACGCAAGTGACACGCAATCACCTGACCACATTTGAAGTCCTTGAGTTCTGCAGTGTGTCCCATTCTGCTCTCTCACGATGAATAACGACTACTGAGGTGGTTGATATGAAGTACATGGCAAAAGGTGGCAGCACAATGCACCTAATATAAAAACATATGTTTTTGGTGGTGTCTGGATACTTATGATCACATAGTGTATTATTTTATTAATTTATTATATGTGGCAAAGAAGTGTGCCGCAGTTAAGTAGATCTTGTATTCATTGCTTTAATAAAATGAACTAACATTTCAACTGTTGTAATTAAAAATCAACCACTTGACCGAGCAATCAAAAAACCCACAGTCGTGGCCGGACAATAGTAGTTTCATCGCGTCACAACAGGGATATGGCCAAATTTGGTGTGCCATTTCTCAATGTCAAATACCCATCCTCAGCTCTCCCCTACACACGAGATTGCAAGCAGTTGCTGAACAGTGCATACGAGATATGGCCAATAGACAAAAATCTACCTGTAAGACATGTGACACTGTCTCTAGACTTGGTAACGGCTTTTACTCATTCAGAAAGAGAGTCCGCAAGTTTCTTCTAAGCTGAAGCCATGGTGTGTGAGCAAAGTAATGAGACTGACAACACTGTGAGCATTACGGCTAAAACAGCAATAACTATTGGAAAGAGTAGCGAGATAATAGAACTTGTAAGGAAGTGTCAGAAGAATAAAAGGTAAAAAGCTGAACTTTTACATTATTTACAGACACTGGACTGTCAACACAAAGTTATGCAACTTTTTTTATTGTCTGGTCACCTATAACAACAACACTGTGTGGTACTTTTTTAGACCAGCGTGTTCATCCCTTCCAGATGCTCAGTCCAAGCTCTGTACAGCCACCATGTTGATTTTTGATAGGGTCTTCAGTGAAGTTGTGTTTTTGTTGTGTGCTATGAAAATGGAACACTGGAATTTAGAGCAATCAAGTTTTGTGTTACGATTGGGGAACCTGTGAGTGTGACTTTTGAAAAGTTGAAACAGGCCTATGGGGAACATTTCTTATCAAGCGCACAAGTTTTTTACTGGCGCAAATCGTTCTTGGAAGACCGAGAACATATTGAAGATGAACATCGCTCAGGGAGACGTTCAATTTCAAAAACCGACAAAAACATCGAACGCGTGTGTTCTCCAGTTTTCTCCACAAGATCTTGAAAGTGGTAATTCCAAGGAAGCTTTTCATCTGATCCCAGAACTAAGAATTCAAAATGATCACCTTCGTTGGCTGTCTGACCACCTGGGGGCAATTAAATTTTGCTTTTGCAAGAGTTTCATGTCAGATGGTGTAAACACTGCATTTGTTCTCAGATGTTACTTACTATCCCACTAGCTAGGTCCTTTACATTATGTTTCACAATAACATGTTACCACTCACAGAGAGAAAAGTTTTCAATCACCTGTGATGTTTAACGCAGATTGTACAGGATGTTGAAAAAAAGTATTCCATATTTTGAGAATTGGTAGTATGGATAAAAACAAGCCAAAACATTCAGTAAACACGAGCTCTAGAATGCACATCTTACACGCTATGAGCACTTGCTCATCTTGATCACTGCGACACATATCTGTTCTACTGGAAGTGCTTTGCTATGGCAAATGACCTGCAGAATGCAGCAAACAAATGATGATACATCCCTTTGTTACTGTCCATAGACAAAGCACACAGTAAACATTGGTAAGTGTGTGCACTGTAAACTGTGTTGACAGTTCTGGGTAAGTGCAGCATATACATTAGTTCTAATGAATTGGTTTGTGCTGTTATAAGTTTGTGAAATGAATTTTACAATGTAGTTTTATCATTCACTTACCAGCACAATGGAAACTTATTATTCTACATGGGAAATGACAGACACGATCTTCCATTACAATCTTGGAAATGGGCGCTCCACTGAGCACGTGTCCCGCATACTGTAAAATTACCAGAACATTGGTATCATATGCATAATTATTCAGCCGTCTCTACCAGTGATTAGCAAACTCTGGCTCCATAGTTCCAGCAATGGCGGATTGTGGCAGACTTTGCACCATTTGTCTCCTGTTGAGGAGAAGCAAGTATTCGATGTGTGGAAGATTTTGGAACTAGTGGGCGTACATGGCACAACAGAATAAAAGAATCACTTTCTTGAAACTCTGTAATTCTCACCCACTGCTATATACAAGTTTGAAATTTGGTGCAAAGATGCCTGAAACCTTCTTCTGTAATGGTGTAAAAGCGTGGTGCCCTGTGACGTCACCCTTGGGGTCGGCGACACTTCAAATGGCACGGGGCGACATCTGTGAAAAAAAGGCCACAGTTCAGAAGTTCATGTGATGTGTAAGGTGGGTTAATGATGTCATATTGGCATCAATTTTCCCACAGTTCTGTCCAACGTCACTGTAGACACACGATAGGAAGGTCGTCACAGCCCCTCTAACCCAGGGTTAGAACTGTAACACCTGATGTTGAAATCTTGCAGCGGACAAGGAAAACATTTGGGAAACCCTGTCACTCAGAACCAGCACGACAGGGTCTCAGTAGGGCATAATGGGTGGCCACGAAACCATCCCATTCTGTGAGGCATCAGTTCTCACACATTTCAAGATAAAAAATGACAGTTCGCAATTCAATGAGCAACAGGAAGATGATCCTGACAACCTTTGACACTGCTGATGTCCTGGGACTTTTCAACCCTTCTCTAAGGACATTGTGGGGCTGCATCCTCATGGAATGTGATAGCACCCCCTTGGAGCACAATGTGACCACAATTTTTGCTCTCATGTACACGTTGGAGCTATCAGGGGCTATTCAAAACCATTTGACAAGATTTGAATGTTATCCGAAGCAGCAAAGGGTGCTTTTCATCCCTCCTATTTCATATCCAACTGTGGCATGATTGGGGGAGGGGGAGGGGGGGTGGTAGGTAGACACTGACGTGTGTGAATAAAATGGCAAAGGGTCTCTGAGACCCTCAGTTTGACAAAACACTCGACAGCATCCACCCACCTTTATTGGGAGTTAAAAAAACACCCAGGTGCAGAAACAACCTGTAAAGTAGTCTGAGGCACCTGCCAGAAGGCAACTCCTCGACACCTCTACTTGCTACTAGCTATTTGAAGCACTGTCGAGCCTGAGGGTGATGTCACAGGGTGCCAAGCTTTTGCACCATTACAGTTGTACACGTGTTTGCACCAAGTTTCGACTTTTGTGTCACAGTGGGAGACAATTACGGGGTTTTGATAAAGTGATCCATTAAACTGTCATGCAGTGTAGAATTTTGGCACCTACCAGGCTTAGCCATCCTCTAGTCTGGGTGACCTTGCACGAACAGTTGCTATATTCGTAGCACATACAGCGAGTTTGAACTCTCTGGCCACAAAATCAGCCTGCTGGAATGCAGTTCTGCCAAAGGCTGTTGCAAAAATGTAGCGCAGACCCACTTTTTGCACCAAAAGTGCTGTTCACAGGCAAAGCTGTTTCCAGGTGAGATTTGTCACGTGGTAGTTTGTCAGTTTGGGCGAACTCAATGACGAATTATCAGCACTCACTCGTACGAAAATGAGCAGGCACGAATGTGGTTAAAGCGTAGAAAATATGATAAAAGAAAGAAAAAGCAATCTGACATAAAATTGCACTCATTCTCTCCTCATTCTCACCCACGATCACACGCTCAATCACACTAGCACAAACCATGTGAGACAATGTTAAATGTTGTCAGATGTTCTAAAACTTCCAAGTACAAGACAAGTAAGACAATAGCAAAATTAAAATAGATTCATAGAAATATGTAGCTGACTGATCACTTATAAGAAACATAGATAAGCCAGTCATCCTGACAAAACATTAAACACCTAGTCATAAAATTTTACGGAATACGTCGAACACTGCACGGAACCTTGAAGGATGTACCACATTCGTGTCACTGTCATTCAAAATACAGTTGGTGCCCTGTGGTGTGGATATAAAACACAGTCTAGTAACATTTGCTGCCGTGTGATCTGTGCACCACAAGCAAGCACACATCAGAGGGTCCTCTCCTTGGAGCAACAAGCTGTGCTTCAGAGGGCTGTGCCCTTTGTGAAGATGAGTGAGAAGCGCCTCAGCCCGTCTGTGTGTTTGAAACTCTCAGCCACTAGTCTTCCCACTGACACGTGACTCCGTACCTCGACAACGAGTTGACAGCATGCAGGGAGATGGCACAGCGAACTAATTGAGGATCGCGACACCACCTCACCTGCCTTGTCTACCATTTCATTCCCATCAATAACAATGTGGTCTGGCACCCAGCAGAAAGAAACCTCCTTCCCCAGCCTTTGTGCGTGGAGAGTGGCATCTTGGGCTACTTCATCTGCTGGGTGAAAGTGTTGTAGAGGTTGGAGATGAAAAAGAGGAGGAATTTAGCAGGCACAACAAATCTCATCTGCTCCAGCGCCCTCAATATTTCGTAAATTTGGAAATGCAGACAGTGTATCCTTGAAGTGACTGAACACAGAGGGCACAATCAGGAAAAACAACAGAGCAGCCAACAGAATCCCTCTGTTTATACCCACTTGTGAACACAGCTACATAGTTGTGGTGCTCCTTTAAAATGTAGGATAATATTACACTTAAAATGTATGCAGGAATGCAACCTCTCCTGCACTGCAATAAATCTAAAATTATTCTGGGCCTCTAGAGCAACCAAGGTGGCAGTCGGTCAAAACTCTCGATTTGGGACTGTACTTGTCCCACACCAAATGACTTCCGCTAACACTTCTACATCTACATCTATATCCTGCAAACAACCATAAGGTGCGTGGCAGAGGGAATGTCCCATTGTACCAACTATTAGGGTTTCTTCCTCTTCCATTCACATATGGCGCACAGGAAGAATGACTATTTGAATTCTTCTGCGTGTACAGTAATTATTCTGATCTTATCCTCACAACCCATGTGTGAGTCATAAGTTGGGCATTGTAGTATATTCTTGTAGTCCTCATTTAAAGCCGGTTCTTGAAGCTTTGTTAACAGACTTTCTCATGATAGTTTACATCTATCTTCAAGAGCCTGCCATTTCAGTTCCTTCAGTATCTCAGTGACACTCTCCCATGGATTAATGAGACCTGTGACCATTTGTGCTGCTCTTCTCTGTATATGTTCAATATCCTCTGTTAAAAGAGATTTCAGGCTTGCAGCCGGTCGTCGTAAACTTCATTACACAATATTTCGGCTGGACAACTGCCAGCCATCTTCATCTTCAGGTGATCCGAATGAGGACTGACAAAGACGTTCTCTGCTCTGTCTTGTATAGTGCACTGATGGTACTGCCGTGCATGCACTGAAGTCGCAGAGACAGATGAACCACACCGCCCAGCGGCAGCGCCCTCGCTGGTGGAACTGCAAGGCTCAGCTTGTCCAGCCGAAATATCGCGTAATGAAGTTTATGACGACCGGCTGCAAGCCCGAAATCTCTTTGAACAGTTGATTCATCGAGAAATTTTTAAATTTTACCTCCCCTGTTAGTCCTGCTTGGTACAGATCCCACTTAGTAAAGCAATATTCTAGAACTGGTCACATGAGTGATTTGTAAGCAATCTATTTTGCAAACAGAGTGCACTTACAAAGTAGTCTATCAATATACCAAAGTCTACCACATGCTTTACCCACCAGTGAATCTATGTAATCTTTCCACATCATATATCTACAAAGTGTTACACCCAGGTATTTGTATGAATTGGCCGATTCCAACAGTGACTCACTGATTTGTAGTCATAGGATACTACAAGTTGTCAATCTCTGAACCATGTCCTATCAAGATCTGACTGAATATTTGTGCAGCTTCTCTCATTATAGATAACTGCATGTTCTGCAAAAAGCCTAACTTTACTATGAATATTGTCTGCAAGGTCATTAATATACAATGTGAACTGCAAGGGTCCCACCACAGTTCCCTGGGGCACACCCAAAGTTACTTCTACATCTGACGATCACTCTCCATCCGAGATAACATGCTGTGTCCTCCCTACAAAAAAATCCTCAATCCAGTCACAAATATCACTCAATACCCCATATTATCGTACTTTTGACAATAAGTGTAGGTGCGGTGCTGAGTCAAATGCTTATTGGAAATCAAGAAAAACTGCATTTACCTAGCTGCCTTAATCCAAAGCTTTTAGTATGTCATGTGGGAAAAGTGCGAGTTGGGTTTCACAAGATCAGTGTTTTCGAAAACCACGTTGGTCAGCATTGAAGAGGTCATTCTGTTCATTCTCCATGCAGATTCCATACAGACTTGTCAATGACTGGAGAAACGTATCCCATGCAAGACGGAGCAGTCAACTTTCACAACCAATATGTTTGGATTGGTGCAAATCCGCACACAGTTGGAGAAGGAAGGTATCAGTACCTATTTTCAGTTAATGGATGGGCTGGAATCATTGGAACAAACAGGACCTTATCTAGTACCTAACAGGTTGACTGGTGCAAGGTATTGTCAGTTCCTATCAAATGACTTGCCCGTCCGCTACAGGAGGTGCCCTTCCAACAATGGCTGGTACGTAGTTAATGCGTGACAGAGCATCAGCCCATCTTTCCCGAAATGTCCAAAAGTGTGCCACACTAATATTTAATGGGCAGTGGGTTGGATGGGTAATTCCAGTACACTGGCCAGCTAATCCCCTCCATCTTAATCCTTTGGATTTTTGTCTGTGGAGACTCTTGAAATTTCTGGTGAATGCAAGGACCCTTTAATGACGTAAAAACACTACAGGAACATTTCATCAATGCATCCGTGACCAACCTCAAGTTCTTCACAGAACGTATTACGTACAATTTAGTGATCAACTAGACAGACAGGCAGGTAGATAAATGAGAAACATTTTAGTTGCTATCACAGTTTGTCAGGGAGTTAGTCAACACTACCCGTTTATTTCTTCATTTGTCCATTCGTCACATTCCATAGAGCCCGACAATAAGGATAATATTCAGGGATGTGGAATGAGCTAAATATGTTGTACATTATATTAACAATAATCTACCAATACACTGCTTAGCACTAGTCACACTTATATAATCTAAACTTAACAGAGTAGACTGCAAAGAAATTTGCTTCTTTGAAACAAGCTGCTGCCCGAGTTCTACTCCATCTGTTTAATATTCATTTGACTGTAGTGGAATTTTTCATACAGCTTTACAGCAGACACTGTTACTTACCATGCAGTTTACAGAATTTTCCAATTCCTGAATCTAGATATTCACTTATTTATTGAAAGAGTGATTAGAGAGGTAAGTTTTTTTTCTTTTTAATTGGTAGGATTTTACCATCAGCAACAAAAACCATTAAGGTGTAAATGTATTGGGAAGTGTGTTAAAAAAGACAACAAGTTTGTGACGTTAGCACGGGACAACTTTTGGGCACGGGATCACACTGACAGAGGTGTTCGGGGCGCAGTGGTCCTCAAAGTGCATGGCAGTCCGAAGGGGTTTAACTGATACTCCAGTGTGAAATCTCTAGTTTCCTAGACTGAAAATCATGATGCTCTGAAAAGCAAATTTCACTTGGTAATTAATACTGTAACACTTGCATTCCCTAGTGGCAGACAATCTGCAACACAGATTGCCGAATGTGTGCCTGGCTCTCCAAGAAGTGTGATGGGAATTTTATTTTTATAATGTTTACAACACAACTACAATGAAATATTGTGAAATGGAATAACTCCACTTACAATAACACTACCCCCAATATAAATACTTTCTGCACCCTGTACCATTGATAGCACATGTACCACGTACGTATGAAATCTCAAAATTTATTTGAGCTGTATTTTTCAAAACTTCTACTGATCAGAGTACAGTTTATAGGCAGCTGATAACAAAAGCGATATTAAGGTAACTGCGTAGGCTTCCGTGGTCAGAGTCAGTCAACATAAAAGTTTTCTGGGTACGGTACCGCATCCTAATGTCTAAAACTACTGCTGCTGGAGAAAAACCAATGTTTTGGTCACGGTTGCAGCGGCCTTCTTCTGGGTCTAATGGTGCGTTGTAGCTATGCAGTATCCTTTATATTTTGTTGTTACTGTTCACTGCACATGCCATTACGTCATAATTTTTAAAAGGTTGTTAGCTTCATTGGTCACTTAAAAAAGAAGGAGAGGGAACTTTATTTTAATAAAACTGAAACTTCCTGGCAGATTAAAACAGTGTGCCCGACTGAGACTCGAACTCGGGACCTTTGCCTTTCGCGGGAAAGTGCTCTACCATCTGAGCTACCAAAGCACGACTCACGCCCGGTCTCGCAGCTTCACTTCTGCCAGTATCTCGTCTCCTACATTCCAAACTTTACAGAAGCTCTCCTGCGAACCTTGCAGAACTAGCACTCCTGAAAGAAAGGATATTGCGGAGACATGGCTTAGCCACAGCCTGGGGAATGTTTCCAGAATGAGATTTTCACTCTGCAGCGGAGTGTGCGCTGATATGAAACTTCCTGGCAGATTAAAACCGTGTGCCCGACCGAGCCTCGAACTCGGGACCTTTGCCTTTCGCGGGCAAGTGCCATGTCTCCGCAATATCCTTTCTTTCAGGAGTGCTAGTACTGCAAGGTTCGCAGGAGGGCATCTGTAAAGTATGGAATGTAGGAGACGAGATACTGGCAGAAGTGAAGCTGTGAGACCAGGCGTGAGTCGTGCTTCAGTAGCTCAGATGGTAGAGCACTTGCCCGCGAAAGGCAAAGGTCCCGAAAATGTCTGCTTGTGTCTGTGTATGTGCGGGTGGATATGTGTGTGTGTGCGAGTGTATACCCGTCCTTTTTTCCCCCTAAGGTAAGTCTTTCCGCTCCCGGGATTGGAATGACTCCTTACCCTCTCCCTTAAAACCCACATCCTTTCGTCTTTCCCTCTCCTTCCCTCTTTCCTGATGAGGCAACAGTTTGTTGCGAAAGCTTGAATTTTGTGTGTTTGTTTGTGTGTCTGTCGACCTGCCAGCACTTTCATTTGGTAAGTCACTACATCTATGTTTTTAGATATATTTTTCCTACGTGGAATGTTTCCCTCTATATATATATATATATAAATAGAGGGAAACACACACACACACACACACACACACACACACACACACACATATATATATATATATATATATATATATATATATATATATATATATATATATATATATATATATATATATATATATATATAAAAATAGAGGGAAACATTCCACGTAGGAAAAATATATCTAAAAACATAGATGTAGTATATATATATATTAGTGAAAATTGAAAATTGCTTCAGCAGTGTAAAGGTCAGCTATGCTAAAATAGAAAGGTAGTTTCGATGCTGTCTGGCATTTACAAAGGATAAATTTTAAAGGCACGATTTAAAGCCTTCCAAATAGTGTTTGCTGTGCTTATATGCATATAATTTCTGAAGAAAATGAACGCAAATGTGTTTTGAAATGGTTTGGCAAACATTTTCTAACCTTCCAGTTCTCAAAAGTGTGGAGAATATACTATAAATCTTTGTCAAGAATTTTGCTTTTGCCATTAATAAACACTATTATTATTGCTTGTTCCTATATACTGTCACTACACTTAAAATTTTTTCATAAAAACAACTATCCCTCGTAGGCCTGCTTTTATCATTCAGGTGCCAAACTGCACTGCAGACAGTTCTCACAGCACACGTAATTTTACTCTGACTTGTAAATGAAAACAACCACTTGTGACACATGATTCTCAGTACACGAATTAAATGCTATGGATGTTGCAGTAGACTCACTCATCACGAGCAGTCGACTGAGACAAGGAAGCGGCTAATTTAAATGGGGCTTAAAATTGCAATATGTGCTTGTGTCAAAAAAAATATATATATAAAATGACAAAATGTAAGTCAATAACTTCACCTGTAACATTGTTTCTAAAGCAATTGGGACTAATTTTTGTATCAACATAGGGATTGACAGACTGGGTCTGCACTAGTGGACCAAGGATAACCCCTGCTGGTATGAACCATTTAAACAGCAAGGACTTCAGTGGTTTACAATGAGTTGCAGGCTGTATAATCATCACACTTTTCATGTAGACTGATGAATGGTTTTCGAATAACAACTCACAACCAGCTCAGAGAAAAAGACAGCGACACTTTGTGCAGGACCCGCGCAGCATTTTACTTGGCGCATATGGTGCAAGTTGTGACCGATTTGTTGGATCGATACAACTGGGAAGTGCTGTACCGCCCACCACATTCCCTGGGCTGATGCCTTTGTGACTTCAAATTAGTTCCTAAATTGAGGGAAGCATTTCATGGAATTTGCCTCATAACTGTTACAGAGACAGACTGCTCCACTCAAACTATCGACACATTGGAATTGCTAAGGCTATCCTGTGACTTCCACATTGCTGACTATGGTTTATGTATAGTGCTGGTGACTACTCTGAAGGACAGTAAAACCTTGAAATTGTATGTATTTTGTATAAGTTGTAAATAAATAGTTGCTGCTACTAAAGTTCCAACCCTTATAAATATGTAGTTCTTCACATAGTATTGCCTTTGCTAAAAGTTGTTGCAATCACTGTCCTGTTTGACAACTGAGAGAGAGCTGACAAAGATGTAAAAAATAATATCATTTAAGATTTAGTTTTACAACAATTTTGTTTGCTCGAGTCATCCGAAGAAGAAGAAAAATAGGAGGTGGAGGAAAGAACAGACTGTGCCATTTTCATCTGTTAGTGATGATAATTTTCTTTAAGCTTCATTTGCATCCCTCCTCTGATTTATAATGTCAGAGCAAAAACAAAACTTGTAAATGATGAAACTGTAAAGAATGGGTAATATAGCACTAGTAAAATTTTCTACTTACAGAATGATGTAGGAGATCCACAGTGAAGGAGTACGGGTCGTGTTGAGTTCGTGGTAGCTTCTCAAGTTTTGCGAGAACTCTCTCCGCACCATGGCACAGTGCGGCCTGAAGTTTCTGTTTATTAGATTTGTGTAAGAGATTACGGCACTCTGTTAGGTAGGAGCTCAGCCTAAAGAAAGAGGAGAAACAGAGACAGGTGTAACACAGACAAAACACAGTATATTATGCTGACATTATTTTCCAAAATGTGATGTACTCCAGGACTGTTTAAAACATTTTCAAGGACAGGTTCAAACACTACACTCTGATTAAAGGTGGGAAATATGTATTCATTAATAGAAGTTTCAGAAGTGGCAAAATTTTTATTTTCAGGTGATATTATTGGATCAAGCAGATGAGTATCAGCGCGAGTTGATAGCGCTGAATGGTAATGTTGAATTAAAATTACTTCTACAAATTGTACTGAACCTTTCTTTCTCTCTTTTGCTTACACCATAGTCCCGCAGCGACCGCAGGGTCGGCGAGGTTAGAACGGATTTGGTAAGGTTAGTTTAAGCGGTGGCCAGATGCCCTCCCTGCCGCCACCCTGTACCCCCAAGGATGGAATCAGTGTACTCCAGCTGGCTGCATCTAGTGTAAATCGTGAAATAGTGTGAACGTGTTTCAAATGTCTGTGACGCGTGTAACTGAGGCGGAACGTGGGGACTAGCCCGGTATTCACCTAGTGGGATGTGGAAAACTGCCTAAAAACCACATCCAGGCTGGCCGGCACACCGGCCCTCATCGTTAATCCGCTGGGCGGAGTCGATTCGGGGCCGGTGTGCCTACCTGAGTCCAGGAAGCAGCGCATTAGCGCTCTCGGCTACCCTGGTGGGTCACAAATTGTACTGAACCATGGGGATTCAATTACTACCCAAGGTCAATGACTGCAATAATTAATCGGGCATTTTTTTGTCTACATGTTCTTCCATTTATTAATTTCACTTTGTACCAGATTATAATTTCACTTTTGACACTGAACAACGCATGCCGATGAACTTTAATATAGTTTCAATTACATCTTGAGACAAGACACAACTTCAATTCAATGTGGACTAAAATCAGAGTCAAAACTAAAGACACATTAAATTGGCAGGAGATGCTATTGTATAATTAATGTAGAACAATGGTATAATCAAACAATGGAAAATTCAGGATGGACTGTAACAATATTATGAAAAGGATAGTTGATACTCATCATATAGCGGAGTTGCTGAGTCGCAGAGATGCAAAACTAAAAGACAGTCACAAAATACGCTTTTGGCCAACAAGGCCTTTGTCAAAAACAGACAAAACTATCTCTCTCTCTCTCTCTCACACACACACACACACACACACACACACACACACACACACACACACACACACACAAAACTCATGAAAATACAACACACACACGACTACAGCCTCTGGCAGCTGAAGCCCACCTACGAAAAGCAGCAGCAGTGCATGATGGGAGAGGTAACTGGGTGGGGGTGAGGAGGAGGGAGCTGGGACATGGAGTGGGAAGGATAGCACAGTAGCGGTGGTAGATGGAAAAGTGCTGCTGGCGAGCGTGCAGGGACGAGGTGGAGAGTGGTAGGACAGCTAGGTGCGGTCGGGACGTTAGACAGAGAGCAAGTGGAAGGGTGGGGAGGGAGTGGAAAAGGAGACAAGTGGAAAGACTGGGTGCCTGGTGGAATAGAGGGCTGTGTAGTGCTGGAATAGGAATGGAGAAGGGCTTAGATGGATGAGGACAGCGACTAACGAAAGTTGAGGCCAGGAGAGTTACTGAAACGTAGGATATATTTCAAGGAGTGTTCCCACTTGCACAACTCAGAAAAGTTGGTGTTGATGGGAAGGATCCGTTTGGCAGAGGGTGCAAAGGAGTCACTGAAATGAAGAATGTCGTATTGGGCGGCATGCTCAGCAACAGGGTGGTCCAGTTGTTTCTTCGCCACACTCTGTTGGTGGTCATTCATGCGGTTGTCATGCCCACATAGAATGCAGCACAGTGGTTGCACCTTATTTTTAGCTGACGTGACTGATTTCACAGGTAGCCCTTCTTTTGATGGGACAGGTGATGTTTGTGAACGGACTGGAACAGGTGGAGGTGATGGGAGTATGTATGGGACACGTCTTGCATCTAGGTCTATTACAGGGATATGAGCCGTGAGGCAAGGGATTAGGAGCAGGTGTTGTGTAGGGATGGAAAAGGATATTGTGTAGGTTCGGTGGGTGGCAGAATATGACTGTTGGAGGGGTGGGTAGGACATTCCTCGTTTCAGGGCACAACGAGAGGTAGTCAAAACCCTGGCAGAAAATGTAATTCAGTTGCTCCAGTCCTGGGTGGTACTGAGTTACAAGGGAAATGCTCTTCTGTGGCCGGACAGTGAGAATTTGGTAGGTGGTGAGTGACAGGGAAGATTTGTTTTGTGATGGGAGATTTGTTTTTGTACCAAGGTTGGAAGGTTAATTATGATATGCAAAGGCCTCAGTGAGACCCTTAGCATATTTTGAGAGGGACTGCTCGTCACTGTAGATGTGAAGGCCATGGATGGATAGGCTGTATGGAAGGGACATCTTGGTAAGGAACAGGTCGCAACTGTCTAAGTGGAGGTATTGCTGCCAGTTGGTAGGTTCGATACGGACACAGGTACTGATGTACACTCTTTGACATAAAACTCGACCGGCGGCCGGCCGCTTCAGAGGCTAAGTCCGCACCGATCGTGACATGGGACAAAAAAACTGGCCAACTCGCTAATTCTCTAAGTCCGGTTATCTGCACAATCTGGCAACACTGTAGACTGCGGCACTTCCTGGAGGAAAACTTGTCCCATGATAGAGAAACCCTAGGCTGATTACGGCTGTGGTCTAGCGGTAGCGTGCGTTGTTTCTGTTCATAATATCAGTGGATCGAGAGCAACTGGCAGGAAATATTTTTATAGCCTCTTCTGTCTGAATGCTGAAGACGTGAATGTAATGGTAGCGCAGATTCAATCTACTTCGCTTTGTGACACACCGATATCAAAATTTTATCCAGTAACGGTTTTGCGGCAGATTTCCTGCAGACTGTCCTCCTCTGGACGCCGTATGCGGCAAAGCTCCGGGATCCATTTGCTGGCTACTGGCAGCGGCCATGGCGACAGCAGCGGCGCTGCACTCCTCCGTTCTTTATCGAAAGCGCCTGCTACCGCTCATCGCTTTTGATGATTTAAAACGCTTATTATTAAATGTTGCTCCACAGAAAATTTCTACAATTTCCATTCACGCTCAAAAGCAACGGAGACAGACGCCCTGATTAGTAGGCGGGTATTATATTACATTAATCGGCAAGAGCTGAGTATGGCCCGAAATTAATTTTATAGACTGGGACGAAATTAAACCACCTCACTACATTCGATGAATTTATAAATGCTTCATACCTCGTTTCTTTTCCTTTCAAACTCAATTATTTGTGCAACTTTTGGTCAATGTTTGGATGTTTTCGTCAAGCCAGAGTGAGCGTCTGTGGTGTAAAGTGTATTACAGTTCTTGTTTCATTCCTTATGGTAAGTCTATGCGATAAACTGTGTGAATACCTTGCAATGCATGCTCTGTAGCAGTGCAGGAACACTGCACCTTTGGAGTTCCATGTATGGGTTCATGAAGTATTTATTGTTGATCGGAAGCGATAGTTAAGGTCATCAGATTTAAACCAGAAAAATTTGTCGTTTTGAAGGTTTCAGAGAACGGAAAGGAATTGCTAACGCCAGTGTTAGAAAACGTCTACAGATAAATGCTATTGCAAAAATTTAGAAGAAGGGAACTATATTAATGAACATGTGCACTTCATAAACAACCTTCTGACATGTTAGACCTATATGACGAACAAAGCTCAAATTTATATCGTTGACAGTCGGTTTGAATCTTTTCAGGACCTATTTTACAGTGAAGCACCTTGGAATTTGCAAAGCAGAAATCCATGAAATTAACTTAATTTACTAAGTCGAAATCGGACGAAGATTGATGTTTAAAGGCATTCTTCAGATTTCGCATAAGACATTTTTACTAGCAGTTTGCAACTCCATTAATTAAAATGGAAAATAGAAGGTTGTAGTCAGCGGCTTCCATCGTGATTCGAACTGCTATGTCATACAGTACGAGCACTGCAACGCACAAGGGAACCTCTGAGCTAACGACACACTGGCGGCCAGAGGCGATGTTGCCTGAGCCTCAAAACGCAACCTTAAACACACAAACAGAGGAGGTGGAGATTACTGTTTTAACGTCCTGTCGACAACGATGTCATTAGAGACGGAGCACAAGCTCGGATTAGGGAAGGATGTGGAAGGAAATCGGCCGTGCCCTTCCTAAGGAACCATCCCGGCATTTGCCTGAAGCGATTTAGGGAAATCATTGAAAACCTAAATCAGGACGGCCGGGCGCGGGATTGCACCGTCGTCCTCCCGAATGCACACACAAACAGGCGTTCTTGGAGTCCAGAAATTAAACATATTTTCTAATTGTGTCATCTTGCAGTGGATTATATCGTACGAGTCTTCGGTGTGGAAAACGAATGTCAAGTGAATTTAGCGAGGTAACGCCGACCTACACCCGGAAGTAAATGCACTATCAGTGTGTTGACAAATACTTGCTACGACGCTACCATTTCTCGGCTCTCTGACGAGGCAGCTCTTCAGCGAAATGCTTGCCGTGATTCTCCGATACGGTTCTTCAGAGTGGAGACGCGCGTGCACGTTTGGTTTTTATGCGGTGTTCTCCCCTGATGGTTTCTGACGTCGCCTTGTGGGCTATTTATACATTTGAGACATTCAATTATCATTAATCCAGAATGATACAAGTTTCAGCTTCCGGCGTGGAAGAAGGCTGTTGACGCCGACATTATATCATTTCAACGTAGGGAAAGCAAAACGTATCATTCAATGTTTCTCATTCAACATAAAGCATGTGAGATAATTTTCCGTAACATTCATAATCATCTAAAAATACAAACGAAGTAAAAATATACCGGAAGCTTATTCGAATTGAATATAATGTAACATACCAAACGCTTTGCACCTCGATGTCGAATTTGTTCACTTGCAATCTTTTGCAGCATACACATAGAATGTTATGATTACCATGAGAATGAAGAAATATGTTGGTAAGGATGGAAGCAAGAAGAGACGCAGTCAACAAATATTCTATTCCTCATGGCATTCATTTCATTTGACACGTAAGAAGAGGTAAAGCGGGAATTTACTTTCGTTAACACGAAAGATATGCCGCACATATTGATAACGAGGAAGTCTGCGTCTTCATACGTTTCCTCCTTGAAATCTGTATGCTCTATTATATACTAAGTAGCCCGATCATTGTTTCAGTAATGTTACCCTCTTGTTTGACCCCGTAACGATGAACAGATTCCAAATGCATGTCTCTGCGTGAAAGTAGCTGTTCGAACCCTTCCTGGGTTGTTTTTTGTGTTTTATTGCTTGGAATTCCTGGAGCAGACCACTGTGCCTTCCCCCCTCGTGGGTTAGGTCTCAAAACTAAACCGCTTTGTATCCAATGGCATAATTTATTCAGACAGCATCAGCATTAGACTATCAAACAAAGCCTTCCATTTACAGTTGCAACACTCTAACCAGCACTGACCAAAGTGTAATCCACGGTCATGGTCCTAAATTAGCAGCTGTCTGCTACTGTGGCAAAGTCCGTACTACACTTTCGATTCCGCAGCACCATTTTATCTGGTAACACTGTGTAGTTGCAGAGTTGTGCTACCAGGTCTGTCCTCACACTGTCAACTTTATGTATCTCACTTCTCCTGTAGCGTAGATCACGAGGAGCTGAAGTAAATGAGTGTATTCTGCATGACGTAACATTCCGTATTCCCTTCTTTCACAGCCACTCTTCATGTGCATCGATACCAAATAGGAATGCGAAAACTCTTGCGAGTGAGAGAATGACAATAACAATCGTAACAAGAACAAGCAAATAATGAATGATGTTTATTCCAACGCAGAACGAGAATGGCTTTAAATATAAAAATCTATATCTGTATCTATATCCATATCTATTGATCTTTGAGTTGGCACAATGCGAATATATTCTTAGCATTTAGTTACTGAATTTAGTTCTGGATGTTTGCAAAGAAAAGGAAAAGTCGGTACTTCTCGCTAGTGTAATATAATGTGAACCAGCAACTACCCTTTCCTTAGAACACGATTCAAGCAGGTCCTCAAGTAGGTACCAAGGCACTGCTGCATTCTGTTCCCTGACATTGCTCTGATGACGGTTAATGCAGATAGTTCCGATTATGAAATATAAAACGTATTGCAGGTTAGTTCCTAGGATAGTAACATTAAATTTGCGTTGTAGACGGCACATGAACGTGACGATTATCCATATTACTCATCAATATAAAAAAGACAATATTTTGGGAATTTAGCAGGATTATTCAAAATGAATTCTGAAATTGGGTGACTCACCGCACAGGTGCTAAACATCGTCAAGAGTATACGATGTCCTAATCGCATTAGGAATATAAAAGATCGTCTTCGACAGCTCGCAACTTTCACATTGCTATCTCCACCCTACTCCAGACAGCCCTCGGTGGAGTTGCACTACGTTGCCGATGTTATGGAAGGCCTTCAAACCGACAACAGGCCACATATTGAAAAATACAAGCGAATTCTCTTGCAGCGTAAGCTTATTGTAACTAATCCAAAAATTATTGGAGAGGAACATTGTCCTATACAAAAAAAGTAAAATGTTGCACTCTGTTGACGTCAAACGGACATTATCTATGTCCTGTCTTGTGTCCTACTCATCTATAATATCAAGTGTACTATGAAAATGATTATATATAATGGATGATAAGGTAATGTGGCCACAATGGTCTGGTGGAACGAGCTATCACAGGTGCAGTGCGTGAGTTCTGGCATTTACTTTTAAGAGGCACAAACAGATATATTTTACCTCTGGTAACCTCAAGAGAAAGACGTTATAATCTAGAATCCGCATTAAACATCACGTTCCTTCATTACCAACTGGGCAGAGCCGGTTTATGTTGGGAAATGACACAGCGGAACTCATGGTAAACAAAAATACAGTCGCCAGTAAGCTTAGTTACATTAGAAAATTTTATTTTATTTGGTGAACCGATAGCCATTTAAAGGGACAGGGCTCTTATTTTACTTGTACTTGATTGAACTAGAGACGTTTAAAAATTTGGTGCTGGACTGTGATTCGAATTCGTATCTCCTCTTTCGAGGATCTGAATCTCTGGGAACAGTATAGTTCAGTCATTTCGTTCCTTTTCCCAAGACTGCAATCTTCTCTAGGTCAAGATAAGTATGTGGGTCTGAAACCTGATCCAGTATAAAAATATTCATAATTTCATTTCTAGCTTTATCAAGTGCACACTCATCTGCTAGTGAAAATTAACGCGCAATTTCAATGTCTGTTCATGTGTTGCCAACAATCGCAACAGGTGTCGTTATTTCTGGTCAAACACGCACACATCTTACTGTTCATGAGTAAGCAACTGATACTTAAGCTATATTCGTGGATGCACGGTAGGTGTGCAGTTCGATTGTCGCTTAGGCACAAAAGTTTGTATCCTTATTTTAGATTCAGACACCTAGCGGCTCGTAAGAAAAACCGATACGTAACATTTGATTTTTCTTAGTTAACAATCGGATTACGTGTTGGGTTCGTATCTCCGTCACAGAACTTCAAATCATGCACTTCATCTTTAAATGCATGCACACTTTGTTACTTCAGAATGGAGGTATATCAAACATCATTCGTGGTTAGATAACAGGGACGAAAGGATATTGATAGGAGTCACGGTTTATTACAAAAATTGTCGTCTTTTATTTTCAAGTTTAGATTTGGTTACTGGTATTGGCAAAAATTTCGGTAATCCATGACTCTTCATGGCTAATCATCAATATGATGTGATTAGATTAGATTACATTAGATTAACTCTTGTTCCATAGATCATGAATACAACATTTCGTAATGATGTGGAACGTGTCATTTCTCTCTCTCTTTCTCTGCCGGCCGAAGTGGCCGTGCGGTTAAAGGCGCTGCAGTCTAGAACCGCAAGACCGCTAAGGTCGCTGGTTCGAATCCTGCCTCGGGCATGGATGTCCTTAGGTTAGTTAGTTTTAACTAGTTCTAAGTTCTAGGGGACTAATGACCTCAGCAGTTGAGTCCCATAGTGCTCAGAGCCATTTGAACCATTTCTCTCTCTCTCTCTCTCTCTCTCTCTCTCTCTCTCTCTCTCACACACACACACACACACACACACACACACACACACACACGCGCGCGCGCGCGCGCGCGCGCGCACATTCTTTTTTTATTTTTATTTGTATGTTGTGCTCGACTAACGGCGAGGCACGAAAACGCCTGTGAATGACTTTCTTAGTTTTGAGTACACTTACGAAAGAAATATAAAAATAACAATGAGAGTTACTGATTTATGATGCTCAGTTTGCAGTCAGTTCTGAGTATTATTAGTAACTACGCTCCAGTCCCTAAACCTAGTTACAGAAAGCGAATCAGACGCATTACGTATTCCAGGCCGTAGCAGCCGCGATTTGGAGACACCAGCTATGGTCACTTCCCAGACCGCTGTAGGATCACATCGGTTCGTCTTCTTCCTGCTGGTACTGTAACTGAGATTTGGCAACAAGGCAACGTATGTTTGGCAACTCTGTGATCGACGAGTTACTTCATGGTGTGCACGGAATTAAGCCTCAAAGTTCACTTGACTTTACCTCTCATTTCCATTGAATAATCTGAGTTATTATCGCTTGAAGGGTAACAAAAGATTGAAAAGTTACGGTTTTCAGCACAGGAAAGTCGTTGCAGGTGGAAATCGCAACTAATCTCGACCTTTGAATAGCTGTTTATGAGTTCTAGTTACTATTGCCCTCGTAATAGGAAACTAAGACCCATACCTCCTCGCCAGCTCTGTGGTAATGTGCTAAGCTGTGAAAAAGCGTCTGTTACGGTTCGCAGTTCCAGTCTCACTAACTGTAACGTTTTTATCCCTTCTGTGAAAGAGCTACAAGCAGTCAGATCAAACATCAATAAGGAAATCGCAAGAAAATGCTTTCAGCTCATAGTGCAATGTTGAAAAACTTACAATGCTGCACAACAGGTAACGCCTCTTTCCGCTGCTGACAAGCGAATTTTGGGTTTCTAGGAATACGTAACTATATTTATGAAATGCCACATTTGCATACCTCTTGAGTATGACACAGCATACCAATTAAACACAGACCCAATCAAAATCTAAGTGAGTAGTATTTTACTAATATTTGGGTTTCTAGGAATACGTAACTATATTTATGAAATGCCACATTTGCATACCTCTTGAGTATGACACAGCATACCAATTAAACACAGACCCAATCAAAATCTAAGTGAGTAGTATTTTACTAATTCGTGTCGATAGAGGCATGCTTGTGTACAGATACTTTCGTCGTAAGGTTATCATGGTTAGTTTTATTTCATTTCTTATAATACAGTGCACAATTTTCGTAAGGTTTCCTTTAGTGTTGTTAAAACAATAGTAAACATGAGAGAGAAATTAATCATCAACGAAATATGCGAATTCTCTGATGTTACCTATGACAGTCTGACAATGCACGTGCAGTTTATTGATTACATGCATGTAGAAAACTTGTTCTGAGTTAAAGCTGTCAAACAAAGTTTGAAGAAGAATAAAATACCACTACCACACGACGGCTAATGTAGAAAATACTTTTCTGACATATTATGGCACGATGCGCTCTCCCTGCACATCTTCGAGATGCATCTGCTGCCTGCTGTCTATTAAACCTGAATAGAACAAAATGTCACAGTAGTTGGTCCTTTTTCCACATGCGACTGCTTTGGGTTGCGAAGTGAAGGGAATTATGTTCAAAGTTCCATTAGATTGATACCTTCAGCAGAGAGCAGAATTGCGTTTTAAAAAATGTAGCACTGAATGTATTCGAACTCGCGACATCTTATCTATGCTACAAGCTGACACGTAGCTACAACAGCTCCAGAGCTCGGCAACTATTCCTCCAGAACTTTTGGATTCCACAGCACTGTGAGATTATGCATATGGCCAGGTCTTGACTTCTGAGAGACAAACAGTTACAGCTTTTCTTTTGGACTGAACGACGTTTTCTAGTAACAGGTGGCGCAATAAAATAGCTCAAGTGGAAAGGAACACTTCCTATTTAAACTTCTGCATCCTACACTGTTGGCAGTTGTGTGTAGGTGGCAGTTACGTGATTTTATTTCTGTGATTACAAAATAGTCGAATGTATGCACTGGGTAGCCGAGGCAGCTAGTTCATGGTGATTCGGTCAACCAAGTAAATGAATTTACTGAACATGCTGCAAATTATTACAGGGAGCCTGTGTGTCAGAATTCTCATCCAGTGTGGCGCAACTGCGTTACGATAGAAAAATGACTCGCAGAGAAGAGGATTTCGTGGTCTGTTGGACGGATGGTAGGTTGTTATACCTATGGTCTGGGTTCGATTCCCACTTCTGTCAATGATTTTAGATAGGGAGAGACAGACTCCATTCTCTCCTGGCTACACCAAGTGAAGGAGATATAATGGCTGCGTGGTCTGAAAATTCACATTAAAGATGATATTCCTTCTTTACCAAGTAGACGGTAGGTTGAACCACAATAAAGTCTGGAGTGGCGACATGTAGAAACTCTATCACCGGTAACCTTTCTTATACTAGTTATTTATTTCAAGTGACGACACAAACGCTATGTATGGTCACAGGACACTTATTCCATCTTTTATTTGCGCTTCTGTATGTCGATAAAATTGGTTCTGAACTGGGAATGCAACTCAGACCGCCCTTAACGTGGAATTTGATCCCTTCGTGGCAATACAGCTCGGCTACAATTTGTTGTTTGTTCCAAACTGCAAATTCCTCAACACCTTCACATATTACGCGTGAATGGGATCGTATCCTGGCCCGGCACTAAAGATTCAATTATGTATTATCAAGCTCTGTCATGAGAACACCTATCTGCTGGTGGATAATAATTTTGATTTTTAATGTATTTTCATTCGTTGTCAACACTAACGATATCTGACGTTTTTAACTCCCAGTGAGACACAGAACTATTTGCGAGATGACTGTAAGTTCAAGATGCTATTCTGAGCAGCTGGTGGAGAAAAATTCGGTAGCTGACATCTCTTTGTGTATAGTCAACAACGATATTCCCAGTGAGCGCTGAACTCTTCGTCATATTATTTCAGTTCAAACATGCTCACATGTCACTGCTGGTGCAACAAACCCATATTTAACGTTCGTTTTCTCTATAATATGACAGCGATAGGTGCCGGGTTGGAGTCCTGGGAAGGAAAAAATTAATGTTTCGTCTCGTCATTTCAGTTAAAACATCTAGCTACTGCCGCGAAATTCCGATATGTCACATTTGACTGTGCTTCGATAGCAATCCAATTAGGTTCCGGGTTCGAATCTGTGTCCAACACACAGCTTTACCTCACGGCATTTCAAGTAAGTTACTTGTGAAGAAGCAATATTTAACATCTCTCGTAGTTCGTTAACAGGGACAATAGATGCTGGGTAGGAATTCGCGTCTGTTAAAAATGTTTGCGTTATGCAATTTAAAGTTGATATTTGCTAACTGATACCGTCTAAAATCGAGATATATCACTCTCTGTATGCCTAATCAGGAATGACTGTTAGTTTCCGTCAGTCACGAAATCTTTCCTTAGTCTGCATGAGCTGGGTTTGAATCCATACGCAGAACAAGACGGTTCGTCGTGTCATTTAATGTTCATACATATTCTCAACTAGCTGCTCGTGAATAACTTAAATTTTTAATGTCATTTTGTGTTAAATAGTTCAAATGGTTCAAATGGCTCTGAGCACTATGGGACTTAACTTTTAAGGACATCAGTCCCCTAGAACTTAGAACTACTTAAACCTAACTAACCTAAGGACATCACACACATCCATGCCCGAGGCAGGATCGAACCTGCGACCGTAGCTCTCACGCGGTTCCGATTAGTTACAATAAGCTTACGCTGCAAGAGAATTCGCTTGTATTTTTCAATATGTGGTCTGTTGTCGGTTTGAAGGCCTTCCATAACATCGGCAACATAGTGCAACTCCACCGAGGGCTGTCTGGAGTAGGGTGGAGATAGCAATGTGAAAGTTGCGAGCTGTCGAAGACAATCTTCATATTCCTAATGCGATTAGGACATCGTATACTCTTGACGATGTTTAGCACCTGTGCGGTCAGTCACCCAATTTCAGAATTCATTTTGAGTAATCCTGCTAAATTCCCATAATATTGTCTTTTTATATTGATGAGTAATATGGATAATCGTCACGTTCATATGCCGTCTACAACGCAAATTTAATGTTACTATCCTAGGAACTAACCTGCAATACGTTTTGTATTTCATAATCGGAACTATCTGCATTAACCGTCATCAGAGCAATGTCAGGGAACAGAATGCAGCAGTGCCTTGGTACCTACTTGAGAACCTGCTTGAGTCGTGTTCTAAGGAAAGGGTAGTTGCTGGTTCACATTATATTACACTAGCGAGAAGTACCGACTTTTCCTTTTCTTTGCAAACATCCAGAACTAAATTCAGTAACTAAATGCTAAGAATATATTTGCATTGTGCCAACTCAAAGATCAATAGATATGGATATAGATACAGATATAGATTTTTATATTTAAAGCCATTCTCGTTCTGCGTTGGAATAAACATCATTCATTATTTGCTTGTTCTTGTTACGATTGTTATTGTCATTCTCTCACTCGCAAGAGTTTTCGCATTCCTATTTGGTATCGATGCACATGAAGAGTGGCTGTGAAAGAAGGGAATACGGAATGTTACGTCATGCAGAATACACTCATTTACTTCAGCTCCTCGTGATCTACGCTACAGGAGAAGTGAGATACATAAAGTTGACAGTGTGAGGACAGACCTGGTAACCGAGCGAGGTAGCGCAGTGGTTAGACACTGGACTCGCATTCGGGAGGACGACGGTTCAATCCCGCGTCCAGCCATCCTGATTTAGGTTTTCCGTGATTTCCCTAAATCACTCCAGGCAAATGCCGGGATGGTTCCTCTGAAAGGGCACGGCCGACTTCCTTCCCCATCCTTCCCTAATCCGATGAGACTGATGACCACGCTGTCTGGTCTCCTTCCCCAAACAACCAACCAACCAACAGACCTGGTAGCACAACTCTGCAACTACACAGTGTTACCAGATAAAATGGTGCTGCGGAATCGAAAGTGTAGTACGGACTTTGCCACAGTAGCAGACAGCTGCTAATTTAGGACCATGACCGTGGATTACACTTTGGTCAGTGATGGTTAGAGTGTTGCAACTGTAAATGGAAGGCTTTGTTTGATAGTCTTATGCTGATGCTGTCTGAATAAATTATGCCATTGGATACAAAGCGGTTTAGTTTTGAGACCTAACCCACGAGGGGGGAAGGCACAGTGGTCTGCTCCAGGAATTCCAAGCAATAAAACACAAAAAACAACCCAGGAAGGGTTCGAACAGCTACTTTCACGCAGAGACATGCATTTGGAATCTGTTCATCGTTAATGGGTCAAACAAGAGGGTAACATTACTGAAACAATGATCGGGCTACTTAGTATATAATAGAGCATACAGATTTCAAGGAGGAAACGTATGAAGACGCAGACTTCTTCGTTATCAATATGTGCGGCATATCTTTCGTGTTAACGAAAGTAAATTCCCGCTTTACCTCTTCTTACGTGTCAAATGAAATGAATGCCATGAGGAATAGAATATTTGTTGACTGCATCTCTTCTTGCTTCCATCCTTACCAACATATTTCTTCATTCTCGTGGTAATCATGACATTCTATGTGTATGCTGCAAAAGATTGCAAGTGGACAAATTCGACATCGAGGTGCAAAGCGTTTGGTATGTTACATTATATTCAATTCGAATAAGCTTCCGGTGTATTTTTACTTCGTTTGTATTTTTAGATGATTATGAATGTTACGGAAAATTATCTCACATGCTTTATGTTGAATGAGAAACATTGAATGATACGTTTTGCTTTCCCTACGTTGAAATGATATAATGTCGGCATCAACAGCCTTCTTCCACGCCGAAAGCTGAAACTTGTATCATTCTGGATTAATGATAATTGAATGTCTCAAATGTATAAATAGCCCACAAGGCGACGTCAGAAACCATCAGGGGAGAACACCGCATAAAAACCAAACGTGCACGCGCGTCTCCACTCTGAAGAACCGTATCGGAGAATCACGGCAAGCATTTCGCTGAAGAGCTGCCTCGTCAGAGAGCCGAGAAATGGTAGCGTCGTAGCAAGTATTTGTCAACACACTGATAGTGCATTTACTTCCGGGTGTAGGTTGGCGTTACCTCGCTAAATTCACTTGACATTCGTTTTCCACATCCAAGACTCGTACGATATAATCCACTGCAAGATGACACAATTAGAAAATATGTTTAATTTCTGGACTCCAAGAACGCCTGTTTGTGTGTGCATTCGGGAGGACGACGGTGCAATCCCGCGCCCGGCCATCCTGATTTAGGTTTTCAATGATTTCCCTAAATCGCTTCAGGCAAATACCGGGATGGTTCCTTAGGAAGGGCACGGCCAATTTCCTTCCACATCCTTCCCTAATCCGAGCTTGTGCTCCGTCTCTAATGACATCGTTGTCGACGGGACGTTAAAACAGTAATCTCCACCTCCTCTGTTTGTGTGTTTAAGGTTGCGTTTTGAGGCTCAGGCAACATCGCAGTGACTATAGTCCGCCTCTGGCCGCCAGTGTGTCGTTAGCTCAGAGGTTCCCTTGTGCGTTGCAGTGCTCGTACTGTATGACATAGCAGTTCGAATCACGGTGGAAGCCGCTGACTACAACCTTCTATTTTCCATTTTAATTAATGGAGTTGCAAACTGCTAGTAAAAATGTCTTATGCGAAATCTGAAGAATGCCTTTAAACATCAATCTTCGTCCGATTTCGACTTAGTAAATTAAGTTAATATCATGGATTTCTGCTTTGCAAATTCCAAGGTGCTTCACTGTAAAACAGGTCCTGAAAAGATTCAAACCGACTGTCAACGATATAAATTTGAGCTTTGTTCGTCATATAGGTCTAACATGTCAGAAGGTTGTTTATGAAGTGCACATGTTCATTAATATAGTTCCCTTCTTCTAAATTTTTGCAATAGCATTTATCTGTAGACGTTTTCTAATACCGGCGTTAGCAATTCCTTTCCGTTCTCTGAAACCTTCAAAACGACAAATTTTTCTGGTTTAAATCTGATGACCTTAACTATCGCTTCCGATCAACAATAAATACTTCATGAACCCATACATGGAACTCCAAAGGTGCAGTGTTCCTGCACTGCTACAGAGCATGCATTGCAAGGTATTCACACAGTTTATCGCATAGACTTACCATAAGGAATGAAACAAGAACTGTAATACACTTTACACCACAGACGCTCACTCTGGCTTGATGAAAACATCCAAACATTGACCAAAAGTTGCACAAATAATTGAGTTTGAAAGGAAAAGAAACGAGGTATGAAGCATTTATAAATTCATCGAATGTAGTGAGGTGGTTTAATTTCGTCCCAGTCTATAAAATTAATTTCGGGCCATACTCAGCTCTTGCCGATTAATGTAATATAATACCCGCCTACTAATCAGGGCGTCTGTCTCCGTTGCTTTTGAGCGTGAATGGAAATTGTAGAAATTTTCTGTGGAGCAACATTTAATAATAAGCGTTTTAAATCATCAAAAGCGATGAGCGGTAGCAGGCGCTTTCGATAAAGAACGGGGGAGTGCAGCGCCGCTGCTGTCGCCATGGCCGCTGCCAGTAGCCAGCAAATGGATCCCGGAGCTTTGCCGCATACGGCGTCCAGAGGAGGACAGTCTGCAGGAAATCTGCCGCAAAATCGTTACTGGATAAAATTTTGATATCGGTGTGTCACAAAGCGAAATAGATTGAATCTGCGCTACCATTACATTCACGTCTTCAGCATTCAGACAGAAGAGGCTATAAAAATATTTCATGCCAGTTGCTCTCGATCCACTGATATTATGAACAGAAACAACGCACGCTACCGCTAGACCACAGCCGTAGTCAGCCTAGGGTTTCTCTATCATGGGACAAGTTTTCCTCCAGGAAGTGCCGCAGTCTACAGTGTTGCCAGATTGTGCAGATAACCGGACTTAGAGAATTAGCGAGTTGGCCAGTTTTTTTGTCCCATGTCACGATCGGCGCGGACTTAGCCTCTGAAGCGGCCGGCTGCCGGTCGAGTTTTATGTCAAAGAGTGTACCTATCTTTGAGGTGGAGGTCAACATCTCAAACCGTGCCCTGCTATCCCTGCCCCTCCACACCCCAGCCTCCTCCTCACCCCCACCCAGCTGCCTCTCCCATTATGTGCTGCTGCTTGCTGCTGCTCGTAGTCTGGCTTCAGCTGACAGATACTGTGGTCATCTGTCTGTTTTTGACAAAGGCCTTGTTGGTCAAAACCTTATTTTGTGAAGTCTTTTTGTTGTGCCTATCTGCGACTCAGCATCTCCACTATATGGTGAGTAGCAACTATCCTTTTCATAATACTGTTACATTCAACAAGGGTAAATATATATAATGCTGTTTAGATGCATACACGATTCATTATAGCAAAATATGGTAACACATATTATATAAGCACAATTTAGATAGCAATAAATATTTAGATTGCAAATTAGAGAAATGCGTTTTGAAAGCAAATGATACAGGAAAAGGTTAATTTAAATTTTAATTACACATTTGTTTTTGTCACTAACATTATTTCTGAGTTTTTGACACATGTTTAACAAATTTATACAGTCAAACGTTTGGCATAAATAGTGCAAATATTTGAAACTAATGTCATGTCCTAACAGTATGTTCTAGAAAGCAGTTTTACATAGAATAATAACAATTTAATGTTTAATGGCATAGTATTTTGAATAATTACATGTGCAGGCTGATGACACATTGCAATTTGAGAATGATCACGATTTACAGTAAATAGGAAAATTTTGCACAATTCTGATCTTTCTATCTGATTCTTCATTGAAATAAGGAAATCAGATTCTACACTAGTGTGTGTCATTGCAAGGTGTCACTAGAGGACATGAGAGTTCGAGGCATCCTGTCTTGAGTTCACCTGACAAAAATACAGAGAAAATTTGTGACCTGAAAACTGACCATCATTTCTCATACAGAGCTATCATTGAAGAACTAAACATCTTTAAATCAAGCATTCAAGACATTCACCTCAATGTTATAAAGAAGACAACAGTGTTGTGCAAAGCTTTTCCTGCACACCTTGACTCCCAAACAAAAACAGCAACAACAACAACACATGCTGTGACTTGATTGAAATGCAAAACACTTACAATCTTTCTATTGAAAAATTTGTCAGGGGTGACGAGACTTGGTGCTGTCAGCATGAACCTACCACAGAACGACAAAAACCAGGATAAGCCAGCCGCTGGTTCATCGAGACTGAAGAAGATGTGAATCACTAATCCAAAGTGAAGACAGACAACGCTAATTGCCTTTTTCGATGTTCACAGCATTATCCCCACGGAATTTGTTCGCATCAGCACAGATGTACACAGAAGAGCCAAAGAAATTGGTGCACCTGCCTAATATCATGTAGGGCCCCCGCAAGCACACGTAAGTGCCGCAACACAATGTGTCATAGACTCAACTAATGTCTGAAGTAGTGCTGGAGCGAAATGACACCATGAATCCTGCAGGGCTGTCCATAAATCGATACGAGCGCGAGGGGGTGGAGATCTCTCCCGAACAGCACGTTGCAAGGCATCCCAGATATGCCCAATAATGTTCATGTCTGGGGAGTTTGTTGGCCAGCGGAAGTGTTTCTGGAGCCACTCTGTAGCAATTCTGGACATGTGGGGTGTCACATTGACCTGCTGGAATTGCCTAAGTCTGTTGGAAAGCACAGTGAACATGAATGGATGCAGGTGATCAAACAGGATGCTTACACACGTGTCACCCATCAGAGTCATATCTAGAAGTGTCATGGATCCCAAATCACTCCAGCTGCACACGCCCAATGCCATTACAAAGCCTCCTTCAGCTTGACTTGCAGAGTCCATGGATTCAAGAGTTTGTCTCCATAGCCATACATGTCCATCTGCTTGAAATGCGACTTGCCTGATCAGGCAACATGTTTCCAGTCATCAACAAACCAAAGTCAGTGTTGACAGCTCCAGGCGAGGCATACAGCTTTGTGTTGTGCAGTCATCAAGGGTACCACTCTCACCACATTCTTGGTTATTAAACTCTGAGTTTGGCACTCCCATGTTATACCGAAAGAGAAAAATAGCTGCTCAAATGCCAAGGCAGTGTTTTTAGTCTGACACATTAGATGATTATCTAGATATCAATAAGTTTGTTGCCAAATTCCAAGCCTCGCTTAAACTGAAACCTAGGTTTCCTACAATTCTTATTCTGCCCTTCATCCCCTTCCCCTGTAGGCCACACCCAGCCTCACACAAAATGGTGATCACTGTACAAACTACATGTCAATCTTCTGCGTACTCAATGATGACACCATGTTCAAAACAAAATATTGAAGTTCGTATTTCTCGTTATACAACACATGTCTCAGGTACACAATCTACCTGTGATTGATGACACTTGGCAGCCCTGTTTTGCAATTTCACCATAATGGTATTTTCTCACTGCCATTGTGTTTTACCAATGAGATGCACAGCACTCTCCTTCGAAGGAACAGTTCCAGAGTGTCCATACTTTTTCAGCTGCCTCATTTATGTACAACATTTGATTTCATACAGCAGAGTAACCCATACATAACATTCCACCAAATAATGACAAAAATTTAAATTTAAGACTTCACCATGCAGCGACAGACTTACACTAACCTTGCAATTCCCTGAAAGCTGAACACTGGGTATAGGGTCACGACTTGAACAAAGACCTAACCATATATCTGAGCAAGATGCATCTTCTGCACTCCCGTTATGCGAGATGAACTCTTCTAATACTCAGAAGTCTTTGTCTAGCAAGATATGCAGGACAGAAGGTACTGACGTTTTATCGTCTCTCCTGTGACCATTATTACTGTTGTCATAATTGTAAAACAAAGAAAAGAGACCAGAAAAATTGTATGAATTTAACATTTGTAATAGACAGTTTTATATTGTACTGCATACTGAAAATTGTCGTTCTCGTAATTTATTGGAAAACTGTATAATGCTGAGCGGGATGCTAACTCCTTCTATAATCGAATTTATACTACTGCAAAGTGTGAAAATAAATATCTTATTGGTGAAGCGTGCAAAGAACCTACACTGTCTGAAGAAGTTATTTCGATTGATTTCCTGTTTATATGGAAGCTTTAAATGACAGATCAAACGAGAAAAGTATTTTCATAAAATTACAAGGCATAAAGCAGTCAAAGATTATCTGTTGTTGCCCTATTAATATGTGAAGATCTGTCACCTAAAAGACTTACACAGTTGCAAAATTTTTAAAAGTTTATTTAAAAGAAAGCAATGGTATCTTTTCCCTTTTCAGAGATATTCAAGGCAGGAAGATCACCAGATTTGACTGATTGTGGGGGTATTTCAAAAAGTGTGTCTATGTTAGCAGACCCCAAATTTTAACGGAGTTGAAAGCTGCAGATAAGTACGCAGTGGCTCCGGTTGATCAGTACCTGTTGGTCCAAGTTAAGAGTAACTACTAGTGAAGAGTTGAAAATTGTATTTGGGAGAATGGCTGACACCAGGATGACATGATTTTTTATGAGAGACCACTTAACTGAAACAGAGGATAATAACTTTCACTTTTGTATTTTGAAAATGTTTTCCTTAAAGGTCAATATACTACTGCTCTTCTGAAAAATCATCATTTTTTCCCTTGGGTCACCTTGTATTTGTACGTTATATTCTCGAAGAGCCTGCAACAGACAATGACACAATACTGGTGGAGTTGCACTTACCTCGCACTGGTTGCCGTGCTCTGTCCAGGAAGATACGTGCTAGAGAGAGAGAAGTAGGCATCCTCATGGTACAGATCCCAAAGCCAAGTCCGATCTTCACCATCATACAGTGTGAAAAAGTGCTCGATAAACTGGTCAGCCAGCTCAGCTGAGTTACCATGGCTGCTCCACAAAATGTAATTCGGCCGCCACTGTGGCAAGTGCAACACGCTCTGAACGTAAGTCCCATCCTAGAGAGAGGATCAAAAATAGCTGTATATCCTATGGCTAGAGGACAAATGTAAGGATGTAGAGGCGCATATCACTAGGGGTAAGATAGATACTACCTACAGGATATTTAAAGAGACCTTTGGAGACAAGAGAACCATTTCCATGAATATCAAGAGCTCAGATGGAAAGCCAGTTCTAAGCAAAGAAGGGAAAGCAGAAAGGTGGAAGGAGTATATAGAGGGTCTGCTGTCAAACTCCATCCGTTGCATGACTCCTGCGGAGAACCTCAAACAAATAACAACAGTACAAAACCAATATTTGAACAAGTATAGGATATCATATCCATACAAGTAACAACTTTCTGGACTACCCTCGTCCTTTTGTTGTTAGTTGCATTAGTTGGACACACGCTAGCTCTTTTATAGGTGATGAGGGTACACAAATTTTCATGTCTCTAAAGCTTGTGGGAAAATTTCAGAATTTAATTCAGCCAGATTCTATATGCTCACATAGGCTGCCCCCACACAAATGAGTAAGCGTGCTTCTATTTTCTAAGTCATATTGAGACCCTGTGACTGTCAAATACTTCTGTAAGTTGTAAAAGTTGTCAAGCTCCCAATAAATCTGACATTATTGTCTGCGGGAGGATCGGGCCATCGCTATTTCTCAGAGCAGTGTACAATACGGAGATCTCGCTTTATTCGTGATGACGTCGGTGACACAAGACTATTCTCTCTGTCACACAAAGCCCAAAAGGAATGCTTCAGACTGACAAACACAAAAACAACAGAATGTAATATAAACTAACATCTATACAAACTAAAGGGAATTTTAAACCATGAAGATGACACTATGCAACTTATGACCAATATCTCACTAATGTGAGATTCGACACACTTGTCCATTTTTAGACTACTACAATATGGGAGTAACCGATCAATCGACTAAAGAATAATTACCGATAAAACAACAGCAAATTTCACACTCTCTCAGCCATTTAATTCAAATATGAAATGTTGTAAGAAGAATCCTTCCTTTTAATTATACAATAAATACTCCAGTATTAATCATGTTTACTTTTTCTTCATTAGCATTATCTGTTCTTTACAAAAGAAACTCAATGCATACCAAATGACACTATGTTCTGCTTTGAGGGACCTATCACATCTGGCCATACCACACTCTTCACTTATTTTACTCTATTACAAAAAATACATATTCCGTATTTGATAGACACAGTAAGATGAATCACAACGATTTAAAACTGGTAACGGTACCGTTGGAATAAAGGAACTGAAAGTAAATTTGTGGCTGGTTGCTGTCCCAATGCCATCAACATTTGTCTTCAAATAACAGCCACGGTCTCCATCATGTCATCATATGACAAAATTGCAGACACAATATTTGTTAATATAATATTTAATATGATTTCATACTTAGAAAAATCTTAAGAAATATTTTGATTAGGGGCTATTTCGAAGCTGCTTCAAGATGGTACCAGAAAGTAGATGGGTTCACGCGATGGAATGCTCAAATATGGATGAAACAAAAGAATGGTACCCCATAAGGGGAAGCAAGAAATGAAAAGAAAGGTTAGGAATGTTAGGACTAAATATGAAAATAAGACAGCCCTTGAAGACAGGTGTCCTTCCCAGGCTACAATCCGGGATCCCTTCCTGGAAGATACTTCGGTGGTGAACAGGAGGATACAGATGCTCATCAGTGTCACAGAACAGACACCACGAGCTTAATGCTCACATGCCCTGCAAAACTTCTAACACCCTATCATGGAAAGCCTATGGAGAGTGATGCACTGCTATAGTAACTTCAGTCTGACATTTGTACCAGACTACAAACTGAACCGAGTAATTAGCCCACATGCTGCCCTTTCTTGGCGAAAATGAGAATAAGCTTGAACTTATACTGCATTTAAGCAGCCTTCAAAAATTATACAAACTGAACCAATATTATTATTCACACAATTCCAAAAAGAATAATTTCTCTTTACACAAAATCTGTACCATGTTAATGTTACCACCCTATGGAAGTTACCAAAGCCACAGCTCAATAAATCAAACCTACAAAACCCCACTATAAAAATAAATAAAAATTACACTGAGGTGACAAAAGTGATGAGATACATCCTAATATCGTGCTGGATCTGCTTTTGCCTGGCACAGTGTAGTAACTCGACATGACGTGAACTCAATGAGTCGTTGGAAATCCTTTACAGAAATATTGAGCTGTGCTGCCACTATAGCTGCCCATAAATGCAAAAGTGTTGCCGGTGCAGGATTTTGTCAACAAACTGACATCTCGATTATGTCCCATACATGATTGATGGGGTTGACGTCATGTAGTCTGGGTAGCCAATTCATTTGCTCAAATTGTCCAGAATGTTCTTCAAACCAATTGCAAACAATTGTGGAGCAGTGACATGGCACACTGTCATCCCCAAAGATTCCTTCATTGTTCACGATCATGCACCCATGAATGGTAGCAAATGTTCTCCAACTAGCCGAACATAACCATTTCCAGTCACTGAGTGGTACAGTTGGACCAGACAGCCCAGTACACGCCATGTAAATACAGACCCCATCATTATGAAGCCACTGGCTTGCACACTGCTTTGTTGACAACTAGGTCCACGGCTTGTGAGGTCTGCACCACTCTCAAACCCTACCATCAGTTCTTGCCTACTGAAATTGGGACCCATCTGACTAGGCAACAGTTTTTCAGTCACCTAGGGTCCAACCGATATGATCACGAGCCCAGGAGAGGCGCTGGAGGCGATGTTGTGCTGTTAGCAAAGACATTCGTGTCAGTCGTCTGCTGTCATAGCCCATTAATACCAAATTTTGCTGCACTATCCTAATGGATATGTTTGTCGTACGTCCCACTTTGATTTCTCTGGTTATTTTAGTCACTCTTGCTTGTCTGTTAGCACAGACAACTTACACAAATTCTGCTGCTCTCAGCTGTTAAGTGAAGACAGTTGGCCATTGCATTGTCCATGACGAAAGGTGATGCCTGAAATTTGGTATTCTCGACACAACCTTGACACTGAGGATCTCGGAATATTCCATTCTCTAAAGATTTCTTAAATGGAATGTCTCATGCATCTAGCTCCTACTACAATGAAAGTCTATGAAGTCCCGTCATGTGTCCATAATCACGTCAAAAACTTTTCATATGAATCACTTACATACAAATGACATCTCCACTATACCTTGTCTATATAATATTACCATCATCCGTATATATGCATATCACTATCCTATGACTTTTGTCACCTCAGTGTATGTACCAGTAACGTTAATTTAGAAACTAGTTAGGGGATTGATGCAGTCATCAATGTAGAGCATGTCTCTCCTAGGGGTTGACTCTTAGAGGATGTTCTTCATCCAGCATTACCTGCTACTTCCCTGCATAGAGGATAAAATACACTAAGTTTCATTTAAAACAGTTACAGTGGATTCTCCACAAGTCTCTCTTTTACACTACACCAATAGTGTTTCTACACAACTCTTTATGAGTATTCACACATGTTCTATTATGGTACACCACAATTGTTGCTGCCCCCTAGCAAGGGCTCAAAGATTCTCAGACCACAATACATTTAGGTACATGCATATAAAAACAGTACTACACCATGCAATAAAAAGCAACCTCCACTCCACTTCCTGCTGGCCAGCATTCCTGCTCTTCATGATATAATTTTATGCTCTGTTTTCATTTCTTAACAATCCCTTGCAGTTAATATATAAAACAAATGTGGTCAGCTGTGAGACTTATCCAATAATACCTTCTCAGATCATTGCACTGCCAAACATTCATTCCCCCCAAGTGCCCAACCATAGTTTGAGTACTCTGAAGATACTTCAATGCTCAAAATTTTGAGAGTGTTTCTCTAGTATTTACACTTTTGTCTACTCACTTACAAAAAATTATACATCTTGAGTGCTAAACATTTCCTTGGTCATTCCAGTAGTGGGACTAGTTTGCACCCTTGCCTTGGGCTCTGGCATAATGACAACTACAATAGGTCCTTCATACAATGGATAGAATTTCTCAACTACTTTCTCACTTTTCATATTATGCCTGTGACTTTTATCAATAGCTAAGTCTCTTATGACACTGCACTGGGGTTCCACATTCTCATCTTTTCTTCCATTTCTCTCCGACACTGATTAAACATTCCATTGCTCACTGGCCACAAAGTGTTCTGTTATTGTTGGACATAGAATAGTATGTATATGTGAAGTAATTACTGTAACTGTTTTAAATGAATAGGTCATTTCAAGAAGGTCATATGACCATCACCACCACGTTTCAATTTACTTCAAAGTCTGGAAGTATTCGAAGAAATGTGCATTCCTTGTGAAAAGGCCGTATCCTTTTCAATCCTATGTCGGTGATATTAAGGGTTTTACTTCATGTTCTGCAGGAAAGAGACATACCTCCTGCAGTACAGTCTTTTCAGGGTCACCAGCTGTTAGGTTACATGTTGAACACTGCAAGTGCTGTGCACCAAGCATGTATTTGCGTAGACAATTGACAATGCTTCCTCATAGGGTTATGTAATACTCTTATTTACAGTCAGTGAAAGTGATTGTAAACTGTAAAGAGAAGGAAAAGGGGCAGTTTGAGTAAATGTAGCGAAATAAAAACAGCAAAAATCCAAGGGAAAAAGCATGTGAGCTACAGTGGAATTGTTGTGCAGGCACGACACAACCTAAATGCAAGTAGGTGCAGCTACTGATGTCGAGCGTAGAACAAAATAGCCATACCTTTGCTGATAACATATTGCCACATTGGACAATACTCTTAGAAATCATATATTAATTAGTCTGCATCTGTGTCTTGAAAAATGGGCTGTTTGACCACAAGTTGGCTGACTGTGTTGGTGTTGCCAGGTGCCCAAGAATGTGTTTTGAGACTGAGAGGAATCGAAATGAAAATGTTGACACATATGAACAGTTTTGCCGACAAAGACAAGGATCATTATTTATAAGGTCTACTTGATGGGCATCCAGTAAAAAGTGAAAGGAAGTCAAATACTACAAATACCAAAGATGAACCCAAATTTGTAAAAACACATTCTTCAGTCTCCATGGAATTGGTGAGAACATGTTTGTTGTTTAAATCATTGAGTACTGTTAGACAGCTCACCGGCTGACATGCGGGGCAAGTCGGAGGGTTCAAGACATACCTATACTGAATCAACCCCTGTACATGAAGTCAATTATTCAAAAAAGAGACATAGAAAATATTTACACACACACACACACGCAAATGCAACTTGCACACAAGTCTGCAGTGTCAGACAACTGAAACCACACTGCGAGCAGCAGCACCACTGCATGATGGGAGTGGTGGCTGGGTGGGGGTAAGGGGAAGGCTGGGGCGGGGAGAAGGAGGGATAGCATAGTGGGGATGGCGGACAGTGAACTGCTGCAGTTTAGACGGAGGGCAGGAGAGAAGGTGGGGAAGGGAGAGGGGGTAAGTAGCAGAAAGGAGAGAAATAAAAAGAAATTAAAAGGCTGGGTGTGGTGGTGAGATGATGGCTGTGTAGTGCTGGAATGGGAAAAGGGAGGAGGCTGGATGGGTGAGTACAGCGATTAACGAAGGTTGAGGCCAGGAGGGTTATGGGAATGTAGGATGTATTGCAGGGAAAGTTCCCACCTGCACAATTCAGAAAAGCTGGTGTTGGTGGGAAGGATCCATGTGGTATAGGCTGTGAAGCAGTCACTGAGATGAAGGATATCATGTTTGGCAGCGTGTTCAGCAACAGGATGGTCCACGTTTTTTTGGCCACAGTTTGTTGGTGGCCATTCATGCGGACAGACAGTTTGTTGGTTGTCATGCCTACATAGAATGCAGCCACTGTGCTCCCACTACCTTCCCTGACACTCTACCACTCCCACCCCTTTACCTCCTGGATCCCTATTTGTCACTGTTGATGTCACTTCCCTATACATCAACATTCCTCATGGCCATGGTCTTACCACTAATGAACATTATCTTTCATAACATTCTTCAGATTCCAAATTCACTAGCTCATTCCTCATACACCTTACTAACATTACCCTAATCCACAACTATTTCTCCTTTGAGGAAGGTACACAAAGAAATCTGTGACACAGCCATGAGCACCTGCATGGCATCCTCCTACGTAACCTATCTAGAGGAGACCTTCCTAACCTCCCAAAATGCCAATCTCTTAGTCTGGATCATGTTCATTGATGATATTTTCATGATCTGGACTCAGGGACAAGACACACTATCTTATTTCCTTCTCAACTTCAACACCTTTTCTCCCATCCACTTCACCTGGTCCTCCTCAACCCAGTGTGCCACCTTCCTGAACGTTGACCACCTCCTCTCTGGTGGGTCCATATGCACCTCTGTCCACATTAAACTCACCAACAGTAACTGCATTTCAACAGCTGTCATCCCTTTTGCACCAAAGGATCCCTTTCATGTACCCTGGTCATCCGGGGATGGTGTATTTGCATGACAAGAACTCCCTTGCTCAATATGCTGAGGGTCTCATCAAGGCCTTCACAGACAGGCACTACCCCAAAGACCTGTCCATAAACAGATCTCTCATGCTGTTTCCCCTCACACCCCCAATCCTCCCACCACACCCAAGAACTGGTCACAAAGGAGTGCCCCCTTTGTCATCCTAGGACCAACATGGACTGGGACAACTGAACCATATCCTTTGCCAAGACTTTGATTACCTATCATCATGCCCTGATGGGAGGGAAACCCTACCCGAAATCTTTGCCGCTCCTCCTAAAGTGGTGTTTCATTACCTACCCAACCTCCACAATATCCTAACCCATCCCTATGCCACTCCCAATCCCAACCCCTTGACACAAGGATCGTATCTCTGTTGAAGACTCACGTGCAACACCTGCCCAACACATCCAACCCGCACTTGCTATTCCAGTCTGGTCACAGGTTTATCCTACCCCTTAAGGGGCTCGGCCACGTTATTTACTAGCCCTGCTGCAACCATTGCACAGTTTTTTTTTATTGGCGTAGCTACTAACCAGATGTCCACCAGGATGAATGGCCACCGCCAAACTGTGGCCACGACCAAAGCAGACCACCCAGTGGCACTACATGTGGCTGAGCATGATATGCTTGATTTCAATGGCTGTTTAACTACCCAAGCCTTCTGGATCATCCCCTTCACCACCAGCTTTTCTGAACTGCGCAGATAAGAATTATCCTTACAACACAATCTCCACTCCCACATGTATCCCGGCCTCAGCCTATGGTAACATACTGTCCCCACACCCTCCACAGAACAGTTTCTGCACCCTCTTTCCTATCATCTCCTCCGCATTCTCGTCTCCCAGCTTCTTTGTTTTGCTGCCCTCTACCAATGTACCAGACCATCTTTCTCTGTTCCTCTCCTTTTCGCTCCTTTTTTCCCTGCCTCCCAGCCCCACAATCTGCTGATGCCACACCTGTTGGCATTCTAGTCCTTACACAAACTGCCAGACAAT
The DNA here is from genome assembly GCF_023864345.2 of Schistocerca serialis cubense. NCBI lineage: Eukaryota > Metazoa > Arthropoda > Insecta > Orthoptera > Acrididae > Schistocerca > Schistocerca serialis. The sequence goes on along the minus strand of NC_064647.1, from coordinate 161,402,552 downwards.
GTTCCTCTGTCCCCCCAGCTGTACAATACTATCCCTTCCCCTTCTCCGTCCCCTCCAGATTGCAGCTGCCATCTCATGTGATAGTTGCATTCTGGCCCGAGCTGCGGGAGTTGGCGGTCATGTGTGCATGTGGTGTGCTTGCTTGTGTGTATGAATGCTGTGTGTTTCTCTGTTTCTCTTCTGCTGATGACAGCTGTGGCTGAAAACTTTGCGTAAGTGTCTTTTAATTGTGCCTTTCTGCAACTTAATGCATCTTCTTTATGGTAAGTAGCAATGTCTTTTCCTACACTGTTGATATTCTTATATGGATTTTTCATTGTTCAAATTTTACAAGAAAATTGAGGCAATCGTGAAGCTTGAGCAAAAAACAATAGTTAGGAGACATTACTACAGTGTGTCAACTTTTAGATGGCAGACCTCTCGCTAGTCCTGAATCGGTAGAAGTCGGTAAACGTCGGCAGGCTTCGGTAGGGACGCAGTTGCGACTGCTGCCAACATTATGTAGCTGACTGTGTTGTACAAGGTAGCCATTGTCGTCTGCTTCATTATTGTTTTGTGCTGTACTGTTCTGCTTGTTTTTATTGTGCAGTTGTGCTAAATATTATCAAAATGAGTGAAGAGGCAGTTGCTGGCCTATCTCGGGAGTCGCCAACAACCCCTACCGGTAGGCCTACGGTTAGAAGGAAACCAGTATTATGCAGCGATGCTCGCAAAATTATATTGCGTGTGACTGAATGCTGCGAAAGGGAAAGGGAGCAGAAAAAATTGCTTCCATTACTCTTTTCGGGTGTTCGGAAAACAACTCACCAAAGTTCCATTGCAATCGGATGAATGGTTTGTGAGCGCATAGTAGACAAACACACATACATTCATTTTTATATATATAGATTTTAACGTACATGACGATTTCAGTTTCGTTTACGAACAACATTTAAAGCGAGTTTTACTTCCAAGCCTTTCGTGTAAGTATGACACGCAGTTTGTAGTGCCAGCACTGCAACTGGTAGGTGTGCCTTGTCCCCCCCCCCCCCCCCCCTGCCAATGGCTCATCTCCCCTCGCCAGCCAATGCTTGCTTCCTCCTCTCCCCACACTCCCCTCACAACTCTGCCATCTTACAGTTAACACACTGTACTGACTACATGCAGAACATCCCAATGCCTGATATTCCAGTGCAGGAAGTATTTTATTATAGACTACTGTGGGTTTCTGTATTTTGCATTGTCAACTTGTGCGATGATAAGGCAATGGTTTTCTAATACCATGAAGGACACGCTAGTAAAGGACCCAATGAAGTCTGCTCATTGCTAAACAAGTATTTTCAGGAAAATATCCCCAAAGAGGTGACAAAGCTACATATCTTCTCAGATAGATGCCATGGTCAAAATAAAAACAACACTATGGCCAGATTTTTTTAGCTGCACGTTTGAATAGATTATTCATTCTTTTCCAATCAGAGGAGATTCTTTCCTGCCTTTTGATAGAGCTTTTGTCACAGCAAAGAGACATATTTGCAAGACTGACTGAATATATACTCCAGACAAAATCAACACACTAATACAAAGAGCAGTTTCTAATTTCCAAGTTCATCCAGTGCGGTTTGTTGAAAACCCACCAGTGGATGAAAGGCTTGCAGCAAGAAGACTTTATTTTTATTTTTATTTTTTTTTTAAAGGGAGCCTGTGGGGTCTATGCCTGGACTACCAAGCACCTTTGCATACAAAGGAAAACTTCCAATCAACATGGAAAAAATTGCAGACATTAGGAAACTGATTCAGTTCATACCAGATGATAAATTAGAGTTCTACAATTAACTTTGTGAGTGACCTATGAACACCTTGAATGAGCATGAAGAAGACTTTTAATGATTAACAGTTTTTCTGTTCTGTACTGTTCTAAATTACATAGATTGTGTAATAAAAATCCTGCCAACATATGCATCATATCTCAGTTTTTATTACTTATATTTTTATCACTTATCTACTTGAAACAGCTGCAAGTTATCAATTATTTGTAGAATATTATTTTTCATAAAAACAATCCCACTTGAAAAGGCCATATCTCCACATTGGTTGCTCTGCTGTAACACAGGTCACGTATTGTTTTAGCACATGATTTTATGGTTACGTTGTGTTAAATATTCTATTCTATAGTCTAAACATAAAGCACGACATTTTACACTTCATTTTTGTAATTCAAACTGTTTTTTCTTTCTCCTGAAAATTTTACTGTGGCGTATACATGGCCTTCTTGAAGTGATTGATTCAAATGTCTTCTTAAATTAATAATATGTTTTCATACACAGCACACACTTCTTTGTACCAAAATTTAAATTCTCTTATTGTTTGCTTACATCACCTCTGACAACCCAAGTTTAGGTAATTACTGATATGTGAATTCTGTAGAGCAGATCTTTTATCCAAATCATTAATGAGGTTCCAATTTTGGCCTGTAAAATAGTAACAGTAGAGAGTAATTTATCCTCTATGAAATCTTTATTGGAATCAATTCTTTCACTGCCCGAGGATCTGAACTAAAGTCTGATTAAAATTACCTGATAGTTGACACTTCACGCATTAGAGGTGGTTTCGACCAATCAGAGTGCTCAACGCCATGATTGAACCATTTGCCGTTGCCTTATTGCATCAATTGGTCAGTCCACTCCCAATTCCTTGCCTGGATTTCTTAATGCGTGTGGATTCCAAATCCTGGGTGAGCCCCAGTGCCCCTTTCATTTCACATTGCATCACACATAGTAATCTCACTCACACACACACACACACACACACACACACACACACACACACACACACACACACTCTGATGCTGATGAAATACCCAAGTTTCAAACAGAGCACTAACCAAACACGTACTGCATCATTTTGCACAAGACATGATTCAGTGTGACAATACATTTGTTATAATCACAGAGACGGCTTTACATTAGATAAGCTTCAAATGACATTGCATGAAACTGAACATTTTTATGACTACAATTCCTTGTTGTGACTGGGTCAGCAAAGTCAGAACATAAAACAGAGTAGTGGTGTATTGCAATATTTAGAATGCTAACTTGATGAGTGGAAGGTCATTGGTTTGAATCTAGTCAAATGTGAAGAAATTTATTTATTTCTAAATCTAATCAAAATAGCTTTGACTATTATATATATTCTATTAATTGGTTGAAATGTAATTTTTTTTATTTCTAATACTTTGCCACATAATTTTCATTATCGGATTGAATATTTTATTTGTGCTTGTTTTTCTTCCTATAATTCTGGTTTTGTTTGAAAAGTGCCTGTGATACCTATGACCTGTAATGAAGTACCAATCAGGACCGCTCATTAGTTGGTAACACAGCAGCTCATGTAGCCAGTGTGAGAAAAGTTTCAGGTAATCAGTGATAGCAGAAAATTATGGTTTGCTTTCAGTGTTGAAACTGAAATTTTTATGTCTAGAGTCTACTCATAGAGGTTAGTTTTAATCACTGTGAACAAAGTGATTGTGATTCTAGTTCTGCTGGTGATTGTTAAGTGGCATTATCTCAGATACATTGCACATCATGAAGTAGTGAACCCAAATCATCCAATTTATCATTACGCTAGAAAGTCTTCCACGCATCTGAGAGAATCTCTTGTCTATTTGAGAAAATGTTTCATCCATTTTACAAAATCTGTTGTGTGGGAAAATCCTTCATTCAGTCTTGCTGTCAGGTTTGACAATGCCTATATAATTTTTTAAACACTTGTTTGTTTTCCCACTGTGAGTGCTATGATCATTACTCCCCATACAAATAATAATTAAAAAGACTTGCAGAATTGGTACTCACAATAATCAAGAACTTACAATAGTAAATGCTGCTCCTTTTTATATAAGTCACCTATAACCTAATGAAGTTCACTGAACAGGTTCATTGCTGAAATTGAAATTTTCTAAAGAAGGTGACTGTGTAAACTGAAATTGACCTATTCAGGCCACTGCATGAACTGAAATAAATACCCCACTGGATAATAAAAGATCTCTTATCCAAACAGAACCCATCAGGTATTGACAAACTGAACCCCAATAAAAGATGGTATGGGCCACATCAGCTACTCATCTGTAGAGGTTAAATGAGTTCAGCAATTGCTGGATGCCCACTGCGCCGGCTCCCACTGATATTTTGAATGGCTGGGTGCGAATTGTCGCTAGACAAGTGCAGCATGCTCACTGCATTCTCTGTCACCACTGCCCTAAACAATTTTTCTTGCAAAATGAGTTACTCGCCTGTCACGCAGATAATGTGTGCGGAGCTTCTATATGTACAATTTTGGTAAACATTTTTGGAATACAGTGATCAATTAATTGTTATATTTAGATTAAAGTTCAGTCTTGATCACGTTATGTCTGTTTTAATGAGTAACCGGTTTCGGTTTTTTCTATAAAACCATCATCAGACTCAAGGGAGCCAATGGGTCTGATGATGGTTTTATAGAAAAAACCGAAACCGGTTACTCATTAAAACAGACATAACATGATCAAGACTGAACTTTAATCTAAATATAACTTCTATATGTACCTTTGGCTTCAAATTTGATACTTCCTGTCTCATGACCATTAAAAATACATTAAATTTTCAGACAATCTTCTTTGTATTTAATAGTGACTAGTTATTACTGCAGAACAATGGTTATTACAATTTTGCTCTCACGTTGAATGTTTGAAGACTTCTTGTGGGTTACGGTTCTATGAAAAGTTCATTCTTATACATTCTGTTAAGGCAATATTAATTATTTTAACAATCTTTAAAGCTCAGCTAATGAATCATTATACACTTTCTTGTTGTATCAGTTAACCATTAATCTGACTTCCAATTAATGCAAAGTTCACACAACTGAAAACGATATATATGTAAAGTGAACATCGCTCAATTATGGTATTCCAAATCCACTTTTTATAAATCTGTCAACTCACTCTAGAAAAGAAGCTATTAGTGCAATCTTCAGCTGTACAATAAAATTCAAAATGAACACAAGAGTCTTGTGTTCTTTTTTGTTGCAGAGTTGCTCAGCCTTGAACACTGTACTGCAGCACCTCAGGGCATAACAACATGGTCTGAATTTTTCCTCTTCTTGTACATTCAATATTCTTCACAATGGTTGCCCCGTGGAAGTTGCAAAGTTCTGCCAGACTAATGCCAAAATTATAACGATTAGTATTTCCTTCTCAGCTAATGTCTTCACTTTACCAGATTTTCAAAGCAACAACAGTGTTACACACATCAAAGTCAGACTAGTACCTGTTTGGTTTATCACTCAGATTACTGCAACTTTGTTTTTCAACATTTTCAATACTAAAATCCACAATGATGGTGTTTCAGTGATTTCTTATGCTTCTAGCACACGCCGATTAAAATACTTTCTTAATTTCTGAATATCCATGAGCCTTTACAATCAAAAAGTTTCTGTTCGAAGCCCACGAAGTCCACAGTCGGTATGCCAACCAGGCAAAATCACTGAGAGCATCAACACAATCATCCCACCAATGTAACAGGTTGATGATACCCTTTTGGTAAAACACTGTGTCCAGCTGCACGAAGAGGTCTGTAATGACCTGCTGGACATCCTTATCTGACAAGAACTGTCGACCCTATGATGCCTTTTTTAAGGGATCGAAGGCATGATAATAGCATGGAAAGAGATAAGGACCATAAGGTGTTTGTTCAAGCATACCTCATAGCTTTTGCATTGTTAAGTTGGCATAACTTCTGCATTATGAAATTTCCAATATGGTGACGTGCATTATCACGAAGCATCATTCCATAACAGTGGTTTTCGACAAGCATGCTCCCCCATACACATTCTTCATTCTCTGATGGATGTCTACTGGTATTTGGTAATAATACTACCATAGTACACGTTTTCACATTTACCACCCTCACATCAGAAAGACACAAATGCCACATTAATTCCTTGTTTACAAGTCAGTGTTTATACATTCATAATGGAGTCATGCTACGTTGCACATATGCTGAATCAAAGCCCTCAAATGGAGACTTTTTGTTCCCTTATAATGCAGTATTATATGAATTATTCATTTGTTCTCATTTATGCAAGGAATTATGCTAGGACGGCATACTCTGAGGTCCACCTCGGGAATCCATATTGTGTTGGGGGCCCCATATAGCAGGTACTGTGACACAGAGATCGCTGCTGTCAAATTTTATCTGCTGCATGCCTTCCAAAAAGTACTTCAGACAAATAATAAAATACACAACAAATATTTAGAACTGTATAGGAGACCATCTAAACACAAGTAATAACTTTTTGGACAAGTCTTGCCCTATTTAATCATACTAAAATAATACCGTATTTACTCGAATCTAAGCCGCACCTGAAAAATGAGACTCGAAATCAAGGAAAAAAAAAAATTCCCCAATCTAAGCCGCACCTGAAATTTGAGACTCGAAATTCAAGGGGAGGGAAAAGTTTTAGGCCGCAGCTCCAAATTGAAACAAAGTTGGTCCATTGTAATATAAGACACAATTTAGGTCGAATGAATGACGATACAGCTACAGTAGTTTGGTTCGAGTCGTAAGCTTAGCAGTTAAGCTTTACCAGGTAGCCATTGCTATGCGCCAGGCGCTGTCCGTATTTATACGGGTACCCTTCCTTAGGCACGTGCTTTGTCTGGTTTAAATCGTTTGCTTATTTTGCTTTGATCTGATAAGTGTCGTTTTCTTTGTTATAGGTGTTTACGTCACTCTAAGCTGAAAATGCATTACTGAACTGCGTCATGCTTGTTTGTCGCATTCTGATAGTGCGTGTTTACGGCCTGTTGCCGCTCGCGGCATGGCTTGCTTTTGTGCGCGCAACCGCCGCTTACAAAAAAAAGAGGAATCGTCTCATTAGCAAAACAATGGCAAGAGACTGCTATTTTTTGTTACTTACACCACTGCTTTCTTTGATAATGATAAGCAAGAACCAAATAATAGACTGCGTATGATAAATTATGTTCTGAACGAGTGTGTAGCGAAAATTTTTCTCCGTTTGAAAATCTTTGCTGGCGTCTCTTTAGTACATTACATTTTGCACAGAAATTAGAGTCGTCTTAGATTTAAAAATCTAGTCAGTTGCCGTGCTTCATTTCTGACTGTATCACTATTAGGCATAAGAATAATACGAATATAAACATGACACGATACGTATACTCTTCCGCGTTTACTGTTGTCTCACTCTAGTTTCGTAGTTTATTAGGCAGACAGGATTTAAATTAGATAGCAGCAAACACGAAAGAATACATGGCAAAATGTTTATATTCGTATTATTCTTAAGGTGAAGAGAATACTGCATGTGATTCACAATTCATCAAGTTCCTATTAGCAACCATCTCTTCTCACAGGTAGGAAAAAATTCAGAACGTGGAGTTGGACATATTGACAAACATCCCAAACAGTCTTGCCAGTCGGATTTTCGTAGTACATTGAAATGCTGCTACATTCGAAGATGAACAATACGGAATTTGTATTTACTTCGTTGGATAATGTATGAAAATGCAGTGGTCGAAACTCGAGGCGGAGAAGAAAAGCTCGTCTTCCACCTTTTTTTAAATTTATTTACTGACGCAGAGGTTTTGGCGCCAGTATTTATCTTTGTGCCTACAAAGCATACCTGTGTAGCGCTACGTATATTCGATGGCAGAAGTTAGTTGTGGCGGAGCATTTCAACATTTTTCAGAACTTCCGCTTGCTTTGCACTCGATTCTAAGCCGCAGGCGGTTTTTTGGATTACAAAAACCAGGAAAAAAGTGCGGCTTGGATTCGAGTAAATACGGTAATTAATTTTGCTGTACACATGCTACCTCATTTACAGATAATGAGGGTACAGAAAATTTCACACCTATAATGCTACATGAATTCCTTGTCCATGAATCTTGGACCTTGCCATTCGTGGGGAGGCTTGCGTGCCTCAGCGATACAGATAGCCGTACCGTAGGTGCAATCACAATGGAGGGATATCTATTGAGTGGCCAGACAAACATGTGACTCCTGAAGAGGGGGAACAGCCTTTTCAGTAGTTGCAAGGGGCAACAGTCTGGATGACTGACAGATCTGGCCTTGTAACACCTACCAAACCGGCCTTGCTGTGCTGGTACTGTGAATGGCTGAAAGCAAGGGGAAACTACAGCCATAATTTTTCCCATGGGAATGCAGCTTTATAATATGGTTAAATGATGATGGTGTCCTCTTGGATAAAATATTCTGGAGGTAAAATAGTCCCCCATTCGGATCTCCAGGCGGGGGCTACCTGGGAGGAAGTCATTATCAGGAGAAACAAAACTGTTGTTCTACGGATCGGAGCATGGAATGTCAGATAACTTAATCGGGCAGGTAGTTTAGAAAACTTAAAAAGGGAAAAGGATAGGTTAAAGTTAGATATAGTGGGAATTAGCGGAGTTTGGTGCCAGGAAGAACAAGACTTCTGGTCAGGTGAATACAGGGTTACAAATACAAAATTAAATAGAGGCAATGAATAAAAAAATAAGAGCACTGGTAAGCTACTACAAACAGCATAGTGAATGCAATAGTGTAGACAAGATAGACATGAAGCCTGTAACGTTCCCTGGCAAACTCACGTTATTTTTTAAAAAAAAAAAAAAAAAACCACAAGAGTTTATTTGTACCATATACGCCGCTCTGGGCAAGTTGTATATATCGTAATTATTGAACAAAAATATTACTGAATGTGGTGTAAAAGACATTTGTTATTCTCCTTATATTTTTTGTTGTAATATTTGTCTGTATTTAGGATAGGAATTTTTCTGTATTTATTATGTGATTGTAAAATGTGTCAGTATTTGCGATAGCAGAGATATGTTGCCAGAAGAGAATAATATCGTCAATTTGCAAAGAAATGTTAATAGTCAGCAATACTATTTAAGCACAACGCATTATGTATTCTTTGGTCTTCTCTGTTCAGAAGTCATTGCGGTAGGACACTGTGAAAGAGTTTTTTACGAATGGGTAGACTTCTTTTGTCTCTGTCTGGACTTAGCCGCCATTAGACGATGCGTTACGAATTAATGTGAGTTGTATTGTTGTTTGATCTAAATATATTAGAGTTTATCAAAAGTGTGAATTATTTATGTAAATTAGCTTGCCCACGTCATCTATAAAATTTCTTTAAGAATTTTTCAGCATTTTTTAGCGGTGTTGCTGGGCTGTGCCGCGACCAACAATAGCAAACCCGTAAATCGGGAACAGATGCATAAAAATCAATGGTGAATTAAGAAATTGTTCTTCTTTTTCAGTGATCCTGTGGCTGATAAAAATTGAATTAATTATACGTTTGTGCATTCGTAGGCGGATAGCTAATGTTAGTTAACATTGAAATTTAAACAGTTTGGTTCTTTCAAAATATCTTAAATGTGTAATGAAGTAGGTTTGATCAGTGATAAATGTCGGCTTGGCAATAATTAAAACATTTTCTGCTAATAGAGGTAATCTTGTGTTCTATGGCTAGTGCCGGAATAAAATTCAGTAAAAATATTTAACAAAAAATCCACTGCATCAGGAATGTGTATGCCAAGGCCGAATGATTTAAAGGACCCAATTCTCAACCTAATATTCTTAACCAGTTCATATGAGTTCACGTAAATATTATTTTTTCTTTAAATGTACGTAATAATTAAGTAAGTAAAAATTTTTTATTACCACACGAAAATAAGAGAGTGGTTCTACAACAAAGTTCGCACGAAAGAAAATTAACTTAAAAACAACAGATAAATTTTATTGTTCTTCTTTAACGAAATTTCAAATCAATCCCATTCATTACGACCGATTTCGTTAAAAGCCTAAGCCTACCACAGCAGTACAAGTTTATATGCCAACTAGCTCCACAGATGACAAAGAGATTGAAGAAATGTATGATGAGATAAAAGAAATTATTCAGAGAGTGAAGGGAGATGAAAATTTAATAGTCATGGGGGACTGGAATTCGACAGTAGAAAAAGGAAGAGAAGGAAAAATAGGTGAATATGGAATGAGGGTAAGGAATGAGAGAGGAAGCCGTCTGGTAGAATTTTGCACACAGCACATGGAAGAGGCCTGGAGTCACTGGAAGATTTCGGATAGATTATAGAATGGTAAGACAGAGATATAGGAACCAGGTTTTAAATTGCAAGACATTTCCAGGAGCAGATGTGGACTCTGACCAAAATCTATTGGTTATGAACTGTAGATTAAAACTGAAGAAACTGCTAAAAGGTGGAATTTAAGAAGATGGGATCGGGATAAACGGAAAGACCCAGAGGTTGTAGAGAATTTCAGAGATAGAATTAGGGAACAACTGACAAGAATGGGGGAAAGAAATACAATAGAAGAAGAATGGATAGCTTTGAGAGATGAAATAGTGAAGGCAGCAGAGGGTCAAGTAGGTAAAAAGACGAGAGCTAGTTTAAATCCTTGAGTAACAGAAGAGATACTGAATTCAATTGATTAGAGGAGAAAATATAAAAATGCAGTAAATGAAGCAGGCATAAAGGAATACAAACGTCTCAAAAATGAGATCAACAGGAAGTGCAAAAGGCTAAGCAGAGATGGCTAGAGGTCAAATGTAAGGATGTAGAGGAATATATCACCAGGGTAAGATAGATACTGCCTGCAGGAAAATTAGAGAGACCTTTGGAGAAAAGAGAACCACTTGTATGAATATCAAGAGCTCAGATGGAAACCCAGTTCTAAGCAAAGAAGGGACAGCAGAAAGGTGGAGGAGTATATAGAGGGTCTATACAAGGGCGATGTACTTGAGGACAACATTATAGAAATGGAAGAGGATGTAGATGAAGATGAAATGGGAGATACGATACTGCGTGAAGAGTTTGACAGAGCACTGAAAGACCTGAGTCGAAACAAGGCCCCAGGAGTAGACAACATTCCATTAGAACTACTGACAGCCTTGGGAGAGCCAGTCCTGACAAAACTCTACCATCTAGTGTGCAAGATGTATGAGACAGAAGAAATATCCTCAGACTTCAAGAATAATATAATAATCCCAATCCCAAAGAAAGCAGGTGTTGACAGGTGTGAAAAATTACCCAACTATCAGTTTAATAAGTCATAGCTTCAAAATACTGACAAGAATTGTTTACAAATGAATGGAAAAGCTGGTAGAAGCTGACTTTGCGGAAGATCAGTTTGCATTCCGTATAAATGTTGGAACACGTGAAGCAATACTGACCCTACGACTTATCTTAGAAGATAGATTAAGGAAAGGCAAACCTGCATTTCTAACATTTGTAGACTTAGAGAAAGCTTTTGACAATGTTGACTGGAATACTCACTTCCAAATACTGAAGGTGGTAGGGGTCAAATACAGGGAGCACAAGGCTATTTACAATTTGTACAGAAACCAGATGGCAGTTATAAGAGTCGAGGGGCATGAAAGGGAAGCAGTGGTTAGGAAGCGTGTGAGACAGGGTTGTGGCCTATCCCCTATGTTATTCAATCTGTATATTGGGCAAACAATAAAGGAAACACAAGAAAAATTTGTAGCAGTAATTAAAATCCATGGAGAAGAAATAAAAACTTTTGGTGTTTGCCAATGACATTGTAATTCTGTCAGACACAGAAGGGCAGTTGAACGAGATGGGCAGTGTCTTGAGAGGACGATCTAAGATGAACATCAACAAACACAATACGAGGATAATGGAATGTAGTCTAATTAAATGAGGTGATGCTGAGGTAATTACATTAGGAAATAACACACTTAAAAGCAGTAGATGTGTTTTGCCATTTGGGGAGCAAAATAACTAATGATGGCCAAAGTAAAGAGGGTATACAATGTAGACTGGCAATGGCATGAAAAGCGTTTCCGAAGAAGAGAAATTTATTAACATCGAGTTTAGGTTTAAGTGTCAAGAAGTGCAGCTATGTACGGATGTGAAACATGCACAATAAATATTTTAGACAAGAAGAAAATAGAAGCTTTCGAAATGTGGTGCTGCAGAAGAGTGCTGAGAATTAGATGGGTAGACCATGTGACTAATGAGGAGAATTGGGGAAAAGAGGAATTTTTGCCACAACTTGACTAGAAGATGGGATCAGTTGGTAGTACTTGTTCTGATTCACCAAGGGATCACAAAGTTAATATTAGAGGGCAGTGTGGAGAGTAAATATCATAGAGGGAGACCAAGAGATGAATACAGTAAGCAGATTCAGAAGGATGCAGGGTGCAGTAGTTACTTGGAGATGAAGAAGCTTGCACAGGGTAGAGTAGCATGGAGAGCTGCATCAAACCAGCCTCTGGACTGAAGACCACAACAACTACAACAACAACAATGCTCACAGGAATTCTGTACCCCTAGACCTGGTAACTGGCAATGCATAACAGACCTTCCCCCCTCCCATGCCACGACTGTTTTTCCTTTTCAAATATGCTTCATATTGTAATCGATAAAAGAATTAAAGTAAAAGTAAGAAATAACACTATAAATGGGCAATTATTTATACTCAGAATCTTTGAAAGTGGCTCGATTTGTCACTAATAGATGCATTATTGGTGAGATAAGAAATTCTTAAGGGTTTCTAAAATCTAAAGTAAGAAGAACTAAAGTTAAAAGGTCATGCATACTTTGTAACTTACCAATTTAATGAGATGGGGGAAGTTCGCTCTGACAACGCTGGAATGTAAACAACAATATTAATATTATTTGGCAGCTATTTTCCTGAAGTAAAACATTAGATGCAACACAGTTTCAAAAGAGCTGCCTCATTAAAATACACCATATATGGCAACAGCATTTAAAAATGGTTGGTGTATCCATTCAGTAACATCACTTATAAAGATCCAATATCTAGACTCATTACAATGTTACAGCTGGGCGCTTAAAGTCATTGCATCTTAGAATTAAATCTTACAGATGTGGGTTACATATTTGGGGCCAGGCTACAAAACTTTTAAGTTCTTGGTGCCCATACAAATTTCTACTTTCAAAATGTCAGAACAACAGAAAAAGGTATGAGGTAAAATACCTCTCGATTTTAAATCTAATAATAAATTGAAATTAATTTAAAGAGTACATCAAATTAATGTGGCAAGCTGATGACCTGTATAAAAATGGGAAAAATCCAGACACTTGGAGGGGACAGAATTACACCGAATAAAATTTTTTTAAAAGTGTTACAGGTGTGTGAAGTTTTCTGTAACCATGTCATCTGCAAAATAAAAAGATTGTCTGTTGTTAATTTTATAATAAATATTATGATATTTAAATATCACAGAAATGTGTCATTTTGTGTATCTGGTATTCAGTATTAGTTCAAATATTTGTTTTGTATTTTACTATTTGATTGATGTACTCCTTGTGCAGCTTGCGGTGGTTGGAGTTTGCCAGCAAATGTCTCTCTGTCACAGGAGGTTCCACCTGGAGCTACCAACATTGCTTGGACTGTGAAGGAGGGTCTCTGAGTAATAAACGAGAGCTGCCAATGAAAATACAATAATGTATATAACGGACATGTTAAGAATTGTGTGAAGTCCAAGTTTAGTGTGAGATTAGTATCAGCTCGATACACTACTATGCAGGCAAGCATACAATAAAAGCTGATTCATCAACATAAAAGTTTTCTGGGTATTGTACCGTGTCATAATGCATAAAACTACTGCTGCTGGAGAAAAACCAATGTTTTGGCCATGGTTGCAGCGGCCTTATTCTGGGTCTAATGGTGCGTTCTAGCTATGCAGTGTCCTTTATATTTTGTTGTTACTGTTCCCTGTGCAAGACATTATGTCATAATTTTAAAAAGGTAGATAGTTTCATTGGTCACTTAAGAAGGAGAGGGAACTTTATTTTAATAGGTTATTGCGGTGGATGGAGAACATAACCTCTGTTGTCTATTGGCTCTCGTGTTATGTGCCATGATTAGCGGTCACCATCAAATGAGAAGTGGGCTGCTGTTTACCAAATACTGGATGTCAGCCATGCGGCGGCAGTTACTCATTGGTAGTGCTCATGCCTTGTGTTGACAGCGCCGTCTGTTGGGCTCTGATTGCTGGCAACCAAGATGGGGCAAGCTTGAGTCCATCCTCCCCGTTCATGTTATTAGGTTGTTTTAAGTATTTCGATGGCCCCTCTGATTTTCCATTTTGTCATAACCAGCTGCTTGGCCAACACACAGGCTTCACTGAATTTTATTTCTTTTCCACAATCTTGCTGATGTTCTGCCACAGCAGATTTGTTGTGTTGCCCTAGACAAATGTAGCGCTTGTGTTTCTGAAGTCTCGCCGATGTATGCCTCTCCACATTTGCATTCCACTTTGTAAACGCCTGCAGTGTGTAATGCATTCACTTTGTCCTTAGTGGAGCCTAGCACGTCCTGGATCCTGCGACCACCATAGAAGACAGGCTGCACCCCAATGTGGTGAAGGTGTTTGCCTATTCGGTCAGTAACATTTTTCACATAAGGAAAGCGCACTGTTGGTTGCAGTTTGTCTATTTCTTGCTTATCTTTCTTACTTGTGTTCATTGACAAGGTTGTGTGGATCGACTTATGGCTGTAGCCATTGGCTAGAAACATTGTGTGTAGCCTTTTAAGCTCAGGTGTAATGATTTGAGCATCACATAGGTGCAAGGATTGCCAAAGAATGGATAACAGAGTTGTTCTGCGCTGGGTGGTGGTAGGAATGGGCATGCAGATACCTGTCTGTATGTGTAGGCTTGCGATATACTCTGTACCCCAGTGTGCCCTCCGTTCTCCTGTATACTTCGATGTCTAGAAATGGTATTGCACCATTCTTCTCTACTTCGAGCGTGAACTGTATCTTCCCATGCACGTTGTTCAAATATTCGTGAAACTTGTGTAGCTCCGTTTCACCATGAGGCCATAGAGCAAACGTGTCATCCACGAAAAATTCAGCAAAGCCCGTGTGTAGGCCAAGCAGCCAGGTATGACGAAACGCAAAATCGGAGGCTATTTAAATACTTAAACACCCTAATAACATGAACAGAGGGTATGGACTCAGGCTTGCCCCATCTTGATTGCCACCAATCAGAGCCCAATAGAACGCACTGTCAACATAACGCACGAGCACTACCGGTGAGTAACTGCCGCCACGCAGCCGACGTCTAGCATTTGGTAAACAGCAGCCAACTTCTCATTCGTTGGTGACTGCCAATCATGACACATAACACAAGAGCCAATAAATTATGTGGCTACAATGGAACATGCTAAGCTACAAGCAATCTGAATAGACCAGCAAAAAAGTTTTGCTGTAATAGTACTTGGAAAATTGCA
The DNA here is from genome assembly GCF_023864345.2 of Schistocerca serialis cubense. Lineage (NCBI taxonomy): Eukaryota > Metazoa > Arthropoda > Insecta > Orthoptera > Acrididae > Schistocerca > Schistocerca serialis. Next base: position 161,387,283 of record NC_064647.1, on the reverse strand, counting down.
GCCAAATATTTCCAGGGTTTTTGAGAACTACATTGTACTGCTTTCGAAATCAATGTCCAGCAGCTACCTTCAAGTCTTATGAGTATAACGAAAATTGAAGGAGGCTGGCCCATTAGACCCCTTGTAAGAGCAGCCTATAGTTGAGACAGAATAAATTGATTGCTGCCAATTGCAGTGGATTGGATCTGGTAGCTGCGTGGCCCTGCCTCGACCAATAACACAACACGATTTTGTAATCATATCTGTGGAACTGCATCAGTGCTGTCACAGCTTTGTAGATGACTACTGTTTTTGCTGCAGCCAGCAGCGCTTGGTAATTGAAAGCTGGCAATAGTGCTGCGAGCTGTCACAGATCTACTTATATTACCTCAACTAAAGTCTTAACTCACATGCAATGATGATATGTTTCAAATATAAATCTGTTATTAAAATTAGCACCATATCTACATGAAAATAAAACAAACCACGAATTACATTTTTTATTTTAATAGTATGAAGGTGTGCCGAAAGGTAATGCCTCCAATTTTTTTATGTTAATCTCTTACAGCTTTTTAATAAAACAAACTTTTATAACTTTCTACATCTTCATTCTTCATGTCTACATATTTATTTCTCGCCATAGTCACCCTGGCGACAAACACATTTCTCCAAATGACATGTCAGTTAATTGATACCATCACTGTAGAATGTTAGACTTTGTTGACCTCACCTCCACGTGCACTGTTTCATCACTATCAGAGTGAAGTCCTCAAAGCTGGTCTGTAAGCTTTGGAAACAGATGAAAATTCGAAGGGGCCAAGTCAGGACTGTATAGAGGATGATCATTTACAGTGAACACAAGGTGTCAAATTGTTCCAGATTTCACAGCACTTGTGTGTGGTCTGGTGTCATGCTGAAGGAGAGGGTGGTCCATGTGTGGGCAAACTCTTTAATTTGTGCTGTCAGTTTTCTGAATTGTTTCTCATGCACCGGCATAGTTACGTTACACACCGCCATGTTACACACTACAATTCAGAGACTTGCATTAATATGCATGAAGTGTAATACCTCAACTGATTCTAAGAGCAGAATTTAAAAAAAAATTTGTAACATTACTTTTCAGCACGCCATGGCACACATTGGGGATAAAGAAGAAGCAAGCAGTACTAACCTTGTGTAAGTCTGTTCTTCTTTATAATTCCCACAGAAAGGATTTTTATGCAAGTACAATTCCGTGACAGGTAAAGACTTGAAGATCACCAGTTCAGAAAATGTCTTAATCTGAAAACAAATACAGATTTAAGGAACATTAAGTAACACACGCACTCATATTGGACATTAACACCTCACCTTTTTCATGGAACTAGGTGGGAATACCACAATTCATCTTACGCATCCATGGTCACTACAAAAGAATCATTAGATTTAAACATCCTGTAACTCTGGGAAGGGCACAATGATGTCATTTTTCTCAACACACAGTGAGAGAGCACATTTCATCCTTTGAGCTGCCATTTTATGAACTTCCTTGTTACCAGGCAGGTCATAGCATTTTCCACGTAACTGTTTCATATGCAACCCCTCAGTCAATTTCTTGGCACTGGATTTCTAAATAAGTTGTTCCATTAGTAAATTTACTGTTTCTTGATGACATGTAATGCCTCAATCTCAAGTCTTGTAAGTTAATTTTACAAAGAAAACAAGCTTCTGGTGATTTTCCCATAGTAAATATCCAGAGCAACTGTTCGTCAGGGTTTCTGAAGCTTTTTATAGCCAGTAGTCAGCCAATGATTGGCGGATTGTGTCATAGCGACACCCTGTTAGAAGTAGGGAGCGAAGGGAGACCTATGGAAAGCAGATGGTTTTAATTTGGCAGGCACACTGCAATTCACTGTTGATCAGGAAAGAGCATGTATGTCAACATCAGAGCTGTGTGCCGTTTTAGTAGCAGTGGAACATCAGACAACAGAGCACTGTGTGTTTGTGTATCTCAGTGCTAAATGCCGCACCTGTTGCTGCAGCGAGGCAGATATTTCTTCACAAAACGATGTTACAATGGATGATAGTTTCCGGAATAAAAGGAAACATTGTTATTAATAAGAAGCTGTTAGGTGGGAATAAAAATGTGAGGACATCTGAAAACATGACAGCTGTCAGAGAGGTAATGGTAATCATGAGTCTAAGGTGATCCACACATCAACATGTAAATACACTACTGGCCATTAAAATTGCTACACCACGAAGATGACGTGATACAGATGCGAAATTTAACCGATATGAAGAAGATGCTGTGATTTGCAAATGATTAGCTTTTCAGAGCATTCACACAAGGTTGGCACCAGTGACGACACCTACAATGTGCTGACATGATGAAAGTTTCAACCCGATTTCTCATACACAAACAGCAGTTGAATGGCGTTGCCTGGTGAAACGTTGTTATGATGCCTCGTGTAAGGAGGAGAAATGCGTACCATCACGTTTCCAACTTTGATAAAGGTTGTATTGTAGCCTATCGCGATTGCAGTTTATCGTATCGCGACATTGCTGTTCTCGTTGGTCGAGATCCAATGACTGTTAGCAGAATATGGAATCGGTGGGTTCAGGAGGGTAATACGGAACACAGTGCTGGATACCTGCGGCCTCGTATCACTAGCAGTCGAGATGACAGGCATCTTATCCGCATGGCTGTAACGGATCGTGCAGCCACGTCTCGATCCCTGAGTCAACAAATGGGGACATTTGCAGGACAACAACCATCTGCACGAACAGTTCGACGATGTTTGCAGCAGCATGGACTATCAGCTCTGAGACCATGGCTGCGGTTACCCTTGATGCTGCACCACAGACAGAAGCACCTGCGATGGTGTTCTCAACGACGAACCTGGGTGCACGAATGGCAAAACGTCAATTTTTTGGATGAATCCAGGTTCTGTTTACAGCAACATGATGGTCGCATCCGTGTTTGGCGACATCGTGGTGAATGCACATTGAAAGCATGTATTCATCATCGCCATACTGGCGTATCACCCAGCGTGATGGTATGGGGTGCCATTGGTTACAAGTCTCGCTCACCTCTTGTTCGCATTGACGGCACTTTGAACAGTGGACGTTACATTTCAGATGTGTTACGACCCATGGCTCTACCCTTCATTCAATCCGTGCGAAACCCTACATTTCAGAAGGATAATGCAGGACCACATGTTACAGGTCCTGTACGGGCCTTTCTGGATAGAGAAAATGTTCGACTGCTGCCCTGGCCACCACATTCTCCAGATCTCTCACCAACTGAAAACGTCTGGTCAATGGTGGCTGAGCAACTGGCTCGTCACAATACGCCAGTCACTACTCTTGATGAACTGTGGTATCATGTTGAAGTTGCATGGGCAGCTGTACCTGTACACGCCATCCAAGCTCTGTTTGACTCAATGCCCAGGCGTATCAAGGCCATTATAACAGCCAGAGGTGGTTGTCCTGGGTACTGATTTCTCAGAATCTATGCACCCAAATTGCGTGAAAATGTAATCACATGTCAGTTCTAGTATAATACAGGGTGATTCAAAAAGAATACCACAACTGTATTTAATGAAAGAAACATAATACAACCTTCTGTTACACATCATTACAAAGAGTATTTAAAAAGGTTTTTTTTCCTTCAAAAACAAGTTCAGAGATGTTCAATATGGCACCCTCCAGACACTCTAGCAATATCAACCCGATACTCCAACTCGTTCCACACTCTCTGTAGCATATCAGGCGTAACAGTTTGGATAGCTGCTGTTATTTCTCATCTCAAATCATCAATGGTGGCTGGGAGAGGTGGCCGAAACACCACATCCTTAACATACCCCCATAAGAAAAAATCGCAGGGGGTAAGATCAGGGCTTCTTGGAGGTCAGTGATGAAGTGCTCTGTCATGGGCTGCCTGGCGGCCGATCCATCGCCTCGGGTAGTTGACGTTCAGGTAGTTACGGACAGATAAGTTCCAATGTGGTTGATTGTGGAATTTGCAGCTCTCTGCTAGCTCTGCGAGTCGATTTTCCTGGGCTGCGAACAAAATCTTGCTGGATGCGTGCTACATTTTCATCACTCGTTCTCGGCCATCCAGAACTTTTCCCTTTGCACAAACACACATTCTCTGTAAACTGTTTATACCAACGTTTAATACACCACCTATCAGGAGGTTTAACACCATACTTCGTTTGAAATGCACACTGAACAACTGTCGTCGATTCACTTCTGCCGTACTCAATAACACAAAAGCTTTCTGTTGAGCGGTCGCCATCTTAGCATCAACTGACGCTGACGCCTAGTCAACAGCGCCTCAAGCGAACAAATGTACAACTAAATGAAACTTTATAGCTCCCTTAATTCGCCGACAGATAGAGCTTAGCTCTGCCTTTTGTCGTTGCAGAGTTTTAAATTCCTAAAGTTGTGGTATTCTTTTTGAATCAACCTGTATATTTGTCCAATGAATACCCGTTTATCATCTGCATTTCTTCTTGGTGTGGCAATTTTAATGGCCAGTGGCGTATAATTTATCTGTCTCAAAATGAACAACATTAAAATTGCTTGATAGGTTCCCGGGAATTACGCCAGATAATATTGTAGAAACCGTACAATATTTCAGTGAGACAACTGCCCGCCATCTTCAGGTGCTACTGAAGGTGCACCTGAAGATGGCAGGCAGTTGTCTCGCTGAAATATTGTGCGGTTTCTACAATATTATCCGGCGTAATTCCCAGGAACCTATCAAGCAGATGCAGCGCCAGGAAAGCCTCAAACAGCACAATATTAAAATTGTTTGATTTGTTATACAGGAGATGAGTCAAGTTGAAAAAGAAATGTAAGTGCCCTTTTTATACAAAAAAAGTAAATGCAAAAGAATGAAACACACGATGTTAGTTTGCAGGCATTACTGCAGTAACAGTTATGATTCTAATTAGTTTTACAATAACAAGCTATTGAAGCAATAAAACATAACTTACTTAATTTTCTTACATTGAAAAGTTGCAATATTTTTACAGACTTATCATGCTACAACAGACGCAATACCATTTTTAAATGTATATAGAAATGTATTTTTTTGTCTTGTTTTCAAACTGCCAATTAGTCTTCCATAAATTCTTCAGTGGGATTGTACCACTTCTCCACTAAAAGGCTGTACAGGCATAATTTCAGTGAGCCAACCTTCACGGTAAACATATTCCCACCTTTTAGTTTATTATAAATCTTGAGTCTTGGATGTAATGGTGTCTGAGCGTGAAGCTTTAATCTGTGTGTCCGCAGTTTGAAATTTTCTTTGCGATGAGTGCTGGTATTGTGGTAGCAACGGTAGCTTACCAGTATATACAGGGTGTTTCAAAAATGACCGGTATATTTGAAACGGCAATAAAAACTAAACGAGCAGCGATAGAAATACACAGTTTGTTGCAATATGCTTGGGACAACAGTACATTTTCAGGCAGACAAACTTTCGAAATTACAGTAGTTACAATTTTCAACAACAGATGGCGCTGCAAGTGATGTGAAAGATATAGAAGACAACGCAGTATGTGGGTGCGCCATTCTGTACGTCGTCTTTCTGCTGTAAGCGTGTGCTGTTCACAACGTGCAAGTGTGCTGTAGACAACATGGTTTATTCCTTAGAACAGAGGATTTTTCTGGTGTTGGAATTCCACCGCCTAGAACACAGTGTTGTTGCAACAAGACGAAGTTTTCAACGGAGGTTTAACGTAACCAAAGGACCGAAAAGCGATACAATAAAGGATCTGTTTGAAAAATTTCAACGGACTGGGAACGTGACGGATGAACGTGCTGGAAAGGTAGGGCGACCACGTACGGCAACCACAGAGGGCAACGCGCAGCTAGTGCAGCAGGTGATCCAACAGCGGCCTCGGGTTTCCGTTCGCCGTGTTGCAGCTGCGGTCCAAATGACGCCAACGTCCACGTATCATCTCGTGCGCCAGAGTTTACACCTCTATCCATACAAAATTCAAACGCGGCAACCCCTCAGCGCCGCTACCATTGCTGCACGAGAGACATTCGCTAACGATATAGTGCACAGGATTGATGACGGCGATATGCATGTGAGCAGCATTTGGTTTACTGACGAAGCTTATTTTTACCTGGACGGCTTCATCAATAAACAGAACTGGCGCATATGGGGAACCGAAAAGCCCCATGTTGTAGTCCCATCGTCCCTGCATCCTCAAAAAGTACTGGTCTGGGCCGCCATTTCTTCCAAAGGAATCATTGGCCCATTTTTCAGATCCGAAACGATTACTGCATCATGCTATCTGGACATTCTTCGTGAATTTGTGGCAGTACAAACTGCCTTAGACGACACTGCGAACACCTCGTTGTTTATGCAAGATGGTGCCCGGCCACATCGCACGGCCGATGTCTTTAATTTCCTGAATGAATATTTCGATGATCGTGTGATTGCTTTGGGCTATCCGAAACATACAGGAGGCGGCGTGGATTGGCCTCCCTATTCGCCAGACATGAACCCCTGTGACTTCTTTCTGTGGGGACACTTGAAAGACCAGGTGTACCGCCAGAATCCAGAAACAATTGAACAGCTGAAGCAGTACATCTCATCTGCATGTGAAGCCATTCCGCCAGACATGTTGTCAAAGGTTTCGGGTAATTTCATTCAGAGACTACGTCATATTATTGCTACGCATGGTGGATATGTGGAAAATATCGTACTATAGAGTTTCCCAGACCGCAGCGCCATCTGTTGTTGAAAATTGTAACTACTGTAATTTTGAAAGTTTGTCTGCCTGAAAATGTACTGTTGTCCCAAGCATATTGCAACAAACAGTGTATTTCTATCGCTGCTCGTTTAGTTTTTATTGCCGTTTCAAATATACTGGTCATTTCTGAAACACCCTGTAGGTGTTATTCTAGATGAAAATCAAAAGTTCATCAATGTATAGAGGCATACTGGTTAAAAATCTTAAAAATTTTTTGAATAGTAGGAGACATGACTCTCAGTTGGGTTATATTTCTGATGGTTTTCGTTTGAAGAAACAGAAATCTAATGTTTCTGGCTTAATTTCTCAGACCCAATAACAGACACAAAGTAGCTGCAATACACTTTTATATATATATATATATACTTCTGTGATTGTCATTAGATAAAAACGGATACAACAGGCACAGATACAGACCCAGTACCAATCCTTGAGCGACTCCTTGGCAAATGTTCTTCCAGTCCAAGAAGTAACTGTTTGCATTTGCTCTTACAATAACTCTTTGTTTCCTTTCTGTCAAATGTGATTTGCAACTAGTTCTCAGATTAGCCTAAAGGCTATGAGAAAAATGTTATACTTGGATTCAAAATTCCAACTGTATGAAATAGTGATGATGACAGTGACCTCCAACACAAAGGTTTGAAGATGACTCAAATGCACTAAATAGTGCTTACAAGTGACGAGGTACATTTTCACTTAAATGGGTCAGTTAACCCTTTCACTTATGCGGGCAAGTGTACATGTCCTGTTACACCATTCCCCAGGTGTTGTGGATGGACGTCTGAGTGCATCCTGAGCCACTGACCGCTTATTGCTGTGGACGATTTAGTTCATTATGTCCGTGAACAAAAAAGTTTTAAGTATTTATTGTAAAACGTGTATGCCTCATTGCATGCTATCATTTGCAACAAAATCTTGTTTCGATTTCTTGAATCGATTATGAGATACGATGATTGTTATGATGCCATGTTTGCTATCTGCAAGATGTGAGTGAGTGTGTGGCACCTGACTGTCCTTCAGACATAAAACCCAATAACTCAAGAACAAAATGAGATATCATTCTACTCTCAATTTTAAATATTATTTCATGTTACCCACGTTTCATTCACTATAATGTATGAGCTAAAATTAACCATACACAAGGAATCAACGTGGGTTTCGAAAATGACAATCGTGTGAAACCCAGCTCGCGCTATTCGTCCACGAGACTCAGAGGGCCATAGACACGGGTTCCCAGGTAGATGCCGTGTTTCTTGACTTCCGCAAGGCATTTGATACAGTTCCCCACAGTTGTTTAATGAACATATTTGATACAGTTCCCACAGTTGTTTAATGAACAAAGTAAGAGCATATGGACTATCAGACCAATTGTGTGATTGGATTGAAGAGTTCCTAGATAACAGAACGCAGCACGTCATTCTCAATGGAGAGAAGTCTTCCGAAGTAAGAGTGATTTCAGGTGTGCCGCATGGGAGTGTCGTGGGACCGTTGCTATTCACTATATATATAAATGACCTTGTGGATAACATCAGAAGTTCACTGAGGCTTTTTGATGATGGTGCTGTAGTATATCGAAAGGTTGTAACGATGGAAAATTGTACTGAAATGCAGGAGGATCTGCAACAAATTGACGCATGGTGCAGGGAATGGCAATTGTGCTGCGAATACACAGAAAGAAAGATCCTTTATCATTTAGCTACAATATAGCTGGTCAGCAACTGGAAGCAGTTAATTCCATAAATTATCTGGGAGTAGGCATTACGAGTGATTTAAAATGGAATGACCATATAAAATTAATCATTGGTAAAGCAAATGCCAGACTGAGATTCATTGGAAGAATCCTAAGGAAATACGTTACAGTGCACTTGTTCACCCACTGCTTGAATACTGCTCAGCAGTGTGGGATCCGTACCAGATAGGGTTGACAGAAGAGATAGAAAAGTTCCAACAGAGAGCAGCGTGCTTCGTTACTGGATCATTTAGTAATCACGAAAGCGTTACGGAGATGACAGATAAACTCCAATGGAAGACTGCATGAGAGACGCTCAGTAGCTCGGTACGGGGTTTTGTTGAAGTTTCGAGAACATACCTTCACCGAGGAGTCAAGCAGTATATTGCTCCCTCCTACGTATATCTCGCGAAGAGACCGTGAGGATAAAATCAGAGTGATTAGAGCCCACACAGAGGCATACCGAAAATCTTTCTTTCCACGAACAATATGAGACTGGAATAGAAGGGAGAACCGCTAGAGGTACTCAAGGTACCCTACCCTCCGCCACACACCATCAGGTGGCTTACGGAGTATGGATGTAGATGTAGATGTAGAAGTTTACACAATGTGTTCTTACCTCTGCAAACTCTTTAAAATTTTGTGCAATGTTTTACTTAATTTGATGCAGCACAGTAACTATGGCATGTAACAAAATGAAATTCTATCCTTTATCAAGTAAAGATATCAGATTCAATAAAGTGTAATCCACACATATTTACACTAAATTTAAGACACTCACAATAATCTGGCACTTCCACCAATCCTGCACCCATATGTGCAAGGAATAGCTGGTCTAGCAAGAGTCTAGTGTAATGCACTTTATCGAGTAAACACTGTTAGCAACTGATGAATCTGTTAGTTAGCAACTGAAAGTAACAAGACATATTTTGCGCTCTTATTTCACCTAATCCTTTGTAAAACTCTCGCTAAATGGTGACACTTTATGTTATCATACTCTACTGCAGTCCTGTTCAGGATGCGGGCGGCTAGGTGAACAAGATTGCCCACAGTCGCTTTCCACATGGCGAGTGAGCACTTGAAGTAAAACAGGACAGTCAGGCGTCATTACATAGTCCAGCAGAAGGACAAACAGTCTATTGCCTCCAGCAGAATGACCACAGTTAGATGCCATATAGACTAAGATATGAGTGTATATTCTCACACCGCAAGATTAAAGTGGAGAGTAACTCTTTTTAAATCGATGAAACGTAGCACGATGGTTGGGTTAGGAACTTCAAAGTGAAGATCAGACACAGTGGCGTCAATTTACAGCACGCCAATGCAGGATGCCTGTATTCTTATCATATGCAATGGTTTCTTAAAGTGCTTCCAAGCTCGGAAAACAATGAAAAATTTAATTTAGAGTGATATTATAATACTTTCTGTGCAAGAAGTTATGACACTTGGAAGGTAAACAGCAAGAAGAAGAGATGCAAAAATTAAAGGAAGTACTATTAAGCAATGTGGCTAAAGCAGGTTTTTAATTTTTTTTACTTTTTTTAATTTTTTATTTTATTTTATTTATTCATTTACTTTTTTTTTGGTGGGAGCACAGAAATAACCATTTGAATAATTTTTATCAACGTATTCATTATGAAAATATAGGTTGATTTTCAAGAGGAACACTTGACAAATGAACCTGCAGATCGAGTAAGTTACCATAGTGTTTTTCAGACTGATAAAGCATTGCTCAGTTCTGCTGATTTTCAGTTTGCATTGGTCATGTAGAAACTTACCTACAGTTAGGACTTACAGACCTATATAGTGTAACAGATGTGTGGTTTCATAACAAAATTAAGCTTGCAGAGTTTCATAAGTATTTTCTTCAACATAAATTTACAAGTCTGCATACTCATGTGAGCAACCTTGTGCTGCACTAAAGAGAATGAAATCTACCTGCACTGACAGGCTTCAACTCAGAAGTTCGTCTCTGAATTTGCAGCGCTAAGACAGTGGTATCAAACACTGACAGTTTAGCGAAAACCAAAATATGAACAGGAGACATCCTGTGTTTAACATTTAAATCAAACTGTAATGAAATATACGTTCTGTCCTAAAATGGCATTCTTTGTGAGGCTGCTTCAGTTGTAAGAAATATCACGTTTCGTACTTAGCTGCCCTATGTTCTCTGCTTCATCAAAATATGAGAAGAGGTGTTTGCATTTAATTGTCATTTCTCATTAATACAACTGTCTTACAGAATAAATTTACCACAAAACACATAAGTGAACTACTGTGAAGGGATACGTCTCCTTATAAAGTGACATTATTGGCCACAGGGCTCATTGCAAAGCGTCACGTTCCGAACCCATCCTCCCCCTTACACCTCAGCCCACACTGCTCCTCTCCCCACCATACGTCGCCACGAGCCGCCCCAATGCTCACCACTGTGGCTTGAATGCGAGCCGGCTCACACAAACAAATTGGTGAATGGGCCAGCTCTACTGCACTCTCGAGAGACATTTCCAGACTTAGCTTAAGTTTACTACAGTGGATAGAATTACTAATTCCAGAAACTACAAAAGTATCTTCATTACTATCAAAACATTAATGCTAAATGTCAATTAATGGTGCATCAAATCATAACAGAGAGCTACAGAAACAGAGTGAAGGTTCAGCCACTCTTTTGATTCCTATTTCATTTACGCAGTGCAACATGAATATCATGTAGTTATTAGTACAACTCCCTTAGGCTCACCTAGTTGCAAACCTCATAGAAGCCACAAACACCACACATTTGTTACATGCAGTAAACCAGCATTTCCAGTAACAGCCTTAAAGACCAGCTACTACCAGTCTGAAAACCATCACTGGACATTATACTGAGGTGATAAACGTCATGTCAGACCTCGTTTGTCCAGTGTAGTGCAGCAACTCGACATGGCATGGGCTCAACAAGTTGTTGGAAGCCCCTGCAGAAATAATGAGCCATACTGCCTCTATAGCCGTCCACAATTGTGCAACTGATGCTGGTGCAGGATTTTTTGCAAAAACTGACGACTCGACTATGTCTCATAAATGTTCGAACAATGGAAAATCCAGAATGGAATGTAACAATGTCTCACAAATGTTCAGTAGTATTCATGCTGGGTGATCTGGGTGGCAAAATCATTCACTCAAATTGTCCAGAATATTCTTGAAATGAAACGTGAACAACTGTGGCGCGGTGATATTGTACACTGTCGTTCTGAAAGTTCCATTGTTGTTTGGGAATGTGAAGCCCAGGAATGACTGAATGATTGAATCAATTAGACCAGAGGACCCAGTCCATTTAATGTAAACACAGGCCCCCACTATTATGGAACCACACCAGCTCATACAGTGCCTTGTCGACAAATTGAGTCCACTGCTTCACTCGATCTGCGCCTCACTTGAACCCTACCGTCAACACTTATCGACTGAAATTAGGACTTACCTGACTGGGCCACGGTTTTCAGTCACCTAAGGTCCCACCAATATGGTCACAAACCCAGGAGAGGCACTGCAGGTGATGTCATGCTGTCAGCAAAGGAACGCATGTCAATCGTCTGCTGCCATAGCTCACTAATGCCACATTTTGCCGCACTGTACTAACGGACACGCTCTTCACGCGTCCTACATTGATTTCTGCAGTTATTTCATGCAGTGTCGGTTGCCTGTTGGCGTTGAAAACTCTATGGAAATGCCATTGCTCTCGGCTGTCAGCCACTGGGTTGTTCGTGGTGAGAGGTACTGCCTGAGATTTGGTAATCTTGGCACTCTTTGGAAACTGCGGATCTTGCTGTTGAATTCCCTAACTATTTCCCACACATCTAGCTACAACTAAGATTCTGCATTCCAAGTCTGTAAATTCCTGTCGTGTGGCCATAATCACGTAGGGAACCTTTTCACACGAAATGCCCAAGTACAAATGACAGCTTCTCCAATGCAGTACCTCGTGTATGAGATACTAATGCCATCTGTATATGTGCATATTGCTATCCCATGACTTTCATCACCTGAGCGTAAAAGTTACTTGGTTGTCATTTTTTAAATAAATGTGGAAAATATTTTAAATTCTTCGTAATATTTTAAATTTTGTACTGCCATACTGACATATATATTTTAATGCACAAATATCGTTCAGATTACCTATAAATCCAAATCCTTAGCTAGAAGCCCCAGTCGCAGCTTCTGTTTAGTCTCTAAGGATGGAATGTTAAACCTTATTCTCCCTCCTCCCCAGTCTGACTGCCACGCTGGTAAAATGTCACTCTGTGTATGTGTTTCAGTTCTGAAGGACGTTAGCATGATGTTTCCAATCTTGTACATGTGGCTGCCGATGGCACAATGTCACAACTAAATGGTGTGTGTTTACTGTCACAGCTAAATGGTGTGTGTTTACTCTTTCCATTACTTTGTATTCCAACCATGATATTTCAATACCACATTAAAAACTACTAAAACTCTGTACACACTTGCCTTGTTGTCAGTCACATCAATTACTTTTATTGACTTCCATTTGCTGTTTTTGACAAAGAGACCGGCGAGATGCTTCAGCGACAACAGGTCGTTTCCTGCCAGACTGAGGCTGACGAGGTTCGGTGCCATTTCCTGTGCCATTTTCAGCAACTGCTGCTGTAAATGAGAGGTATCTGATGGGTCGTACATCACTTGCTGAAATTCTAAAACAAGTAGAGAAACAACAATTAATGCAAAAAAGGTATGTAAAGAAGTTTATGCCACAAAATATGTGGAAACTCCATTATTGTACAAAAACAATAAAAGAAATAAATTGCAAACACCTTTTTTAATAATCTTTTAAATTGTCAATAATATTAAATGGGCTTAGCACTTTTAATTCACCTTCAGTCGTAATGCATACATTTAATGGCAAAACCATATGATGCCGAGTCATCAGGACGTGTAAAGGCAATATCTTTTATCCGTTAGTGAACTTTACAATACAGTTAACACAAAGGAAGGGCTACAGCAGTGATCACAATTCTATTGTAGCATCAGAGAGTAAAAAAAAGGTAGGATAGTAGAACATTATACACCGAGGTGACAAAAGTCACAGGACAGCGATACACATATATAGAGATGGCGATAGTATCATGTACACGACATATAAAAGGGCAATGCTTTGGCGGAACTGTAATTTGTGCTCAGGTGATTCACATGAAAGAAAGGATGGAAGATGGCGTTTAATGCCGACATTGAGGTAATCAGAGATGGAGCATTAGCTCGGACTGTGTCAAGGATCGGGCAGGAAATCGGTCGTGCCCTTTCTGAGAACCATCCCGGCATTTTCGTGGAGTGATTCAGGGAAATCACAGAAAACAAATCTGGATTGCTGGATACAGATTTGAACCATTGTCCTTCCCAATGCAAGTCCAGTGTGTTTCATGCAATAAGGTTTCCGAAGTCGTTATGGCCACACAACGGAAATTAACAGACTTTGGACCAAGAATGAGTAGTTGGAGCTAGACGCATGGAACATTCCATTTCAGAAAACATTAGGGAATTCAATATTCCAAGATGAACAGTGTCAAAAGTGTGCTGAGAATACCATATTCCAGGCATTCCTCTCACCACAGAAACCGCAGTGGCTGACGGCCTTCACTTAACAACTGAGAGCAGCAGTGCTTCGTAGAGTTGTCAGTTCTCACAGAAAAGTAACACTGTGTGAAATAAGCGCAGAAATCAAAGTGGGATGTACAACAGATGCATCCGTTAGGACAATGCAGCGAAATTTGGCGTTCATGGGTATGGCAGCAGATGATCGACATAAGTGGCTTTGCTAACAGCACAGCATCGCCTGCAGTGCCTCACCTGGGCTCATGACCACATCGATTGGACCCTAGACGAATGGAAAACTGTGGCCTGGTCAGATGAGCCCCATTGCAGCTGGTAAGAGCTGATGGTAAGGTTTGAGTGTGGCACAAACCCCATGAAGCCATGGACCCAAGTTCAACAAGGCACTGTGCTATCTGGTGGTGGCATCATAATAGAATAGGCTGTGTTTACATGAAATGGACTGGGTCCTCTGGTCCAATGGAACCGACTATAGACTGGAAATGATTATTTCCCACTACTTGGAGCCCATTTGCAACTATTCATGGACTTCATGTTCCCAACGCAATAAGGCTGAATATTTCTGCAGGGGACTTTCAACAACTTGTTGACTCCACACGATGCTGAGTTGTTGAACTGCACTGGGGAAGAGGTGGTGTGACATGATATTAGAAGATATCACATGAATTTTGTCAGCTCAGTGTATCTACTTAGCAGTTGTTAAACACTATTTGCAATGTGTCAAAGCAAGAATAGTTACAGAACAAATGCATGGTTGTAAAGAATGCATGGCTAGTAAAAATCTAGACATCATATACAGGAAAACTGGAGAGACCTTTGAAAAAAAGAGCAGCATATGTACAAATATTAAGAGCTCAGGTGGCAAGCTAGAATTAAGCAAAGAAGGGTATGCTGAAAGGTGAACTGAATACTGCAGCAAGCTGCGGCACATGCAAAGTGGAATAACAGTCAGCTTGGCTAGCTAGCATGCTGTGGGTCACCGATTCATATCTGCACACTCAAATATATTTATCATTTAGTATTTCTAGAAGTTTCTCAATTTGTTTTGGATTATTTGATGTTTTTATACACAGCTGCACTCTCCTTCTACAAGTTCTGCTCTGTCTATATATCGGCGTCCATAATAAACGAGCTTTCAGTGCTATGTGTTATACTTCACTGATGACATTGCTTTTGATCCCAGTTACAACATGATATTGTCTGGTGGAGATGCCAGGTACTCCAAAACATCTGTATCACTGTGGCTCAAATGAGGTATCATGAATGTAATCTTCCACTTGATTGATGAAGTCTTCCTTTTGTAAGGTGTGCGACTATCCAGACTTGGCTTGTAGTAAGTCCACGGAAATGTCTTGATAACTAAAAAGACGTTTCCACGAAATTACCACATACCATAAACATCATCTGCACAGGCAGGAATCAGAATACAAACAGTACATCGTTCTTGAGGTCCATATATTCAGGAGACCCATGGACTGCAAAACAGCAGTAAGTCAGCTGCACATCAGGCATCCATCAGTGCTTTCCAGAGATACTGGTCAGGACCCTATGAACTGCTTAAAGTCCGCCCCGGTAGCTGAGTGGTCAGCGTGACAGACTGTCAATCCTAAGGGCCCGGGTTCGATTCCCGGCTGGGTCGGAAATTTTCTCCGCTCAGGGACTGGGTGTTGTGTTGTCCTAATCATCATCATTTCATCCCCATCGACGCGCAGGTCGCCGAAGTGGCGTCAAATCGAAAGACCTGCACCAGGCGAACGGTCTACCCGACGGGAGGCCCTAGCCAC
Source organism: Schistocerca serialis cubense (assembly GCF_023864345.2). NCBI lineage: Eukaryota > Metazoa > Arthropoda > Insecta > Orthoptera > Acrididae > Schistocerca > Schistocerca serialis. The sequence continues at coordinate 161,371,435 of NC_064647.1, read as the reverse complement.
ACGACATTTCCATTTATTTCCAACTGCTTAAAGGATTCGACTGAGCAATCAAATACAACAGGCAGGATGACAAGTTTTGTTTGCTAAATTGGTACTTTTGCTCAGTTGGGAAAGCCAGGCAGAGATTCGAAAACAACAAAGAAGAGCTCAATAGCTCGGACGAATTCCAGGCTGAATGACTTCAAAAATTTGGTGACAATCACAAGCAATTCATAATAGAAACAGCCAAAGTTCCAAGATACACTTTTCATTTGATTGATGATTCGTTTCTGGTTACCTGAACCCATTTTCAAATGATCCAGACAGATGAAATAGTATTTTCCAAAACAGCATACAAAACCATGTCAAGATTATACATATACAAGGTCTTTCAGAAAAGTATCCAACCTTTCTTTAATTTTATTTTGCAAATACCTGACAGTCTGAATCTAGCACACTTGCATGAGCCAACCCTCAACACTTACATGATGACAGTGCAGAGTTTAGGCCTGAGGTTGTATGCTGTGGCTTGTAAACATCTTAATATGCTCACATGAATTTTTCTCAAGTGAATTTTCTGCATACAAGGTATTTTGTAATATTATTTGTTACATTCTTGTTCTGATACACATTCAGATAACACTGAAGGTTGTAGTTCTTTCACATTAGTAAATTGGGAGACGACTATATCTTCAAATGAAAATATTGTTCTCACTGATCACAACAACGCAAATGAAAACGAAAGAGTCAATGTTTAAACTGAACTGGTAAGAACGATAATGTACTAAAATAATGCACTAACTAAACTATGACAGCACAACATTGCATATTTTGAGCAAAAAAATAATGTCTAATTACAGGTAGATGCAACATGTAGGCCAGGATCCCATTATAGTTTCAGAATCGCATCAAAAAAAAAGTTCTCGATGTGACATACTGATTTTATAAAAGATTAGAATGCCCCCAATCACGAATGTAAAATCAAAGTACAGCGCTGCTTGTGGAACCTGAAATAAGAATGGAGACACTGAAAGTAGATAAAGAAATTATAGAACTGTATCTAAAAGAAATGAAATGAAAGGCTTCGAAACTGACAGTTTGTAAATTCATCTCAATTTTCTGTTTTTTTGTAAATATATTGTGAATAAGTTTGGAATCATTGCTTTGTGGCCCCTGTTAGCTTCAATTTCTGGTGGTACTGGAATTGCTTCATAGACATCTACATCTACATACATACTCCGCAATCCACCATACGGTGCGTGGCGGAGGGTACCTCGTACCACAACTAGCATCTTCTCTCCCTGTTCCGCTCCCAAACAGAACGAGGGGAAAATGACTGCCTATATGCCTCTGTACAAGCCCTAATCTCTCTTATCTTACCTTTGTGGTCTTTCCGTGAAATATAAGTTGGCGGCAGTAAAATTGTACTGCAGTCAGCCTCAAATGCTGGTTTTCTAAATTTTCTCAGTAGTGATTCACAAAAAGAATGCCTCCTTTCCTCCAGAGACTCCCACCCGAGTTCCTGAAGCATTTCCGTAACACTTGCATGATGATCAAACCTACCAGTAACAAATCGAGCAGCCCGCCTCTGAACTGCTTCTATGTCCTCCCTCAATCTGACCTGATAAGGATGCCAAACGCTTGAGCAGTACTCAAGAATAGGTCGTATTATTGTTTTATAAGCAATCTCCTTTACAGATGAACCACATCGTCCCAAAATTCTACCAATGAACCAAAGACGACTATTCACCTTCCCCACAACTGCCATTATATGCTTGTCCCACTTCATATCGCTCTGCAATGTTACGCCCAAATATGTAATCAACGTGACTGTGTCAAGCGCTACACTACTAATGGAGTATTCAAACATTACGGGATTCTTTTTCCTATTCATCTGCAATAATTTACATTTATCTATATTTAGAGTTAGCAGCCATTCTTTACACCAATCAAAAATCCCGTCCGAGTCATCTTGTATCCTCCTACAGTCACTCAACGACGACACCTTCCCGTACACCACAGCAGCATCAGCAAACAGCCGCACATTGCTATCCACCCTATCCAAAAGATCATTTATGTAGATAGAAAACAACAGCGGACCTACCACACTTCCCTGGGGCACTCCAGATGATACCCTCACCTCCGATGAACACTCACCGTTGAGGACAACTACTGGGTTCTATTACTTAAGAAGTCCTCGAGCCACTCATATTTGGGAACCAATCCCATATGCTCATACCTTAGTTAGGAGTCTGCAGTGGGGCACCGAGCCAAACGCTTTCCAGAAGTCAAGGAATATGTCATCCATCTGATACCCTTCATCCAAGGTTCACAAGAGATCAGATTTTCATCCTGAAGTCATAAGCGGTGCTTTGCATACATTTTAATACACTCGGATTAATGTTTTGAGCTGAATTTGTTGTGTGAAATGTAGTTTGTAATATTATTTGTGACGTTCTTTTTCTGATACAGTGTTATACAACCAGGAAAAAGAGAAATAAAACTAAAAGAATATCTGGCTTTCAAACTGATAATTTGTAAATTTATTTTGATTTTCTTAACTTTTTACAAAAATACATGGTTCATAAATGCTGCCCTCACTGCGCTGTGACCCCTGCTAGCTTAATTTTCTGTAGGTACTGGAATCTCTTTGTACACTTTTCTCCCAACAAATACACTGTCATCTCAGGCTCCTCATCTGAAGCACTGACAGTTAAATTGCGCAACAAAAATGTTGCAATGATAATAACTGCCACAAGATTTACTCATAGTCTAAGCCCTAAACGTAAACAGGGAAATCTTATTTTGACACTCCAAACATTCTTTCAACTGCTGATCTGGTTTTCTTGTGGGCTCGATTACAAGTTGGCTCAGCTGCCATTTCTCCACAGAGTACCGGCATCAACAGATACCTACAACACTGACAGTAAATGTCTCCTAGAAGTACGCCTTCTGGATTTTCTCCTGTTTCCATCTCAGCACATGTACACACACTTTTCTAAAAATATTGCTGGTGAAGGCAGATCCTGGCCATCCAGCAACAATATTGAAACATCGTATCACAGTATCTGAGGCCACTAGCACATTTAACGAAAACCACCCGTATTGATTCCAAAATATCTCTGCACTTCCACCACCAGGAGACTTGATGGGGATAAAAGCACCAGAAAAATACGCCTTTTCATAAAAATCATGCTGTGTTTTTCTCATATTATTTTCATTAGTTCACATTTTGATGAATTCTTTCTTCACTGAGGCAATGTAGATCAATACCTTGTGCACACCTCTGCAAGCAGTTGCTACAGCTATACTAAACATATAACAAACCACCATCTAAAAGCTTACGGTAGCATGAAGTCTAAATGCATAGCAGCATGCACATTGGACTCAGTGGCTGGTTTCTTTTGGTTGATTTCAGCAAATACTCTCTCACCCTCAGTTCTAACTGCTGCACAATATTTTTGTCGAAGAGAAACCTCAGCTTACACGATTTCTCATTTAACTCCAAGAATAGGTCTGCTCTTTCACAGAATATGTGGGGAGCTTGTTGGATCTCACCGTAGTCACATTCAGTAGACTCGTCAGAATACTCAGGTATCTGTAAAGTAAATGAAAGTAAACAATGTAATTCGCATCACTTAAGGTTCCTGTACCTAGAATGCTGCCCATTACACTCACCCAGAGTGCTCAAAAAATGGAAATTACGGTATGGTTTCAAAATGTAGTGTTGTTATAATTTCCTTTATGATCTGTAGAAAAAATAGTATTTAAGAGAGAGAGAGAGAGAGAGAGAGAGAGAGAGAGAGAGAGAGAATTGAGTTGGGTTTGAACCTCAGATCTTCTGCACTAGATGCTAAAATGGAACCACTGACCCACCGATTCATTTTCACAAACACTCCTTGATAAATATTATGTTACCAAATGAGCTACTGATGCTTGCCTATGTCATATTCATAAATGTGTGTGCAGTTCTCATATCAGTTTAAGCACGTGTTTGGTAGTTAAGAATTTAAAACAAATTGTTGGTTACTGCTACTCAAAATGGGAGAGCACATTTGTAAGAGATGTTAAATCATTGTTGGCTCCTCTGAAAATCCACATACTTACCTGTTCACTGCAAATATTTTGAATATTCCTTCCTTACTATGACACTTAGGTGTCTATAAAACGCCATTCAACTAATGACACACATTAAAAGTCGTCTCCTAAGAATTGTTATGAGCTCAATTAATGTCTGCACTCATTACAACATAACCAATAATTTTCTAAACCTAACCTTAAAGAACGAAATATATATATATATATATATTTTAATCATCAGCAGTGTGGAAGTGGCACATTTACATACACTGAAGACCCAAAGAAACTGGTACACCAACATCATATCGTGTAGGACCTTGCGAGCATGCAGAAGTGCCGCAACACAATGTGGCATGGACTCGACTAATGTCTGAAGTAGTGCTGGAGGGAATTGACACCATGAATCCTGCAGGGCTGTCCATAAATCTGTAAGAGTATAATGGGGATGAAGATCTCTCCCGAACAGCATGTTGCGAGGCATCCCAGATATGCTCAATGATGTTCATGTCCAGGGAGTTTGGCAGTCAGCAGAAGTGTTTAAACTCAGAAGAGTGTTCCTGAAGCCACTCTGTAGCAATTCTGGACATGTGGGATGTCGCATTGCCCTGCTGGAATTGCCCAAGTCCATCAGAATGAACAATGGACACGAATGGATGCATGTGATCAGACACGATGGTTACGTACGTGTTACCTGTTAAGAGTCATTTCTAGACATATCAGGGGTTCCATGTCACTCCAACTGCACATGCCCCACACAATTACAGAGCCTCCACCAGTGTGAACAGTCCCCCGCTGTCATGCAGGGTCCATGGATTCATGAGGTTGTATTCATACCCATACACGTCCATCTGCTTGATACAATTTGAAATGAGACTCATCTGACCAGGCAACACGTTTCCAGTCATCAACAAACCAATGTCAGTGTTGACGGGTCCAGGCGGGGCGTAAAGCTTTCTGTCACGCAGTCATCAAGTGTACACAAGTGGGCCTTCAGCTCCAAAAGCCCATATCAATAATGTTTTGTTGAACTGTTGACATGCTGATGCTACTTAATGGCCCAGCATTGAAATCTGTAGCAATTTGCGGAAGGATTGCACTTCTGTCACATTGAGCAATTCTCTTCAGTCATCGTCAGCCCCGTTCTTGCAGGATTTTTTTCTGGCCACAGCACATGTCGGAGATTTGATATTTTATCGGATTTCTGATATTCAACATACGCTTGTGAAATGGTCGTACGGAAAAATCTCCACTTCATCACTACCTCAGAGATGCTGTGTCCCATCGCTTGTGCGCAAACTATAACACCGCATTCAAACTCACAACAAATATTGATAACCTGACATTGTAGCAACAGTAATTGATCTAACAACAGAACCAGACACTTGTTGTGTTATGTAGGCACTGCCGACCACAGCGCCTTATTCTGCCTGTTTGCACATCTCTGTATTTGAATACGCATACCCATGCCAGTTTCTTTGGCCCTTCAGTGAATTTACTTACTATACTCTGTGTTAATAGCTAATTCTTATTCATTTCAATTACTGTTTTCTAAAAACAAAGCACTGTTTTGTAATGTAACTATATTGTAAATTGGCATTTACAGTTGAACCCGACTTTAAACTGTGAATTTTTACCAGTCAAATATGACCCTACATCACGGCGGTATAGTTCTAGATAACGTTTATACAACACAGATTTCTGGGTTGAGCTTGATTTGACGTTATTTTCTGTCTTAATCTAAAGTTAAATGCTTTATACAATCAGGTCTAAGAGTACAAAGTTATGACATTTGAAATGCGTAACACTACATCAAGTGCTGAGCGTATGATGGACAACCTGCTTCAACATAGTAACACTTTGAGGTCTGGTTGATACTGCTTATTTTCACAGTTTTTCTGAATTTTGTGTAGCAGGTCCTACTGCACAGAACTTAGATCAGTTTTTATCATTTTTTTTTAATGGATCTTTTTCCTGTGAAATGCTGCAAAGAATACATTTATATTAAAGACAATTTTTTTATATATCTAAAAACACGGATGATGTGACTTACCAAACGAAAGTGCTGGCAGGTCGATAGACACACAAACAAACACAAACATACACATGAAATTCAAGCTTTCGCAACAAACTGTTGCCTCATCAGGAAAGAGGGAAGGAGAGGGAAAGACGAAAGGATGTGGGTTTTAAGGGAAAGGGTAAGGAGTCATTCCAATCCCGGGAGCAGAAAGACTTACCTTAGGGGGAAAAAAGGACAGGTATACACTCGCGCACGCACGCGCACCCACGCGCACACACACGCACACACACACACACACACACACACACACACACACACACACACACACACACACACACACATATATATCCATCCGCACATACACAGACACAAGCAGACATTTGTAAAGGCAAAGAGTTTGGGCAGAGATGTCAGTCGAGGCAGAAGTACAGAGGCAAAGATGTTGTTGAAAGACAGGTGAGGTATGAGCACGGAGTTCTGACAGGTTGGTGTTAGTGGGAAGTATCCAGATAACCCGGACGGCGTAACACTGTGCCAAGATGTGCTGGCCGTGCACCAAGGCATGTTTAGCCACAGGGTGATCCTCATTACCAACAAACACTGTCTGCCTGTGTCCATTCATGAGAATGTACAGTTTGTTGCTGGTCATTCCCACATAGAATGTATCACAGTGTAGGCAGGTCAGTTGGTAAATCACGTGGGTGCTTTCATACCTTCCGGGTTACAGGAATGGAGTAGGTGGTGGTGGGAGGGTGCATGGGACAGGTTTTACACCGGGGGTGGTTACAAGGGTAGGAGCCAGAGGGTAGGGAAGGTGGTTTGGGGATTTCATAGGGATGAACTAACAGGTTACGAAGGTTAGGTGGACAGCGGAAAGACACTCTAAGTGGAGTGGGGAGGATTTCATGAAGGATGGATCTCATTTCAGGGCAGGATTTGAGGAAGTCGTATCCCTGCTGGAGAGCCACATTCAGAGTCTGATCCAGTCCCGGAAAGTATCCTGTCACAAGTGGGGCACTTTTGGGGTTCTTCTGTGGGAGGTTCTGGGTTTGAGGAGATGAGGAAGTGGCTCTGGTTATTTGCTTCTGTACCAGGTCGGGAGGGTAGTTGCGGGATGCGAAAGCTGTTTTCAGGTTGTTGGTGTAATGGTTCAGGGATTCCGGACTGGAGCAGATTCGTTTGCCACAAAGACCTAGGCTGTAGGGAAGGGACCGTTTGATGTGGAATGGGTGGCAGCTGTCATAATGGAGGTACTGTTGCTTGTTGGTGGGTTTGATGTGGACGGACGTGTGAAGCTGGCCATTGGACAGGTGGAGGTCAACGTCAAGGAAAGTGGCATGGGATTTGGAGTAGGACCGGGTGAATCTGATGGAACCAAAGGAGTTGAGGTTGGAGAGGAAATTCTGGAGTTCTTCTTCACTGTGAGTCCAGATCATGAAGATGTCATCAATAAATCTGTACCAAACTTTGGGTTGGCAGGCCAGGGTAACCAAGAAGGCTTCCTCTAAGCGACCCATGAATAGGTTGGCGTACGAGGGGGCCATCCTGGTGCCCATGGCTGTTCCCTTTAATTGTTGGTATGTCTGGCCTTCGAAAGTGAAGAAGTTGTGGGTCAGGATGAAGCTGGCTAAGGTAATGAGGAAAGAGGTTTTTGGTAGGGTGGCAGGTGATCGGCGTGAAAGGAAGTGCTCCATCGCAGCGAGGCCCTGGACGTGCGGAATCCCTAAGGTAAGTCTTTCTGCTCCCGGGATTGGAATGACTCCTTACCCTATCCCTTAAAACCCACATCCTTTCGTCTTTCCCTCTCCTTCCCTCTTTCCTGATGAGGCAACAGTTTGTTGCGAAAGCTTGAATTTCATGTGTATGTTTGTGTTTGTTTGTGTGTCTATCGACCTATCAGCACTTTCGTTCGGTAAGTCACATCATCTGTGTTTTTAGATATATTTTTCCCATGTGGAATGTTTCCCTCTATTATAGACAATTTTTTTATATTTAAATGAAATGTGTTTTTTCACTTTTTGTCTTAATTTCCCTAATGGAGAAAAGATAAGAATTTGTTGGTACTAAAATTAAAACTGTTTGAAAATATGGTTTCCTCTACTGGAAATTACTTAGTTACATTTGCTTTATTGTGAAAAAAATTTGAAGCATTCTGGAAAACAAAGTCCTACATCACATTCTTCACAACAGCACCTGGTATCTCTCCTTGACACTTTGCCAGATATTGCCTTGCTTCTTTCTGTACTATCTTACATCTCCTCTGAAATTATTCTGACTTTTCTGAAGCTGGTGTCAACTTAGGAAAATATCCGAGTCTATTTACAGGTAATGCCATATTTCCGGGGGTACTCTCGGGGACACATCCCCTTTAACTTTTTGAAAAGAATCTACATTTTATTCATATTAAAAGGCAGAAAAACCACACATCAATGGCACTATTACCAAACGCAGGTAATGACACCAGATTTCATCTACATCTCGGGTATTTATAAATGGTATGTTCATATCCTTTTTGAAACATGACTAGAACAATGACCTGCATTATATTGAAACTGCATGACATGAAATATTAAAAGCAACAGAAATAATAGTCTCATGTGGTCAGATTTTAAAATACATTTTGAGAAGACTTGGTTTCACTGTTAACAGTGATGTCCCAATATTGTTTATTCAAGTCTGTATTCAGTATTGAAGAGATTAAAATAAAGTGTGGAATTCTACTAGTTTTGCAATCAAAATGAATAGTAATATTATTCATTATTTCTCATCTCCCAGTGAATAAAAGGATGAAGTTGTTGAGGGTGGTGATGAAGATGGCAGAGATGCTGAAAGAAAGCAAAGAGTGGAAATGAAACTGTGTGTGATGAAAATGTGCCATTCACGTGTGGGCCTACTTCGGTAAACAGTGTTGACCGTGCATGCTACAATTTTCTACAACAATAATGTGTAAACATTAGATATTGGCAGAGGGTCACTCAGAGTACCATTTAACATTTCTTCCAGAAAATCAGCACTGTTACAGGTGAACTGTTTTCAATGAAAGTTGACTCAACCAGCCCACCTTGTTCACCAAAGCCTCTGCCAAATCTGGAAATGAACTCAATAAGATGTTTATCAATAGGTCTCGAATTTTATATGAAGCATACAAATTTACAAACATAACAATGATAAGGTGGAGAAAAAACTTTCTTCCGCAACTTTCTTTGTGTACTCTCGAAATAGTAGCAGCCAATTAGCTGGCTTGCTGTGGCCCACACTATTCTTGTTTTTACTATAATCCAAAATATAATCAAGTTTCACCATCTTTAAAATTTCTAACTTCATTCTGACACTGATTTTAGATACTGTATTTTGTATTCTGTTGTCAAAGTAAGTACATGCTTAGTGTCTTTCCATTTCACAAACAGAAAATGATCTCATCTAAGAAACAAAAGTTCAATTTTTTGTGTCTCTGGGGTACTAGATCTTTAGCTAGTCCTCTTCTATTTTTCATTACTGTACCACCCACTGCCTTAGTTTTGTTCTTTCATGATGGTTGAGCAAATTAGGTTTAGCGTAAAAACCATCCATGTATAGAACATGAACTCCAGGACAGAAACTTTCACGCAGTCTGTTTACTGCATACAAAATGCTGTTATTAGCATTTGCCTGACTACCAGAACAGAAAAGAAAAGAAAAAATGATGATACCAGAATATATATCTCACATATCAAAATTTATCCACTTTCACATAACATAAAAAGAGATTATGCCACAGTTGTTAAAAACTAGGAGAGACAGAGTAAGGAATGATTATGTAAGGAGAGACCTGCAGGTGACGTTGACTGCAGAGAGGAGAGGATGGGTGCTTTGAGATTGAAGTGGTTCGGTCATGTGAAGCCCGACTCGAACTCCACGCCAGTATTTGGAGATGGAGGTACCAGGAAGTAGACGAATTGGGCGGCCTAGAAAGAGATGGACAGACCAGATTAAGGAAGATCTCACGAGGAGAGGAGTAACATGGGATATAGTGGAGAGGGAAAAGCTATACCAGGAGAGAAACCAATGGAGGTGTATCATTCATCAAGTTCCTACTCGGCTTGCTGGAAGGAAATCCTGATGATGATGATGACGAAGATGATGATGATGATGATGATGAATAATTGTTTTCATATTGGGGTGTGTCTCTGGTATTACCATCTTCAGCACTTCATCAAAAACATAGGTGAAATAAATCAAACACAGAAGAGTTCTGGTCAATCTGAATTTAAATTTCACACGATTCTTCAGAAACTGGAAGCTGTGTAGCAGGTGTGCCATCATCTGTCCACTACCCAGCTGAAAGAGGTAGACTGATCAGTCGAGACAGAGGGATCTCCGGTTTAACATCAATACTGGCAGCTTCATATTGAGGGCTTGTTGGCACTTCATCATTAGACATGCCATCTACTTCTATAGAATAAATTATAAAAATCAGCTTCGCGGTGTACAATAGACAATACGTATACTTACAAAAAAAGGCGGCGAAATAAATAGCTTATCATAACTGCTTTTGAAGCTATTGGGTAGGTGCATAAGTTCATAGTGTTTTTCCGTAAGTCTAATAAACACAATAGATACACATAACAGACTTTAGTCATCAACAATATATTCTCCTTCACTATTTACAACAGTCTGGAAATGCTGGGGTAACTTTATGATTTCGCAACTGTAGAAATCATGTAGTTTTGAGGCAAAGAACTTGTCGAGCCATGTTCACAGCACGTTTTCATACAGAAAGGGATTTCCTTGAAGGTTGTTTGACACGGTGCAGAGAAGATGAAAATCTGAGGGTGTAAGATCAGGTGAATAAGGTGGGTGTGGAATGACTTCCCAAACATACTCTTATATAGTGTTGTTGGTGTTTTTTTTTTTCTTTCTTTTTTCTTCCAGTCTAGCAGAATGTGGGTGGGCGCTATTGTGGAGTAGCATACTTCAAGCAGTCTTCCTGGTTGTCATTCTTGGACTGTATCTGTCGAATGTCTCAGTTGTTGGCAATAAATGTCGGCAGTGATGGTTACACCTCAGAGAAGCAATTCATAGTATACCACAATGTTGCTATTCCATCAGATGCATAACATTATCTTCTGCACAACTTAAATCATAGCTAACACTTGGTTCAAGAATCATGAAAGAAGGTTATATACATGGAAGAATCCTGGAGATACTAGAAGGTATCAGATAGATTATATAATGGTAAGACAGAGATTTAGGAACCAGGTTTTAAATTGAAACTTCCTGGCAGATTAAAACTGTGTGCCCAACCGAGACTCGAACTCGGGACCTTTGCCTTTCGCGGGCAAGTGCTCTACCATCTGAGCTACCGAAGCACGACTCACGCCCGGTACTCACAGCTTTACTTCTGTCAGTATCTCGTCTCCTACCTTCCAAACTTTACAGAAGCTCTCCTGCGAACCTTGCAGAACTAGCACTCCTGAAAGAAAGGATATAGCGGAGACACGGCTTAGCCGCAGCCTGGGGGATGTTTCCAGAATGAGATTTTCACTCTGCAGCGGAGTGTGCGCTGATATGAAACTTCCTGGCAGATCCCCCAGGCTGCGGCTAAGCCATGTCTCCGCTATATCCTTTCTTTCAGGAGTGCTAGTTCTGCAAGGTTCGCAGGAGAGCTTCTGTAAAGTTTGGAAGGTAGGAGACGAGATACTGGCAGAAGTAAAGCTGTGAGTACCAGGCGTGAGTCGTGCTTCGGTAGCTCAGATGGTAGAGCACTTGCCCGCGAAAGGCAAAGGTCCCGAGTTCGAGTCTCGGTCGGGCACACAGTTTTAATCTGCCAGGAAGTTTCATATCAGCGCACACTCCGCTGCAGAGTGAAAATCTCATTCAGGTTTTAAATTGTAAGACTTTTCAGGGGCAGATGTGGACTCTGACCACAATCTGCTGGTTATGAACTGTAGATTAAAACTGAAGAAACTGCAAAAAGGTGGGAATTTTAGGAGATGGGACCTGGATAAACTGACTAAACCAGAGATTGTAGAGAGTTTCAGGGAGAGCATAAGGGAACAACTGACAGGAATGGGAGAAAGAAATACAGTAGAAGAAGAATGGGTAGCTTTGAGGGATGAAGTAGTGAAGGCAGCAGACGATCAAGTAGGTAAAAAGACAACGGCTAGTAGAAATCCCTGGGTAACAGAAGAAATATTGAATTTAACTGATGAAAGGAGAAAATATAAAAACGCCGTACATGAAGCAGGCATAAAGGAATACAAACGTCTCAAAAATGAGAGCGATAGAAAGTGCAAAATGGCTAACCAGGGACGGCTAGAGGACAAATGTAAGGATGTAGAGGCTTATCTCGCTAAGGGTAAGATAGATACTGCCTACAGGAAAATTAAAGAGACCTTTGGAGAAAAGAAAACCACTTGTATGAATATCAAGAGCTCAGATGGAAACCCAGTTCTACGCAAAGAAGGGAAAGCAGAAAGGTGGAAGGAGTATATAGAGGGTCTATACAAGGGCGATGTACTTAAGGACCATATTATGGAAATGGAAGAGGGTGTAGATGAAGATGAAATGGGAGACACAATACTGTGTGAAGAGTTTGACAGAGCACTGAAAGACCTGAGTCGAAACAAGGCCCTGGGAGTAGACAACATTCCATTAGAACTACTAACAGCCTTGGGAGAGCCAGTCCTGACAAAACTCTACCATCTGGTGGGCAAGATGTATGAAACAGGCGAAATACCCTCAGACTTCAAGAAGAATATAATAATTCCAATCCCAAAGAAAGCAGGTGTTGACAGATGTGAAAATTACAGAACTATCAGCTTAATAAGCCACAGCTGCGAAATACTAACGCGAATTCTTTACAGACGAATGGAAAAACTGGTAGAAGCCGACCCCGGGGAAGATCAGTTTGGAATCCGTAGAAATGTTGGAACACGTGAGGCAACACTGACCCTACGACTTATCTTAGAAAATAGATTAAGGAAAGGCAAACCTACGTTTCTAGCATTTGTAGACTTAGAGAAAGCTTTTGACAATGTTGACTGGAATACTCTCTTTCAAGTTCTAAAGATGGCAGGGGTAAAATACAGGGAGCGAAAGGCTATTTACAATTTTTACAGAAACCAGATGGCAGTTATAAGAGTCAAGGGGCATGAAAGGGAAGCAGCGGTCGGGAAGGGAGTGAGACAGGGTCGTAGCCTGTCCCCGATGTTATTCAATCTGTATATTGAGCAAGCAATGAAGGAAACAAAAGAAAAATTCGGAGTAGGTATTAAAATCCATGGAGAAAAATAAAAACGTTGAGGTTCGCAGATGACATTGTAATTCTGTCAGAGACAGCAAAGGACTTGGAAGAGCAGTTGAACGGAATGAACAGTGTCTTGAAAGGAGGATATAAGATGAACATCAACAAAAGCAAAATGAGGATAATGGAATGTAGTCGAATTAAGTCAGGTGATGCTGAGGGAATTAGATTAGGAAATGAGACACTTAAAGTAGTAAAGGAGTTTTGCTATTTGGGGAGCAAAATAACTGATGATGGTCGAAGTAGAGAGGATATAAAATGTAGACTGGCAATGGCAAGGAAAGCGTTTTTGAAGAAGAGGAATTTGTTAACATCGAGTATAGATTTAAGTGTCAGGAAGTCATTTCTGAAAGTATTTGTATGGGGTATAGCCATGTATGGAAGTGAAACATGGACGATAAATAGTTTGGACAAGAAGAGAATAGAAGCTTTTGAAACGTGGTGCTACAGAAGAACGCTGAAGATTAGATGGTTAGATCACATAACTAATGAGGAGGTATTGAATAGAATTGGGGAGAAGAGGAGTTTGTGGCACAACTTGACAAAAAGAAGGGACCGGTTGGTAGGGCATGTTCTGAGGCATCAAGGGATCACAAATTTAGCATTGGAGGGTAAAAATCATAGAGGGAGACCAAGAGATGAATACACTAAGCAGATTCAGAAGGATGTAGGTTGCAGTAAGTACTGGGAGATGAAGAAGCTTGCACAGGACAGAGTAGCATGGAGAGCTGCATCAAACCAGTCTCAGGACTGAAGACGACAACGACAACGACAACGACAACGACAACAACAACAACAACAACCACTGCTGTCACCCATCTACTCAACTCAAACAGAAGAATATGTCAGAAATGTTCTGATTTCTCTGCTTGGCACTCCATTTTCTAGTGTCCACAGCTTCACTCACTATCTCCAAAAGACAAAATAATAGAATGTAAACTCAAACAACAACAGTGAACTGCAAATACAAAATGACCATTAATAAATAAACCCATAGCAACCAGAATACCAACATGCAAAACAATAAAACTACAAACTTATGCACCAACACTATAGAAATTTCTTCACCAAGCTCTGAATCACTATTGTTCAACAAAAACCCTATCTCACCATCATGTCAGGCCACCCTGAAAACAAACACACAGAGTGGAGCCGACAATACAGACATCAGTTGAGATCCTTCACTCCACATGAGAGGTGGTGCACATGGCAACAAAATGACTCAGCAATGTCATAAGGCAAGTAAAATTCTTTCCCTGCCAGTACGATTCACATATTTTATTCACAGTCCTATGTCACTGATCTTTATTTGGAGAAAATCCGTGTGACATATTAGCTGCGTTGCCCTTCTCCAAAGTGTTAAATTGATAACATTTAAGCCACCTGACAACTGTGCTGAAGCTCATTCCATTTGAATCCAAAGAAGTGCCTCGTCATTCCCCAGGAAATAAAAATCTTGGGGCACTCCGTTAGTGGCAATGGAGTCCATCCCGATCTAGAGAAAATAAGAACAGTCACAGATTTTCCAGCTACATGGCTACATGGAATGTGGTGGTTCTTACAGCAATTCATAGAATGGCTATACAATGGAAATGAACTTGACGGCGATATTATAGAAAGGGGAGAAGTAGTACATGAGAATCATATGGGAGATATAATAACAAACCTATTCCACCTGGTGTGCAAGTTACAGGGTGGATAATTAATCCTTTGCTACGTGAGAGGGCCTCCAATTAAAGTGAATAATCATAGGACAACAAATCTTTGTAGAAACATCTGTAACGACATGCAGAAGAGAAATAACAAATAAACAATTTAAAGAATCACATTTTAATATCCACATGTGGGAGCAACACTTCTTAATTGTGTACCAAGTTTACATTCCAGGTTACGAACATTGCTCAGTGTCATGATCACCTGCATCTGTGACTGCCTGGAACTGCACTAGAGATATCAGAAGAATGCAATAGTACCAATAAGTTCAGACACTTACATGGTTGAATATTACAGAGACATCACTTTGAAAGGTCTGACATGAAATATTTATAGAGTAATGGAGTAATTGGTAGAAGCTATCCTTAGGGAAAATCAGTTTGGGTTTCAGAGAAATGTAGGAACACGTGGGGTAAAACTGAACATACGACTTACCTTAGAAGTTGTGCTGAAGGTAGACAAATCTATTTATAGCATTTGCAGATGAAGAGAAATGCTTTTGAGTGTATTGGCTAGACTACAGTTTTTGAAATTGTCAAAGTAGCAGATATAACATTCAGGGAGCAAAAGCTTATCTAAAACTTGCAGAAAAACAAACCAAAGCGAAACTTGGTAAGACAAGTATTAAAAAACATATGGTTCACTGATGAAATTATAATTCTGTCACATCGGCAGAGGACTTGGAAAACAGTCAAACAGATCTGACATGGTCTTGATAGGAGGTTATAAGATGAATACCGACAAAAGTAAAACAAGTGTAATGGAACATAGTCAAATTAAATCGGGCAGTGCTGAGGGAATTAGGAAATGGGACACTAAATGTAGTAGAGGAGTCTTGCTGTTTTGGCAGAAAAATAACTCATTGCTGCACGCTGAAAAAGTTCGAAAATTGTAAATTTTTAAAGATGCCGCGATCAGACAGTAGAGGCCAGCTCCACCAATGTGCCAATCGAGTAGGCCGCTGGGCAGTATTGTCGATATTACGAGGTGCGGCTAGAAAAAAACCGGACTGATGCTGGAAAAAACATTTATTTACAATTATTTACAATTTCATGTTATCCCCTTCAATGTACTCTCCTCCTCGGTCTCTACACCGCTCCATACGAATTTTCCACTGTTCATAGCAATGCTGCAGATCATTTTCGGTAAGTCCATACATTACTTCCGTCGCTTTTTCTTTTACTGCTTCAACAGTCTCAAATCTAGTTCCTTTCAAAGCTGACTTGACTTTAGGGAAAAGAAAAAAGTCACAGGGGGCCAAATCAGGTGAGTAGGGTGGATGATCTAAGATGGGAATGTTGTGTTTTGCCAAAAACGTCTTCACTGACAACGCACTGTGAGCTGGGGCATTGTCTTGGTGGTGAAGGATCCATGACTTTTTTCTCCACAAATCGTTCCGTTTTCTCCGTACTCGCTCACGTAGGGTAGCCAGGACGCTAATGTATTAATGCTGATTCACTGTTTGTCCCTCTGGTACCCAATCAATGTGCACAATCCCTTTGATGTCAAAAAAAAAAAAACAATCATCATTGCCTTGAATTTCGATTTTGACATTCATGCTTTTTTTTGTCGTGGAGAACCAGGAGTTTTCCAATGCATCGACTGGCGTTTAGTTTCGGGATCGTAAGTAAAAAACCACGATTCATCGCAAGTTATAACATTTTGTAAGAAGGTGGGATCACTTTCAATGTTTTCCAGGATGTCAGAACAAATCATTCTTCGGCGTTCCTTCTGTTCAATGTTCAATTGTGAGACACTTTGGAACCATTTTTGAACACACTTTGTTCATGTTGAAACTTTCATGAAGAATCTGCCTAACACTTTCCTTGTCAACTCCTGTTAACTCAGACACTGCTCTGATTGTTAAACGGCGATCTTGTCGAACAAGTTTACCGATTTTTTCAATGTTTGCATCAGTTTTTGCTGACAATGGTCTGCCAGTGCGAGTGTCATCACTGGTGTCTTCACGGCCATCTTTAAATCGTTTAAACCACTCAAACACTTGTGTTCGCGATAAACAATCATCGCCGTACACTTGTTGTAACATTACAAACGTTTCACTTGCAGATTTTCCTAGTTTGAAACAAAATTTGATGTTAACACGCTGTTCTTTCTGTACACTCAACATTTTCCGACGCACAGACAAAACGTCAACTACTTAAAACAGGCGCCACGGGCAGACTGAGTGCAGGAGGCAGATGAAACTCGAGCAGTAGGCGGAGTGAGAGTCACGTGACAGGCCACGCGACTTTCAGCCTTATTGCATTCGTTTTATTGTTTCACCAGTACTAGTCCGGTTTTTTTCTAGCCACACCTCGTACATCAAAACACACTGACAGAATGGGGTTTGTGACACCAGTCATGGTCAAAGTGTGTGGAACAGCTAAAACTGGAACACAATGTGACCAAGAATGAAGTAACATTTTATACCTTGGAGCAGTTGCGTGCTACAAGAAACTCACAAGTTGCCTAGTAACCCACACTCAGTGCAGAGCAAGACAGGAAAAGCTGACAGGGCGAGTAATATGCCCCCCCCCCCCCCCCCCCGTATGACGATGTCGATGTCATAAGCATAGCTATAAGGGTATAAATAACCAAGATTAGGAGCTCAAGCATTCAGTCATGGTGTCCTTCCATCCACATCTTGAACTGGAGAGAATGATGGGCTTCTGAGTTGCAGAGAAACCAGAACCATCCTCAGTGATAAAGATTGGCTGGCTACCTGCCCACTGAATGACTTCAGCTGGTGGACTGCACGCTGTCTACGATCCAGTTGGGGGAGGCAGGCCCTTGTGGCCCAGCCACCTAACATCATTGCCAATTGTCCCGGTCAGCTACTTGGAAGGGGGGGTTGGGGGAGGGGGGGGGGTTGTAGAGAACAGGACACTGTTCCTTGTCATCAAACGTCTATTGTCCCCTATCCCATCCGAGCACGCACCACAGATGAGTGCAGAAGTAAATGGCCAGCACAGCTCTGGGGGGACCTGGGCGGGCTGCGCTCGTTCTTCACCACTGGCCACATGAGACATTGGAATAGCTACCCCATGCAACCCTGGACAACATCGGCTGTATTTTCATACACATTGTGCAGCTGTGAGGCCGCCCATAGAGCTGTAAAAGGCTGCTCTAATAAACACCTGTCAATACTACCACTATTTCACTGCACGCTTCAGCATAAATCTGCCCTGTCCCTCAACGTTTCTCTTACCGTTCTAACACCTAGTGGCCTGCGATAGTCCAGACTGTTACATGGTGATGGCTTAAGAAGATAGGATATAAAATGTGTTGGAGACACCACTGCAAGAACAACGAAGAGGCCCACTGTGCCATACACTTCTCCGAGGAATACCGACGACCAGAATATCCGACAGACAATAATGTCAACTAAATTGAGGTTTTGTAATGACATTCATTTTATCTGTTAAATGTTAAGCTCACTACTGGTAAGAGTCATTGTATGTTAAGAAAAGAACGAATCATGCATTTATTTTCAAGCTGTTGAATTATTCCTTTAATAGAGTTGCAAATTAATGAATAACTAAGGAGTCTCTGTCAGGAGTCTGACAACTTTCGGTAAATAGAGAAGTGTCTGAGGGTCGTGGACTCCACTGTACACACAAATATTTCATGACTCTCCATAGTTGTTTGCAGAAACAATACAAATTTCACTGAAAAGGAAGTCATAGAATGCATAAAATCTACATAAAGCTCTTAGCACTAACATGCATGTTGAAGGCAGATACTCACCAGGTATGCTAGCCAGGTATGAGAGGTCTAAAACTGTTTTCTCAGAACTGAGCCTTTTACTAATAATTCTCTGCAAAATTGCAGAGAGGTTCATTTTCTTGGCATGAAGCTGGACTTTCAATTCAATCTACAGTCATTAAAAATATGTATTAGATAGCAAATATAAAACTATCAAAATTGGCTGAAAGAATAAAACACCACAGTAATTGATTACTTCATAGACAGATAAACTAAATAAATTTAAGTGGTTAAGATGTAAAGTGCTACTAATCACAATACAAAAATACTTAGATGGTTTCATGCAAAAGGAATGGTTGTAAATATTAAATACTACAGAAATAAATTAAATGAATGGTTTCACTGTGGAAGAGATGTAGATCATAATGAAAGTTTGGGCAACAATTTATTAAAATTGAAATTCCCAGAGAGTAGTAAAAATTTACAAGTTTACATGACAAAAAAAACCTCAGGTGATGAAGAGACTCAAAGAAGGCATGAGAAGAGAAAGGAAATAATTCAGATAGTTAAAGGAGACAAAAATTTAATTTTGTAGGGGGGACTAGAATTGAATAGCAGGAAAAGGAAGAGAAGGAAAAACAGTAGAACACAGAATGAGGGAAAGGACTGAAAAGGGAAGACGCGTGGTAGAATTTCACACAGAGCTTAATTTAATCATTGTTATCACTTGGTTGAATAAAGTTGTACGTATGGAACAGGTCTAGAGACAATGGAAGGTTCCAGTTATATTATGTAATGGTAAGACAGATATTTCAAAACTAGATTTTAAACTGTGAAATTTTTCCAGGTGCTGATGTGGATCCTGTTCGTAATTTATTCGTACGGTCCTGAAAAATTCCCATTTTACGATAAATATGAATATTGGTGCAAATTTTGCCTCAAAGTGTGGAGAAGTGAAATTACATAATATATACTATTTCATGATGAATTGTAACCAGATGGACCATTTTATCTTTGATAGACTGAAACAGCTTTATTTTCTCAATATAAAAATTGGAAATGTGTCCAATTTTCAGTTACTGGTATTCCACATCATCTTGTGTTTCCCTATTTGGAAAGGTAATGTGTGTAAGAAAGCGTTTGCAAAGTAAAAAGTGCACAAATATAATCCATACCAGTGAAATCCATGCTCTGGTGCCATAACAGTTGGTGGTTGAATGGTATGTACAATGTAACACACCACATAATGTAACGTAGTACTCAGCTGTGGCACCTATCATCTTAGAACAATAATACCTTTATGTTTGTCTGTGGGCTTAGATTGCATCACACATTTCGATTACACCCTCCACCCCCTCAAAAAGATCAAAGGCAACTACAATCCCCACAACTATGTGCTGGCTCCGCTTTTGCAGAAAGAGGATGTAGGCTGGTGGCCTGAGAGAGGGTGGGGCAAACCATTTCTTCAAACTACTTCTCTCACTTCTATATCTACATTAATGTGCATACTACTCAAGCCGTTGTATGGTGCACAGTGGAGGGTTCCTTGCATCAATATGAGTCATTTCCTTTCCTGTTCCATTGACAAATAGACTGAGGGAAAAACAATTGTCTATGTGCCTCCATTCCAACCCTAATTTCTCTTATCTTCACAGTCCTTACGCGAAATGCACAATGACCAGCAGTAGGATCATTTGCTGTCAGTTTCAGCTGCCAGTGCTCTAAATTTTCTCAACAATGTCCTGCAAAAATAATATCACCTTACCTACAGGGATTCCCACTCGAGTTCACAAAACATCTCTGTAATACTCACTTTTTGATACAACTTACCAATAACACATCTAGCAACCCACCTCTGAACTGCTTCCGCATCTTCCTTTAATCTGACCAGGTGGGGATCCCACACATTCGAGCAATACTCGAGAATGGATCACACTAATGTCTATTACATAGTCTTCTTTACAGATGACGCACACTTCACTAAAATTTTCCCAATAAATCAAAATTGACCATTCATCTTCCCTTCTACGCCTTCCCGCCTACCATCCTTACAATCTTGCTCTATTTCGTATTCCTTTGCAACTTATACCTAGATATTTAATCTGTGTGACTGTCAAGCAGTACATTACTAATGTTGTATTTGAACATTACAGGATTGTTTTTCCTACTCAGCTGCATTAGCTTACATTTTTCTACATTTGGAGCAAGCTGCCACTCATCATACTAATTAGAAATTTTGTTTAAGTCATCTTGTATCCTTTTACAGTCACTCAACGACACCTTTCCGTACACTAAGCATCTTCAGTAAACAGCTGCTGATTGAATAAAAATCTCTCGGTGTACATGCCGCGTCAATTCAGGATTGACGCGGCATGTACACCGAGAGATTTTTATTCAAGAAATACGTCGTGAAAGACTTCGTAGCTGCAGATTGTTCCTCAACCAGTCTGTCAGATTGTTCCTCTATATAGAGAACAACAGTGGTCCTACTCCACTTCCCTGGGGCACAGCTGACAACAGCCTTGTCTCTGATGAACACTTGCCATCGAAGATGATGTACTGGGTCCTATTACCTACGAAGTCTTCAAATCAGTCACATATCTGGGAATCTGTTCCGTACTATTGAACCTTCATTGATAGCATCCAGTGTGGCACCGTGTCAAATGCTTCCCAGAAATCTGGAATCTGCCTGTTGCTCTTCATCCACAGTTTGCAGGATATCGCTTGCCAAAAGGGCAAACAAGTTTCACAGGAGTGATGCTCTCTGAATCCATGTTGGTTTGTGGACAGAAGCTCTACCATCTCAAGGAAGTCTATTAAACTGAACTGAGAATATGTTCAAGAATTTTGCAGCAAACCGATACTAAAGATACTGATCTGTAATTTTGCATGCCTGTTCTTTTACCCTTCTATGTACAGCAGTCACCAGCGCTTTGTTCCAGACACTTGTGACTTTGCACTAGGTGAGAGATTTGTGATAAATGCACACTAAATAAGAGGCCAATGCTGTAGAGTAATCCTTGTAAAACAAACTGGTATTCTATCCGGGCTTCATGACTTATGTGCTTTCAACTTTTTTTCTCTATGGCAGGGGTGCTTATTACAGGTCAGGCGGTGGCAGTTGTTGTACGACTGGGGCGCTGATCTTTTCATACACACACAAATCTCTAAGAACTTTTGTCTGTCATCATTTGCTTTCTCAGCATTTTCCAAATTTTGTATTAAGCCATGGCGGGTCTTTTCCATCCTTAGTCCACTTACTCGGTACATAAATGTCCAGAGAGTGATTTACAATCCGTTTACACTTTGCCCATTAATCCTCTATATCCATCACTTTGGAACTAATGATGTCCATACATTTTCCAAGTGGGATGCTAACTAGTAATTATCTGCTCTTTCTACCAAAATTCAAATATTTTAAACTTTGTAGCTTCAAACAGGGCTTAACTTATCAACTATGTAAGTATACAGACAAGGCTTAGAAATCGTGCTGTCATAGTAGCGACAAAGATTTTTCAACCTTCTTGGGATGAGAGGACGATGCACAACACCACTACATCATCAATGCTTTTGGCTCCAGTTCCCAATGGTGGCATTTTTTTGTTACCTGCAACAATGTGCTCAAGGAAGGTATTGCCTTCAACATTGAAACTTAGTAGGTGCTTCAGGCAAACAGTCATCCTGTTTAATTTTTGTTCAGCATTCAATGTGCAGGGTATCCATTAGCTCAAGACTTTATGGTAGCCTAACTCCTGCCAGATAATGTCTTGCACACTTATGAAGTTGATGTCATGATTATCTGCCACTGCACAAATGGTTACCTGCCTGTCCACCTAACTGCACCATCTACTGCCTGCTTGTTGTTGTCCACAATGGAAAAGGCCGGCCACCCAGATTGATCTGCATCTCG
Source organism: Schistocerca serialis cubense (assembly GCF_023864345.2). Lineage (NCBI taxonomy): Eukaryota > Metazoa > Arthropoda > Insecta > Orthoptera > Acrididae > Schistocerca > Schistocerca serialis. The sequence continues at coordinate 161,348,746 of NC_064647.1, read as the reverse complement.
TGTCGAATCCCAACCAGTACTGAACTCGGCACAACATTCCACAATGACAGTTTCCGATGGACGTGCTGCCCCATACATATTCTTGCATCTCCTATGGCTGTATATTAGTGTTTGTCATTTGGCAGCCACGAAAATAATAATAATAATAATAATAATTAAAAAAAAACATGTCGGTCTTGTCTGGATGCTTGGTAATAATGTCACTGTAGTTTTATGTTCTGCATTAACCCCCCCCCCCCCCCCCCCCCCACACACACACACACACACACACACACACCGGAAAGAGACAAATGCCACACTAATTCCTTGACAACATGTTGGTGCTCATATATCAGCATCACAGTTGCGCTACGTTGCATACACACTGCAGCACTGCCCTCAAACAGAAGTTTTTTGATTGTCCATTATACATTCCATACCTGCTAAATGTTTCAGAACTTTCTACTTTGGGTTTCCGCCAGCGCTCAGTTTCGAGAATAATTTGAGCATGTCAACTTTCCTGGAGGGCAGTAAATTCAGGAACTTTGTTACAGATACTTCAACAGCTTAGCGTTAAAGCTTTTTGACAGTCAAAGTGTCTTTACTTAGTATGCAGTCCGATTTTGTTCCCAGTGTATCGACTGGTGAACATTCGTGAGACGACTCAAACCACTGCCTAGTCTAAGGAAAACCAATGTGCAGTCCACAAGTACTCTGCTACCCAGTGGTATTTTGTAACTGCTACCTTCATAACTGTAGTGAGTACAGTCCAGACATTATTATCAAATAGTTTTTCTAAATCTACAAATGATATAAAAGTAGATTTTCCTTTCTTCAACCTTAAATTTATACGATCAGTATTCCTTTGAATGTTTCTACCTTCCTCTCGAACCGAAACTGATCTTCAGCCAGGTTGGCTTCTCCCAGCTTTTGTCAATACTTTGCAGTATGACTTACTAAACTGATCGTTCTTACAATGGGAACTCCACGTTTCATATCCTCCCTCATTTTCTTTATCCATCCTATTTGTTGTTTCATGTTCCTGAGTTTCTTTATATTTTTTCTTGATAATCTGGTTTCTGGTGTCCTCATACTGTGACCAAGAACAGAGATCCTTTTTCCTATATAGTATCTGTAAAGGGTTCTGGTTCATTGTACATCACTTCATTTGGCACTATACACCATTTCCATCCTTTTGATATTTTTTATTTATGGATGTTCTAGCTACTCTTCTCTCTAATTTTAGAATTTTGTTGATTCTGTTTTTCTGGGTGACTCTGAAAAGAGATTCACTTCTGTATGTCACCTCGGTTGAACAAACATCTAGTAAAGTTTTAATTTAGTTTTGACTGACAGACATTTTTACTGTATGACCACGTTTGTTTTTATTTGCCATTCAGGTTTCTCAACCAAGTCGTATTTAAAAATTTCTCCTAGGTATTTAAACTGTTCACTGTTTTTACCTTCCTGTTATTTACTTTTATGTGGTTGATTGCTAGTGGATCTCCTACCATTACCTCAATCTTTTCGAATGATATTCGGAGTCCTATTTTTTTGTGCAGCATTTTGTAGGCCTGTTATTTGATTTCTGACTTCTTGACTGTTATTAGGTAGTAACGCTAGCTAGTACTGTGACGTCATCTGTGAATTCCAAGTAATTTAATTTTATTTCATCTTCTTTGGTTCTAATTCTTATGTTTTTAGAATTTTCCATGTACCATTCCCTCATGACATACTAAAGTGCACAGTTGAAGAGTAATGGCAATAAATCATCTATCTTAACCTTCTTTTAATTACACATGGTTCAGATATTCTCCTCTGAACTTTACTTTAGATTTGGTGTTTGTTGGAGTAAAGTTTATCAATTTAATGAATTTGGGATGGAGACCAAAACTGCTTAGTAGCTTCATCACTGAAGATCTGTAGATACAATCATCGAAGTCTACAAAAATTGTAACTTCTTGTTTTTGTCTTCTTTTGTAGTAATCCGTTTCCAATTTAAAAGTGATTACCTGTTCTGGACAGGTTCTCTACGGTCTAAATCCGCCTTGATATTCTACTCCTTCCAGTTCAGGCTGATGTTTATGACGATTGCACAGAATTCTTGACATGACTTTATATGAGATATCAAAAAGGGAAATTCCTGTATAGTAGTCCGGATATGATTTGCCTTCTTTTTTGTGTAATGGATGGATTACAGCTGTAGTCCAATCTTCCAGTAGTTTTTCCTTGTTCCACACTTTCAGTATACATTGGTGTAATGATATCTTCACTGGTTCAGCTGCATATTTCCAATGTTCTGCTAATGTCTGAACTTCTACACTTGCTTTTTAGTTTTTGGGCTCTTCCAAAGCTTTGTAAACTTGATGGATTCTTGGTGGTTTATACGTTCTGCTGGTGTTTTAATAGGGGTATCAAATGGCTCTGAGCACTATGGGACTCAACAGCTGAGGACATCAGTCCCCTAGAACTTAGAACTACTTAAACCTAACTAGCCTAAGGACATCACACACATCCATGCCCGAGGCAGGATTCGAACCCGCGACCGTAGCGGTCGCACGGTTCCAGACTGAAGTGCCTAGAACCGCTCGGCCACGTCGTTAAAAGGGGTATCCAAGGTTATTTGTAATATTTCTGGAGGATCTCTGCAATTCAGTAATTTTTTAAAATGTTTCTGCTAAAATTCTGTATTTTTCTATTGCTATAGGCCATCTTATTATTGCTGCTCCCACACAGGATTTTAATCAGAATTGGCAATCTTATTATTGGAGCACCATTACACCATTTTAATCATAATTCTTACAAACAAATATTATCTAGTTCAAGTATTACTTTCCCATGTATTGTTTACATGTAAGAATTTACTCCATTACAGTTTCAACCAAGAGGGTAGTTGTGCAGTGCCTAGGCGGAAACTATAATACCCATTATCCATATATGCTGACAGTACTAATTACAGTATAACCCCACTTTTATGTTCCTGGAATTAATGTTTTCCTGCTGTTTACAACATTTTTTATCGCTCCCATCAAATTTCCTATGTCCACAATGTTAATTCGCACCCAATATTTATAATTTTCCCACAATCTACCCTTTATGAAAAAATGTTTATGGAGAAAATGTGACATAAAATGATGCTGGTATGATGTTGCCGGCCAAGTAGTGTTTACAAACATTACGTGCTTAAGTTTCTTGACACTAGGGTGCTCTACTCAGCAGACTTCAACCATTAAATGTGTAAAAGTTGGAATAATTTTTGTCGTATCTCCTGCCACTGCCAAATTCTACAATGCGTGGTGGCTGATGGGAGTAGCTAGGTTCGTTTGAATATAATATGACCAATCACAACCATTTCCAAACCGTCTTGGCGTGTTTTGTCTTTTGTCCACTTGTAGTGCTAGTAGACACTTTCAAGCACTTTGCGTTGCTCAAATGATTTAAACATAGTGCCAATTACGTATTTTTTTGTGCTGAGCAAAATGTGTTTTAAGAACTCTCGTTGTCAAGTGCAGTATTTACGTATGTATTTTTTGTGATGTCACACAAACAAACAATGTGAGTGACAGTTTTTGTGTGTGGTTTTCTACGTAACTGAGGAGGCACAGTACTGGAAAACCTCAAACAGATGACTACAGTCCAAGAGGCTCAGAACGACACATATGCAAACACCACACAAAATTCTTATGTAAATATTTGCACCTGACAATGAGAAAAAATTTTCAAAACACACTGCACTAAGAATGAAAAAATACGTAACTGGTGCAGTGTTTCATAATTAAAAAATGAATGACAGCTGCAGGCTTTCCAAAAACATCGATTATGATGTATGAAATTGAGCCAAAAGCTTCTACTTCCCAGACAGTCATCTTTTATCATTACATCAACAGTTTTCATTAGATAATAAAGTCCCTGACAAAAGTATTTTGATGCCTATTATGTGCACATACACAAAGTGCGAAAATATAATGGGGTATCCTATACGTAACTCTTACAGCTTAAAACATTATTTCCCACATTTCACATTTTCCTGCATTTTACTCCATTTTTTTGAAGTCCCTTAAATAGTGTATAAGCAAGGTTTCACTGTAATTACATTTGCAACAGTGAGTGAGGTTTTCGAAGAAATATGCCTATACAAAAGTAGTAGTCAACGAAAATGTCTGAGAAGCCCTGGGCCAGACCACAGTGAGGAAGGTCGACCGGCATTTCGCATCCTGTCAATGATGAGCTCATTAGAGATTGACTACAAGCACGGACTGGCGAAGGCTGGTGAATCAAATCAGCCATGTCATTTCAAATGGACTGACTCAGCACTCACCTGAACTGATTTAGGGAAAAACAGAGAAAATCAAATCTGGATGGCCAGATGGGCATTTGAACAGCCACTGTTTGGTGTATGAATCCAGCCATCATTACTACGCCATCCACTAGGTGAGAAAAATTTAGAGAAAAATGGAATAATGGGCAGGGAGAATGGTGGTGGTGACGGATGCAGTACGATAATAGTCAAGCTTTAAAGTGGTTTCAGTAATCCATAATAGGAATCTGTATAGTGAACTGACATGCAGCAATTGCTCTCTATAGAATGGCATAACCGTCAAAACAGACCAATGAAGTTTTTAAATAAGGTAACACCCACTGGTAAACATTGACTACCTCTGAACAGCACCTTTCCTGATAGAGCCAATGTCGCTATTTTATCAGCAACTTGGAATTTTATCCAAATTTAAAGTCACCGAGAGCTATTTTTACAAGCAAGTCACTGTCAGTTACACATACTAACAGTAGACCAAGGGCCATCAAAAACTTACCTCAGTAGACATGTATGGCACTTTAAGGTTCTTTTTGAACAATGCAATGAGGGAAGTACTGCAGTTATTCACTAGGAATTTTATATGTCCATCTTCCATGTGAAACTGTAAAAATAGTACGCATAGTTATGAGAAAACAAGACTATCTTCTACTATGTGTTTGCAATAATTCCACAATATTATGCAAAAATAATATTATTAAGAAAAGGCTAGGATTGCTACTAACCATATAGTAGAATGAAGAGTTGCAGGCAGATGCAACAAAAAGACTTCTATACATTCAAGATTTCAGAGCCAAAAGACCTCCTTCTGACACACACACACACACACACACACACACACACACACACACACAAAACCACCACCACCACCACCACCACCACCACCAGTGTCTCTGGCAACTGAACCCAGACTGTGACGGACTGTGCAGGATGGGAGAATCAATCTGGGTGGTTGGGGTAAGGAGGAGGCTGGATCTGGAGGGAGGGGGAGGAGGGATAGCAGGGTGGGGGAGGAGGAAAGTTAAGTGTTGCTTATGGGAGCATACAGGACAGTGTGGAGAGAGGGTAGGGCAGCTAGGTGCAGCTGGGAGGTTAGATGGATGGCAGAGAGCAGGACACGACTAGAGAACGTCCAACTCACTATCCTTCCCACCCCACCCACAGTGGTATTTCGCCACCCACCGAACCTCCACAGTACCCTTATCCATTCCTATTCCACCGCTGCTCCCAAACCCTTGCGTCATGGCTCATATCCCCATAACAGACACAGATGCAATGCCTGTCCTATACATCCTCCTACCACCACCTACTCCAGTCCAGTCACATGCATCACCTATCCCATCAATGGCAGCTCTACCTGTGAAGACAGTCACGTGATCTACAAGCTAAGCTGCGACCACTGTGCTGCATTCTACCTGGGCACGACAACCAACAAGCCATCTGTCTGCACAAATGGTCACTGACAAACTGTGGCCTTGAGACAAAACCATCCAGTTGCTGAGCATGCTGCCCAGCACAATGTTCTTCACTTCAATGATGGCTTCACAGCCTGTATGATCTGGATCCTTCCTACTAACACCTGCTTTTGTGAATTGCAAAGGAGGGTACTCTCCCTGCAATATCCCCTACGCTACTTAACGCCCCCTGGCCTCAGCCTTTGTTAGTCACTGTCCTTCACTGTCCCTTTCCCTGTTGCCACTCCGGCTTTACACAACCTTCTATTCCACCAACGGACCCACAGCCTTTTTACTTCTCCCCCCCCCCCCTCCACTACTCCTACCCACTGTCAAATCTCCTGACTGCATCTAGCTCCCCTACCCTCTCCCCTCGTCCCTGTATGCTCCCACAGGTAGCACTTTAATATCCCCCAACTGCTATACCTCCCTGTCCTCACCCCAGCCTCCTCCTTACACCCACCACCCAGACTGCTTCTCCCATCATGCTCTGTTGCTTGCAGAATGGCCTGGGGGGCCAGGGACAGTGGTCGTGTATGTGTGAGTTGTTATTACATGCAGTGCATATGTGTATGTTGTCCAAAAGAAGGCCCTTTGACTGAATGATTACTTGTTTAACAGTCTTCTCGTTGCGCCTGTCTATGACTCAACATCTTCACTATATGATGAATAGCAATTTATCCTTTTGTTATACTGTCACTATTAAATCCTGGATATTCAACTGTTTAAAAATAATATTAGGTCTACAACTTTGTTTCCGCTATTTTTTCTCAGCTTAATTGTTAAAAACTTACAAAAAATTTACTATTCAACTTACAGGCCATCACCTTCTCTCATCTTTCAGGCAGCATACAAACACTGTAGAGATAGAAATTGGGATTCTTTGAGGTGATCCACAAATTGATTCAATTTTGCACTTGCTCATATGACCAGAAGTGCTGGTCAGCCAGGCCGTTTGGCATTGATGAAAAAAGTCGAAAAAGGTAGTAGTCAGAGGGAGGAATCCCTGGAGAATAAAGCAGATGGGAAAGGACTTCCCATTTCAATGTTTCCAAGTATGTTTTGACATGCTTTGTGACATGGGGTTGAGCACTGCCACGGCGCAACACCACCTATTCGTAGCTTTTGCTATATTGCAGCCATTTGTCTGTCAGTGATCGTGTGAAACGCACAAAATGTTTTCGATAATGATCTACTGTGATTGTTTCAGTAACTTCAAACACCTCTCTTCCACTGCCATGCTAGACTTCTACATCAAAATCATTGTTCTTGAAGCACTGAAACCATTCTATGCATGTTCTTTCAAAAATAGGTACCTCACCAAAGGTGTTGCCCAACATTTTATGAACCTCAAGCACAGATTTCTTCATGATAAAGCAGAAAATTAAAACTTTCTGCAAATGACAGGAATTCAGCTTGTAAGTTGACATATTCAATCGAGTATAAATTAATGACGTAATCATAACTCAGTTAATATTTTGATGGTATTATGTTTACAAATGTCTACAAGTACAGTATGATACTTGCGACTTACTACCTGCACCACCACTAGCAACTACTACCATCTACTGCAAAATGGCAGAAGCAAAGTTGTAGACCTAATATATGCAAAATATCATCCACTTTACTAAGAACCGCAGTTAAAGGGGCATAAAGTATTACTACAGAGAATAGAAAGAGTTTGCCTGCAGAAAAGCCTTTTACTTGGGCTTAAAAATATGCAGCTTCTCACTGTATTCAAAAATAGTTATGGTTCTTGTACAAATCCCTGCAAGAACCTACCACTGCAACCATGAATTGTTGTGTGGATATAGGACAGGAAAAAAATATCACTGTATACCACTCAAAGATTCCTTCTAAGCATAACATTAAAATTAAAAATCAAGAGTGGAAAAAAATTATCTGCCTGCAGTTATGAACTTACAAAATATGGAATAAGCCTCAGCGGAGAAATGTGCCGGTTGATGGCATTAAGAACAGCTACTCTGTCATCCACAGTTTGTTTCACCTGGAAAAAATGCAATAATCGCATATAAATGTAGGTTAAATTATGGCAACACCAGGTTTCAATACACTAAAATATTCGTTATGAATAGTCATAAAGTTTTAACGCATCACAATGAAAAATTTGATACAAGATCGTGAAAAACACACTTCTCTACATATCTGTCCTTCAGTGTAACACAATTTTCCCAATGATGGATGACTTGCTGAAGACCTCAGCTGCAGAGGTCTGCTCTTTGGTCCAGTCAAATGGTGCTCAGAAGGACCAAAGAGTGGAAAGTTATGTAGAAGTTGTTTTGACAAGATTTCTATATGTTTTTGAGGGGGATGAGTCCAAATTTTCAAAGTTTCACCAAAATCCTGCCGTGGAAATGTGTCAACAATGGAGGTAGCCACAAAAAATGGGACTTCTGCAGATTTTCTACTTATAACTCTGAAATGGCACAATTTACAGCAAATCTCACTACTTATGAAAATAGAGGGGATAAAATTTTCCATAAAACAGAGCTTAGTGACTTTTTCGGTCAGACAAACCATAGGACATGTAGCGCGTGTTGAAGTCAGTGCAATTTCAAAACTGAGGGAATGAGCTACCTCAGGACCTCTCCCACGGGCCTTTTCATTGCCAAATTCCATCTTCCAGTAGCGTCATGATGTCATTGGAATAGCTGGTAGTTGATATTTGCCATGGTGGAGGGGCACGACATTTGTGAGATGGCATGACCTCCCCCTCCTGACAAGAGAGAGGCCAGTTTTTTGTGTCAGTCTCCTGCGGCTGCAACTGGATACAAGTTCACCCTCGGATGGTTGCTTAACACAGGTCTGTGTTCAGTAAATTTAGTTTAAATGTATAAAATGGTCATATATAATAAGTTCAAGTGAGATGCGTGTCCTATGTGATGGTGTACGGGATGGTGGGAGAAAAAGTGTCATCACACAAACCAGAAGTGGGATCAAAGAACGTTCTTGAATCATGTCGGTAGAGGAAGCTTGGGGGGGAGCTGCATTTTTGAAGGGCAAAACTGTGAATGGATTCTGTTTCAAAAGCAACTATTTTCTCTGTCAGTCTACTAACAGGCCAGAATTTCCATTTCAGCAAAACGAACTCCCACACAATCGATGGAACCTACTGTCTTGTATGTGTGAGCTGGGGCTGCAAGGGACTGCTCTGAAGCTCAGTGGCAGATAAAATAATGAATTAGCATGCTCAATAATACATTGGGCTAGACTACTTTCTACTTGGTTCCAACAGACGCCAAGTAACACACAAAATCTGTGACAGTCCCGCACAGCAATCCAAAGTAGGTAGAGAAGAAGACAACATTTCCACATGGCACAGAATTTGATGGTGCTATGCAGCAAACTTTAACTACCTCAGTCATAGTGTCGATTTTGTCTTCAGCAGTTAACAGACCAGATATACAGTGACTGCCATCCTGATGTCAGCACTGTGAAAGCTAAACTGTTGAACTATGAAAGTGATTGTCCTATCTGTGAAGAAATCAATTGTTGTTAGCATCAGTCAAGATCCATAGGAAGAGCGCCAATGTGTGGTTGAAGCAGCAGCAGACATACTTCTCGAAGATATTCGATCGCAGATTTACAACACAGTGCAATCTCCCACTCCAGAGCAATTTCTTATAGAGAACAAGGTCCTCATATGCATTACTGTCCAACATTTCGTTAACCAACTAATGACAAAGAAGTAGTGAGGCAACTTGAATAAATGGAAGACAAAAAGTATAGCTGTGGCATACAGCACAATGGCAGTTGTCAGACCCAATGCTGTCTTGTCGTCAATGCACACAGACGAAGATAAGACATATTTCGCTTTGTCAGTATTATAATTTCCCCTTGTGAAAGCTCATGAACTTGTTAGCCTAACAAACACTGTACACTGGTTTCAATTATAATTATTTACCTATTATCTGGTACGAATTGAAATTAGTCATCCATTATTTTACTTACCTTATCACACCCATATATATTCTCATTTTGAAGATGAATTAAGTAAAGACGAGGACAGAGATGCACAAAGTACAAAGAGGACTAAAGTTCTTTGAAATTTCTTTATAATTGCTGTATTACTAATATAATATTATAACAATGAAAACAATCAATTACTGACAAAGTATTTAATTGGATAGATAAAAAATCTACTTACCAAGCAGCAGCAAAATACAGACATAAAGGCAACAGCCTTTTATGCGTGTGTCCTGTCGCCGCTTGTTGAATAGATTTTTTATCTGTCCAACTAAATCATATAATATTATGATATTTACTATTACTGTCAAATAAAGCATAATTAATATGTAATTCACATAAGTTATCATAGCATCTTTTAATTGTGAGAGTGACAAGAACTTTCATTTTATCCTTTCAATGAACATCATAGCATACTGCAGGATAACTAAACAACTAAAATAAGCAGAAAGATATACATGATCAGTAAACTAGAGAAAAAAAGGCCAGTAGAGTCACATTTCAGTGAGGAACTCGAAACTTCCAACACAGGGCAGGAGCATGTAGAGGAACTATGGCTCAAGCTTAAAAGAATAGTTGACCGTGCACTGGATACATATGCACCCAGTAGAACATTTCACATTGGGAGGTATGCTACACAGTATACACTCACTGTAAAGAAACTTCTAAGGAAACAGAGATTACAGAACAAAGGGTACAACTATAGATAGAGAAATGCTGAAAGAAAAGCATTTGGCTGTCAAGAGAGCAATGCATGATGCCTTCAATGACTGCCACAGCAGAATACTGTCAAATGATTTTACACAATACCCAAATAAATTCTGGTCATATGTGGCACCAAAGTTAGTGTCCAGTCCCCAGTGAATGAAATAGGAACTGAAATTGAAGGTAGCAAAGCAAAAGCTGAAATGCTTAACTCCCTTTTCAAATGTTTCTTTACCCTGGAAAACCCAGTAGAATTGCCCGAATTTAATTCTCATACCACTGAAAAGATCAGAGAAATAAATCTTAGTGTCACTGGTTTTGAGAAACAGCTGAAAGCATTTAAACTGAACAAAGTTCCAGAGCCTAATGGTATCCCTGTCAGATTCTATACTGAATTTACATGAGTTATCCTTTCTTGTAACTATAACATATCCTAGATCCCTTGAATAAAAAAATATGCCCAGTTAATGGAAAAAAGGCAAAGGTCACATCCATTTACAAGAAGAGTGGTAAAAGTGATCCACAAAACTACTATGTAATATCCTTGACATTGACTTGTTATTAATCTTATAACATATTCTGAGCTGAAACATAGTGAGGTATCTTGAACAGAATCACCTCCTCAAAGCCAACCAGCACGGATTTAGAAAACATCTATCACGTGAAACCCAACTCTCACATTTTTCACGTGACATACTGAAAGCTCTGGATCAAGGCAGTCAAGTACATGCAGTAGTTCTCGATTTCTGAAAAGCATTTGACTCAGTACCACACCTACACTTATCGTCAAAAGTACGATGGTATGTGCTATCAAGTGAAATTTGTAACTGGATTGAAGACTTTTTGATAGGGAAATACAGCACGTTATCATGGATGGGGAGTCATCATCAGATGTAGAAGTAACTTCAGGTGCGTACAAGGGAAGTGTGTTAGGACCCTTGCTGTTCAGGTTGTGTTGCACACAATATTAATAGCAACCTCAGAGTTTTTGCAGATAATGCAGTTATCTATAACTAACAACTATCTGAAAGAAGCTGCATAAATATTCAGACTGATCTCGATAAGGTTTCAAAATGGCACAAAGACTGGCAACTTGCTTTAAATGTTCAGAAATGTAAAACTGTGCACTTCACAAAATGATGAAAAAAAAAAAAACATTGTATGCTATAACTATAATATAAATGATTCACTGTTGGAATCAGCCAACTCTTACAAATACCTGGGTGTAACACTTTGTAAGGACACGAAATGGAATGATCACATAGGTTCAGTTGTGGGTAAAGCAGGTGGTAGGCTTCAGTTTATTGGTAGAATACTGTGGAAGAGCCATCAGTCTACAAAGAAGATTGCTGACAAACCACTCATCCAACTGGTTCTAGAATATTGCTCAAGTGTATGGGACCCATACCAAATAGGATTAACAGGGAATACTGAATGCATATAGACAAGGGCAGCACTAATGGTCACAGGTTTGTTTGATCCATGGGGGTGTGTCACACAGATACTGATGGAACCGAATTGGAAGACTCTTGAAGATAGATGTAAAATATTTCAAGAAAGTCTACTAACAAAGTTTCAAGAACCGGCTTTAAATGACTCTAGGAATAAACTAGAATCCCCTATGCATCACTCACATAGGGACTGTGAGGATAAGATTAGAATAATAACTGCATGCACAGAGGCATTCAAACAATCATTCTTCCCAAGCAACATGCATCAATGGAAAAGGAAGAAACCCTAATAACTGTTACAGTGGGACATACCCCCTGGTATGCACCTCACAGGGGTTTGCGGACTATAAATGTAGTTGAGGTGTTGTGTTTTCATGGTGGCACTTACATCTACAAGGCTTTCCATTCCATATGACTGGACTACTTTGGCTTTTCACAAAACTTTCCACCTCAAAACTTACCTCGTTATCATTGCAAAAATGCCTGCCACGTAACAGTTTCTGCATCCGAGTAAACACACAAAAGTCATTGGGTACTGTTCCAGGAAAATGACGTGAGGAGGGGCGCAGGTGCTGGGGGGGGCATGGTCGAGAAAAGCTGATAACTGTGCAGAATGAGGTGGGGCTTTGCCTCGGAGCAGAATCAAGTGGGGCTTTGTGACAGAGCAGAATCAGCACCTCATAGCTTTCCGTGACATGTCATCTCGACAGCCTCTTGTAATGATCATGAGATTTTGGTAATACGCCCCTTGTGAGCACAATCTGTCAGCATTATACCATGGCACCCACAAAAACAGCATGATGTTGCACACTGAGGCTCTTAATCTTTTTTGATGGTGGTGAAAGCTCCTACTGCATCACACACACACACACACACACACACACACACACACACACACACACACAGCACTCATCTAAATCTGCATCTACATCCAAGCTCTGCAAACCACTATGAACGGCACAGCAGAGTGTACTTCCTACTGTATCAGTTATTACAGAGTGTCTACGTGGACAAGAAAAAGAATTTCTCGAAAACTTATCACTCCTTTAAGTGGAGAAGGTTTTATACACCAGCATAGAACTTCTCGGCACTTTGAGAGACAACGTGATTTGGACAGATCTTTGATGGGCAGCAACATTTACAGTGCATATTTTTGTATTACGAAAGTATAAAAATGAATTCCACCAAATACGACATGTTAGTTTTCGAAGCACTAAAATCTAGATAGCGATGCGCTTTTGTCAGCCAGTCATAGTACATGTTAGGCAATATCACTAATCAATGACAGCAGATATTCAGAGCACAGGACACGTGCCATAGTCAGCCAAGAGCACTATCATCGTTAATAATCATGAACACACAGACAGGAGAAGTTATCGTGTAAGTTAATATACATGCAGTACAGCTACAAGAAAAGTTAAGCTTTCACATATAACACTGTTCACCAAAAATGTTTTGCTGTTTTTTGTCCAAGTGTGAGATTAGGAGGATCCCAACAGCATAGCTTAAACTGCAGCAGCTGAATATTTCTGACAAGCACTGTTACAGATTCACAGCTGTGCGCTGAACATTTCGTGGGTTACCTGGCCAAATGTTTGTTCTGTCGAGGACTCACTTCATACTTATTTTTTAAGTATAATTAGACATATTGCTGTTGTTACTGAATAATTTGTAATCTATGAAAGAACTAAAATAAATATGAAAAACTAACCTTGAAGTTTTGTCTTTTTTAGTGTGTGTTACCCTTTAATATATATGAAACACAAATGTGACAGTAAAATTTTAAATAACGGCGTAAATGTCTGGTCTTCTGGGCCCAAAATTTTTTTAACATCCTCAGTGTTAAGTTTTGAATGAGAGTCTATTGCTCTGCAATTTAAGCAATTCACTGTGCATTCTAATATGTAAGATCCATTAGAAATGTAAACAGTTTATGATGCCACGCTAATTGAAATGATGCAGGCCACGCATCAAAAGCAGTTTGTAGTTACAAAGTATTGCATAGTCTGCGACACATTTTGCTGTTGGCAGACACTTGAAGGTGGGCTGCGTTGTGTTGTTGAAAATGGAGCATTTTCTTTGCAACTAAAGTTTTATATTGGTGTTATTCTCTCATTTCTGCTTTATTGCTGCAGTAAATTTCTTTTTTAGAGTGTCAGTTCTTATCAGTCAAAATAATAAAAATTCAACAGAAAACTAAAACAATGAAAAATTCCAGAAATTCTAAAAAAAATTCCAAATTTTTCCTGGATGCCAAAACTCCCTGATTTTCCCCGGATTTCTTGATTGTCCCGGGGTGTACATACCCTGTTTTCATGGTTTTTCCTGTTCCATTCCCAAATGGAGCGCAGCCACAATTACTGTTTAATTGCCTCTGTGAGCAATGTAATTAATATTTTCTGCACAATCCCTCCAGGACACTGTCATATATTCCTACAGCCATCAATTAAAGCTGGTACTAGCTTGCACATATCCTCAAGTGTCTGCCAGTTCAGTTTCTTCAGCATCTCTGTGACACCTGGAAGTCAAACAGACCTATGACTCGAGGCTTTCCTGATCGAGTAGTTGTAAATATGGTTCTCCGGCCAGATGTCGGATGTCATCGTGAAATTTCCACAATATTTCCATTGGTGAAACAGACCAACAACTTCAGGTGCCGGGAACACTCAACTGAGGCTGTGAGCAAAGCCTCCTATTTATGACTGCCTCAGAATAAACTTTGTAGGCAGACTGTGTACAAACTTACAGACAAACCTGTGCCAGACACAGCAGTTTTGGTCTCTGAGAAAGCAATGGACTTCACACCACCCTGAGGACACCACCTGTTCGGGATATTATTATCTCTGTCGAAATAGAATTCCTGAAGCTGCTCAGGAACGCTGTCACGTAAACCAGACTAGAGACTTTCCATGCTCTGACATGCCAGCACCCAAAACGAATGTCTCGGCTGCAGAGACGTCAGTGCTTCAATCCCTGTGTAAGGATCCTAATATTGTAATCTTACCAACAGATAAAAGCAGCACAACCATTATCCTCTCCAAACACATTTACTTAAGCAAGATGAACCAGTTATCGAACAACCCTGCACACTGTCTTCTAAACAAAGACTCCATGACTAAAATGCGACTTCATACACAGACACCTCTTCCTCCCAGACTATACGGGTGAACATTCATAAGCATACCATGTCTTTCGACGAATTGTTGGCAATACTGCGGCACCAACATACAATTTGGCTAAACATCTAGCATCACAACTAAGCCCTTTAGGGGGAAAATATGAGCACAACATCCACATCTCAGATTTAGTCCATCAGCTCAAGAACCTGCGACTTGCACCATCAGATATTCTCATTAGTTTCCATGTGATCTCACTTTTCACTTGAGTACCACTGCATGGATCACTGTTGCTCACTGCTGAGAAGCTGGAATGGGAACTTGTTTACATATGTGCTCCCATCTGTTGATAATCTTGCTTTGAGCACCCGTAAGCATCACCATGTGCTCTTCTCAATTTATTTTTTATTCAACGACCAATGCTCTGAACAGACCGACAGTTGAATTTTGTGTGTGTGTTTGTGTCTCTATCAACATACCAACGCTTTCGTTTGGTAAGTTATAGATAGCCATGTGGATTCAGCACATATTGCAATTTAACTGTGGCATGTACAAGCATCAGTCAAACTGAGGCTGCCATTTACTCTCTTGTCACCCACTGTGGTCAGTCTTTTTACCGAAGATGTTGAGGAGAGATCATTCCAGTCAGTGAAGTTGACACCCCTGTGCTTTGGTGATATTGACACCTTTGTCATCTGGCTCCATGGTACTCCATCACAGGATTCGTTTTTGTAACTTCTAAATTCTTTTCATTTGGACATCAAGTTTATGGTGGAGGTGGAGAAAAACAGCAAAGCACCATTCCTGGAAGTGTTGCTGCAGAGAAAAGATGCTGGAACCTTGACTCATGCTGTATACCGTAAACCTACATACTCGGATTTATACTTACAGGCCACCAGCTGCCACCATCCTCCACAATGAAGTGACATGCTTAGGATGGTCCACAGAGCAGAACCATACGATTATTATTAGACTCAGGAAGCTTGTCTGATTAGTTACACCAGCTCCATACCATATTTTTACACAATGGTCAGTCTGAACACAGATTCACCACACCTTACGCTCTGTGTATGCCAGATAAATAAACAAACTGGAAGAAAGTGAAGAACAAAGAGAAATGGTCATCTCGCCATATGTCGATGGCTTTTCTTTGAAAATAGGAATATTATTGGAGAAACATAAATGCACCTTTTGTTCTCCAACAAAACTCAGAGTTCTTGTAGGCCTCTCAGTTTCAGAAGCCCTCGTGCCTATAAGATTCCTCATAGCTGCGGGACATCATACATTGGACAAACTTGTCGCACCGTGGAGGAAAGGCGTCTCAAACGTCAACAACACACACATCTGGACTGGCCTGAGAAATCTGTATTGGCTGAGCATCAGTGTCTTTCTACTGGGACAGCATTATTAAAGAAACAGAGGAAATTCACAGCTTATCTTGTGTCTGTATATGGTAAGTCTTTCCGCTCCCGTGATTGGAATGACTCCTTACCCTTTCCCTTAAAACCCACATCCTTTCGTCTTTCCATCTCCTTCCCTCTTTCCTGATGAAGCAACCATGGGTTGCGAAAGCTTGAATTTTGTGTGTGTGTTTGTGTCTCTAACAACATACCAACACTTTCGTTTGGTAAGTTATAGATAGCCATGTGGATTCAGCACATATTGCAATTTAACTGTGGCATATACAAGCATCAGTCAAACTGAGGCTGCCATTTACCAACCCACAGAGCTAACCTCGGTTTATGACATGTCAGATTACCGGCACCCTCTACTTCCATTATTCATATACATAAAAGTGTGTTAACACAAAATTTATATATAAGAACAAAAAGAATTCATATAATAATTACAATAAAATACAATTTTGTATGGAGTAATGTAAATTAAAATACTCATCATGACAAATATTGCAGTTCATTGACAGTTACTATTACACAATACCAAAAAAAAAAAAAAAATCAGCATTTTTCATCAATCTGATGCATACAGATTGGAGTGCTCAGACTGCAGCAGCTGTTATGTGGGCCAAACTGAGAGACAACTTGAGGTCAGATTCCAAGAGCATGTGGTGCTGGGAAGAAGGGATGTGGCTGAGAAATCTAATTTTGCTGTCCACCTGAATGATTTCGGACACAGTGTTCTGGATCCGACCTCAAACTGAAATTGCTTCGTAGAGGTGAGGAGAGATTTTTAGATTCACTTGAGGGGACGGAGATTTTTTTTTTTTTTTCATCACACCAGCTTCCTTAATGAACAAGTGGTAAGGAGAAGCATCCATTTTTGGGAGCTTTTTGAAAGCCGCTTTCTCAATAGATGATACAGTGGCGACCCAGCAGGGATGCACTCAATGTATGGACCCATCCCTATGTAGTAACTGCATGCCATACGGGTACAAACTGTATAGTGAAACATCTAAGTTGTCCTTTCAGTATTTACAGGTTCCACACTTTGTGCTATAGTTTTCAACATCAGTGTAGGCTACTGATATTTTTTGAAATCCGGTCATAAGCATAATTATATATACTTTACAGCATTTCCTTTTGCTTAGCAGCCATAACACTAATTTCAAAATTTCATTATGTAGCATCTCCGTACTTTTGTATTGGTGATCGTGTATTTTATATTTTCACATTATAAAATAAATAATGGAAAATTATAACTCTTACACCAGTTTGTTACTCAGTTTTAATATTTTATGGAATATAAAGCTTTTTAATACATTTTCATGATAATGAACTCAATGTATTGCAATATTTGTATAGGCTTATTTTAATTTATATGCCACCCAGCAAAATTGTATTTTGCTATAATTATTATTGAACCCATTTTAGCCGGCCATGGTGGCTGAGCGGT
The DNA here is from genome assembly GCF_023864345.2 of Schistocerca serialis cubense. Taxonomy (NCBI): domain Eukaryota; kingdom Metazoa; phylum Arthropoda; class Insecta; order Orthoptera; family Acrididae; genus Schistocerca; species Schistocerca serialis. The sequence continues at coordinate 161,330,889 of NC_064647.1, read as the reverse complement.
TCTAGGCACTTCAGTCCGGAACCGTGTGACTGCTACAGTCGCAGGTTCGAATCCTGCCTCACGCATGGATGTGTGTGATGTCCTTAGATTAGTTAGGTTTAAGTAGTTCTAAGTCCAGGGGACTGATGACCTCTGATGTTAAGTCCCATAGTGCTCAGAGCCATTTGAACCATCTGAATTCATTTTATTCTTACATATAAATTTTATCTTAATACACTTTTTAATATGAATAGTGAAAATAGAGTGTGTTGGCCAACCAACATGGCATAAACTGAGCTTAGATGTATATGTATGTAAACAGCAGCTTCAATTTGACTGGCACACCAAAGTTATATCATAATATGTGTCGTTATAACTGCTGAGTACACATTACTACCAACAATGGTATGTAATTGTGCAACTGGCATTTTGTACAACTTCCCATGGTTCTCAGTTAGTGCATTTTTTCACTGTCTGCTTCCCGTGTTATCCTGTATTTATAGCATTGGTGACAGCTGTGCTGTTAGCTGAAATCTAGATCTGTAATGAAACAGCAGCAATATTACGAGCAATGCTGACCTTTCAGTCCTGGATCACATCATAGTAGTGGTGCACAATTATTCCCATGGAAACAAACCTGATCTCTTTTCTTGTCAATTCATCAGTACAATAGAAAACAAAAAGGTAAATCACTATACAAAACATGACGTAACCTGTATGAGGGTACACTGACAAGCTCTGTCAATTTCTACAAAATAAGAAAACAATTTGTTGTTTAGCATCACTTCTGGTAGGCGATTCTTGTGCTGGTTGTGTTCACTTCCAAAAATATGTTCTTGGTAGCAGCTTTCTTAAGTGCCCAGTCACAAATTTCATAGAATGGGGTAAGACAAGTGCCACACACTGACGAAATTTATCTGTTTACAGATGTGGAATGGAGCCTTACATATATCAGGTTGAAAGATTTCCACTTGTTTTTCCATCACTTTTGGGATACCACCTTTTTTCAAAATTTATTTTCAAACAACAATTATTTATTCCACAAAGTTTTGGGAATGCAGCTGGATTAATTTGCCACAATATTTCAGCCAACAACCATTCACCCTTCTTCAGGTGAGTGCTTTGATCTGCAGATTGCTTGTTCCCATCATTAAAATTATACTATAACTGGCGTGCGCAAAAGCTGTCGAGTTTCGTGCCCTCTTCAAATATTGCTCCATCTACAGCGCACAGGTGCATATGTAATGGTGATACTATATGCACGCTTTCTGTCGGAATGTGTGCTCACGGAGTCAAAATTCAGATGTCAAAATTAACAAAATTATTCCCGCTAGATGTGTCATTAATCATAAAATGTTTTCTTTTTGAAGAAATTAAAGAAATCACTTGGTCCCATGCCTTATCCAGTTTAAAGGCGCCATCACATTTGATAAGATCTTCTGCCAAACACATTTTCACCTATTCATTACTAACTGATTGCCAGAAGATCTTGCAGAGGCCAGGATTCCCATGACGGAATACTCCATAGACTCTCATGTGGAGATACAAAGCTCAGCTATGGCTGACTTAATGGGTTGAGAAAGGCGAGTGTGGCGCTCATGTTCAATACACTTTTCATGCACTGTGGACGCTGTCTGGCAAACATAGGCTTTCCCACACTGGCAAGGTTTTCTGTAGATTCTAGCCCTCCGCAATCCCAGATCATCCTTTGTCAAACCAATAAGAGTACAAGTCTTTGTAGATGAGCAGAAGATTACTTTGAGGTAACATTTCCTTAATATCCACCCTAATTTCGACAAAATATTGCCAATGTGCCAAGTGGATGATCCATTAGGGAATTCTGTTCACTATTAGCCCACACATGCAGAGCTGTACTTGCAGGCACTGGGCACGTATTGTGTTTGATGGAGACAGCCTTGCAAAGGAGCTGGAACACACACATTCTGTGTTCAAAGATGACGGATATTCTCTCATCAGATCAGCTTGGCATTAAGGAAGAAGAAACTTAACCACCCACAAGATTAAGAGGAGAAGGAGCAGTTCAAGTTGAGGGCGTTCCTCTCATAGTCAGTAATATTTTGTAGAAATTAGACGGAATCTTAAGGAAACATTATGTTAAACTAATATATTGTGCCCACTTATAAAAACTTGCTTTCTTCTCAACTCGGCGAAGAACGATCTCGGATTGTGGAGGGCTGGAATTTACAGGATACCTTGCCAGTGTGACAAAGCCTTCATTGACACGTCAAGAGCAAAGTGCATGAAAGATGCACTGAACATGATTGGCACACTTGCCTTTTGCAGTCAAATATGTCAACTACAGCCGAACATTGTATCTCCACAAGACATTCCATGGATTATTCTGCCATGGAAATCTTGGCCTCGATAAGATCCTTCTGGGATTCAATTATTAAGGAATCAGTGGGAAATGTAGTTGGCAGAAGATCTTATCAATTGTGATGGCGGCTTTCAACAGAATAATGTGTGGGACCCAGTATTTTTTCTAATTTCTACAGAATGAAAACATTTAATGAGTAATGACATGTCTAGCAACTGTAATTTTATTAATTTTGACATCTGAATTTTAATTTTCCAAACACACCTTTTCAATGAGAGCACACATTTAGCATCACCATCATGCATGCCTCTGTGCCAAAGATGGAGCAATATTCGAAGGGGCCACTCATGTAGTGGCTGCCTTTGTAAATGTGTTTTCACATCAATTTTTGGTATAAATTTAGTGATGTGAACGTGCAATCTCCAGAGCAAAACACTCACCTGAAGATGGCTGAATAGCTGCCAGCCAAAATATCATGGCAAAAAGTTGACATAATCCAGCTGCAATCTCGAAACTTGTTGGAATACTATTTGCACTGGGAAAATTACAAGAGCAACAATTACTTAGCAGATAATCAAAATTATTTGAAAGATTATGTTTTGCAGGAATTTATTATTCAGGATGTCATTTCTGTATTACTGCATACTGTGAAACAGTTAATGTTGCTGAGAGATTTTTATTTCACAGGTGAATTTGATATTTAAAATTCAATAGTACCACATACTTCAAAAATTCAATCTTACTAATAAATGTTTGACAGAATATAGGGCTATAAGGCAACTGACAAAGTACTAGGCTTCCTGACAGGGTGTATATGCGGACAAAGAAAAAAAATTCCCGAGATTTTTCCTGGATTTCCCAGTTAAAAAGACACTTTCTCCCAGGTGAAAACACACTTTTTCTGTGTTAAGTGACACTATATTTTTCCCTCGGAACTGTAAAACTTATAAACTGTAAAACTTACAATCCTTCGAATGGTTATGGTTTTATACACGTGCGTAGAATTTCCCAGCACTTTAGAATCTGAAACTCAGGGGGAAAAAAACACACACACACATTTTGGAAAGATCTGTTGATGTGCAGCAACATGTATGCTGCATATTTTCGTATTATGAAAGTATAAATTCGAATTCCACCAAACACCACATGTTACTTTCTGAAGCATTGAAATTGAGATTGGGATGTTCTTTTGTAAGCTTTTGCATACAATATTGGACTCTAAGGTTAATAAGCTGCAGAGAAGCTAAGCTTTCAGATATAATGTTGATCTTTTTTGCACATGTTACACTTCAAGGTATAGCACACAAATGTGTCAGGGAAATTTTTAATAATGATAAAATGTCGGATCTTCTGGGCTTGAAATTCTTCTAAATGGCTTGTCATCAAAGAGTTATTTTTAAATGAGTCAAATGCTCTGCGATTTAAGAAATTCATCGTACATTCTCGCACATAGTTCAACTTGCGTAAAAGGAAATTTACTTTGAAAGTAACACTTTTCAAACCACCATTCTCAATATTTTACCTCGACGTGTTAGAAATGGGTTCATTTCAGCAGTTGCCAGAGAGCACCAGGTAACAGGCACTACCACGCTTGCGCAGCTACGATTACTTAGGAAGCACATATGTTTGTACGGGTAAAACATTAAAAGATCTTGCATTGTGTCATAAAAGAAACAAGACATCAGAGGATACTCCAAAAGCATCGGGATTTTGTGAACCATACTAAAATGTGCACATTTAAAGTGCATACTTTAAGTGCACATTGGTATGTCCAGATTTCCAATGAGGTAGGCCTCAACGTGATATTAAGCTTTTCAGCGTGGTTTTCAGGATGTAAATTTTCTCGGTGTACCATTACTGTATTATCTCGTGTTTGGTTCTATATGATGGCATAATGTCACAAGTGCTAGAATATGAAAATGTGCACTTGAAATGCAGCGAACAGTTGAAACTAGCCAATAAAGTGGAATTAAACACACTATTTCAAATACATTGACTGCCTCAATGGAAAAGATTAATAATAGCCAAATTTCTTTAGCAAACTGACAAAAATAACTTCATTGTTCTGCAAGGCGATTAATGCTTGACTCTCAGAAAGATGAAAATTAAATAAAATCTGAAACACATAACATATTTTAGCCTTCTGTAATTATGTGAATGTATTTTAAGTCACTTGATAGCTCCCAGACACAGAAAGCCCTTTTATTTTCATTTGACGTGAAAGCAGTAAACGTGGAGGAAACAGCAAAACCACTAAATGTAAACACAGGACACAGGGAGTCTACCCACTTACCCACTATCACCCAGACTGCTCTGCCCATCTGCCTCAGATCTACGATATTTCCGAACCGGGGCAATACCAGATAGTGGAGCCTCCCCCCCCCCCCCCCCCCCTCCCTCGAGCGTTTGCAATAGGGCATATATATATATATATATGAAAAGAAAAAAAACGAATTTTCTAAAAGACGTGTGTTTAAGGAAATGAAATAAATGAAATGATCATATGGCATTGTTGGCTGGGATGTCCCAGTTCCAGGTTCGGCTGCCAAGTGCAAGTCTTGTTTCACTCGGCAACACATTGGGTGACTTGCGGCCGATGATGAGGATAAAATGATGAGGACAACACAACACTCACTCCCCGAGTGGAGAAAATCACCAACCCGACCGGGAATTGAACCCGGGCCCAGTGTATGGGAGGCAAGCACGTTACCACCCAGCTAAGCAGGCAGACTTCGTGGAAATGTAAGACATGTTGTCTGGTCTTCAGTGAGCCAAAGTGCAGTGCCATGCCACTTAACACAGGATTCTTCTATTGCACATCACTGTACTTCACTCTGTGGAATTGTCAAACTATATCCAGGACAGTGGAAATTAAAATGTCCTGTGGTGCCTCTCCTGCTCCCAGTCGGTCAGTTTGACAACCTGACCATTTTTTTTTGTTAACACTTAGAAAATTAATACTGGATGGGATCATTTGTAATTGGGAGAACAAGAACTCTTCAGAAAATTTGCACTCTTTATTACTTATTAGCTAATAACTTGCTGTTATGTGTCACATAAAATTAAATATAGGGTACATAAAACCAGTAAAGACAAAAGACAAGCAAGACAGTATACATTTCTTCAATCCTTAGCTCCTAGCATTTTTTTCTCTCTAATCTTGCTAGAGCTTTACATGGCGTGCTTTCCTTTCTGCAAAAGAATCTATTACCTCAAAGTTCGTCAAATGTTTTGCTGTACAAAAAATTGAAATGTAGTTGTCTAACACTGAAAAAGCTGTTAATACAAATAGTACCCAAGACTGGTGTGGTTTCTCGATCTGATTACGTCGATAGGCCTTTCTAATATCGCAGCAATTGTAATACACACCAAATAAATGAGACTGTTTTGGCACAAATGGTCATTTTTATAACACAACAGAATATAATTCACAAAGTACCAATATCAAATGCCTATTAGGCCTACTAAAAGTAAAAAGCTTTATGTTAGGAAACAGTTTCACATTTCATTATACTCTCCAGTTTCTCAAGCACGAGAACAAAAAGCAGCAGCACGAAATTTTTATATAAATTTAGAATCATCATATTCTGACATAATTTGTGTTATGTCACTGTTTCTCCTCCTTCCTCGTTCTAACAAACAAACTTATCATCATTAATTCTGCAACCACTCCTGCCGTTGTCAAAACTTATTAGCCGGTTAACTTCACTAAAGCTACCAGAATCACCGGTTTAGTTATCTCGTGATTATTCTCCAGTTAGGCGTTGTTACATGTTCGTACAACGCATTTTCCATGGTACTTACAGAATAGAACTTCAGCAGCTGTTAGCCCGGGACTGTACAACTGGCACTTACTAATGTAGCGATCTGGCCAAAAATATTCTGCCAAAATTTTGTTTTCTTAGATACATCGAGAAGATATGTCACCTTTCTTACCTGTTAGTCATTTATTTCCACTCTGGTAGTCTGAATCTATTGATTTCATTAGTAACTATAACAAAGCTGATCATTCGCAAACCCAATCAACCATATAATCAGACAGCGATTGGCATTCACCCTTTCAGGTTTATTCGGCTCATCTCATATAGCCTTGTCCCCTTTTTGTCTGCAGTAAAGTTTATTTCTAGATGCAACGAGGTTTCCACTGGCAGAGACATCACATACACTATGTGTGCATTTGAAGATCAACTTATGATTCATTCAGAAATCAACTTCACCAAAATGTGTTCAAATATGTTCAAGAACCAATAGGGATGCGTTTCTACATCTACATCTACATACATACTCCGCAATCCACCATATGGTGCATGGCGGAGGGTACCTCGTACCACAACTAGCATCTTCTCTCCCTGTTCCACTTCCAAACAGAACGAGGGAAAAATGACTGCCTATATGCCTCTGTACGAGCCCTAATCTCTCTTATCTTATCTTTGTGGTCTTTCCGCAAAATGTAAGTTGGCGGCAGTAAAATTGTACTGCAGTCAGCCTCAAATGCTGGTTCTCTAAATTTCCTCAGTAGCGATTCACGAAAAGAACGCCTCCTTTGCTCTAGAGACTCCCACCCGAGTTCCTGAAACATTTCCGTAACACTCGCATGATGATCAAACCTACCAGTAACAAATCTAGCAGCCTGCCTCTGAATTGCTTCTACGTCCTCCCTCAATCCGACCTGATAGGGATCCCAAACGCTTGAGCAGTACTCAAGAATAGATCTTATTAGTGTTTTATAAGCGGTCTCCTTTCCAGATGAACCACATCGTCCCAAAGTTCTACAATGAACTGAAGAGGACTATCCGCCTTCCCCACAACTGCCATTACATGCTTGTCCCACTTCATATCACTCTGCAATGTTACGCATAAATATTTAATCGACGTGACTGTGTCAAGCGCTACACTACTAATGGAGTATTCAAACATTACGGGATTCTTTTTCTTTATTCACCTGCATTAATTTACATTTATCTATATTTAGAGTTAGCTGCCATTCTTTACACCAATCACAAATACTGTCCAAGTCATCTTGTATCATTCTACAGTCACTCAACGACTACACCTTCCCGTACACCACAGCATCATCAGCAAACAGCCACACATTGCTATCCACCCTATCCAAAAGATCATTTATGCAGATAGGAAACAACAGCAGACCCACCACACTTCCCTACGGCACTCCAGATGATACCCTCACCTCCGACGAACACTCACCGTCGAGGACAACGTACTGGGTTCTATAACTTAAGAAGTCTTTGAGCCACTCACATACTTGGGAACCACTCCCATATGCTCGTACCTTAGTTAGGAGTCTGCAGAGGGGCACCAAGTCAAACACTTTCCGGAAGTCAAGGAATATGGCATCCGTCTGATACCCTTCATCCATGGTTTGCAAGATATCGTGTGAAAAAAGGGCGAGTTACGTTTCGCAGGAGCGATGCTTTCTAAAGCCGTGCTGATGCATGGACAGCAACTTCTCTGTCTCAAGGAAATTCATTATATTCGAACTGAGAATATGTTTGAGAATCCTGCAACAAACCGATGTTAAGGATATTGGTCTGTAATTTTGAGGATCCGTCTTTCTACCTTTCTTATATACAGGCATCACCGCACTTTTTTCCAGTCGCTCAGGACTTTACGTTGGGCAAGAGATTCGCGATAAACGCAAGTTAAGTAAGGAGCCAATGCAGTAGAGTACTCTCTGTAAAACCGAATTGGAATCCCATCAATTCAAAATCGTATGAATAATTGATAGACCATCATGCCCTGGATGCTAGGCGCTTTGTGAAATGAGGTATTTTCCCTCAAGAGTATGAATTTGGCACCTCCCCCCCCAAATTGTCACATAGATCAGATACCCCAGTTTGGACCCCCCCACCCCCCCTCCCCACCAGATCCGGGCCTGCTGCGCATGTGTGAATCTGGCAGCTTGGGCGTGCCACTAAAATTTTTCCCGGTAGCACTTAGCTGCTTGCTGTGACTGCTTGCATAGCCAACAGCCACATATCTGTAGCCAGAAGCGGGAGAAGGTGCTTATCATACGTGACTCATATGTGCATGTGTATGAGCCTGTTTGTAACTGCTAAAACAAATCTAATGCAAACAGTTATGACGTCACGCTCATCAGAGGCAATTTGTTGCTATGAAGCATTGCATAGTCTTCCTAAAGTCTTGGACACATTTTGCTGCTGGCAGATGCTTGTTTGAGCACTGTGTTTTGTTGCTGTATATGGCGCATTTCCTTCGTAATTTACGGTTTTTTTTTTTTCATTTGTTTCCTCTGGTTCATGTTTTATTGCTAGGCAATGGCCTTGCCACAGTGGATACACCGGTTTCCGTGAGATCACCGAAGTTAAGCACTGTCGGGCGTGGCCGGCGCTTGGATGGGTGACCATCCAGCCGCCATGCGCTGTTGCCATTTTTCGGGGTGCACTTAGCCTCGTGATGCCAATTGAGGAGCTACTTGACAGAACAGTAGCGGCTCCGGTCAAAGAAAACCATCATAACAACCGGGAGAGCGGTGTGCTGACCACACGCCCCTCCTATCCGCATCCTCACCTGAGGATGACACGGCGGTTGGATGGTCCCGATGGGCCAATTGTGGCCTGAGACAGAGTGCTTTTTTTTATGTTTTATTGCTGCAATATTATTCTGCAGTAGAAGGATACAGTAATATCCTTTGTAACAGTATCAGTCCTTAACAGTCAAAATTACAAAAATTTAACTGAAAACTAAAGCAATGAAAAATTCCCAGAATTCTAAAAAATTCACAGGTTTTTCTTGTTTTTTCCTGGACCTCCCGATTGTTCCGGGTTGTATACGTCCTGTCCTGGCTGTAGCATATGTTTCATTTTATGTACTGTGCAATACCTTGAAAATGATTTTAAACTAAATATTCCTTTGTTTATAGAAAAATATAATAATACTACAGCTTAAATTCTGCTCCAACTAAGCAGAAAGTGGTTGTCTAGTATTGGAGCAGGCATACAATTCACTCAGAGGTAATTAATATCTTATCAACTACAATTACATTACCATAAAATGACATTATTTAAATAATTTTTGACTTATTGGTACAAATACACTCCAAAACATACTACTTATACAAAATGGAGAGGGAACTGTTTTATACTACTCATAATTGTAAAGCTCTGTAATTGCCAAGTAGCATTCTAGATTACAAATAACACTTTTTACAAAGAGACCTGTAATTTGTCAGCACTTGGTGGAAGCCTTTGTCCTGCCTCTTGACATAATTCTGCATAAGAACTGTGTAGCACCAAATTAATATTTTAACACAAAAACAGTTAGTGTGTGTTAAGTTTCGAACAATCATCAACTGGCGTGCTCATTCTTGGATGAATACCAATGAAAGGCAAAGGTTACTGAACCCTAACATTGTTGCATAAAAAAATCCTTTAATGTGACCTGAGGAAGCCATTGAAAAAATTAAATTTCTTTAGCAACGACAAAGTGATTTTTACATTATTAGGTTGGAACATCACAATCTTAGACACAAGTGCTCAAGACTGTTTCTTATTACATTAATTCATTTAAACAGTCACACAATTAATGCAAATCTGGCACATTATCGATGCCTAATGAGTTTGGTCTGTAAAAAGCTGCATAAATACTAAAGATAATGTAATGTAAATGGATAGAGAAAAATATCTACTCGCCAAGCGGTGGCAGGAGAACACACAAACAAATACTTGCCCAAATACACAGTCAAATTTTGATAAGATTTCAAAATGATCTACAACAAAATGGCAACTTTATAATAACTTAACTTTCTGGGAACACATTTTTAGGGAATCGATAAAAGAATGTTCATACAGAGCATGAATGAAAACAGTATTTCTTCCCTCTTTGTACTACCTCCTTTGGCTAGTTTTAAGAACTAGGAGGCACAACTACCGATATGACCTTCCGCCAGAGCCTGGTAAGTCCAGAAGAGAAAGGTGAGAACAGCATCATTAGCAGTAAGGCTGCATTTATTCCAGCTATCGAGTAACGCAGCACCACTCTGTGGCAGTGCTGGTCGACACAAGACACCACTGCCAGAAGGGGTCTAATTGCAGCAGTCGTCTGTCACACCATTTCACCACCACAGTCAGCCTTTGTATGTCAGTATGACCACTCGGTCTCCGACCGGCAGTGTTGACACTCTTGGCCATAAACTATATTAAGCACTGGCCACCGAGCTGGCAGAGGGCATCGAGTCAGCAACACAGTCTATCCCGTGTGGCCAGGAGAAGCACAATCCCTCTGTAGCCATCACACTGGCACAAACAATCCACAGGGCCACATGCAAAATGGTCCGATATCATCTCGGTCTGAGGGTCAAACTAGGACACTTCTCGCCAAAGATCCACTTACCGACTGCCATTGCCAGAGGCCACTAGCCAGATGTCGTGGGACGGCTTTCACTTCCCGGATGACACCACGATCACCACAAGCTGCCGCCAGCCGAGCTGGGAGCACAATGTGGCCATCACTCAACCGGCGGGGCAGGAATTCTTAGCCGGCACTGACTCGATGTCAGCTACACACGGTTCCTGCCTAGTGAGCATGCGTGGCTGTAGCCAGGTTTCTGACAAGTGTGCCACCGCCGAGGACTCTGGGTTCGACAACCATTCCTTCTATCCACTGGATGAGGATAGAGAACCTGTGATGTATGCAGTGCTGCAGAAATAATCTGACTAGTTCCAACTTCAGTGTGGCCGTAGTTGCTGCTCCCACTGCAGAACCCACACGACACGGATGAGTGTGTCGACCTGGCAGCTTTGACAAGTTTACTCCTGACCTACCCACCCGCCACTGGGGTCGACACTACTTGGCACTCTCGACATCATTACATGTCTCACCAATGTCCAAGGTTTACCGCAGGTCAATAAGTGGTCGAATATGTTCCCAGCATAGCCAGCGTCTACAATTTTCAATATAAAGTATGCTTTTCATCAGAAGGGTTTTTATTTTTATTAGAACAAAGAATAAAAAATATGCAGTGTGATTACATTTTAAGCCCACATGTCAGATTCTTGGAATTTTAGAAGGTCGTTGTTACTTACGGTAACTTTATGCCAGATGTCGGGTTTGGTACCTGACAGAATACCGGGTCTTGCAGTGAGTAAGCAGGCAGCATTCATACTGTCCACCTCTATCACTTCATTCCTACTGTCCACCTCTGTCCTTTCATTCCTACTGTCCACCTCTGTCCTTTCATTCATACTGCCCACCTCACTCCTTTCATTTGTACTATCCACCTCTGTCCTTTCCTTTGTACTGTCCTCCTCTGTGTCATCATTCGTAAGGTCCACAAGTACCACCTCTTTCGTATATTCCACCACTATCACATCATCTGTAAGGTCCACGTCTGTCCCTTGTTTTGGGACTGCTGCATTTCCTACAAAATAAAAAAAGAGCAACAGTTAGTAATTTATTTAGTTCATGCTAATTACACTACTGGTCTTTAAAATTGCTACACCACAAAGATGATGGATGCGAAATTTAACCAACAGGAAGAAGATGCTGTGATAAGCAAATGATTAGCTTTTCAGAGCATTCACACAAGGTTGGCGCTGGTGGCGACACCTACAATGTGCTGACATGAGGAAAGTTTCCAAACCAATTCTCATACACAAACAGCAGTTGACCGGCATTGCCTGGTGAAACGTTGTGATGCCTCGTGTAAGGAGGAGAAATGCGTACCATCACATTTCCGACTTTGATAAAGGTCAGATTGTAACCCATCGCGATTGCGGTTTATCGTATCGCAACATTGCTGCTCGCGTTGGTGGAGATCCAATGACTGTTAGCAGAATATGAAATCGGTGGGTTCAGGAGGGTAATACGGAATGCCGTGCTGGATCCCAACGGCCTCGTATCACTAGCAGTTGAGATGACAGGCATCTTATCCGCATGGCTGTAACGGATCGTGCAACCACATCTTGATCCCTGAGTCAACAGATGGGGACGTTTGCAAGACAACAACCATCTGCACGAACAGTTCGACGATGTTTGCAGCAGCATGGACTATCAGCTCTGAGAGCATGGCTGCAGTTACCCGTCTCGCTGCATCACAGACAGCGATGGTGTACTCAACGACGAACCTGGGTTCACGAATGGCAAAATGTCATTTTTTCGGATGAATCCAGGTTCTGTTTACAGCATCATGATGGTCGCATCCGTGTTTGGCGACATCACGATGAACGCACATTGGAAACGTGTATTCGTCATCGCCATACTGGCGTATCGCCCGGCGTGATGGTATGCGGTGCCATTGGTTACACGTCTCTGTCACCTCTTGTTCACATTAACGGCACTTTGAACAGTGGACATTACATTTCAGATGTGTTACGTCCCGTGGCTCTACCCTCCATTCAACCCCTGCGAAACCCTACATTTCAGTAGGATAATGCACGACCGCATGTTGCAAGTCCTGTACGGGCCTTTCTGGATACAGAAAACGTTCGACTGCTGCCCTGGCCAGCACATTCTCCAGATCTCTCATAAATTGAAAACGTCTAGTCAATGGTGGCCGAGCAACTGGCTCGTCACAATACGCCAGTCACTACTCGTGATGAACTGTGCTATCATGTTGAACCTGCATGGGCAACTGTACCTGTACACGCCATCCAAGCTGTGTTTGACTCAATGCCCAGGCGTATCAAGGCCATTATTACGGCCAGAGGTGGTTGTTCTGGGTACCGATTTCTCAGGATCTATGCACCCAAATTGCGTGAAAATGTAATCACATGTCAGTTCTACTATAATATATTTGCTCAATGGATACCCGTTTATCATCTGCATTTCCTCTTGGTGTAGCAATTTTAATGGCCAGTGGTGTATATGAAACACACATAAAAATGTTCCCAGTGGCACAGTAAATTTACAATAAACAGTTGCATCAAAAAATTACACCCAATTGGATGAGGAAACTATGAAGGCAGGAAGGAAGATTGAAGTTTAGGATTCCACTGATGACAAGTCAATTACAGAATTAAATGATCAGGGAAGGATGGGTATCAACTGATATGAAGTCAAGTGCTGACATCGTTAAGAAAATGCTACCAAAAGACAGACTCTAGGCTTACTCAGAGAAGTAGGCATGGCAATACATTGTCATGCCACAGTACGGATCAGTGGCAATCACCCTGGTCTCTGCCACACAACAACTTTCATTGTGGGCAGTAGGTGGTTCAGGTTTTAAAAACATTTTCGTAAAATTTTGACGCAAAATGCTTGGTAAATGATTATTATTATATGCTTTAACTTGCTGTAGCTCTGCTTTATATTCTCTCTCTCTCTCTCTCTCTCTCTCTCTCTCTCTCTCTCTCTCTCTCACACACACACACACACACACACACACACACACAGTCAGCAAGTCTGACTGCCCTGCAGAGAACCCAGGTTCAAAACCCACTACTGCCAGTGATCTGTCTTTGGAGGGAGGACTGGAACAGGGTGCACTCAGCTTAGTGAGGTATGAGAAAGGGTTGGGCAGGAGGCAGGTCAGAAAATGAAAGATATAGAAAAGTAAAACAGAGAGAAGAAAGGAATAGTTACCGTGAAGAAATGTTGGGACGTAAGAAATTAATGTTAATTAAGGCCAAGTGGGTGGCAAGAACCAAGGACTTATTGTAGCACCAGTTCCCACCTGCGGAGTTCTGAGAAACTGGAGTCTTGGGGCAGAATCCAGATTGCACACAGTGTGGAACAGGCACCGATGTCACAGCTGTCATGTTGTAGAGCTTGCTCTGCAACAAGACATTGGAGTTGCCAGTATATACCCTCTGCCCATGCCCATTTATCCTAAAAGATAATGTGACAGTAGCTGTGTCAGTTATAAGGCCAAACAGTGTTTACATAAAAACCAGTACACAACATGTTGTTTCATAGGTGGCTCTCCCTTTAAAAGTATATATTTTGCCAGTTACAGGGTTGGTACTGGTCACAGGAGGAGGGTGCATAGGGTAAGTCTTACAGCAGGGATAATCACAGAGGTAGCAGCCATAAGGTAAGGAAATGGCTGCACAAGTATCTGACAACAATATAGTGGAGATTGAGAGGGTGAGAACAAGCTATTCAAGATGTCATGGGCAAAATGTCAGACAAACTGGCCGATGTATGTGGATTTGCCCAACGTGGCAACTGGTGATGAATGATAGTGGCTATCATTAAATGGGATAACTGGAAATCTATACTAATATATAAAGGGGAAATGTCATTTAACAATGTTTCCAAAAATTTCGTGAAGTTCTCAATTGATTAGCTTCATATTTTTACACGACACTCTAATAAAAATTCGGACACACATAGGCTATATATTTTTAAAACAGGTGACACACTGGTACCAATTGAGAGGGAACACAGTCCAATTGGTGATGAAGGAATGCACTACAGCCCCTGTGGAGCATCAAGTCCCAGTGTCTGTCCATTCTGTCTACGGATGCCACAGTCTTCAGAACAGATTGTTAGCGTTGTATTTTTGTTACTGCAGAATCCCACACTGTGCTAACTTGAAATCCACTAACCTATATTATTATTATTATTATTATTATTATTATTATTATTATTATGTTGTGCTGTCTTATTTTTACCACCTCTTTGACAATCGAGTCCCGTAACCCACTGGTGCTGCAAAGTCGTTTGTTTGTTCAAAACCAAAGGTGTATTCCCTTTGGGCACTATGCTCTTTCGCCACAGACAGAACACATCAGAAAGGTTCAACTATGGCAGAGAGGCAAGTCCACAGTGGCAGAGCATAGCATCGACAAGAAAAACACCTCTGATTTTGAACAAATGAAGAAACTGTACCGTGTCAACAGTTTCTCAACTGTCAAAGAGGCGGCAGAAATACATCTGCACAACCACTTAGTAAACCGAGATAGTGGGTGTCAACTCAGCACAGCATGGGATTCTGCAATTAGAAAAAATATGACAAGAATGATCTGTTTTGAAGGCGGTGGCGTCTGCAAACAGAATGAACAGATCACGACTCGATGCTAACACCAGGGTCCGCGATGCATTCCCCCACCTGCTTCTGGAGGCTCAATTGGCATGTCCACAGATGAGGTCAGCAGTCAGGCAGCTATATAGATAGGCAGAATACAGCATCCACCGCTTTGTCTGAAGATGACAGGTACGTAACTCCTTGAAATGTGACAAGATGACGCCACCATTCGGGTGATCACCCAAGAATATTTTATCAGTAGAATTCTTGTTTCAAACTGGTAAAGCGATAGAGAGTAACGACTATCAAATAAATTTTTTATGAAAAGTTTTTAAAATGTGATATGATTTGAATCTTCATATTCTCACAGTGTATTACTTCACCCATAAAAATTGCAGAAATTCAGGCATAACCAAATTTTGACTCCTGCTAACATTGCAGTTCATGGTAACACCGATCACATCCTGGGACATGGCCATGATTCACAAGCTTCACATCCAGACCTGCACCTACTACCAGACAACTATCATCATCCTGGGCACACCAATGGTGTCCTAAATGCTGTGGTACACAGGACGCACTTGACTGTTGATAAAGACTATCTACAGCAAGAGCTTTTCCATCCCAAAACAGTTTTTGAAGATAATGGCCGTCCCCCATGGAAGATTTGCAAGGTATTGCCATCAAACCAAAGGTGCACATCCCAGCTCGAGAGCTGAAGAGGAAAGCCTCCATGGCATCCCCACCCTTCTTTTTTTTTTAAATAGGTTGTTTACTCTCTAAATATAAAGTCAAAATAATTTCCCTGCCAGCACCATAGATTGCCATACTCGATGTCTCTGTATTGGATGACTTAATTCTACGAAAGGCAGGAGTGTATACGATTACCTGTCACTGTGATTTGTCATACATCATATATACAGTTCGAGAATGTTGCTCAGAACATCGATGCTACTCCCACTTGCTACAACCTGATAAATCTACAGCAGCCGAGCACTATATATTGGTGAATCACACTTCGGACCGCGAGAATACATTTTACCATCTGTTTCATCCTTCTGGGATTCAGTTTCCAGGAAAGCTATTGAAATATGATTGATAAATGATTTAATAAATCATTTTAACCTTGACAAAACGCCATGGGGCACTGGCAATAATTAACTCTCACAGGTGATGGTATTGTCCCCGTCAACAGAATTCATGAAACGGCATCCTTCACAGAGCATGTCATAGTAGCTTATACCTCTGCTACCCATGCCATAATTCTTCCACAATAATTTTACACGTATTCACACACACTTGGCTCACCATATCAATGTATAAAGTGGATGGGAGCGTTTTACTGCCAGTCTTTTAAGCTCACTATGTACATGGCTGAACAAGATATCACCAGCAGGCACACTTTGGTTACAGCTGAATTCCCAGCACTTTCTGGATGGATGACATGATTGTTTCCTTTGAGCTGCAACATGTGCTTTAGCATTCATTCATAGACTGGGCATGTTCTGCACCATTATACGATCAACAGTCATCACGAACAAAACATTATTCATGTTAGCCCTTCTCCTCACAACAGATGGGTCACTCTCGGTCAGGGTCTGAGGTCTCTGTATGTCCATCTTCTCAGAGATGGTTGCAGGACTCAGCTGTTCATTGCCAGATGTCAAATCAAACACCTTTCAACTGTCGAGTTTCCAAAGGTATTTTAGTCGGCTACTTTACATTTGTGTTTGACTGTATATTAAAATGCATCAACATAGTTCCCTGGTTATGCCTCAGTACTGAGTGCAATATCTGCCACGATAGCTGAATGGTCAGCATGACGGACTGCCATCCTCAGGGGCCCAGGTTCGATTCCCGGCTGGGTCAGGGTTTTCTCTGATCAGGGACTGGGTGTTGTGTTGTCTTCATCAATTCATCCCCATCCGGTACACAGGTCACCTAATGTGACATCAAATGTAATAAGACCTGCACCGAGGCGGCCGGACCTGTCCCGTAAGGAGTTTCCCAGCCAATGACACCAAACGCTCATTTCCATTTCCACTGAGTGCAGCACTTTCATGTGTACTGAACATATGAGACACCATTCTATGAGCAATACATAATTGTAGTCTGCGACTGTTTTACTTTCCACTAACAATTTTATATACTAAACATGAAATGACACACAATATTGTTTTTACTGATCTTGAACATGTACAAGAATATTTATTTATACATATTTTTTACTTGTTGTGTAATGTCACTTTTATAGGTTGCACTACAATCATGCTGTTACCATTTTTCGAATTATACAGATGATGTTAGTTTTTTGCAGCTTCCTAGTTTTTTCACAAGTCCTGGGTGATATAGGTTAATGTTGCCTCAACCTACTTACTTGCTTACCTTTACTCTTCAACATGTAACCACAATAGTTGCTACACTACATTGGTTGCATTATGGTATCAGTGTTGCGAGTTTTTCCCTCTTTACATTATTTTCATGTTATGTGACGAGTGTTTGTTTTACACAACTACAAGTTTTATTAGTTGACATGGGTGTTTATTCAGATTGCACACCTGAACCTTAATGCCTTGATAATACCAGACACAGTATTTTGGTATATTCCTTGATATCCACTTTCTCTTTCCTTGCTCAACGGCTATGTGACATACAGAGCTACGCAACTTTGGTTGTTCTGATTGTAACAAGTGTCTTTCTAATATACTGCGTATGTATCGCAGTACTTTTATTTAGACTTACTTTATAGCTTATGGTTTGGTATTTCCCCTAACCACATGCCTGCTTACCAGCAGACTTATCACTTTTTTGATAACGTTGGTTATGTCTTTTCCATATATTTCAATACTTACTTGCTAGTGGGAAATCATCACAGTATATTACATTAGATACACAGTTTGTTTCACCAGAAATGTTTTATTAAATAAGTTGCCTCTTATGAGTTCATGATCAATAAATTTCATTGCTGTACTTTTATACTCTCTTTTTATTAGTGATTAGTAGTAAATGAAACATGATGATATATTTAGTTATGGGGCTGACCTCCAGTAAGTGGTATGTTTTACTAGGATATGACGGCATGTAATCAAATGTTTTACCTTCAGTCTGTACTCATCAGTATATGAATATACTGTTTTATTCCAATTGTTTCACAGTCACTGCATTAGCATTATACTGTGATTATCTATGCAATATAGACCTCCATTTAATAGGTTCCTTTTTTACGATTATATGACATATATACTTTACTCACTAGTTGAAGTTAAAACAGTGTGCAACTAGTCTCTTATTTTATTCCTTAATTTATCTGTAACTTTATATAACTCCCTGTACTGGTCGGTATTCTTATGTTATTAACTTTACTCACTAGTTGAAGTTAATACAGTGTGCAACTAGTCTCTTATTTTATTCCTTAATTTATCTGTAACTTTATATAACTCCCTGTACTGGTCGGTATTCTTATGTTATTACATATTACCACTGTATATGACACTTGCACCCTCTCTTTTTTGTTATCTATTTCATACTAATACCACTGTTGTCTGTAAACTGGGTCCGAAGATGACGTAGTAAATCGCCAATACCGGTAGCCAAGTAAAATAAGTCAGGAAATTAGACGGCTGAAAGGTGTTTGATTTGACATCCTATAGTGTGTGAGGAATCCATCCTCCCTGGAATCCATTCCATTTTTTCCCTGGTGAAGGAACCAACAGTTTCAGAAGCTATGATAGTTCATTCTAGTTTTTGTGTGTGTGTGTGTGTGTGTGTGTGTGTGTGTGTGTGTGTGTGTGTGTCAATCAACAATACTGGAGTTTTGCACATCAACCCTTCCGCAGGTGCATTATCTGTAGTGACTTGCCAAAATTAATTTTTTTTGGTTTCATTTTTTTACAGTTATTTTGTGATTTAGGACCAAAAACTTTGGTGGTATGCACAGGGTGATTGTAATTAAAGTTGAACTTTCAAAACACTGTACATATAACACCACTGGTCAGAATGATGTCAAATTGCAACGGAATATTATCAGAGACAGGGGTAAACATATGGCGGAAGAAGAAAAAAAGTGTGAAAATTGATCAACAGACAGTGCTGTGTGAGTCAGAATAAAAAAATGAAAACATGTCATGTGCGTGACCCATCGAAGTTGGTATAATCATGCCGGGTACAAGGATTTTCTTTCTTTCGAGCCTGCAACGTTCACCGCAACTGTCTCAATGGAGGATCGCACTCTGCTTGTAAAGTTGTATTACAAGAACAATGACTGTGCACACGTCGTTCTGCAGAAGTTCCGGATACTGAAGGGTTTGAAAAGAGGTGTCGCTCCAAAGACTGCCATGGGACTGGAGAAAATGACTCGGAAATTCAATAAGATGTGCTCTTTTGGCGTGCAACGTGGTAGAGGGAGGAAACGAACTGACTTGACATCAATGAAAGCAGTGGCCACAGCTATGAATGAGGAGATGAGTGGCAGTGTGCAAACATGTAGTGCACGGAGAATTGCACGAACATTGGACACACCCGTGAGCACGGTGAATAAAATCCTACGAAATACCCTTCTTTGTTATCCATTCAAAATTACCCATGTGCACGAGTTGCTTCCTGTTGACCAACCAGCAAGAGACCTTTGCTTTTGAATTTCTTGCTCACATGGAATTGGACAACGATTGGCCGTGGGAGATTTTGTGGGCAGACGAAGCCCACTTCCATCTGACAGGATATGTATACACAGATTTGTTGAATATGGGGAAAGGAAAATCCACACGCAAATCAACCAGTAACACTTCATCCTGAAAAGGTCACTGTGTGGTGAGCATTTATGGCAATTATCATAGGGCCATATTTTTTCGAAGAGACAGGTGCATCTGGTCCTGTTACCTGTACTGTCACTGGTAAGTGCTATGAGTGTCTTTTGAGCAACCACACCATTCCAGCTCTCCAACAGCATGCATATGTGCATGGGATCATTTTTATGCAAGATGGCACACCTCTGCATGTTGCAACAATTATCAACCGTCATTTCCCTACAGCCTGGCTGTCCCAATCACCTGATCTTAATCCGTGTGACTTATGGCTGTACGGTTATCTGAAAGATGTTGTGTTCAGTGTTTCGACTGCAAACTTAGCTGCATTGAAGGCACACATTGCGCAACACATTCTGAACACGACCCTGGAAACACCTTGATCAGTTGTGGAACATGCTGTTTCTCGATTTCAACTTGTTGCAGAAAACTGTGGACAGCATACTGAACATGTTTTGTGCCTGTCATACGAAAATCAATAACCCAATTTGATTTTGACTGATGCTTTTTATGTGGTTTTTGGCCTCAGGGCAATTAAAAACCAATTTTTCCCACCCGATATGATAAGACCTTGCCGTGGTGGATGGTCTGATGTAACTAATACTATCACACCTGTACTCTCATGCACACTGAGTAGTACAGTTTGTTTAACGTCAAACATACACCTTTGGTATTGTTGTAGGATTCATTTGTCATTCACAGTCTACCACTATTTAATTATGATGCTTACATTGCCATCTATTGCTACATTTTGTAACAATTTATTTTTCTTCTGCGACATGTTTTCCCCCTCCTCCGATAATATTCTGTTCCAACTTGACGTCATTCTGACCAATGCTGTTATTTCTACAACAGTTTGAAAGCTTAACTTTAATTATAATCACTCTGCATATCCCACACGCCTCTCTTCTGACCTGTTGTAATGTCGCAAGTCAATACACAATAGCATTTAATGTACTACTTTGCAGTACGACTTGTAGCTTTGGAGTTTTTGATGGTGATAGAAACAGCCACTTGTATCTTAGCATGACTCATTCACACCTGTCGCTAGCCTAGCCATGGGAAGCGGTACCTGTGTCAATTCGAACGACAGAATATTGAAGCCCCTAAGAATCTAAATAAACAATATTAATTATTATTCAGTATTAGTTAAAAGTCAACATAATGCCCTTTGTTAAAGATTGTGTAAAAATCTCAGCTTTCTAGCTGGGATACTTTCATAGTTATGGAAAATTACCTAAAACACCCCAAACCAACACCTGTATAATTAAAGTCAGTTAGGATTCATAACAGTTTGTCTTTTAGTATAATTTGGAATCATTACTGAATGTCACAAAATGGCAGAACAATTTACATAGATTTTCATAAATAAAAATGTTTGAACTACTTTTCATTTTTCGTAATATAAAATTCAGAAAAGATTATTATTTAGTTAATCTGCTGTTGTGTGAGCAAATGAGAATGAGTGAGAGGGTGTATGTGGGACATACATAAAGATCAGTATTATATGATGTACAGCATTACGTAACTGTGTCATGGGAAAGCTGTGCTGTGTTTTCTCCACCTTGCTGATGACGTATGTCCAAGGGTACTTGCTTTTGTAAGAAGGCAGCCAGAATAGTTGTTTGTAGAGTAATAGTTTTCTAAAGTTATTTCAAGATTGGTTTTCTTTTCGTTTGGTTTTGTTAAACATTTTATTAATATTTGCATGATGAAGTGATGTAAATGCATCTGTGAATAATGATTTATCAAAAAACAAAGATGATGTGACTTACCAAACGAAAGCGCTGGCAGGTCGAAAGACACACAAACATACACACAAAATTCAAGCTTTCGCAAGAAACTGTTGCTTCATCACGAAAGAGGGAATGAGAGGGAAAGATGAAAGGATGTGGGTTTTAAGGGAGAGGGTAAGGAGTCATTCCAATCCCGGGAGCGGAAAGACTTACCTTAGGGGGGAAAAAAGGACGGGTATACACTCGCGCACACACACACACACACACACACACATATCCATCCGTGAATAATGATTGGCGTACGACAGTTTTAGCAGGAAAATGATCTCTAAGGATTGTTTTGATTTGTTGGTCATTTTGAACAACCAATCAGAGTTAAGCATTTCCCATACAATGAAAGTAGTTATAGGCTCTGGAAGGAACATCATTAGTCAGTCCCTAGTCAGGCATAGGACGTTCAGGTCGTGTTGAACACTTGTGTCTTTATTATGTGGAAAATGAAGAAATACTTGGCTTCTCGCGTCCAGATTGTTTGGCTATAATATCAGTTGCATTTACGGGCAGTTTTGTGACGTTTGGAAATTTTTGGATTGTTTTGTTGGAAAGAGAACCAAGCAATTTCTTTATTAGATATCCACTGAAAAAGGAACGAATGTGAAACTCTTATATTGTAGCAGAGTAATGACTGTAAATCATGTAATAATTTGGGTCGGACTTAAGTACATTCCTGCTGCCTTGTGTGTGTACCGGGTTGTATGAACTGTGAGCTGAGGACAGTGATATTATTCGTGAATTAAGGCTGATGGCAAGTTTTATTTTGAACCTAAAGAAATAAAAGAACTTGTTGCAGAATTTTGACATTTTCCTAAAGAGATGAATCAATCGCCCTCCACCCGAAAATTGTTATAAGATATTACAGGATAGTTTGCTACCAGAGTATACACAGACTTTGCAAACATAAGTATTAACATTCCTTTTAACACCGTCTGAACAGTATCTACATGTGGTGATCAGACGCCATACTGAAGTAGGTGTAACTTGTGTAGTGCACAGTACCAAGAGAGAGAGTGATCAAACATCTATACACCACATTTCTAACCCGCCCCGCCACACTGTTATTCTGGTTGCAAATGTGTTTCCCCACAGGAGAAGCAATGCAATCTTTTCCAAAATTTCCAAGTGACAAAAACAATGAGCTTAAAAAACTTATTTTTGTATCAGTTTTCAATCACCTGATAAGTGAACTACTGCAAGGTGTCAGGTACAGCCAAGGCGACAAGACATATTCCCAAAAGCTTTCTAAACCCTCTAAGTTGGTGGTAAGCAAGCTTCCCAAGGACCATGAAAGACATCAAGTTTGTGGTACATGTATGTCCCAATCCCCCCATGAGAAACCACTATGGTGGTAAGTACACTTCCCAAGAACCGTTAAAACTACGTTACTTGGTGGATGTATGCTTCCCACACCCCTAAAAACTATATTTCACAACAAACAGAAACTACAGCTGGTGCAGTGGGCTACCACTATATGCCAGCAATGTACAGAAGCATTTAGACATATACCCACAAACACAGAAAAGAAATACAGTTATTGGTAAGTGTCCCCCTCACAACCCGCCAAAAGGTTAAAGATAAGTAGTGGCCAGCCATTCTGTCTCCTTGTAATTTTATTCACGATGTATCATAATTAATTGTATAAACACACACAGTTGAAAGTACATGAGGCTACAAGCAGAAAAGTCTCAGTAAACAAAGATCCGAAAACAAACCATTACGAAGTAATAGCTAGTTACCAGCCACCACTGACCTGATTCTGCATAAATGCCATCCCAGATAACAATACTGTGCAACAATAAAAAAAAGTTATAAGAGAATTTGCTAGAGATGCAGGAGTGCTGAATGAACATAACAGTTACATTAATGAACTTTTCGTTAAAAGAGGTGTTCAAAGCGTCATCCTCGAAGCCAGAGTCAGATCTGAACCTGTCGTCACAATGAGTTTTGAATCCTTTCAGATACGCCTGGATCATATTGAAATCCTTGGCTCTGAACCAACCATGTTCACCAGAATGGCTTATGTTACACCTTTAAGATGGCCACAAACACACAAATCTGTGTGGTTCAGATCAGGTCATCTTGGAGGTCATGACACAGGATGTCCTCGCCCAATCCATCAGTGGTCATACTGGCACATTAGATGTCATCTCACCATAGCAGCCAAATGTGCCAGTGCTCCATTAGCATGTACTACATCCTCTGGGGAACATCCTCCAGCAAGCCTGCAAGATGATGCCAAAGAAACTGAAGGTAATTCTGTACATTGAGTTTGTTTGCTAATGTGTACAGCCCAATAAGATGGTTGATGATTCCAAACGTGAGAATTGTGATAATTAAATACACTGTCACGAGTGGACTCTACTTCGTCTGTAAATAACATGTTATTGTCAAATGTAGGGTTGCCCATAGCTTGTTGTTGCATCCACTAACACAACATTAATACAGAATCAAAGTCCGCCTCGCAAAGACAGAACTCACTTGATGTGGTAAGGTACATTGAATCGCAATGTGTTATTCTCCAAACACGATTGCCAGGAACTAGTGCAGCAAGTTCCCTTGTCAAGAACACTGGTGTGTGTTTGATTGTTTCCAACACCACATATTCAAGAACAGGTGTAATTCATGCTGGTCAACCCACTCCCACAGCTTGTGCAAAGCTCCTGCTTTCTCGGAGTGGTCGATGTACCCTCATAATCGTTCCGGCCTCGGTGTGCCTTGGACTAGAGTATGCTGCTTGGTACAAGCTCTTACTCCCATGTATTGTCATTAGTCCTGTTGTAAACTGGACTCTGACTGCGTGCCAATAGACCATTGTCTTTGAGGTAATTCATAATGTTCGTACACAAAATATGATCCAAAATACTGCTGCATATCAACATTAATGATATGGGCCTGTAATTAAGCGGATTATTCCTATTGCATTTCTTGAATATTGGTGTGACCTGTGCAACTTTCCAGTCTTTGGGTATGGATCTTAAGTCGAGCTAACGGTTGTAAATTACTTAAGTATGGAGCTAATGCATCAGCATACACTGAAAGGAACCTAACTGATATGCAGCCTGGACCAGAAGACTTGCATTTATTAAGTGATTTAAGTTGCTTCACTACTCTGAGGATTTCTTCTTCTAAGTTATCGATGTTGGCAGTTCTTGATTCGAGAGATAGTTGAGTGCAGACTATCAGAGATTTTGTTCAAAATTTATGTACATATTTAGTAAGTGGCTAATATAAGATTTAGAAATCTCTAGCTCAGCTACTGCAACACCAGCAAATCATATGGGAGAAAAATCAGCAAGCATGGTTCAGCTGGGCGAAAGTTGAGATTAACTTGTCATGCGTAAATATGTAACAAATTTACTCCTCTTACAGTTTAAGCTTCTGATGCAGTGCACATGGAAACATCTGACAGTTAAACAATCATTGCAGTTCTCTTGTAGTCGTCCCTCTTGAACTTCGGAGGGTCAGTGAACGCAAACTTGTCCAGGCACAAAGCTCGGTAAAAGTTAAGTATCACACTTACTTGCATTTTTCAAAATTTACGTGGAATATAGGTATATAATATGCATCAAAAAACTCGTTGGAGGCTTATCCATTAAATAATACAGGTGTTCAGACTTCATTCAGTCATTTTAGTGTTTTATAACAAAAATGTATTGCATGGGGTAATGTGCTTTTAACACAGTGCAAACATGGACTTAAGGCTACACTACAGATCACTTACCACAACCCTAATTTCTTATTCACAATTGTTAGCATCACCTACCGACAACCAAATTACCACCTTTCAACCTAATGTCAGCCTAGGGCTACACTTCAGAAAAAGCCAAATATCAGAAAATGTAGAATTAGCAAAAGCATGTATAAAAGTGTGCTTAATAGAAATAAGATGCCTATAAAATTTTCATATGAATCTGCATTAAAACACTCTTTTACACTGTGGCTCAAATAATGTTTGTTCAGCAGTTACCTGTGGCTCCAGATGTGCTCGGCACAGTTGCTGACGAATTTTGGCATGACACTGAAGACTGCATTACAGGTGTGTGATGTGACTGCGAAGCCAGCTGTTGAACATTCTTCCCAGGGGGCTGTGCTTTTTCCTTAGACTGAAGCACTGCTGTGTGAGCTGACTTCAATGCCAGCTGCCAAATATTCTTCCCAGTGGGCTGTGTGTTGCTCGTTGGCTTTACCTGCTGATTCTTATTTGGATTTTGCTGCACTATTGGTCGCTGGGCACACACATTCGTACCAGAGCTTTGTACATTCTTGCCAGGGCTTGGTCCGTTCTTCCCAGATTTCATTACATGGCTACAAAACAGGCAGAATATAATCTTTCTATATCACCATAAAAAAGAATCATATTAATAAACAACGTTAAAAATATATACATACTTGAAGTTAGTGGTGACAGGGTGAATCCCCTTATTATTAAGTCTCTTTGGTTTCTTCTTCTTTTTCTTCCCCATAGGCACTTCCATGTAATTTCCAGCTATACCTGGAAAACAGGGCACAAAAGACTGAGACAGCTCACACTCCATTGTATTAAACTGAATAATTTTATATCATCATAAAAATTATCCTTGAATGAATAAATCACTATCCTACACTAAGCTTAATTGTGTTTCCCTGTAAGATAATGTAATATTACAGATTTTCTACACTCAACTATTACAGATTACATTCAAAATTTCTGTATGAATCTGATAAACGGGTAATAGAAGACTCAGATATTTCTAGCTCAGCTAATTAAATACCAGGGAAGCATGTGACGAGAAAATCAGCAAATATGGTTCAGTTGAACAAAAGTTGTGGGAATCTGTAACAAACTTATTCCTGTTACAGTTTAAGCTTCTGATGTAGTGCAGATGGAAGCATGTGAAAATTAAACAGCCATTGTTCTCTTGGACCTTCCCCTCTTGAATTTCAGAGGGTCAGAAAATGCAAACTTGATCAGGCACAAACCTAGGGAAAAGTTACGTACCAGGCTCATTCGCATTTTTTCAAGTTTAAGTACAATATATGTATATATCATGCACCAAAACACTCGGAGACTTAGCCATTGTGTAATAGATGTGTTCAGACTTCACACAGCAATTTTAGCTTTCATAACAGAAACTGCTTTACATGTGGCATAGTAGTTTTAACATGGCACAAACATGGGCGTTATGCTGGGCTACAGATCGGTTGCCAAAACCTTATTCCGCATTCACAACTGTTGGCTTTGGGAACCGACAACCAAATTTTCATCTTTCAACCTAATATAAATCTCGGAAAACGCTAGAGTAAATGCAAATATTAGAAAATGCAGACACAGCAAACGAATGAACACATATGAATGAGCTCGCTATAAAAGTTTTTATAGAAATCTGAATTAAAATATTCGTTTACATAAAGGCTCTAGTAAGGTCTATACTGCAATTACCTGCTCCTCCAGATGTGAAAGGCGCAAATACTGACGAAGGAGGATACGGCACCAATGACTGTAACATCGGTGTGTGAGCAGACTGTGTTGCCAGCTGCTGAATATTCTCCCCGGTGACCTGCGTTTTCTGCTTTGGCTTCTTTTTCTTCTTCGGATTTGCCGGCGCGATCGGTTGCTGGAAGGAAACATTCGTGGCAGGGCTATGTACACTCGTGCCAGGTCTGTGTATGTTATTGCCAGAGCTCTGCACATTCTTGACAGATTTCATTTCATGGCTGCAAAACAGACAGAATATAAGCTTTGTTTATCTCGTCAACAGAAAAGTACAATACTAACACTACTGTTCATAAGATATATATACTTGAAATCAGCGGTGACAGGGTGAATTCCTTGATTGTCCTCAAGCCTTTTCGCCTTCCTCTTCCTCCCCATTGCCACTTCAATATAACGTCCTTCTACAACTTTTGTATCGGATCACATTCGCCTCATTTCCGCGGGAAAATCACAGTTCAAACCTACACACCTCCAGCAGGAATTTTACAACGCACAAACACACAGCAATAATAGCACGCTGAACTCTTTCCCCGCTCACCGTGCAAAATTAAGCAAACTGTGAGATAGTTCTTCCACCTCGGCATTAAAAACTGATTCATTCACTATTGTACAACTGCCCTTCTGTTTACCTCAGAATTGTTTACAACTTGAGAACAATTGCAATCTGCTGTCCGCCACGCCGCCCATAGGTTAATTGATACTTTTGTTTTTAGACTTCGGTCCAATAATGACTTCCCTATTTTTTTTCTACATTTAATTTAGATTCCCCCCCAGAAACTACCCTGATTCATATGCCGTTATTTGCTTTGTATATACTTCACGAGAAGCACTGTGCTTGCGCGCCTTTTAAAGATATACTTTGACTTTGTCTAAAGCGTCGATAGCTGTATCTGTTGTCAACTGTCAAGGAATCGTCGTGATGACTATAGCAGTCATTCCAGCAGACGAATAAATACCAGAAGCTGTTGTAAGGTTTAGCTGAATCGTTCACTGCAAATTTGGAAAAATTTGCTGTCTTTTGTTTCTTTGAAAGTGTGAAGCCGTCTACTACATTTTCGTAGTTACGTAGCGCTATGTAGCATGAAAAGAACAGTTGAATAAATGTGCTGGCAGTGCGAAGAATGTTCTAATTGCCCGTGGCCGTGGGGTCTAACGCACGGCTTTCCGGGCGGGAAGGAGCGCCTGGTCCCCGGCACGAATCCACCCGGCGGATTTGTGTCGAGGTCCGGTGAACCGGCCAGTCTGTGGATGGTTTTTAGGCGGTTTTCCATCTGCCTCGGCGAATGCGGGCTGGTTCCCCTTATTCCGCCTCAGTTACACTATGTCGGCGATTGCTGCACAAACAAGTTCTCCACGTACGAGTACACCACCACTACCCTACCGCACAAACATAAGGGTTACACTCGTTCCCTGGGGGGTCCACTGGGGGCCGAACCGCACAATAACCCTCGGTTCGGTGTGGGGCGGCGGAGGGGTGAAATGGACTGGGGTAATCGTCGTACGGTTGTGGACCACTGCGGCTGCAGAGAGGACGGAACCTCTCCGTCGTTTCTAGGACCCCGGTTAACATACAATACAATAAAATCCAATGTTCTAATTTGCGGGAAAAATTAAAATTCACTGCCAGAAAAGAACATTCTTCCTTTGCTCTTGAGAATAAGTGAAACAAAGAGAAAATACCAGCAGAAGTATGCCTGCACAAGTACCAGAATATATATTTCTTCGGAATATTTGCTTTATTTGAAGACAAACTAGTTTGGAAAAGAAATCTCCTAAAAATGCCCTGCCTGTAACTTTTCTTTTATACGTTATAGGCGGCTGGGAGTAAGACTAAGTCACGTTTTAATTATTTCTCACATATATTAGTCCTTCTCATGTTTTTTGTTCTGCCAATGAGTGGTAGTTTGTTTTTCTCATTTAATCACTGTGTTTTCAATATTGACTCACACATCTGTGTTTTATGATTGATTTGTAAATTAATGACAAAGACAAATACCAGAAGCTCTCAAAATGATGAAGACGATTAATACAATTTTTGACGTTGGCACGACGCGAACCAAAGTTGTCACACCTTCATTCTCCATGCACGTTATGCATACTGTGATGTACAGCTTGCAGCTATGGCATGTGTCATACACTTCCTAGAATATTTATACTCCGATAACTCATTATCTGAAATTTAATATCAATAACCTGTATGTTCTCGAGAGGTCCTCATTGTACTAGTGTATTGGAACAGCATTTATTTATAGAACATAGGTTACAATTCAGTTATAATGTGAAACACACCAAATATGAGCTTGTCGAAATCTACTACAGCCTCTACCAGGTGTACCAGCCAAAGTACATCTATGAACGGAGCGCGGCCACAGTACCTCCTGTAACGTATAAAATGTATAAGCACTTAACGGAACGTCACGGTCGCTTAGAAAGACTCTCCTCTGTAATTCAAATGGTGGCACTCACACACGTCGGCAACTGAACGTCGTCGACACGTGACTCCACGTAAGGTTTCTCGGGAAGAAAAAATTTCGGCGGGCCATAATGTAGTACATTTCGGCATTTTATGCCAATCTACCACGAACTACGAAACACCGCCTCTGGCCAGTATTTTAGGAACCAGCTGTAAGGTCACAACGTTCTCCTGGGGTTGACGTGCATGCTCAGAAATTCCTCAAAGTTCAAAGAAGTGACGGTGACGTTCTGGCAAGTGTGAATCCACGTATTCAGTCATTGCTGGATAATAATAATAATAATAATAATAATAATAATATCCCTGTTCACTCCGTATCCACTTCTTTTTGTGTAGTTTCGGTTTACTATTGAACTTCATTTCTTTATCCGTCAACTACAAATAAATTCAGTTATCTTCTTGTAGGTTTAATGGTGGGTTCAGATAGCATGGACTTGACTGACATTGTTTGCGGAATTTTATTCTTGATAACAAATACTAAAAACTTGTTCCTTTCCTCACTAATTTTCTGCATTTGAATAATATATGGTACATATCTCCCTCAGTAATATCATTACAATCACAGGTTGATCTTTGGTTTATTTTACTCAATGTCAGGCCCATAAACGTTCTCAAACAAGGTCGTTTCGGAATTTGTGACTGTATTTACAAGCCGTCGTCTCCTCTGTGTTGTGAGCTCTGCGTCTATTCTTTCTGCCAGAATTCGAATGCCCTTTTCCGAATAAGTTGTCCTTATTCCACATAAGGAAGGTTTATACTTGGTGGTGTCCCGTTGCTCATAGCCTGTTTTGCCAATTGATCTGCTTTTTCATTGCCTGGGTTTCCACAATGGGCTATCGTCGACATAAAGGCAATTTCTTTCTGCCTTCTGAGACATTCATAATACCAAGAACGAAGTTGGAGTATGTACTCATTTGTGGTTTCTGAGACTTTTATGTTTGATAATGCTTGAAGTACACTTTTCGAGTCTGATAATACTGCATAGGATGTGTATTTCTCATTTGTACTCCATTGTATTGCCTTTAATACTGCGATTGTTTCGGCCAGGTAGGCAGAAGTAGATGCTGGTTATTTATATTTTTCTACTATCTGCAGTTGTCGATTGAATATAGCACATCCTGTGTTGTCCTTTCCTGTAGTCTTCGATCCGTCTGCGTATATGTGGGTTACTTGCTGTTTTGTTTCCTCCATTTGTCTTTGTACTGTCGTAATTGTCTCCAAGAAATCAGATCGTCCCTCTATCATTTCGAATCAGATGCAATCACTGATTATGAAATCATCAACTGGTAAACAGGTCACTCCATACTTGTGGCAATATCTCTGCACTCATCTGCCAAATCATTATATGCTGAAATTAAATCAAAACGCTTTATCCGCCAATTTCCTTGAGAAAGACGGTACAGTCGTAGAGTCTGGTAAATCGGATGCCATGAGCATGATAATGTCACTTCTATTCGTTCTGAGAGTAACTTCCTCCTTATATGGAGTAACACCTCTTGCACTTCCATCAGGAGTGCATTTGTTGGTGTGGATTTCATTACTCCTAATCATCTGTGTATATAGCGATAGTGCAATCTATTGCGCATCTCTAATACTTTGCAAGTGGTGTATTTCTAGTATATACATCCATAACCCAATCTGAATCTAATGCAAGAGCTATAAGTGATCGAATAATTTACATCTATATTCTGCAAATCACCGCGAGGTGCGCGGTAGAGGGTATGTCCCATTGTACCAGTTATTAGGATTTCTTCCTGTTCCTTTCACGTATGGAGTGCAGGAAGACTGACTGTTTGAATGTCTCTATCCATGCAGTAATTACTCTAATCTTATCCTCGTAGTCCCTATATGAACAATATATAGGGGGTTGTCTATAGCCCTAGAGTATTCATTTAAAGCCAGTTCTCGAAACTTTAATAATAGACTTTCTTGGGATAGTTTACTTCTATCTTCAAGTGTCTTTCAGTTCAGTTCCTTCAGTATCTCTCCCACAGATTAAGCAAACCTGTGACAATTCATGCTGCCCTTCTCTGTATACGTTCAATATACCCCATTAGTCCTGTCTGATATGGGTTCCACACCCTTGAACAATATTCTAGAACTAGTCGCACGAATGATTTGTAAGCAATCTCCTTTATAGACTGATTGCACTTCCCTAGTATTCTACCAATAAATCGAAGGCTGTTACCTGCTTTCTCCATGACTGAACCTATGGGATCATCCCATTTCATATCCCTACAAAATGTTATACCCAGGTATTTGTGTAAGATGGCCGATTCCAACAGTGAGTCATCGATGTTACAGTCACAGGATACTACGTTCTTTCTTTCTCTAAAGTGCAAAATTTCTGATCATTTAGAGCAAGTAGCCAATCTCTGCAACATGATGAAATCTTATCAAGTTCTGCCCGTATATTTCTCCAGCTTCTTATATATTATACTTCATTATAGACACCTCTGCAAACAGCCTGATTTTACTATTAATATTGTCTTCAAGATCATTAATATATGGCGTAGCCAGCAAGGGTCCCAACGCACTCTCCATCCAAGATAACATGCTGTGTCCTCCCTGCCAAAAAGTCCTCAATCCAGTCACAAATTTCACTTGATACCTCATATAATCGTACCTTTTACAATAAGCGTAAGTGCAGTACTGAGTCAAATGCTTTTTGGGAATCAAGAAATTTTACATCTACCTGATTGATGTGATCCAAAGCTTTCAGTATGCCTTGTGAGAAACGTGCAAGCTGAGTTTTACATGATGGATGTTTTCGAAATCCATGCTGGTGACATCAAGGACATCATTCTGTTCAAGATACGTCATTAATTTTAAGCTCAGCATATGGTCTAAGATCCTACAATAAATCGATGTCAAGGGTATTGAACAGTAGTTTTGTGGTCACTTCCACTAACCTTCTTACAGATGGGCATGACCTGTGTCTTTTTCCAAGAACTGGAAACAGTTTTTTGTTTGAGGGATCTGCGATAGAGTATAGTTAGAAGAGGGGTAATTCAGACACAAATTCAGTATAGAATCTGACAGGGATTCCATAGGGGCCTGGAGCAAGAACTTGCAAATCTATAAAAATATTAAGAGCTTACTCTCTGGCTTCGATCAAGATATTAATATATGCTGTCCAAATAGGCTTGCTGTAAAGTGTCATTCCTAAGAACCGAACAAGTGCTTTAACTTGTATTATTTTCTCATATCCATGAATTAAACAATTTCTTGGTATATGCACACTCTAGTAAATATGACTACCAAACATTTCTCTGGTGTCATCATCAGGCCATTTCCATGAAGCCACCGACTCAGATTCTTTATCGATGATGTAAGGTTGTACATTACCTCCTGTAATACTAAGTGGGAAGTAAACATACATATCATCTGCAAACTGCATAATTCCAACTAGTTGAATTATTATTCTTTCCTTATCGTATGTATATATTGCACACAGTAGTGAGCTGAGTACTGATCCTTGTGGTGTGCCATTGCTCACCATGCATGGGCGCTTGAATCTAGTATCCTTTCTAATATTTGTAGTTTGTTCACTGATTAATGACGATATATGTTCTATAAATTGAGGTGGGGCCTCTAATAGTAGTAACTGATCTAGTAGTATATTTGTATGAATATTATCATATGCTTTTGCGATATCCAAAAATAGTGCTGCTGCATCTTTTCTCTACCAAAGCCAGCTATCACCGACGAAATCAATACTGAAATGTTGTCCATGCAGCTTCTACCGCTACAGAAACCCAGTTGCGATCCAGTTAGTAAAGATGGTGATTCTACCCCCTATTCCTATCGTCTTTTTATTAGTGTTTCCAATGTTTTAGCAATACATGATGATAGCGCCATCAGCCTGTAAGAAGTGGCTAATAATAGATCTTTCCCTCTTTGACATAGGGGGACTATGATCTGTCTTCATTCTGGAACTAATTCTTGATGCACGCAAATTCTATCATAGATTTGAAGAACTAAATCTGCAGGATTTTCCAGCATGTTTTGTACAATGAAATATGTGATCTGATCCATTCCTGGGCAGTGTTAGGGCTCTCTTTGATGGGTGATGTCAAGTCATCAATATCATACTGTGTAGTTAGCAGGAGTTGCAGGAGTTTCCCTTTGTCTCCTGAATAACTTATTGCGAACACTTGGTCAGGCAATATCACAGAATTCTTCTATCCACACATATGATCGTATATTATTGACTGCACAGGCGATATTCCTAAATCTGTTGACATTCTGCCATATCCCTGATAATTTAGTATTCTTGGTCATACTATTACAATATTTTATCCAGCTATTCTTCTTGGTGGATTTCAGTATATTATCTTGGTTCTAGTTGCTGTTTATTTACTGAGCAAAAAGTCGTTCACGTTAGGTTGTTTAACATATTCAAATAATATGCCCTTCTGTCTTGTATGGCGTCTGTCTTCATTCCACCATTGATTATCTAGTCGTCTTGCTTTTGGTGATAAAGGTCGTTTTGAGATGGATTCGTTTGCTGCATGATATATGCTTTTACGTAGTTGTGTGTAGGCCCAGTGAGGAGGTTGATTTCTTCCTACTGATTTTACCTCTGATTCAAGAATCAGCTGCTATTTATACCAGTCCACTTTTTTCATGTTCCAAGTCAGCTTGTTGGCAACATGTGATCAGTTATTTTTCTCAGATTGTATATTCAATGATCTGATTTCATTTTATTGTCTATGCCACGTCTTTGAGGTTTAAAGGATTTCCTGTGAAATGGTGATTGTATCGTGGAGGTGTAGATTATACCTTTTCTATAGTTTTTGGCTAGGTTTTAAAATTGCCCACAAAAATAAATCTTGTCACACATCGAAGTACTGCTCCATCATTCCTTATTAAAATGTTAATTGTTGGCAAAGATTAAACGATTGCTGTCCATTGCTTCTGCATCAAATGTGTCACAATTCCTAAGTTGAAGAATAAGTAAATGAGAAGGAAAGCTGGCATGATTAAATCTCATCCTTGTCATTGTAGAAATAGTTCTGTGGTGTATAGACATATGGTGAAACCTCTGTAAGTTGGGTATGTTAGTCTGCATCCAACTATAATATTTTCCCCTATTTCCAGATGTTGTTTCCTATTCCTCTTCCCAGTGGATATACCAACCTGTTAAATTGGCAACTACAGTTGAGCACACTAGGTATTTTTATGGATGTTATTTCATGATTATTTAAATATTTAGTTATTGTGTGCTGAAACAGTATATTTAATATGTGTGATAACCCAGTTCGGTTCTTAACAAGATATTTATTCACAACGTTTAGCAAACATAGATACAGAAAAACATGAATGAGTGAAATGTCTAGATACACATAACAACAGGGACAAATGAAGAATAAAAATTAATGGTCACACAAACACCAAATAACATGCATTACACATCTGACTTGGAACACTTTGGGTCACATTAATTTTCACTATATGCATTAGTCGCCCCATTACCCCCTCCTTCCAACCGCCGCCCCCCCCCCCCCCACAATAGCTAATTATTTCGTCAGTTGAATTGCACACTGACCATGTAGCAATTACAACCTGTGGCTGTACAAGTGCGAGCAGTCCATAGTGGCTCAACTTCCTACATTCTTTTTAAAAAAAAATTGTGACTAAAGCGCTTTTGGCCTGTTAGTTGTTTTATACATGACATGTCTTGTACTGTTAGTCAGTACTTACACTTTTATATAAAAAATTGCTTTTTCCATACATTTGTAATTATGTTATAGGCCACTTTAAACGTTTCAGTTCTGACGAAGGCACTTCTAGAAGTGTTGAAAACTGGTTAATAAAACTAAAAATTGTGACTGAGGGATCATTTGTTTCAATTTTAATTTATAAACAGTCACTGGAAAATGCAGCCATGTTTCAAACTGTGAGGAATATTGTTAATTACATGACCTATCAGTGTTTGTGAGGTCTGACAACTTCTTGTTGGTCTTTGTATACCTACCTGGGGATTGTAGGCAGATCACAGAACCTTCTTGTATGACAACTTTCTTTCAATGTATCACTGTAGATCCCCCACTATAACTACACACATCAAAAAAAGTTTTGTATCACCTCGATTCCGAGAATTCCGGAACCTGTACTGAAAATTGGAATGGAGATCAACATATTCATCATCTCCGCCCTTTTTATTGCTCATGAAAACCACACATTGCATGTTGTACCACCGTACAGCGAGAGATTTAGAGGTGGTACCTCTAAAAACTAGTAGCATTCGCTGTGGCATACTATCCACAAGTTCGTCAAGGCACTGTTGCTCCAGATTGTCCCACTCCTCAACGCGATTGGGCGTGGCGCCTCAGGGTGTTTGGTGGGTCGCAGCGTCCATAAACAGCCGTTTTAAATCTACCCAGGCATACTCGATAGGATCCATGTCTGGAGAACATGATGGCCACTCTAGTCGAGAGATGTCGTTATCCTGAAGGAATTCATTCACAAGATGTGCTCAATGGGGGCGCGAATTGTTGTCCATGAAGACGAATGCCTCGCCAATACGCTGCCGATAAGGACGCACTGTCGGTCGGAGGACAGCTTTCACATATCGTACAGCCATTATGACGCCTTCCATGACCACCAGTGGAGTATGTCAGCCTCACATAATGCCATCCCAAAACAGCAGTGAACCTCCACCTTGCTGCACTCGCTGGACAGTGTGTCTAAGGCGTTCACCATGACCAGGTTACCTCCAAACACGTCTCCGACGATTGTCTGGTTGAAGGCATATGCGATACTCATTGGTGAAGAGAATGTGATGCCAATCCTGAGCGTTAAATTTGGCATGTTGTTGGGCCCATCTGTACCGCCCTGCATGGTGTCCTGGTTGCAAAGATGGACTTCACTATGGACGTCGGGAGTGAAGTTGCTCATCATGCAGCCTACTGTGCACAGTTTGAGTCATAACACGACGTCCTGTGGCTGCAGGAAAAACATTATTCAACATGGTGAAGTCGCTGTCAGGGTTCTTTCGAGCCATAATCTGTAGGTAGCGGTCATCCACTACAGTAGTAGCTTTCAGGCGGCCAGAGTGAGGCATGTCATCAACAGTTCCCGTCTCACTGTATCTCCTCCATGTCTGAACAACGTCGCTTTGGTTCACTACGAGACGCCTGGACACATCCCTTGTTGAGAGCCCTTCCTGGCACAAAGTAACAATGCGGACGCGCTCGAACCGCGGTATTTACGTCTAGGCATGTTTTAACTACAGACAACACGAGCTATGTACCTCCTTGCTGGTGGAATGGCTGGAACTAATCGACTGTTGGACCCCCTCTGTGTAATAGGCGCTTCACATGCATGGTTATTTACGTCTTTGGGCGGGTTTAGTGACATATCTGAACAGTCAAAGGGACTGTGGCTGTCATATAATAACCACAGCCAATGTCTGTCTTCAGGAGTTTTTGAAACCGGGGTGATCCAAAATTTGTTTTGATGTGTGTATAAGGAAAGCCATTTATGACCTTATCTAGAAACACTTACAGTTCTTTAAAAAACTATTTATTGGTGAAGTAGGTGATAAGTACTCATCCAGGAGGAGCAGGAGATTAGTGTTTAACGTCCCGTCGACAACGAGGTCATTAGAGACGGAGCGCAAGCTCGGGCGAGGGAAGGATGGGGAAGGAAATCGGCCATGTCCTGGAGGAATTTAGGGATATCACGGAAAACCTAAATCAGGATGGTCGGATTGAACCGTCGTCCTCCCGAATGCGAGTCCAGTGTACTGATCCAATATCAACTATTTCCCTAACTGCAACTTTATTTGCATAGCTACTGCTGCAAAAAACATTTATGAGCTATTTTCAACTGATCATGGAGAAATTTCCTTCCTCACAATGCTTATATAAGTAGCAACTATCCCTCCATTATGCCTATCCTTACAGAAATGAACTGTTCTTTTCTATAGATTATGAGCACATATTTTATTCTCTTTAAGGCCATGTTCTGACATAATAAAAATTTGTGGTGCCTCAGTTCCGCTGGATAGGTCAGGAGTCCACTACACCCAGCAGTCGGCTACATGGGTAGCAGGGGCTGTGTGGCGTGGACTGGGCGGTTTTTTAGGTTAGATGGCCTCGGGCAAGTACAGAAAGGGCAACAGCCTCAAAGGGTGTGGGGCAAAGTCAGGACATGCGGGGACCAAGCAGCAATCGGTATTGTAATTGTAAACTGTCGAAGCTGCGTTGCTAAAGTACCGGAACTTCAAGCACTGATACAAAGCACCGAAGCTGATATCGTTATAGGTACGGAAAGCTGCCTGAAGCCAGAGATAAATTCTGCCGAAATTTTTACAAAGGCACAGACGGTGTTTAGAAAGGATAGATTCCATGCAATCGGTGGTGGCGAGTTTGTCGCAGTTAGTAGTAGTTTATCCTATAGTGAAATAGAAGTGGATACTTCCTGTGAATTATTATGGGTGGAGGTTATACTGAACAACCGAGCTAGGTTAATAATTGGCTCCTTTTACCGACCTCCCGACTCAGCAGCATTAGTGGCAGAACAACTGGGAGAAAATCTGGAATACATTTCACATAAATTTCCTCAGCATATTACAGTCTTACGTGGAGATTTCAATTTACCAGATATAGACTGGGACACTCAGATGTTTGGGATGGGTGGTAGGGACCGAGCATCAAGTGACATTATACTGAGTGCACTATACGAAAATTACCTCGAGCAATTAAACAGAGAACCGACTCATGGAGATAACATCTTGGACCTATTGATAACAAACAGACCCGAACTTTTCGACTCTGTAAGCTCAGAACAGGGAATCAGTGATCATAAGGCCGTTGCAGCATCCCTGAATATGGAAGTAAATAGGAATATAAAAAAAGGGATGAAGGTTTACCTGTTTAGCAAGAGTAATAGGAGGCAGATTTCAGAATACCTAACAGATCAAAACGAAAATGTCTGTTCTGACACTGACAATGTTGAGTGTTTATGGAAAAAGTTCATGACAATCGTAAAATGCGTTTTAGACAGGTATGTGCCGAGTAAAACTGTGTGGGACGGGAGAAACCTACCGTGGACTTGCTGTCCAGGTTTCGAGAGGGTGTGTTTCTGGATGAGGTATCGAATATATTGCTTCCCCGCAAGTCTCTAGAGGAATGGAAGGTTCCAAATGATTGGAAAAGAGCACAGGTAGTCCCAGTTTGCAAGAAGGGTCGTCGAGCAGATGCGTAAAACTATAGG
The DNA here is from genome assembly GCF_023864345.2 of Schistocerca serialis cubense. Lineage (NCBI taxonomy): Eukaryota > Metazoa > Arthropoda > Insecta > Orthoptera > Acrididae > Schistocerca > Schistocerca serialis. The sequence continues at coordinate 161,291,863 of NC_064647.1, read as the reverse complement.
CCTATATCTCTGACATCGATTTGTTGTAGAATTTTGGAAAATGTTTTTTGCTCACGTATCATGTCATTTCTGGAAACCCAGAATCTACTCTGTAGGAATCAACATGGATTCCGGAAACAGCGATCGTGTGAGACTCAACTGGCTTTATTTGTTCAGGAGACCCAGAAAATATTAGATACAGGCTCCCAGGTAGACGCCATTTTCCTTGACTTCCGGAAGGCGTTCGATACTGTTCTGCACTGTCGCCTGATAAACAAAGTAAGAGCCTACAGAATATCAGACCAGCTGTGTGGCTGGATTGAAGAGTTTTTAGCAAACAGAAGACAGCATATTGTTCTCAATGGCGAGACGTCTACAGACGTTAAAGTAACCTCTGGCGTATCACAGGGTAGTGTTATGAAACCATTCAAATGGTTAAAATGGCTCTGAGCACTATGGGACTTAACTTCTGAGGTCATCAGTCCCCTAGAACTTAGAACTATTTAAACCTAACTAACCTAAGGACATTACACACATCCATGCCCGAAGCAGGATTCGTACCTGCAACCGTAGCTGTCGCGCGGTTCCAAACTGAAGCGCCTAGAACCGCTCGGCCACCGTGGCCGGCTATGGGACCATTGCTTTTCACAGTATATATAAATGACCTAGTAGATAGTGTCGGAAGTTCCATGCGGCTTTTCGCAGATGCTGCTGTAGTATACAGAGAAGTTGCAGCATTAGAAAATTGTAGTGAAATGCAGGAAGATCTGCAGCAGATAGGCACTTGGTGCAGGGAGTGGCAACTGACCCTTAACATAGAGAAATGTAATGTATTGCGAATACATGGAGAAAAGGATCCTTTATTGTATGATTATATGATAGCGTAACAGACACTGTTAACAGTTACTTCTGTAAAATATCTGGGAGTAAGCGTACAGAACGATTTGAAGTGGAATGATCATATAAAATTAATTGTTGGTAAAGTGGGTGCCAGGCTGAGGTTCATTGGGAGAGTACTTAGAAAATGTAGTCCATCAACAAAGGAGGTGGCTTACAAAACGGCCTATGCTTGAGTATTGCTGATCAGTGTGGGATTGGTACCAGATCAGATTGACAGAGGAGATAGAGAAGATCCAAAGAAGAGCGGCGCGTTTCGTCACAGGGTTGTTTGGTAAGCGTGATAGCGTTACGGAGATGTTTAGCAAACTCATGTGGCAGACTCTGCAAGAGAGACACTCTGCATCGTGGTGTAGCTTGCTGTCCAGGTTTCGAGAGCGTGCGTTTCTGGATGAGGTATCGAATATATTGCTTCCCCCTACTTATACCTCTCGAGGAGATCACGAATGCAAAATTAGAGAGATTTGAGCGCCAACGGAGGCTTTCCGGCAGTCGTTCTTCCCGCAAACCATACGCGAGTGGAACAGGAAAGGGAGGTAATGACAATGGCACGTAAAGTGCCCTCTGACCCACACCGTTGGGTGGCTTGCGGAGTGTAAATGTAGATGTAGATGTAATATCTCAATTTCATCAAGTTAATTGCACACATTCTGAACATTCTGTTGCAAAATTTTTGTAGTGCAAATATCTCTATTAATAGTACCTACTTGGACAACCATCCCAATCAGTGTTCCTGAAACCTGTAACAAATACAGAACTCATAACAGTAATCCACAAAATAAAATCCAAAGAAGTCTGCAGTAGATGATAAAATATCAAATTCTATAATAAAGCATGTCAATGGAGAAATAACTGAACATCTTTTGAATACAGCAAACAGCTTATTCAGAGAAGGAATGTTTACAGAAAAATTGAAGTTAAGCAGTATGTAAGAAAGGTAACAAATATGACCTTAATAACTGCATTCCACTGCCTTTAATCACTGGTTTCTCAAAAATACTAGAGACTCTCATCTATAGTAAGATGACCACATTGGATCCTGATTCCAGGTCAACGTGGTCTCCAAAAATAGAAATCTACAGGAACTACTATGCAAGCCTATCAGAATCTGTTATAGATGAATTAGAAAAAAAGGAACTCATTATCTACTATGTTTCTGTATGTGTCTAAATCTCTTGACAAATTCTCCATACAGTGCTAACTGGAAACATGGAATGTGGTGTCACCGCCAGACACCACACTTGCTAGGTGGTAGCTTTAAATTGGCCGCGGTCCATTAGTACATGTCGGACCCGCGTGTCGCCACTGTCAGTGATCGCAGACCGAGCGCCACCATATGGCAGGTCTCGAGAGACTTACGAACACTCGCCCCAGTTGTACGGACGACTTAGCTAGCGATGCAACACTGACGAAGCCTCGTTTATTTGCAGAGAAGATAGTTAGAATAGCCTTCAGCTAAGTCAATGGCTACGACCTAGCAAGGCGCCATAGCAATTGATAGTTATCGTATGAAGCATGTCTCATCAAGAACGATGTATACAAATGATGGGTTAAAGTTAAGTATTCCAGAAGTTATGTACTTCTCTTTATAGCATTCATTACGTATCCTGTTTCAGACCTCACGCCATCATGCGTGAGTTTAAGTGCGTGCCTTTCGGTTACCCGTCACTGTGGACTGGCTGTCTTGTCAGTCCACAACATGGAAGCTATGGCATATGTGGACATACACTACAATGGACAAAATCATGTCAGTAGGTGGCAACAGAATCTGGATGCATATCAGAAATCAGGGATATTCCGTACGGTGAACCTCAAGGATCTGTACTTGGCCTGCTTCTGTTCAATCTGTTTGTAAAAAATATTGAAGTCAGTGAGAAGGATTAAAAATAATGTATGCTTATGACATAACATTATTGACTGTAGAAGAAAATCTGGAAACATTGGTTAACTATATGAAAAAAAGTAAATTAGTTACGAACTACACCATCAACACACTTTATTCAACATGTTAATGTCAGTACAGGCATTCAGATTTAGGCTATGACATGTTCGATACGACTGCTATCATTGGTGATGATGTGGCTCAGACGAATAGAGGAGTTCTGCATACCTGCTGAAGTGTCAGAACATCGATAGTGTTGATGACCTTATGAATGGCTGTTTTCAGCTCAACAATGGTTTTCGGATCTTTGTTGTACATATTGCCTTTAATATAGTTCCACAGAAAGGAGTCGCATGTGTTCACATCTGGAGAACGTGGTGGCCACTCGAGACCTATGCCAGTGGCCTCTGGGTATCCCAGAGCCGAAATGCGATCCGAAAAGTGTACCTCCAGGAAATCAAACACCCTCCTGCTACGATGGGGTGGAACTTCATTCTTTATGAACCACATCTTGTCGAAATAAGTGTCAGTTTGGATAATGGGGATGAAATCATCTTCCAGAACTTTAGTGTACTGTTTAGTAGGCACCTTGGCATCAAGAAATACCGCTCCAATTATTCAATGACAGGACATTGGATACCACAGAGTCACCCAATGAGGGTGAGACTTCTTGACAGCGAAATCCGCATTCACAGTCCCCTAAATGCCCCAATTTTGCTTATTGGTGAACTCATCCAAATAAAAGTGGGCATTGTCACTAAACCAAACATGTACATGCATACTAATTCCCACCATGCCCTGTGGCCAACCGTGCATTCTGAACGTCCTAACGCAAACCTTTTCAGAAGTTATATGATTTTTTTCATATCTTTCAATAACTGCCACACTGTATGTAGACAAGTAACACAGTACAGTGGCTCATAGAGGATGACTTAATTATAAACCTAAAAAAGACGATGTTCATGTCATTCACAAATAGAGGAAAGGAAGATCACATGGATATATTCATAGATGAAGTAATATTCGAATGAATTATCTCTATACACTTTTTTAACATTCCTGTTGACAAAATGCTCCAGTGGATACAACATACAGACAATGTCTGTTACAAATGAAGCACAATAATATTTATTATGAAACTTCTTAGACATTATGATAATAAACAATTCATATGTACAATGTACCATGCACTATTTGAATGGAATTTAAAGTGTGGTATTATTGTTTGGGGAAACTCCAACAGCAGTATCACAAAAATAATTTTTGTATTGCTAAAAAGGGCATTCGGACCATTTTAAATGAAAAAACTAACAAGCTCATGCTGAACTGCCCTCTGTAACCAAAAAATGTTGACTTTTCCATCCATTCATGTTTTCAAAACAATTTCATTAATCAAAGAAAGTACATTACTAAAGAAATGGCCTAGTGTGAGTAGGACTTAAGCACTGAGGGATCTGTATAAACGAAGTTTTATATATATATATATATACACTCCTGGAAATGGAAAAAAGAACACATTGACACCGGTGTGTCAGAACCACCATACTTGCTCCGGACACTGCAAGAGGGCTGTACAAGCAATGATCACACGCACGGCACAGCGGACACACCAGGAACCGCGGTGTTGGCCGTCGAATGGCGCTAGCTGCGCAGCATTTGTGCACCGCCGCCGTCAGTGTCAGCCAGTTTGCTGTGGCATATAGAGCTCCATCGCAGTCTTTAACACTGGTAGCATGCCGCGACAGCGTGAACGTGAACCGTATGTGCAGTTGACGGACTTTGAGCGAGGGCGTATAGTGGGCATGCGGGAGGCCGGGTGGACTTACCGCCGAATTGCTCAACACGTGGGGCGTGAGGTCTCCACAGTACATCGATGTTGTCGCCAGTGGTCGGCGGAAGGTGCACGTGCCCGTCGACCTGGGACCGGACCGCAGCGACGCACGGATGCACGCCAAGACCGTAGGATCCTACGCAGTGCCGTAGGGGACCGCACCGCCACTTCCCAGCAAATTAGGGACACTGTTGCTCCTGGGGTATCGGCGAGGACCATTCGCAACCGTCTCCATGAAGCTGGGCTACGGTCCCGCACACCGTTAGGCCGTCTTCCGCTCACGCCCCAACATCGTGCAGCCCGCCTCCAGTGGTGTCGCGACAGGCGTGAATGGAGGGACGAAAGGAGACGTGTCGTCTTCAGTGATGAGAGTCGCTTCTGCCTTGGTGCCAATGATGGTCGTATGCATGTTTGGCGCCGTGCAGGTGAGCGCCACAATCAGGACTGCATACGACCAAGGCACACAGGGCCAACACCCGGCATCATGGTGTGGGGAGCGATCTCCTACACTGGCCGTACACCACTGGTGATCGTCGAGGGGACACTGAATAGTGCACGGTACATCCAAACCGTCATCGAACCCATCGTTCTACCATTCCTAGACCGGCAAGGGAACTTGCTGTTCCAACAGGACAATGCACGTCCGCATGTATCCCGTGCCACCCAACGTGCTCTAGAAGGTGTAAGTCAACTACCCTGGCCAGCAAGATCTCCGGATCTGTTCGCCATTGAGCATGTTTGGGACTGGATGAAGCGTCGTCTCACGCGGTCTGCACGTCCAGCACGAACGCTGGTCCAACTGAGGCGCCAGGTGGAAATGGCATGGCAAGCCGTTCCACAGGACTACATCCAGCATCTCTACGATCGTCTCCATGGGAGAATAGCAGCCTGCATTGCTGCGAAAGGTGGATATACACTGTACTAGTGCCGACATTGTGCATGCTCTGTTGCCTGTGTCTATGTGCCTGTGGTTCTGTCAGTGTGATCACGTGATGTATCTGACCCCAGGAATGTGTCAATAAAGTTTCCCCTTCCTGGGACAATGAATTCACGGTGTTCTTATTTCAATTTCCAGGAGTGTATATATATATATATATATATATATATATATATATATATATATATATATATAGTAGTATATGTTGGCTCTTGCTACACTGGGTATGGTCAATTAAGTGCTCTAAACACTGCTTGAAAAGTACACTGGACATCCAACCTGTCCTCCTATTTAGTGCAAGACTTCCTTGAGGAACACCCTTTAAAAAGAAATCTTTATACCTAATTCTTGGAAAAATAAAAACTGGACTCTAAGCATTCCCTGTGTCATTTACAGTGAATAATGCCGTAATTTGCTCCCCTCTTTCTGCGGATGATACCTGATCTACTTGTTTTTCACCACGCTTTGCAACATCCTTCGATGGTGATTGACTGTATATATTCCTGTTTCATCGTAACTGAATATACAATCTGGTGTAAGTTGATATATTTCATAAACAGACTTGAGAGTAATTGAAGATAGTATCTTTTCTTTTGGACATATCCAAAAGAACAGATACCATCTTCATATACTCTCAAGTTAAGGCTAATTAGCCATTGACGTTCTTCCATGTGGATGCACACACATTGTCCAAACTCTTATGGGACTCAGTAAGATTGTCTGCCATGAGTAATAAGTGTAATGGGCAGGGGCACTACAAATGTAGTGTGTGGACTTCAAGTTGCGAATGTGGATCTCACGGGGAGCGTGCAAGCGATAAGTCCCTGCAGTCACACTATCCTCTGTAAACTCTTAGATGGATAGAGTGTCTGCCATGTAAGCAGGAGATTCTTGTTTCGAGACCCAGTCAGGGCACACATTTTCAACTGTCCCCGTTGATGTACATCAATGCCTGTCAACAGCATAGGGTCTTGATTTAATTATCATTTCAGACTTGTTGCTTCTGGGGTCCTCAATGCGAGTTCCTTGTGTTGTCCCATAAAGTCTTTGAACCAGGCATGTCCTGCCATTTTTGTTGCTTCCCGAGATTTAGGGATTTTGCACTGCAAAACACAAGAATACTGGTAACTTAGAATTCTCACATGAATTGGAGTCAACCCATAATGCATTCTACTGGCAGTCAAAATTTACTCCACTAATGCTGACTCCTGATCTTTGGAAAATACCAGGCCACGTACCAAATTACATTGAAAGACAATGGTCTCTTTATTGCCTGCTTGGGAATATTTCTGGAAACGACGCTGGAGTGTTGACCTGGAGAACCCAAATGATTTTGCCACTTGTCTTTTGCTGTGACGCTTGTTGACTTCAATTATAGCCTCCAAAATAAGACTCTTTGCTGGAGCCATCCTGTCAGGGAACTTCTTGATCCACTTATGGGTCATTATGTTCTGCAAGTACCACACAGTCAACATATAAGAACAGTAACTCTCATAATGATTATAGTGGGAGGAATGGTACACTGTCCCACTCCTCCCGAGATGTGATGTCCCAGTCCTCCCTTAGGAGCATTTTAATAATTAAGATTCAGAAACATAACCTACAAAGCTACGAAATTTTATTTGCTGATTCAGGAACATAACCAACGACCCCACATTCGAATTCAAATTTTCAAGTTACTGTAAATAATGAAAAACAATTGAGTTGTTTTCTGTGATGAATTCTTCCTTTTTAAGAGCGAAAGTTGATTATGTTCTCTCCTCACCTAACAACAGGAGCTTCGTTGGCCAAGATGGCACCGGAAGTGCTTCAGACCAACACCATCTGATGAGGAGGTATTGAACTAACAACTGAAACGAAATAAGCGGGAAATTTGAAACGTCCCGTTGCTCACACTGTCCCACTCCTCCCCTCCAGTTGTTCTGCTACTTTATAGATTGCAAATCTGTAAGCTGTCGCTGACTTGTCTTTCTCTGAATGTGACAATCTGCCCACTTCATACCCATTACTTACAAAGTGGTATGTAGTATGAATAGTAAATAAGAAGCTCCCCAACGCTAAATAAGTGTGCTGGTTGTGTGAAGAATATTCTAATTTGTGCAAAAATTACAATTCATTGCCAGGAAACTAAGCTTCTTCCTTTGCTCTTGAAAGTAACTGAAAGAACTAGAAAAAACACCTGTAGAAATATGGCTACACCATTACCAGAATATATTTCACATGCATATATGCTTAATTTGAAGACAGTCTTGTTTGGAAAGGAAGTCTCTGAAAATAACTAGTTTGTAAATTTTCTTTTATACGTTATAGGTGGCTGTCAGTGAGACTAAGTCACCATTTAATTCTTTCTCGCATGTTTCAGTCTTGTTTATGTTTTTTGCTGTGCCGATGAGTGGTAGTTTGTTTTTGCCAGATAATCGGTGTGTTTCGGATATTCACTCTCAATTCCGTATTTCATGCTTAGTTCGTAAATGATTGACAATGACAAGTCACAGAAGCTGTCAGAAACGTGAAAATGAGTAACAAAATTTTTGCGGATGGCACGACGCAAACCAAAAATACTGCAAATGTGACTCATCCACCTCATGTACTGCTGCTGTCGTTACCCACTATTTTCGGGGCGGACGTCCCATGGCACCTGTTCATGTTCATCGATGATCCGTTCACTCAGTATTTTATTGCAGAGGGCAGGTAACCCTCTGACCGAACATGCTGAGTTACTGTGCGGCTTATTATAACACAGTGGTGACAAACAACTTGAAGCTTTGTTTTGTGTCATATGACTACAAAACCCTTTAAATGCCAATAACTTTTTGACATTCAGTGTCAATAAATTGTACGTTTTAGAGAGCTCCTCGGATTTCTACTATTTTGAAACAGTATTTATTTACAGGATGTAAGTTATAAATTGTTTATAATGTAAAACACGCTAAATACGAGCTTGACGATATCCAATATGGCCTCATCCAGCTGCTTTAGCCAAAGTATATCCTCGAAAGGAGCGCAGCCATAGTATCTCTTGTGATGTATGTACAAATAAAGGCACTTCTCGGCTTTGTTACCTAATGCGCAAGAAGCACGCCAAGCGGCCAGTAAGTAAAACTTTTGAGTTTGGCATGATCGTGAAAGCGAAAGCGAATATTATAGTGTGTTTCAAATTAGGTGCGTCTTAACATTTGGATGACCAGATTGGGACGTGACCCCATTGCCTAGGTAACATCAATGGCGAGACGGCTTTCCCTACTACGCCGCCAGCGATTTGGCTGGTAAAGCACACCTGTTGCCAAACCATGAGTAAACAGTACCATGTGGTTTCACACGTTAGCTGCATCAACTTTTGTCAGCTCCAGTAGTAAAATCATATTTTATGGCGTTTAAGTGTTATGTAGTCGTCAGGTATTGAGAACAAGTGTTAAATGTTGACGTTGCATCAATGACAACAGTGCAGCACATCATTTAAAGGCACATTTGCAGGATGGACGTGGATATATAGGAAAAACGTAGATATAAGTTCAGAACATAAATCAAGATTATGTACGATATTGATAAGTATAAGCGGTTGTATCGCGGATGTGGCGCGCAACTGCTGAAACATTAGGATAATTAGGCAGTTATTTTGTCTTGCCTAGAATACGGCAGCTTTTTTGTTCTGGAAGGCGTCCTGATCGGACGCCTATCTATTATTTGTCGCATGCGACAAATAATAGATACTACTAAATTAAATAACATAGACACTTACATTAATTCTGTGTGCAACAGACGCAGTCTCACTAGGCATAGTCATTGTTGCACACAGAATTAATGTGTCTGTGTTATTTAATTTAGTATAATATTTTTTGAATACAGTGATATTATTTAATCTTGTGTTTCATTTATGTTGCAAGCTATTGTTCCATTTAAACGGCGTCTTGGCAAGGCTAAAGGTTCCACGTTACAAATTATATCAAAGGTCCAGTACAAACCTAAGCTTTGGAATTATATTAAACTACGAAGTCCGATATTTTCAGAAAAAACACGGTCAAACTTACAATGAACGGACCTTATGCAAAAGCCATTGTTAAGCACGCAAAGTTTGTATAAACTGATCACAACCTATTATCATTACTTATTATTATTTGCTTGTTCTTCGGTATATACTCAAACCGGACAGGAAAAGCCATTATAAATCAAACTGGCGACTTTGTGTCTGGACCTTTTATTGTATTTGCAACATTGTTTTTCTTTGTTCCATGGATAATGGGGTCATATCTGACGAGCCATTGCCATCGAATATTTGTAAAGACCAAATAAAAAGAAGAACAATTAAAATTGTTAATGAAACCTGGAATCTACGCTGAATACTTGGATCCAAGGTAAGACATCGCATTTTCACATTAGCACGCTAGCTCAAGCGCTTTCAGTAATTGCAGCTTGCTTTCCAGTTATGTCAAAATTTTCCATAACCCTAGTAGTAATTTTTGCCCAAGACCGCATATTCCAAATTAATTTTATCATACAGTTTCTTACAACAGTACAGTCATACCATTCCACTAAATGACTGAATTGTGTCACGTGCAACGAAAAATGGCGAGCAGCCATTAATGATAATTTTTTCTCCAGAAATTGCAATTCTTGCTCAGTTAAGCCAACATTGCTGCCATACGGAATTAATTTCATAAATTCATTCTCAAACGAGTTTAAAAATTTTTATTGCAATATACATTACGTGTAGCATGGTGGTAACACATAAACTATTAGCAAAAATGGAGCATGACATACAACAGACACAAACCGAATCCAACTTGGACATTGGTCAAAACATTGACAATGACTCCAGAGTTGACTCCAGTAGCAACAATCAATCAGCAGTTAACATGCCTAGTGACGGAAATTTCATAACTAGGCCGACCACTAGTCAATAGCTAAATCCAGCTCAGAGCCCATTCTTGTTCGTGACGTCATGTCAAACGACGTGAGGGGGCAGAGCAGTTTCATTTGACAAATATTGCCAGTATGTTTGACGCTATTATCAAGCAAATGACTAAAAATATGGAAGACATCGACGCACATATGTTATCAGTACACAATTAGATGACCAAAAACAAAAAAAAGACATTGACGAACACGTGACAGTTTTAAAATGCAGCAGGAAAAACCATAAAAGATGTAAAAGATTATCAAACTGAAGCCAAACATTTAATCGCTACATGCGAAGCTGTTGCCACTCAAGTGAAATCTTATCTGTCACTTCATGACTCAATAAAAACACGCATTACTCTAATTGTAGACAAAGTTAACGCTATGGATAAACAACCTACAGACAAACTGGAGTTATACACTGACAACTGTTTTACCAACATAAATAAACAATTTCATGACTGGGTTGATCAGAAAAATAAATATTTTGACCAATGTGTAGAGGAAAATGTACCGACGGTTTTGACACTGTAGTCGAATTTGTTAAAAATAATAAACATGTCATAACTGAGGCATCTCAATCCAACGCACCACGACTGAAACAATTAAACAATGACATATGGTTGGAGTGAAGTAATACTAATAATCAAAGTACTCGCTTTGGTAATGAAAACAGATATATGTATGACACCTTCTCCCTGTACACAACACACACCTCACAGCAACAGCTGTACACAACCATACACATGACACCTAATTACAATCGGACATTTGTGGGCAGTGAATTCCTTTCCATTCATCAACCGATTACTACAATAATTACATTGAAAGCAATCGACATTACAGTGCCAAAGAAGAAGAAAGTCTTGATTAAACATCGGGAATTTCAACCTTTCATCCCATAAAAAAATATAGTACATCCTGTATTTTTTCTGAAAGCATTTAGAAATGCGTTGCCGATAGCATGGAGTGACCGAAACGGAATTTATTACGTTGTAGGTTACATCCAGGGTGACGCAGCTATCTGAGCATATAATGACGCCGAGAGATGCGTGACATATGAGCAATTTGAAAGAGCTTTCTTGGCGAAATTTTGGTCGTAGTCGGTACAAGAACGTCCAAGGAAACAGATTGTGGAACCAGAGCCATTCAATGCTAAACACTGTAATTTGCGCCGGTATTTTGAGAAATATTCGATATGGGCTATTTTCTTGATGAACCTGTAGCTATGCATGACATACTCCACTGAAAGGCAGACTGCCTTTTAACATCAAAGAGAAGCTACTGCACATTCCAGACAATGATGCAGAATATTTTCTGACCGTGCTTGATTCTGTTGATATGTTATATGTGGATCGACGTTCCGCACGGGAAAACAGCTGCCACAATGCTAGGGGGATGCTAAGTTCACCCAACCTGATTTGACGTCATTATGACGTATATACGCTTTATTCGATTAACACACCTATCGACTTTTACGAACGTTCGAGATACTAAACTGTCGTCTGCTAGTGGTTTGTTTTGACAAGTGTGATTCTGAAAACAGCTCAGTGTGGCAGCGTATATGTATTTCGCCAGAATAAAAGAGCTGGATATTAGTAGAAATATTCCTGACCGCGGCCTTGAAAACACCACGGACAACACGTTTCGTAAAAAAGTGAAGTCTTCTTATGTGCCGACCAGATTAGATTGTGTGATTGTTGTATTGAATGCTTACGCCGAAAATTATATTTATTTACTATCAACATTTTAGTATGGTTTCATACAATTTGTCTTGTCAGTACATATTAGATTGTAGCGGCATACTCTTGCTGATTTTTTTTCTTAATTTATAAAGCTGAAAGAGAACTAGTGCACGTTTGTTAGCTAAGTAATTTATATGTCCATCCCAAGATAGTCTTTTATCAACCATAATTCCAAGTAATTTTACACTCGGACCGCAGATACAGGTTCCTTAGCGTCCTGTAATGACTGATGTGTAGAATGATTGAATTTCGAACTTAAAAAGAAAAATATGAGGCATTGTTGAAGAAAAATCGTCGACCGGAGATGAAATACGAGGGAAAGTAATCTTAACCAAAGGTTAGTGTCTAGTACTGATCGACGTATGAAATAATTGAATGCAGTGTCAAAGCATTCCACGGTGGTATGATAAACCAGACGTAATGTTTATTATGTCATGTATACAACCACAATAGTTTTAGCATATACCTGGCCACGTCAGTGTGGTTTATGTCAGCAGTATAATTAGCTAAGACAAGATTATGCAAAATACGAATTGCATCACAACATGAGCGGATACCTTAAACTATGCAGAAGTCTCGTTACTTTTGCCGGATGCAGCTTGCAGAAGATGGCAACAGTAAAGGTCTCTTACTCGGAGAACCAATGTGTTAGGTCATCATATACTCAGTTCAGCTTTAGAGTCCACTGTTCACAAACGAATGGCGCAGAGCACAGCGCTACCCTGTCACAACCTCTCGAAAGTTCACAAAAGACGAATAGTTGATATACGGTTTCTATCGTTTTCGATGTAGCGTGTATACGTCATAATGACGTCACATCGTATCCAAGTCCGGTGAACTTAGCATCCTCCACAATGCTACGTCAGTGGCATGCAAACACGCAGGCTAGCCAACTTAATCCTCGCGCACCAACTGCTGTCGGTTACGTAGCGCAGCAGAATCAACAGCTACCTTCCGCAAACCAATACACGTATCAAAATCAGCAGACACGCCCCATTATGAAGAAAAATAATCATAACATCTCATACACAACAAGCGACAACTCACAAAAGAGGCGCCGCAACAATAATAATGGAAATAACAGAACAACAAAAACTAGAACAAAAACAATTGTCAGGCTGTACAAAATCAACAGAAAAACTGGAACAGAAACTGCGGTAATGCGTACCAAAATAGTGATCAACCACCCCAGTACAACATGAACGCAGGTTCGTGCCAAATGCCGCCACAGCCTGTACAAAATCAAAATTGGGCTTTACCCACCAATCAGCAGATAAGTCAAAGTGCTCAACCACAGAAGCCACAACAGATAAGAGAGTGGAATACACAATACCCCAATGTAGACATAATACAAGTGTCAAGTGAAACTCCATCTCCGCCTGTGTCATCATCAGCACCAATTATGACGACGTCAAACTAAAGACAGTCACTATTGGGCCCGAGGTCGTTGCTGAAGAAGGTTTGAGGGGCGACTTCAACATCAAACATTGTTTGATACATCCACTGATGAACAACACAAAGATTATGTAGGAAATAGAGTTAGCAGCATCCACTGTTACTTATACGCTACAATCATGATGAAAGCTTAGCTGACGAACTATCGCAGGAAAATACACAATGTCGTTCATGTAGCAATGAAATAGTTTTGGCTACAATTAATAGTATAGTAGGAGATATTCCAACCAGTACTATTTTGGACGCAGGAGCGGCTGTGAGAGTTCTGTCGTATAATTTCTATAAGAAAATGACTGAATTTGAACCTGTACCAGAGTTTCCCATTCAAAAGTGAAAGATTTTAACTGCTATAGATAACAAGTCTAGGAGAGCTACAGAACAGGTTTTTGCGACCTTTAAGACAGGTAATGGATCAGTACAATGGCCATTACTCGTGGTCCAGAAACAGTTACTAATTGTATTATAGGTTTAGATATGTTATATGAGAAGAACAGTATTATTGGCTTCTCGAAACGTAAGTGTTTGCTTAGACATAAGGGCAGTGAAATCACGATTGACTTGGATACCAGGTCTCACAAACATGACAAGTATTGTACATGGTACAAAATTCAATTTTTGCAAGAGAGCGAGGAAACAAACATACAGAAACTCGCACCTGATACAGAATATGATGACTTGATAAGTTAAGTGAAACCACTGCTATTACACATGATGAACGCAATGAGCTTTATCAAGTAATAACTAAGTATATACAGGTCTTCACTAAAGGACTAGGTGTCATTAAGACATATGTTTATAAAACTGAAGTCAGGCCTCACCAAATTTTCTATAATAAATTTATTTATTTTATTTATTTATCCATCTTTAAGCATTTACATGCAATCGATGTCGTCATGAGTAATGTACAAATTACATATTAAGAAATATAACTATTGTGAGGTATCACACAAAGCTAAAGTATACATTTTAAAAGAACATACATAATAAAGGAATATGTTTGATACATAAAGATATCCCACATAACTAAAGCGTGCATTTTAAAGCATGTGCATAATAAAAGAATACATTTCATACGTAAGGATTTCATCACATGTTTAACAGTTAAATGTGGAACTACAGAGACAAAAAAAAAGGTTAGGAAGTGGTACAAACATAGTTGCAAGTTGTTTCGTAAGTCAGGTCTATTTTTGAAAAGTTTTCAAATTCTTTATCACTGTAAAAAGCTTTGCCTTTCAGCCATTTTTAGTCTTACTTTTAAATATATTAAGAGAGACACAATGTGCCTGCACAGGTAATGTGTTGAAAAGCCGTATTCCCATGTATTCATAACTGTCTTCTGTTTTCTTGAGTCGAGTTGTTGGTATGTCTATCTTAAACGTTTGACGAGTGTTATGATTATGAATGGACTGCCTAAGGTTGTAACTGTTAAAGTTCTCTTTTATGTACCAAAGGTAGCTGTATATAAAAAGAGAAGGGACTGTCATTATGTGTAATTCTTTGAAGTATGACCTACATGATATGTTATTTTTGGTAATCCCAGAGATGCTCCTGATGGCTTCTTTCTGCCAAATAAAAATTTTCCTGCAGCATGGAAGAATACCATAGAAGAATACCATAGCTAATATGGCAATGAAAGAATCCATAATAGGAATTAATCAGCAGTCTTTCAGAAACACAGGTGCGTAATTTTTTCAGTAGATAGATAACTCGTGAAAGCTTTCGAGATATGTTGTCTATGTGACTCTGCCAGGTTAATTTCGTATCTGAGTATGTGCCAAGAAGTTTGGTAGAAGTGTACTCAATATCAGCAGTGGATAAGCTGAAGGATATATTTACAGTCTTTTCATAGTTAATAGGTAACTCAATGGCTTCGAACCACATATTGGATAGTCTGAGAAAATCTTTACTTTGCTCCTTCAGTTTATTTTTGTCCTTCGCTGAATTGAGGAAAGTTCTATCATCTGCGTAAAGCACAGATTTGCATGACATATTGCTGGGCAGGTCATTTATAAATATCATAAATAGTAATGGCCCAAGCACTGATCCTTGGGGAACACATCTAGCGACAATCAGTAACTTTCACTTTTGACCGTTGTAGCTTACAGTTTGCTTTCTATTACTGAGATATGATTTAATGAGAGACAGTTCCAGATCCCTAATGCCATAACACCATAGTTTTTCCAGAAGTATTGTGTGGTTTACAGAATCAAATGTTTTGCTTAAGTCCACAATATGTCTTCAGCAGATAATTTGGATTCAAAAGAAGATTGCACAATAGAAACAACATTTTCAACAGCATTAATTGTTGATAACTGGGCCCTAAAACCAAATTGAGACTTACTCAGTATATTGTTTTTTGACAAATCCATGTTAATTTGCTTTTGTACACAATATTTGATTATTTTTGAAAAAATAGGTATCAGACAAATTGGACGATAATTATTAGTGCAGGATTTATCACCCTTTATGTGTAATGGAATTACTACTGTCTTCTTTAGACTTTCTGGAAAAATAGCACTGTCAAATATCCAGTTTATGAGTATGCAGAGAGGGAATGATATCAATTCGATTATTTTTTAATCACAAAATTTGAGAGGCCATAAATATCTTTTGATCTGGAGTCACTTTCATTTTCCACTGATTTAATTACATCACTTATTTCCACATGTCCCCAATTACAGGTTGGCACGGTATCAGCAAAGTTTTGTAAAAACTAGTTTACATATGTAGATTGTGAATTTGATTTTGAACTCTTCTTATGAGGAGATGAGGGATTAGGGTTTGCTGTATTGATAAAAAAAAGAGGTTTAATTCATCTCGGGTTACATTAACATCAGTTGCAACTTTTACACTATGACTACCTGTACCTAATGCTGCTTTAATGACCCTCCACGCAGCCTTACACTTATTATTGGAGTTTTTGATGAAGTTATCATTTGCTCTACATTTGCCTATAATGTACTACTATCTCATCGACCTGGTGTGGCAAGAACTTAAACAGATGTTAGAGTGGAAGATCATCGAACCTTCCACGTCTCCCTATTGTAGACCATTACTTGTTGTCAAGAAACTTAACAGAAATATTAGAGTGGTGTTCGAAGCACATGGCATAAATGAAATTACACTATCTGTACGTACTAAACCAGAAAATTTAGAGGAACAACTACAGAAATTTTTAGATGCGAAGTACTTTTCCACGATCGACTTGACAAATTCGTTTTGGCAAGTCGCAGTCACTCGTGGTTTCAGAAAATATACTGCTTTCATATTCTGGGGCGAACATATACATTCTGTGTTTTTCCTTTCGGATTGAGCGTCAGTTGAGGTGTGTTTATTACTGCTTTGGATACTGTGCTTGGTGAAGGGTTAGTTGATACTTACATTATGTCGAGATCTTTTGATAGCTACTAAGACTTGGAATGAACATCTTGACACCCTTGAAAAGATGCTGGATAAATTTGCACAGGGTGGTGTAACAGCTAACCCAAAGAAGTCAAAATCTGCATGTAGTGAGATAATTAATGCACAAAGTATACACCCTGATCCAGGTAAGCTGGATGCTATTAGGAATTTTCCTAGTTCTCGCACTAAAAAACAACTGAAGTCATTTCTAATACTCTGTTCTTTCTTTCGATGTTTCCTTCCGCAACTACTATTGAACAGTAAGCATCTCCTATGTTTACTTAAGAAGAATCAGGTATGGATCTGGTCTGAGCAGTACCAGCAAGATTCTGACAACATTAAACACACATTGGTCAATGCAAACATTTTAGAAAAATCCAGACTTTAGTTTAGATTTTTGTATGATGTGTGACACACCATGCAGTGGCTTGAGTTGTTGCCTATTTGAAGTAGTTAAAGACGGAAAAGAGGAAAATGTGAAAATCATTGGATTTGCAAACCGTACTTTAAGTGAATGTGAACGTAGTTATTCAACCATTGAACTTGAAACTCTTTCTATTGTCTGGGTTTCCAAAAAAGTTTAACTATTATTTGTATGATAAACACACGAAAATTTATACAGATCACCAAGCTCTGATATTTTTGTTAACATGTAAGTTAGTTCATCCTAGATTATCACGCTGGGCTTTATCTCTGAAGAATTAGTCATTTGAAATTTAAATTGTATACATCAAAGGTAAAAACAACATCATTGTGGATGCTTTGTCCTGTCTGCCACAAGTTATGGATGATTGTAATACTCATCTTGATAATGTCAACGACTACAGAATACTCCTAATGCAGGATAGACAATATTACCAATATTACATTGATTTGTGCAGAAATATGGCAGCTTAACAAAAATCTGATCCACTCTGGAACAAGGTAAGAACTTTAGTTATAGATCAACCTGACCATCCAATGTCTAGCCATTATCTTATATATAATGGTGTGTTATTCTATCGGCGTCATCCTGATGGCTCAACCTGGTGTATATGTATTCCCAAGGACTCGGAATACATCTTAATCTGGAACATACACTTAGTTTGGGGACATTATGGAACGAAGAAGTGCCTTGAAAAACTTAGCACGTGTTGTTATTTCGCAAATGTGAAACAAAAAATTGACAATGTACTTAAAACATGCATATCTTGTCAGAAATCGAAACCTCAGAACCTATCTTCAAAGACAGATCTACATTTCATACTATCCAACAAACCTCGGAGACTAAGTATGGACATAAGTGATCCACTTCCAGCAAGAGGTGGTGGTGTGAATTATAGTTTAGCATTTTATGACATATTTTCTAAACATGTTAAGCTGTACACCATAAAATCTGCAACTGCTAATGCAGCCCTCAGGCGATTCTCATGTGACTACATTCCTCACGTGGGAAAACCCAAGGCAATTTTATCTGAGATCGCCATGTACTACACAGTGCACAAATGGCGTAAATTCTTTAAGGACAATAGCATTAAGAGTATCTTTATCTCGAAGTTTAGCCCACAATCTAATCTTATTAACGAATTTTCAGAGAACTGAACAGATTCATGAGGACATATATATGTACACAACATTCTAATTGGATAAGTTATTTGTCATTATTGGAAAAAGTTAATAACAATCTGAATATATATGACACAACCTACACACCTAATGAGTTTATATTCGACCGCAAAAAAGTACTATTGCATACTCACTACAAATCTTCTGCACTAAAGCGGCGCAATGCGAAGTGGCGTTTGCTGTACAATGGTCCATATATAATTGTCAACATACAACATCCTGGTGCATTCCTGTTGCAGAACACAAAAACAAATAGAATCATTGGGCTTTACGCTCATCGAAAGTTAAGAGTATTTCATTCGAAGCAGTAAACGTGTATCTATTAGTAAAGAGTCAGTAAACTGTATATTTATAAAACACATGTACCTCTCAGTACTATTGCAAGGGAATTAGGTAGCATAAGAAATTTTATTTCAGCTGATCCAGCCAGCAGCAGAAGAAGAAAGACGAGATTTCAACGTCGCCAAATGGACACAAACAACATCAAACTAAATTTTAATGCAAATGTTATGATGACATTTACGCAAGTGCGATGAAAATATTTTTGAGACAATATAATTGACTAACCGTAGCGTCAGTCGAGGACTATTCATGACTGACTGACTGACGTATACAAAAAAACTGTGACAACCAAACACTATCACCTAGGAATGGACTAGATGCACTTCATGTTTATGTGAAGCCAAGGCCATATATACACTGTACCACTTGTAATGTGAGAATTCTGTAGGTTTGATTTTAGTGTATTGCTTTAGACGTTTGTCCATTAGCATATGTGCACTTGGGCTTGTTTGCTGATGCATCCAGATGTTGAGTCTAATCTTTTCAATTTCAGGTGACACAATTGCGTGATTGCAAAATTTGGTTCAAAAATCTGTAATGTCTGTAAAATTATGTAAACATTTGCATTCCATATAAATCCAAAATGTAATACCTGTATTTATGTGAAATTATCTATATTGATGTAAAGCAAAATGTAATATGTTGGTATGTAAATGCGATCAGAATTTGTAAAATCTATCAAAATATGTATAACCACGAGACTTATGTGAAAGAGATTGCTTTAAAGACATTCTATATACATCGCATTGCCTGTAATCGCGATGAAGCATGTGTGCAAAATTGTTAAAACTATTCTTCATATATCGCTATGAGAATAATCGCGGTGAAATATTTATGTAAAAACTTGATAACAAACATTCTTTGTATGTCGCCGGATAAACTGTGAGCGCGATGGAAATGCGCATGTAAAGTTTAATAACATCTGTAGTGCATCACCTAATGACATTTACCGCGATGCAGCTGTGCAAAATAAGGAATTGGTAAACCACTGGACCTACGGTTGCGACGCACAAAAGCATTGAAGACAACTCCACAGGTGGAGGAATTTTGGATGGGACTTCAGGGAATGTAATGCTCTCGGAATACGACGGCCACTCTTGCCTGCACAGACCGCCGATCGATGCCAGCAGTTTTCCGTCCGAAGTCTTCCATCCATGCCTTCACGAAACTTATGTTGTGAAATGGAAATTCACTGGTCTTCAATCACGAGACGCATGACCTAGGAAGAACAGTGTTATCAATGAAAATAAACAGTGCAACAAGTGAACATGCCCACATATCGGTTGTCAAATCTGTGAACAGTGACGTCGATATGCAATAACATTTACGTTAGGCAAACTACCAAAACTACATTATTGTATGTATTATGTATATGGACTGCAAGGGACGACACGTCATACAAGGACAGCTAATCTGAAACAGAAAGACATTTTAAATGCTATACTTTCCATTAGAGACAATGACCAATGTCGGCCGTTGTGACCGAGCGGTTCTAGGCGCTTGTCCGGAACCACGTGGTCGCACTTTCGAATCCTGCCTCGGGCATGGATGTGTGTGATGTCCTTAGATTAGTCAGATTTACATAGTTCTAAGTCTAGGGGGACTCATGACCTCAGATGTTAAGTCACATAGTGCTTAGAGCCAATGACCAATAATGAAATGTATTTTCAACATATATTGTTGTTTTAAGATTATTTACCTGTGTTAGATGTTAGTGCATATTTTTTGTAAAAACTTCTTGGAATGTCCTGTCACAGTGATGTCTTGTGCACAAGCACATGCGAACTGTATATAAACTGTGATCACCGTGTCGTGAGATCAAAACGGCTAATGTTACACTGAAATACACGCAACTACGCATTCGCGGCAGCAGCAGTAACAACACTGTAATCTTGGCGCAGTAATGTATGCCATGAACTGTATTTCAGTATGCATGTAAATACTGTACTGAATGTTCTCTAGGGTGCATTGATCGCCCGCAAGTGCGTCCTTTCGCCTCGCAATTCAGGGGGTAATTTAAAGGCACATTTGCAGGATGGGAGTGGATATAAAGCAAAACTGTCCATGTTTAACTCCCCTTGTAGTTTTCTCATCAAATACTGTTCATATTTTACTTTGCTCATTTATTTAATGTAAACTGGTATACAGCCACTGCTTTGATTATAATGTTAATGTTAAAATGCTGTACCACCACACTCTCAAACTGTAAGTTCCCTCAAACACCTCAATTTTCCTGCATTTATTAATTTCTGTTGATCGTATTGATATAGCTTAAGTTCCTTGTGTATTCTGTATTTACATTGACAACTGTCTCTTCTTTTTTAATTGGTTGTGTATCACTCTCCATGTTTCATACCTCTTGATGCAGCCTTGCCTAGCACTAATTTTATCTTATTTCAATAGTTTTGTTTATCAATACAAACTGTCATGTAGGCATGCTATTCTTATTTTGTGCTAAAGGTTTTCCTGTCAACTCCATTGTTATTTATGTACTGTTCAGTTTTTACTATTTCATTGCAAAGATGTTACTCACTGTATGTTTCTACTTCACTCTAGATGTGTTACTTCTCTTCCAATGTGGTCTGCTAACATTTAACTTCTTTGGTGATAATACTCAGTAAATGCCTGAAGATGGCCTTGTAAGCCGAAAACCGGTTAGCAATAAAAATAATATTGTAGAACAAAAGCAAACTTGTGCTTTTCATTTATGATCAAAACCATAGATATAAATTGAGAATATTAATAAAGAATTACATAAGATATTAATTAGTATAAGCGGTTGTATCGAGTGTGGCATGCAACTGCTAAAACATTAGATTAATAAACGCAGTTCAGTTGTCTTGCCGAGAAGACGGCACCTTTTTTGTTCAGGAAGATGTCCTGATCGGACGCCTATCTACCATCGCTGCAGATAATTATTTGGCACATGGCCATTGTTATACATACATTGAGACGCAATCTCACTAGGCGTACTCACAGTAGCACACAGCAATGTGTCTATATTATTTAATTTAGTATAAAATTTTGTGTATACGGTGATATTATTTAATCTTGTGTTTCATTTATGTTGCAAGCTATTGTTCCATTTAAATGGCGTCTTGGCAAGGCTAAAGGTTCTGTGTTACAAATCATATTAAAGGTCCAGTACGAACCTAAGCTTTGGAATTACTCAGTCTACGAAGTTCAATATTTTCAGAAAAATCACGGTCAAACTCACAATGAACGGACCTTAAGCAAAAAGCCATTGTCAAGCGCTCAAAGTTTGTATAAACTGATCACATACTATTGTTGTTGTTGCGGTCTTCAGTCCAGAGACTGGTTTGATGCAGCTCTCCATTCTACTCTATCCTGTGCAAGCTTCTTCATCTCCCAGTACCTACTGCAACCTCCATCCTTCTGAATCTGCTTAGTGTATTCCTTTCTTGGTCTCCCTCTACGATTTTTACCCTCCATGTTGCCCTCCAATACTAAATTGGTGATCCCTTTGATGCCCCAGAACATGTCCTACCAACCGATCCCTTCTTCTACTCAAGTTGTGCCACAAACTCCTCTTCACCCCAATCTGTTCACTACCTCCTCATTAGTTATGTGGTCTATCAATCTAATTTTGAGCATTCTTCTGTAGCACCAAATTTTGAAAGCTTCTATTCTTGTCCAAACTATTTATCGTCCTTGTTTCACCTCCATACATGACTACACTCCATAAAAATTCTTCAGAAACGACTTCCTGACTCTTAATGTATACTCAATATTAACAAATTTCTCTTCTTCAGAAACGCCTTCCTTGCCACAGCCAGTCTACATTTTATATCCTCTCTACTTCGATCATCATCAGTTATTTTGCTCCCCAAATAGCAAAACTCCTTTACTACTTTAAGTGTCTCATTTCCTAATCTAATTCCCTGAACATCACCCGAATTAATTCGACTACATTCCATTATCCTTGTTTTGCTTTTGTTGATGTTCTTCTTATACCCTCCTTTCAAGACACTGTCCATTCCGTTCAACTGCTCTTCCAAGTCCTTTGCTGTCTCTGACAGAATTACAATGTCATCAGCGAACCTCAAAGTTTTTATTTCTTCTCCATGGATTTTAATTTCTGCTCCAAATTTTTCTTTTATTTCCTTTACTGCTTGCTCAATACACAGATTGAAGAAAGTCACTCCCTCTCAACCACTGCTTCCCTTGCATGTCCCTCGATCCTTATAACTGCCATCTGGTTTCTGTACAAATTGTAAATAGCCTTTCGCTCCCTGTATTTTACCCCTGCCACCTTCAGAATTTGAAAGAGAGTATTCCAGTCAACATTGTCAGAAGCTTTCTCTAAGTCTATAAATGCTAGAAACGTAGGTTTACCTTTCCTTAATCTGTCTTCTAAGATAAGTCCTAGGGTCAGTATTGCCTCACGTGTTCCAACATTTCTATGGAATCCAAACTGATCTTCACCAAGCTTGGTTTCTACCAGTTTTTCCAGTCCTCTGTAAGGAATTCGTGTTAGTATTTTGCAGCTGTGACTTATTAAATAGGTAGTTCGGTAATTTTCACATCTGTCAACACCTGTTTTCCTTGGGATTGGAATTAATATATTCTTCTTGTAGTCTTAGGGTATTTCGCCTGTCTCATACATCTTGTTCACTAGATGGTAGAGTTTTGTGAGGCCTGGCTCTCCCAAGGCTGTCAGTAATTCTAGTGGAATGTTGTTTACTCCCATGGCCTTGTTTCGACTTAGGTCTTTCAGTGCTCTGTCAGACTCTTCATGCAGTATCATAACTCACATTTCATCTTCATCTGCATGCTCTTCCATTTCCATAATATTGTCCTCAAGAACATCACCCTTGTATAGACCTACTATGTACTCCTTCCACCTTCCTCCTTTCCCTTCTTTGCTTAGAACTGGGTTTCCATCTGAGCTCTTGATGTTCATACAAGTGGTTCTCTTATCTCCAAAGGTCTCTTTAATTTTCCTGTAGGCAGTATTCTTCTTACCCCTAGTGAGATATGCCTCTACATCCTTACATTTGTCCTCTAGCCAATCCTGCTTAGCCATTTTGCACTTCCTGTCGATCTCATTTTTGAGACGTTTGTATTCCTTTTTGTCTGCTTCGTTTACTGCATTTTTATATTTTCTCCTTTCATCAGTTAAATTCAATTTATCCTCTGTTACCCAAGGATTTCGACTAACCCTCGTCTTTTTAACTACTTGATCCTCTGCTGCTTTCACTATTTCATCTCTCAAAGATACCCAATCCTCTTCTACTGTATTTCTTACCCCCATTCCTGTCAATCGTTCCCTAATGCTCTCCCTGAAACTCTCTACAACCTCTGGTTCTGTCAGTTTATCCAGGTCCCATCTCCTTAAATTCCCACCTTTTTGCAGTTTCTTGAGTTTTAATCTAGAGTTCATAACCAACAGATTGTGGTCAGAATTCACATCTGCCCCTGAAAATGTCTTACAATTTAAAATCTGGTTCCTACAGGGTGTTTCAAAAATGACCGGTATATTTGAAACGGCAGTACAAACTAAACGAGCAGCGATAGAAATACACCATTTGTTGCAATATGCTTGGGACAACAGTACATTTTCAGGCAGACAAACTTTCGAAATTACAGTAGTTACAATTGTCAACAACAGATGGCGCTGCGGTCTGGGAAACTATATAGTACGATATTTTCCACATATCCACCATGCGTAGCAATAATATGGTGTAGTCTCTGAATGAAATTACCCGAAACCTTTGACAACGTGTCTGGCGGAATGGCTTCACATGCGGATGAGATGTACTGCTTCAGCTGTTCAATTGTTTCTGGATTCTGGCGGTACACCTGGTCTTTCACGTGTCCCCACAGAAAGAAGTCACAGGGGTTCATGTCTGGCGAATAGGGAGGCCAATCCACGCCGCCTCCTGTATGTTTCGGATAGCCCAAAGCAATCACACGATCATCGAAATATTCATTCAGGAAATTAAAGACGTCGGCCGTGCGATGTGGCCGGGCACCATCTTGCATAAACAACGAGGTGTTCGCAGTGTCATCTAAGGCAGTTTGTACTGCCACAAATTCACGAAGAATGTCCAGATAGCGAGATGCAGTAATCGTTTCGGATCTGAAAAATGAGCCAATGATTCCTTTGGAAGAAATGGCGGCCCAGACCAGTACTTTTTGAGGATGCAGAGACGATGGGACTGCAACATGGGGCTTTTCGGTTCGCCATATGCGCCAGTTCTGTTTATTGACGAAGCCGTCCAGGTAAAAATAAGCTTCGTCAGTAAACCAAATCCTGCCCACATGCATATCGCTGTCATCAATCCTGTGCACTATATCGTTAGCGAATCGCTCTCGTGCAGCAATGGTAGCGGCGCTGAGGGGTTGCCGCGTTTGAATTTTGTATGGATAGAGGTGTAAACTCTGGCGCATGAGACGACACGTGGACGTTGGCATCATTTGGACCGCAGCTGCAACACGGCGAACGGAAACCCGAGGCCGCTGTTGGATCACCTGCTGCACTAGCTGCGCGTTGCCCTCTGTGGTTGCTGTACGCGGTCGCCCTACCTTTCCAGCACGTTCATCCGTCACGTTCCCAGACCGTTGAAATTTTTCAAACAGATCCTTTATTGTATCGCTTTTCGGTCCTTTGGTTACATTAAACCTCCGTTGAAAACTTCGTCTTGTTGCAACAACACTGTGTTCTAGGCGGTGGAATTCCAACACCAGAAAAATCCTCTGTTCTAAGGAATAAACCATGTTGTCCACAGCACACTTGCACGTTGTGAACAGCACACGCTTACAGCAGAAAGACGACGTACAGAATGGCGCACCCACAGACTACGTTGTCTTCTATATCTTTCACATCACTTGCAGCGCCATCTGTTGTTGAAAATTGTAACTACTTTAATTTCGAAAGTTTGTCCGCATGAAACTGTACTGTTGTCCCAAGCATATTGCAACAAACGGTGTATTTCTATCGCTGCTCGTTTAGTTTTTATTGCCGTTTCAAATATACCGGTCATTTTTGAAACACCCTGTAAATCTCTGTCTTACCATTATCTAATCTGTCTGAAACCTTCCAGTATCTCCAGGCCTCTTCCATATATACAGCCTTCTTTCATGGTTCTTAAACCAAGTGTTAGCTATGATTAAGTTATGCTCTGTGGAAAATTCTACCTGGCAGCTTCCTCTTTCATTTCTTACCCCTGTTCCATATTCACCTACTATGTTTCCTTCTATTGAATTTCAGTCACCCATGACTATTAAATTGTCGTCTCCATTCACTACATGAATAACTTCTTTTATCTCATCATCTATTTCATCAATCTCTTCGTCATCTGTGGAGCTAGTTGGAATATAAACTTGTACTACTGTGGTACACTTGGGCTTCGTGTCTATCTTGGCCACAATAACGTGTTCATTATGCTGTTTGTAGTAGCTTACCGCACTCCTATTTTTTTATTCATTATTAAACCTACTCCTGCATTACCCCTATTTGAGTTTATTTATAACTCTGTATTCACCTGACCAGAAGTCTTGTTCCTCCTGCCACTGAACTTCACTAATTCCCACGATATCTAACTTTAACCTATCCATTTCCCTTTTTAAATTTTCTGACCTACCTACCCAATTAAGTGATCTGACATTCCACGCTGCGATCCGTAGAACGACAGTTTTCTTTCTCCTGATAACGATGTCCTCCTGAGTAGTCACCGCCCGGAGATCCGAATGGGGGACTATTTTACCTCCGGAATATTTTACCCAAGAGGACACCATCATCATTTAACCATACAGAAAAGCTACATGACCCCGGGAAAAATTACGGCTATAGCTTCCCCTTGCTTTCAGCCTTTCGCAGTACCAGAACAGCAAGGCCGTTTTGGTTAGTGTTACAAGGCCAGATCAGTCGAATCATCCATACTGTTGCTCCTTGCAACTACTGGAAAGGCTGCTGGCCCTCTTCAAGAACCACACGTTTGTGTGACCTCTCAACAGATATCCCTCCGTTGTGGTTGCACTTACATTAAGGCCAACTGTATCACTGAGGCACGCAAGCCTCCCCACCAATGGTAAGGTCCATGGTTCATGGTCTACTAATTACTTTTATCGCTTGTCTGTTCTCTGGTAATTTTAAACCAGACAGGAAAATCCATGATAAAATCAAAATCTCAATACGAGATTTGCAACAAAAGAGTTGTCCAAGAACACGTTCACCAGCTGGGAAAATAATGTTCTGCTGCAAAACATTCCTCGGGATTCGTCAATAGCAACGGACAAAATGCCATACCACCCTGTTGTGATGCATTGAGTTCCAACAGTGCAGTGGATGAAAGTACATATTTTGCTCTGGGTACAAAGAAAGGTTCCAAGAGAAAGTTTAACCTACCATGTATAAGGCGAAGTTAACGGAACTTTTAGTGTTGTACAAGCCAAAACGTCATGCTACCATGTCGGCGAACTGGCTGACAGAAAAGGATATATTCTAATGAGACTTCATCTGTATCATGCTCATTTAAATCCGACAGAGTATATAGGGCTAGGTGAAAAGTAATGTGACAAGAAGTTTACGGACACTGAGATTGAAATGGTGATAAAAGAAGCCACTGCAAATGTTACACGACAGGGCTTGTCTTGAGTTGTCAGCAATAATACGAAGAAAGTAGTTGAGCAGACATTGATTCATGAAGGACTGCCAGTTTTGAGGAATAAGTATTGTTCGAGCAGACACAGTTGACACTCGGCGCTGTGGCTGATGGGAGCGACTGTAAATGGGAAATGCCTTTATGATCGCTCCCATTATCTACCACGGCGAGTGTCAACTTGGTTTGCGCGTGTAATAACTTCTATGGCTGCCACGTTAAAATCTGCTTCTCTTGTTAAAACAAAGCAGAGTTTGGAAATATTCATCTCACTAACATTGTAATGCAGTTGAAATTGCGACAGACTCCTGAAATAGTGTATTGTTAAACTAATAGCTGAATGCAAGTCAGGCCAATAGTTTATGAATCAGCAAATTCTCAGTATAAAAGTAAACGTGTAACTTATTCACTTATTTTGTTACAAAACCCACAACAGATCGCATTTCACCAAGGCCCTCAATAATTACATTACTTCTTTAAAAAAATCTGTAGTCGCTTGAATATCGTTGTAGATATAGAAATTCTGCATATTAATAATATGGCAAAACAGTCTCGTAATCGTTATCATTTGCCAAAATCTCAAAACGTTCATGGGTACGAGGAATTAATGAATATCTCATTCCAGTTTTTTCACTGACACATGTCTTCGTGTCGGAGCTTTTTATGTACATTCCATTTTCTCGAGACTGAAAAAAGAGAGTTGTTTATTGCTTGTACAGTGGTTTTTACAAACGGGAGCCTCTGTAGCACAATAAACTGTAGCAACAACAAGAAGAAGACACCACGTTTGTCTTTGTTTAGGCTAGAGGTATATACCAGCATGTTATTAAACTGTATCGTTAGGATTGGTTTGCAAACTACATGTGTTTTAATGATCCATGTTTCGTTTTAGGAGCAGAAAATGGCTAGCGAATAGCAACGAGAAGATCTTATGAAAAAAGGCCCTGTCTACTATCACAATAATGTTAAGTTTTGTTTGCTAAAGTTCAAACAAAACCAGTTCAACGAATGCAGACAATAATAAACTCATGCGGAATGCAGTACCCACACTGTTTGACATCCCGAATAAGCCACCTCAACTGACAATGAAGGGAAGCTGCCGCGAAGGTTCGACAATGCGGTTCAAGTCTCAAAACAGTCCTATGGCGTAGAAGCAGCCACTTCAGATGTCCGTTTATAAGTGCAAGATTCATCTGAATAGTCAGCACAGACCTGCTATGACGATGAAGTTGTCAGATTAAGTGCTGTAATTCATGTCTTGCAAAAGCGTGTGAAGTGTCAGAATGTGCAGATCTCTAGCCTTCGTGCAAAACTATTATGGGGCAAGAAAAGTGCCTATCATTGTAAGTACAGACAGCAACAGAAACTGTGTCAGATGGATCAAGTGAAGGACAAACAAATTTTGAAGATTATAGGATCACGATATTTAAAAAAAAGATGCCCTTGACATGTTAGGCCAGATTAGCATACCATTGAAGGAGAAACATGCTGGAAGATAGAAAGGGGCATGCAGGTTTTTGTCAGAATGTTTTATGTTTCCATCAGTGTGTATGTTACAGGGGTATGTGCAACGCATACAAATAAAACATGGGGTAAGTGACAATGTATTCCATCTTTTAAAGCAGATGGTACAGCATTTCTCTGATACTGTTAAATCTGTAAATATGGCATTGGATGAAATGTCTCTAATAGCAGATTTAACACATGACATCACTTCTGAGTATTGTCTCTGAGGACTTCGGTTTTACAAGTACAGCTAAAATTGCCAATAGTGTGTTGGTGATAATGATTAATGGCATTTTGTCATGTTTCAAACAAACATTGCTGTACCGTTTTTGTAAAGGAACATTGGGAGCTATGAATTTGACTGCTGTATTTTATGAAGTAGTCAGAAACGTTAAGGAAATTGGCTTGGTTATGAAGACTAGGGTTCAAATTTTGTGGACTGGAGGAAGAGACTGGGAATTACATGAGATAATCCAAGTTGGTTAAATAAGGAGCAGAAGACCTATTTCTTTTATGATACCCCACATTTGTTAAAGAGCATCAGAAACAATCTGCATAGGTATGACATAATTCATACATCAAGTGATTATTTGATAGGTACAGCTTCTTGAAAGGACATTTCCCAGCTCTATTCAAATGACTTGCACAGAAAATACAAGTTAGGTACCAAGCTGACTAAAAAATCTGTGGAACTGCCAGCTTTTTCAAAAATGAAAGTGGGTACAGCAGTTTGTGTGTTAAACCATACAGTGATGGTAGGTATTTACACACATGCTTTTTGTGGTAGTATGCCATTCTCTGCGATTGGTACTTCAGACTTTTGTCAGAACGTTTATGACATCTTTAGCATACACAGTGTCAAAGGGCCTGTACATTTAAGAAACGGTATTAGAAGTGATTCAGAGCATTTGGATGTTCTACATGTGATGAAGCCAAAGATTCACGCTTGGAAATTTGTAAACTGTGATAGGAAAGTTTATCCCATGAAGATGAAATGTATAAAGGGGCTCCTCAGTCATATATGTGCTTTGAAAATGCTTGCTGCTGAGGAACTGATTGGAAGCAAATTCTACTTATTTTCATGTAAAGTTAACCAAGGCACATTAGAAAGCTTTTTTCAACTACAAGGCAGAGTGGGGTTTTTGCAGCAACCCATCTCCAAGGCAATTTTGTGCTGCATTTAACAACTGTAGAATATGTAAATTGACAAACTCTTCGAATGTGACAAGAAGTAATTGTGAAGGAATTGACTGGGGTCAGGCAATACTGGACATGAAATCTGCTCACACATTACAGGTCTCACTGTTGTTATGCAACAGCGACACAAGTCGTATAACAAAGCTATCAAATGTGGATGTTCCAGTGGACATCGAAGAACAAAATAGAATGAGATATGTGTTTGGCAATGTCTTGAATAAACTTTTTCTTTACGTAATTGTGTCAAATGCAGGACTCTGCTTGTAGACAACAGCCAGGACTTACATGCAAATGACAAATTTTATAACCATTTCAAAATGTATGAAGACAATTTTGGATGCTTGATTGTTTGCAATGAAAAAGTTTGTTTATTTTTGAGGGCTTGTGAAGATCAGAAGGCTTCGGTTTTTGATGCTCACAAGAAAAACTATGGGACTTGTTGATGGCTATTCTTAATTTTTCTCTTGGATGTGATGAAGAAACTAAGCTGCTGTTGATCAGGTTATGTGTTAAAGTGAGACTCTTTTACTGTCTCAAATATTGGAGTCAGGACTTAACTTTCTAACAACAAGAAACCAAATAAGGAACTGGAGAAGTTGGCACATTTGGGTTGCTGATTTCTGTGGTATGTATTTCATTCACTTCTGTTGCTAAGTTACTTCATTTTCCTTGCTTCCTTCGTGTGATGGCATTGTTTTCTTTAGCACGTTGTTCACTAACAGACTGAAAAATATTCAAATATTTGATTTCGCGTGAAATGTAATGTCATCTGCTCATTATAATGTTTTCAAAATATTTCTCCCACCAGTTGATTTTTGCTTGTCCCACTTACAGTATTACAAAGTTGAAGGCCATACATGTGGCAGACGACAATGACTAAAACACAGTAGGCCTGCAGTACGACAAATGAGGCATCGATCCCTTTTGCATGTAGAGATACATGTCTGCTGCTTACGTGTGAATCTGGTGTTTATATTCTTTTGATATCAACGTTGTAAGCTGCTGTCCCATCCAATATCACAAGAGTTTCTGTACGACTGTGTTGTAACTTTCCTCTGGATTCAGGATTTTTATCCCTACTTGCGCTCATTTTACACTTATTTTTAGAAACATCCACGTCTTCTGATATTACACAAACTCTTGGTGGCAAAAAAATCAAATATTTCGTAAATCATGTACGAATGAGCTGAAAAACAAACATTACGCTTACGACGCATCAGACGTTCTTCTTTCTCGCCACTTGGAGCGCTAGTGACTGTGACCATAGTCGCGACACTCACTGCTGTAAAAGTTGTTACCGTTTGACAGCTGGAGCGACATTAGCGCTCCAAACGGCGAGGAAGATTAACTTCAGATGCGTCGTATGCGTAGTGTTTGTTTTGCGTCCCTTTCCTACGTGATTTACGAAATATTTGAATTATTTTTTTTGCCTCGAAGAGTTTGTGTAATGTAAGAAGACATAGATGTTTCTAAAAATGATTCTAAAATAAGCGCAAGTAGGGATGAAACTCATAAATCCAGTGGCAAGTTACAATAGATTCGTGAAGAAACATTTGTGACATTGGATAGAACTGCAGCTTACCACTTTGATATCAACGGAGTATAAACACATAGATTCACACATAAGCAGCACAGACATGTACCTCTAGATGCAAAAGGGATTGACACCTCATTTGTGTTTTAGTCATTGTCGCCTGTTGCCGCAAGTACGGCCTTCATCTTTATATTATTCTAAGTGGAGAAGCAACTGCCAAATTGTGTGAGTTATGTACTGTGGATGTAAACTCCAAGCCCTCAAAGCCAATAACACTTGCAGAAATGCTGTCATACGTTAAATTTGGCATTAGAGGCTTTTCATCCAGTGACATATGCACTATTTTATCAGTATCGGAGAAATGGTGTACCTTCTGCTTTAAAAGGTGGAACGAATTGTCACTTATCCTCAATTTTATTTGTATGCCTTCCACATACCTCTGTAATGTACATACTGATGGAAACATAAAACATTCTGACAAAACCTGTATGCCTGAGTGCTGTAATATAATAAATTTAGAACAAACAGCTTAGTTTTGTCTTTCCATCTTGCAGATGGTATGCTAATCTGGTTTAACAACAAGTCAAGGGCATCTTTTTTTTTAATATTGGGGTCCTATAGTCTTCAAAATTTGTTTGTCGTTCTTCACTTGATTCTTCTGAACAGTTTCTGTTGCTGTCTGCACTTCAAATGATATGCGCTTTCTTTGTCCCATAAGAGTTTTGCACTTAGTCTAGCGATCTGCACATTCTGATACTCCACACGTTTCTTCTAAACACGAATATCTGCACTTAATTTTACCACTTCATCGTCAAAGTAGGTCTGTGTTGACGATTCTGATGAATCTGGCACTGATACATGAAGAGTTGAACTGGCTGCTTTTGTGCCACACGAGTGTTTTACAGCTTTAGACGGATTGTCAAACATTTGTGGAAGTTTCCTTTTTATCGTCAGTTGAGGTGGCGTATTTGGAATGTCAAACAATGTGGTTGACTGCATTCTACACGAGTTTATTATGTCTGCATTCATGAACTGGTTTTGTTCGACGTGTAGCGAACATAACATTATTATAAAGGTAAACAGGGTCTTTTTTCATAAGATCTTCTCGTCTGCCATTCACTTACCATTTTCTACCCCTAAAACGAAACATTAATCATCAATGTACATGTAATTTGCAAGCGAATCCTGACGATGCAGTTTAGTAACATGATGATATATATCTCTCAGGTTCCTTAGTAAACCTAAAAAAGACAGATGTGGTATATTCTTCTTCTTATTGCTGCAATTTATTGCGGTACGCTACACTCCCATTTGTAAAAACCATTGTGCAAACCAAAATTCACAACTACTATTCGCTTTCACGATCGCACCGTAAGTTTAACTTACTGTCCGCTTGGCGCGCTCCTGGAGCAGTAGGCAACAAAATCGAGGTGAAGTGTCGCGCTCGCAACTTTTCTGACACTACCGTTATTGCCAAAGGACATACAGCTGCAGAAGCTCTTGGTGCATCAAATTTGATGTTTGAAGAAATAAAAGAATGGTTTATCAAAAATAAAATGAACATCGATGAAGAAAAAACCCAACATTTGATATGCAGTCTAACCAACATTGAAGAGCAAGAAAACACGGAGACTGTCAGGCTACTGGGCTTCAAGATTGACAGCAAACTCTCCATGAATGATCACACTGCATATGTATGCACCAAACTTTCTCGTGTGACATACCTCCTGAGGAAGCTGAAGAGGGTAATAACTGACCAGTTTCTCACAATAGTCTATCATGCATTCTTCCACAGCCACATTAGCTATGGACCGTTGTTGTGGGGACACTCCTCAGGCTGCAAAGATGGGTTGCTATTACAACAAAAAAAAAGCCATCAGGATCATATCCTCTAGCAAAAGACTGGACCACTGTAAGCCTATTTTCACCAGGCTAGGCATAATGGCTGCTTTTAGCCAATATGTGTTTTTCTGCCTCATTTATATAAAAGAAAATCAAAGGAATTTTAGCATAAGACAGGAAATACATAATCATGACACTCGCTGTAAGAGGATCATTGAAGTGCCAAGGTGTCGCCTATCAAGCACACAAGACAGCTTTCCAACAGTCGCCCTAAAAATGTACAATCGACTGCCTCCAGAGGTGAAATCGCTGCCATCTGAATTATTTCGAAAAAAATTGCTCAGGACTTGAAACAACATCCACTATATTCCTTGGAAGAGTTTTTCAACAGTGGTTCTAATGAATGGACAAAATAATAAATATTGTTATGTTTTATATATAATTTTTACTAAATTTAATCTTCTTTTTATGTTCTCAGTTAACTGCACATTTAATTTTGTGTTTTACATAAAGTACATATTTTGCCAAAACGAAACTTTACATGTGTGATCTACATGGTTTTGTAAACATTTTGCTTTATGGTATTTTCATTTGCTGCTATGAAGTTTTACTTTCCTGTTTAGTTATATTTCATGTTCTCTATGTTCTATGTGTTTTTGTGCACTGCATAAATATTTTCTTTTATTTGTAATATAAATTTTGTATATGGTGTTGTATAAATGTTAGTTGATAAACATTGTATTTGTGGCGCAGTCTGTCCAGCCATGGCTGGTAAACGACGAAGATATAGTAATAAAGTCATTCTCACACCCCCTCGAGTGACAAGTACCTGGCAGTGAAAACTACACTCCTATGGCACTGTCATACAGACCCGAGGAGCAGCAGCATCATGTGTTGTATGACGAACTTTTTCAAAGCGCGACTCAACTCGAATTGTGACGGAGCCTCCGCAGACAGATCGACCTCCATCCACCCCTGATGAGGCGTTATGAACGTTTTGAGTGGTAATATTACCCACGCAAGTTCAAGTGGTGATAGCAGCAAGTGAATATCTACCTCTAGACGTCCATCTTCGCTTGGCCGATAAATATTTGAACTTATTCAACATCAACAACGCCACCAATAACGGTGCCAGGTACGACATACTGCCACCACGAGTCCTTCCTCCTGCTGCCTCTGACTGCTACCAAGCACTTTTGACCTTCCTGATGCTGATGTCACTGATGGCAGCACAGTCAGCCTCCTGAGTGTTGACAAAACAGACGCTCCCACCACAGTCACCTTGCAACGCTGTACAACACGAATGCACAGTCACGCCAGTACCAGTTTCACATGCACTTTGGGGACGCTTTGCGTAATTGTCAACATCTAAGCTTCCCTTACGGTCTGCCAGGGGCACCCCAGCCATGTCAGACGCAGAACTCTCTTCGATCCTCACAAGAATGTCTCCTGCTCATCAGACTATATGTTCTCGATCGGCACAGCGCCCTTCAGTTTCTCATTGACAGTGGTTCTCACTTTGTCGCCTTCACCTTCCCTACCAACAACAGTTGCACAGCAGCTCTAGCTAAAGGCTGCTAATGAATCTGTCTTTACTGTTGATGATTCTCATTCCCTCACACTCGACCTATAACTCTCCAAACCATTCAGTTGGGCATTTCTCATTGCTGACATGAGCTAACTTGTTCTAGATACCGATTTCCTTCAGGCCATTCACTGTTTCCTCACTGCATACGGGTGACTTAATACACTTGCCTTCCAGATGCTCTGTCAACGGAATCTATGATACTGCCACGTCAACAACTTGTCACAAGGACATCAACCTCCGATGGGATCGTGCGACTCTACTGTCTTCCACAGGACAGTACCTTTGACACTGTGTTGTTTATATTGAACGCATCCAGGACATTCAGCAGCTCCACATGGATACTCGTGCAGAATGGACTCAATTCCAGAATATGAACACAATGCTTCACCACTGCATCCTTGAAGTTCGAAGACGAACTTTCTGAAATACACTGCCTCCTCAAATGCCTCTGTTCCTTACCTCCTGCCACTACCCGTGGACCCACCCTGGCCACACACCACCATGAGTCACCTGACACACCCACCCACGGAAGTACTACAGGTTAGTGACACAGGGGAAGTGTTAGGTTGCGAGATATCAATAGGTGGTGAGGTAGCAGTAACCACGAATTCATTGTTGAGTGTACAGGTTGGTTTGGGTCTGTTAAAAGAGAGACAGTGATAGGCTTGCCATGCAGCAAGATGTGAAATGTGTAAGTACCATGACAGTCCCGAATACAGGGGTTGAATGGCAGCACTTATCATATCATCAGGCAGCATGACAATTCTGCACATTGCAAGTTCTGTGGAGATGAAGATTTCCAGCATAGAGTGAGGGGATGGGGAAGGTCTTTGGAGTCTGCTTCCCATTTGGTTGACAAGGGGGGGGGGGCACAATGGGAGGTTGGTGCAAAATAAAATTGCCCGGGAGGGACAATGTCTTAACCGTACAGCAGCTTGGCAAGTAAGAGGACCACATCATGTTTAAGAGCCCAGTGAAAGGCGTCAGCCCACTCACCTCCAGCGCACATTGGGGCTGCCTTGAGGATAATATGCCATATCTCAGCTAGCCCATTACTTTTTGGATGATACGCAGCTGGTCTGTAGGTAGTGATGCCACACAAGTTTCAAAGTTCAAGGAATAAGACTGACTCAAACTGTCTGTCCTGGTCTGTGATGATGGGCAAGGGGCATCCAAAATGAGTGAATCAAGTAGACATTAGACTCTTCGCAACAATTTCTGCCATACTTCCTGGAAGTGTGGGTTGCTTCCACCCATCGTGTCATGCAGTCAGTGATTGATAGGGTGTAATAGTAGCTGCATGAGGGAAGGAGGGGCCTACGACGTTTACGTGTATATGCTGGAATCCATTCTTCAGTACGTCAAAGTGACCGAGAGGGAGTCAGCTGTGATGTGAGGTTTTGCTTTGTTGGCAAGAAATACATGTTTAAGTTGATCTTGGAGCTGCTAGTCATTATGTTGTGCCTGTGCAAACTCTCTGTAATCAATGTACACAGAAATACTGGTAATGCACAAGAGGTAATCACCTACAACATTGTCAGTGTCTTTTACATGCTGGACATCAGTTGTAGACTGTGCACTGTACTCTTAAGTGTCTGTATCGTCTATGGCACTTGCCTTTGCGGAGGTTGCGGATAACATCTGCGAGCAGTCAGTTGTCAGTATACACTATAAAGGATGTCCTTAAATGTCCTTTCAAAAACAGTGGATGGCTTCATAAACTGCTAAGAGTTCTCTGTCGAAAGCAGACCCTTTGCATTGCGACTGTGTAAGCTTTTGGGAACTGTTAACTTCCTGTTGCAATATGGCGCCGATGGCCAGGTCACTAGCATTTGTGATACATTGGGGAGAGGATATACTGAGGTGACACCTTGCACAAGGATGTCCTTGATGCGTTTGAAGGCTTGCTGCCTATCCAGCGTCCATGTAAGTTTGCTTTGGCCAGAAGTGTTCTTGCCCTTTAGTGCTTGGATGATAAGGACCTGGAGGGAGGCAGAATGGGATAGATGACGGTGACAGAAATTAATCATTCCTAAGAAATGCCGAAGTTTGTGATAGACGATATGTGGTGGTAGGCTGTGAACTAGTTTCATGTGCTCAGGGATGGGTCAGCTGTCTGTGGCATACGCAAGGTAGCCTAAAATAGTCATTTGTATTTGGTGTAATTGCCATTTGTTTATCATAATACTGTCATCAGCCAGTGCACTGAGGACTCGTTTGTGGTGAGACAAATGAATATCAGAGTTGCGCGAAAACATTAATTTGTCATCAAGATGTGTGGAACTGAGGTACATAATAGGGACAGTCGCACTGTAGGTACTGAGTATAACAAACAATTTATTAAGGATAATGCAATACATATAACAGTGCACATCTGCCCATTACAATGTTCAAGACTTCACTGCCCCAGACAGAGAGAGTCTGCTTTAAAGTTCTTGCTGGTCAGTGATGCTGCTGTTTCCACATATGCATATACTACTGATGTAATTGATGTTTTCTACCCAAGTTGATACAGACAAATAATAAACTAAAACACACTAACATACAAATTCTGATGTTTTATGTGTTTAAACCTCCTTTAGGGTTGCCTACGTGGGTGTGTTATATTTCTAAAAAAAGGGATTAAATATGAACCAATAGCAAAAGTTAAAGCATTATCTCTAGAAATGTTACGTGAAATTGCAGCTGTCAGGTTAACAGATTTAAATTTAATAGTTGTAGCTTTGTACTCAACTAAGACTGGAGGCAATTCAACAGATGATTTTGTTAACAAGTTAGTGCCTTTATGTGAGACAGTCTGTAAGTATAAGTGTAGGATACTAATCTGTGGAGATTTCAATTTGAATTTTCAGTTGTCCACTATCTGTAAATAATTTATTAAATTCTTTTGGTCTTTATATTACAACCACTGAAATAACAAGGCCACATTATAAAGGTACTGGTACCTGTATTGACAATATAGTTGTATCAAATGAGTTAATTCATCTCAAGTCAGAGGTAATTAAGACCTGGGCCGCCATGAGCCGCCAACTATTATAAAGACATGCTCACAGTGAAAAAGAATAGATTAAGACAGGCCTTAAAGGAAGCTAGGTGTAAAAAAAGTGAAGATATAATACTAACATCTGAAAATAAGACACATGCAATGTGGAATATCATTAACAGTCAGTGCAACAGGAAAATGACTTCACAAAGCAGTAATCTGAATGCTGCACAGTTAAATACATTCTTCACTGAGAAGGTGCAAGAAATAATAAAGGTGATTGGCACTTCCAATATAAGCACTGACCATAAATACTACCTGAGAAACACCACAAAGCCTGAAAGTACATTTAGCTTTAAACTGGTCAAGGTACAGGATGTTACTAATATGCTGAGGAAAATGAAGAATAGTTTTAGTAATGATGTTTATGGTTTAAGTTCAGCCATGTTAAAGTGTGATTCAGTTCAACTGCCAGAATTGATAACACATGTAGTAAATACATGTATTTTGAAGGCTCAGTTCCCAAAGGCACTAAAGTTTGTTAAAGTCACTCCAATACACAAAAAATGCAGCCTCTCAAGTTGTGATAATTTTAGGCCTGTTTCAATTGTGCCAATCTTGTCTAAAGTGATATTAAATATACTTTGAAGAAAACAAAATCTTCACTGATAGTCAATTTGGCTTCAGATCAGGGTTAGGAACTGTTAAATCTGCCTTATCACTTTTAACACAGTGTGTGAAGCAACTAGAAAGCAAGCTAGTGGTTCAGAATAAACTCTTTGATTTATCAAAAGCTTTCGACACAATGTATCATGAAATCTTATTGAACAAACTGCAATTCTATGGCTTTACAGGAAGTGCTTTGGAACTGGTAAAATCTTATCTAAGTAATAGAGTGCAGAAGGTGGTTTCTAATGGTGCAGAATCAGATTACTTACCTGTGGGCATGGGTGTCCCACAAGGTTCTGTACTTGGCCCAATTCTATTTATTATTTATATAAATGAGTTACCATGTAACATAGTTGGGATGTCAACTAGGACTTACTTATTTGCAGATGAGCTTGCAGTCTGTATAACTGCAGAAACAGCACAGAAGGTGAAGTATGAAGCAGACCAGTGCACTGTCAAAGTTGAAAAGCTAATTCCCTTTGTGTCAACCGAAAAAAAAAAAGAAATACAAGACCTGTATGTATCGTGGAATAATAACACTGAACTTGAGCAGAGCTCAAATGCTGTTAATTTCTTTGGAATCTCAATTGATTCAAAATTATCCTGGGGTAGCCATATAGAAAAAGTGGGAAGCAGCATTAGCAAAGGAATTTTTGCTCTAAGGAAGCTGCATCATTGTCTAAACGTGCCAGTACTTAAAGTGGTTTATTTTGCTTTAATACACAGTCACATTTCCTATGGTATAATACTGTGGGGACATCAAAGTAAGGCATCTAATGTCTTCAAACTACAAAAGAAGACAATAAGACTGATATGTAGCTTGGCACCCAGCGCTCACTGTAGGCCAAGCTTTAAAAAATTACAGATTATGACCCTACCGTCAATATTTATACTACAGTGTGTAAGGCATATGAAGGAAAACTATCTGGGTTATCAACAGTACGACATGCGACATAATTATAACACAAGAAACAAGTAGGACCTAGTTTCTTTCCGATGTAACTATAAAAAAACACAAAAGTGCTTCTTATACAAGTCCATAAAATTTTTTAATGCCATACCCCAACATATCAGGGATCTTCCAATTCAACAATTCAAAAAAAAAAAAAGTAAAAGAATTTCTTCTTGAGCTCAGCATTTATGAAACTGATGAATTTTTAAGGGAGGCAAAGAATATAGTATGACTACACTTTGTGATCAGATTTTATATGCTTCTATATATGAGTAAGTCTGTAATTGGCTAAATTTGCTATGCAATATCAATTTGTACCAGAAGTATCTCTGTTTTGTTTTTGTGTGAAGGTACCATAATTATTTGTGTAATATTTATATTGTGTAATATTTTTCTTGTTTTTGTAATTATTTGTGTAACATTTATTCTATGTAATATTGACTTTTGTAATGCCTCAGATGGTCTCTGAGGTTTCTACAACAATAAAAATAAATCAAGCAATCAATCAAAAACTCCCTTTTTCTCCACGTGGATGACTGTGATGCCTGATTTATGCACTTTCTGTACAATACCAGACCAATATCTCCCTCATATTAAACTATCACATTACCTCCCACTTGAGGAACATATAGTTCAGTCCCATCAATAGAATTCTTTAATACATCATCACTTTCTTGTGACCTGCTGAAGTCAAAGCCATTATCATCTGAAATAAACAGTGTGGTACCTTCCTCACTACTAGCGGTCACTGTCTTCTTGGAAATATGAAAATTAAAAGTAATATCTCGTCGTCTTAATGCAAATAATAAAAGTAAAGGAGAATACTGTGTGTAACATACTATAAATCTCTTTTTTCTTATTTTTAGGTTAATCTATTTGCACACTGATTATTAAATTATCAGCAATATCTCTAGAATGTACATTCTTCCCTGGTTTGAAATTGACTTTTTTCCTCCTCCTGACAGTACCACCAGAGTTGATAAGAGTTTTTTGTGCCCGCATTGTTTCGAAATGATCTGTAAAGGAAGTACTCACTAATGGTAGAGATGACTAAGATCATTATTCGGTAACCTGTTTAGAAATTTATTGCTTTTGAGAGGGTAGAATCCTGATTTTCTGAAAACCAGCTGTTAAATTAGTAGGTCCAATGTCAGTCAATCTATCCACTGAATTCTTTAATAGCGATGGAGAGTTATAGGTCGAGTGTGTGGGAATGAGAACCATGAAAAGTAAAGACAGATTCATTAACAGCCTTTAGCTAGAGCTGCTGTGCAACTATTGTCAGTATGGAAGGTGAAAGTGACAAAGTGTGAACCTGAGAACCACTGCCGAAGATAAAGTGGAGGGCGCTATGCCGATCGAGTCTAATGAGCAGGAGACATTCTTGTGAGGATTGAGGAGAGCTCTGCATCTAATATGGCTCAGGGCATCACTGGCAGGCCGCATAATGTGCTTAAGTGTCGACAGCTACGCAAAGCGTCCCCGAAGTACGTGTGATACTAATACTAGTGTGACGGTGCATTCGTGTCGTATAGTGTAGCAAAGTGACTGTGGTGGGAGTGTCTGTTTGTGAACACTCAGGAGGTTGACTGTGCTGCCAACAGTGACATGAGCATCAGGAGGGGTCAAAAGTGCTTGGTAGCAGTCAGAGGCAGCAGGAGGAATGATCTGTGGTGGCAGTTTGTCGTACCTGGCACCATTATTGATTGCACTGTCGATGTTGAATAAGTATACAAATTTATCGACCAAGTGATGATGGACATCTAGAGGTTGATGTTCACTTGCTGCTATCACCATCTGAACTTGCATGGGTAGTGTGAGCACTCAAAACGTTCATAATGTCTCATCAAGGGTGGATGCAGGTGGATCTCTGTGCAGAGGCTCTGCGACAGTTGGAGCTGATTCATGTTTTGAAAAAGTTCATGATACAGCACATGATGCTGCTGGTCCTTGGGTGTGCATGACAGTGCGATTGGAGTATAGTTTTCACTGCGAGGTACTTGTCGCTCAAGGGGATGTGAGAATGATGTTAATGGTGTCTGCTTGGCTGCCCAGATGGCTGAGCAAGGAGACATATTTCACATCATTGGTGACATCAGCATTCGTGGCGAAGATGTTTTCCACAATACTGAACCAGTGGCCAAAGAATTTTATTTCTGTATCTCAATGATCTGAGAAATATGAAAACATTTAAATTTGCAAAATCCTGTCAGCTACTTTTCTAGGTGTAAACAGATTATCAATGACTATGATGAACTAGATGTTTGTGCTGAAAAGTACAATCCTTCATTCTTTAAAAGGATAGGAAAGAAAAGATGGTATACTATGTGCTGTTTTTTGTATTTATTGGATAATTGAGATATAGAAATAAAATCTTTTGTCCATCTTCAGTCCATACCATTCTTAATTGCAAATACACTGAGGTACAGGATTCCACCAAAATTTGAACAAAAATCGTGATTTATTTTTCCCAGACTTATTATTAAATGTATTTTCCTTCAGAGAAACATTATCAGTGACAACATCTGAGTAATAGGTAAGTCCCATTGTTGCCATGTTAAAATCTGCTACTTTCGCCAGAATACAACAGAGTTTATAATGATTCATCTTACTAACTTTGTAATGCAGCTGAAATTGCGACAGAAAAATGAAAAAGCTTGTTATTAAACTGGGAACTGAGGTAAAGACAGGTAAACAGTTTTTGAAAATGCCTATTCTCGATAAAAAGCTATAATTTCTTCTGGTATATTGTTCCAAACTCAGAGCAATTCTCAGTTCACCAGCTATCGATGGTTCTTAGATATTCAGTGAAAAAGTCTGTAGTTGCTTGAATATCACACTAGATATGAAAGTTTCACATATTACTTGTGTGCTAAAATATTACCCTTGTTCCATACTATCATTTGCCAAAATCTTGTTTCAATAACTGAAACCTTTTATGAGAAACGAGGAGTTTATAAATATTTCATTCTGGGTTTTAGGATGTAGTGCTTTATATACAATCCATTTTCTTGAGATTGGTGATAGATAATAATATCCTTCAAAAGTTTAAAGAATAATTCAGTATGTTAGCTACATACCATAACATGCACCAAACGCATATTGTTAGTGACCTCTATTTTTCACTACAAACTTGAAGAATTTCTTGCAGTAGTTTACCTAATACAGAAATACCACACTAACTATGGCCATTAACAAAATGATAGGCAGTTCATCAAGAAGCTGATAAATGAACCTTATGATGGGTAACTATGAATCGTGGGTAGCTGGCATGAGTAACTATGACTTGTGGATAGATGTTGAGAGTAACTGAGACACACAAGTAGACAACCTGAGTAACTATGAATGACGGATATGTGGCATGACTCATACTCATGGGTAGCTGGCATGAGTAACTGTGACTCCTAGGTAACAAGGCTGAGTGACTATGACAGGCAGATAGCCAGCATGAGAAACTATCACTCGTGGGTAGTGTTAAAAGAAAAGAAAAAATTCCTTGACGTCTATATTTATGTGCTGCTCCACGACTCTGCTATGAAAAATATTATTTAAAGGCAAGAAAACATTTTATTAGCTTTGTAATTACACCCTGGATACGAAAAAAACAAAACACATTTACTGTAAGAAAATACACAGAAGTTACACACAAGCCAAGAATAAAGATATTGACAGCAGAGTCGTGGAGCAGCACATAAATACAGACGTCAAGGAATTTTTTCTTTTCTTTAAACACTTCCTCCAAAAGAAAAAATCATGAAATTATTGCTTTGTCTCTTGCATGCCAATTTCTGAACATAGAAAATTAAATCGAACTCGTTCAAGAGGTTTCGTCAAAATATCTGCCAACTGATTGTGTCCATCAATGTGTTCCAAGAAAATCTCACCGTTCAGATATCTTTCACGAACATAGAAATGTCGGACCTCTATATGTTTAGAACGTCGATGATATTCTGGATTTTTTGCCAACTTCAATGCACTAGCATTGTCAATGTAAAGAACTGGAGGCTGCCCTGACATTTCCACTAATTCTGATAGCAGACGACGTAACCAAACTAACTCTTTTGCTCCTTCACTAGCTGCAATTATTTCCGCCTCGGTTGTGGATGTGGCCACTACTTTCTGCAACTGACTTGTCCATGACACTGCACCACCTGAGTACTTTGCAAG
The DNA here is from genome assembly GCF_023864345.2 of Schistocerca serialis cubense. NCBI lineage: Eukaryota > Metazoa > Arthropoda > Insecta > Orthoptera > Acrididae > Schistocerca > Schistocerca serialis. The sequence goes on along the minus strand of NC_064647.1, from coordinate 161,247,830 downwards.
AATTCCAGTTGTTGAGCGCCTTGTCCGGTTATCACCTGCGAAATCTGCATCAGCGTAAATCTTTAACTCTTCTTTTTTATTATATACAATTCCAAAATTTAAGGTCCCTTTCAAATACCGGAAAATGCGCTTTACTCTATTCCAGTCTTCAGTGGTTGGTTTCTCCATAGCTCGAGCAGCTTTATTGACTGCAAAAGTGATGTCTGGACGAGTTACTGTTGAAAGGTACATGAGACAACCAATTGCTTCACGGTAGGGTACAGATGACGAAACTTCTTCGTTTTGATTATTGTCCTCACGTCCAATAGGAGTTGAGATTGTATTGCATTCTGCCATTCGAAATCTTTGCAGAATTTCTTCTGCGTATTTCTCTTGACTTATCATTATTGCTCCATCTTCATATTGCTTTATTTTTATGCCAAGAAAATTGTCAAGGCTGCCAGTTGTTATTTCGAATTCATGTTGTAAAACATCCATAAAAACAGCAATTTCTTTCTTGTTACTGCCGACAATCAGGCCATCATCAACGTAGATTGCCACATAAAGGCTATTTCCATTTTGTCTACGATAAAATAGGCATGGGTCTGCATCACTGTTTGAAAAACCAGCTTTCTTCATGAACTCAACAAAACGTTTGTTCCAGCAACGTGGCGCTTGCTTCAACCCATAAAGACCTTTTTTTAAGAAACATACTCGGCCTGTACCATCTTCGAAACCTTCTGGTTGTTCCATATATACTTCATCTTCAAGTATTCCATTCAAAAAAGCTGTGTTTACATCGAATTGTTCTAGCAGCATTTTCTTTGAAGCAGCTACGGCCAACAGAGTTCGTATGGTGTCATAACGTGCCACAGGGCTAAAGGCGTCGTCATAATCAATTCCTGCTTTCTGAATACAGCCTTTTGCAACCAATCTGGCTTTAAAGCGAGTACCTCCATTGACTGCGACCTTTCGCCGTAGAACCCAGCGGTTTTGCAATACTTTGGCATTCTTCGGACGGTCAACCAGCACCCAGGTATTGTTTTCCTTAAGTGATTGAAGTTCTTCACTAATAGCTTGCATCCATTCTTCCTTCTCGTTTGACTGCAATATTTCTGAAAAACAGTTTGGATCTTTGTATCCAAGTGCATCAACTTTTGTTGCCATACAAAATTCACCACTTTCCATCCAGGTTGGTTTTCTTCGTTGTCTTTTATTCTTCTGTTTCTCTTCATTAGAAGATTCAGCAGCTTCTGCTTTTAGAAATTCTGTTAATTATTTATTTTCTTCAGATTCACTCGACTCTTGACTTTCTCTAGAATTGAGAGTGCCAATTTTTTCTTGAGTTTGGCTTCCTCCAGAAGTGTACAGCCTAGGAGATTTACATTGGTCATCTTTAGATGAATTCGGATCATTAAATTCTTCCCGAGGGACTTCAAATTCAACATGATCACTATGTAAATCACAAACAATTTCTGGCTTAAATTTTACATCGTGACTCAACACCACTTTTCTTTTAGATGGAATCCAAACTCTGAACCCATCTTTGTCTTTAACATATCCAACAAGTCGTCCAAACACTGCCTTATCATCAAACTTGGAACGGAATTGTTTGTTAATGTGAACATAGCAGCCTGTACCAAAAATTCTGAGATGATCAAGTCGTCCTACTGGTCGATTAAACCATAGTTCATAAGGGGTTTTATTTTCAATTGAAGATTTTCCAGTACGATTTATTAGGTAGACTGCTGTGTTACATGCCTCTGCCCACAACCCTTTAGGTAATTTACTCGGATTTAGCATTGATCGGGCAGCTTCGACAATGGTTCTATTTTCCCGTTCAGCCACACCATTTTGTTCAGGAGTGTAAGGAGGAGGAATCAGTAGCTCTATTCCCCTGTCTGCAAGCAGTTCACTGACATTCTTATTGTTAAATTCTTTGCCACCATCACATCTAAATTGTTTGACAACATGTCCATTAGTTCGTGCTTCATTTAAAAACTGCTTAAGCACAGTACACACTTCACTTTTGTGTCTTAAAAAGAAAATTCGACGAAATTTACTAAAATCGTCTTTGAAACATACATAATAATGCTTGCCTCCAAAAGATTTCGTGCTCATTGGTCCATTTACATCCGCGTGGATTAATTCACCAGTACTGGTAGCGCGTATTGTTCGTGTTTTGAATGGCAGCCTATGCATCTTTCCAACCGCACAGCCGTCACAAAATTCACTCTTGGCATCTTCCACATTAATGTTCATTCCTTTTAAAATATTCTTCACATGTTGTTTATTCTGATGACCAAACCTTTCATGGTACACTTGCAATGTTTCGGATGAAGTCATCAAGCTCATATGATTCATTTTTGCATTTCTAACAACACGCATGTTCAACACATAAAGTCCATTTTTCACATAACCTGTCATAACAATATTGCCACTGACTTGTTTTCGAACACAGACATTATTATAACTAAAATTAGTACTGTAGCCTCTGCAGGCAATGGCTCTCACAGAGAACAGATTAGCACTTGCATCAGGGACGTATAAAACGTTGTCCATTCTAGCATTGTACCATTTATTGTTTCGTCGGATTTGGATGTAAACTGTTCCTTGACCGTACGCACACATTTTCACATCTTGTTTTCCCAATGAAATTACTTGAGGAACATCAAATTCACTATACGAAACAAAATACTGTTTGTTGGGAGTGATATGATTTGTAGCGCCACTGTCGCAATACCATTTATTTGGGTCACTGTGATTACTGGTACACACACCCATAGCGTATGAAGTAAATGCAGCGTGTTCACTGTCTCGCTTCTTCTCCTTTCTTTTATTGCTGTCACGAGTGTTCTGTGGACACTCTGCTGCCCAGTGACCTAATTGTTTGCATTTATTACACGGAAACTTTTGTTTTAATTGTGACTTCGTCATCTTTACTTGCTGATTACTTGTTTGCCGTTTTCTTGTTTTAGAAACGACAAAAGCTGCACTTCCATTAACATCTTGTTCACGCAGTTCAATAGTACAGAGTTTTTCAATCAATAAATTCAAGCTTTGCTTTTCTGTCGGTATCGTATCCCAGAGATCCTTAAAATTGTCGTAGTCTTTTCCCAGTGTAGACAAAATTCGACCATTTAAGATTCTTTCAGATAGCGTATTTTCTTCATGTTTTGATAATTCATCGTTCAGGTCCACAAATAACTTTTGCAGTTTGGCCACATGTGCACTAATATCTTCCGATTCATCACGTTTAACACGGAAAAATGTTTCAATCAACATATTCAAACGCTGAGTACAGCTACGTTCAAATCGGGCGCGTAATTTGTCCCAGATTTCTTTAGCATTCTTGCACGTTAAGACGAGTTCTGCAACAGGTTTACTTAGCGCACTTGCTATAAGACTTGCTGCCTTTGCGTCGTCCTTGAGCCATTCCACATACGCTTCTTTTTGTTCACTTGTCGCATCTTGCGGCAACTCTACACGTTCACGTGTACCGTTAATAATATCTTCTAGTCCATATGCACGTAGCACCATTTGAGATTGGTGATAGATAATAATATCCTTCAAAAGTTTAAAGAATAATTCAGTATGTTAGCTACATACCATAACATGCACCAAACGCATATTGTTAGTGACCTCTATTTTTCACTACAAACTTGAAGAATTTCTTGCAGTAGTTTACCTAATACAGAAATACCACACTAACTATGGCCATTAACAAAATGATAGGCAGTTCATCAAGAAGCTGATAAATGAACCTTATGATGGGTAACTACGAATCGTGGGTAGCTGGCATGAGTAACTATGACTTGTGGATAGATGTTGAGAGTAACTGAGACACACAAGTAGACAACCTGAGTAACTATGAATGACGGATATGTGGCATGACTCATACTCATGGGTAGCTGGCATGAGTAACTGTGACTCCTAGGTAACAAGGCTGAGTGACTATGACAGGCAGATAGCCAGCATGAGTAACTATCACTCGTGGGTAGCACAAATACTGTAAATTGTGTGTAGTAGGCACAAGAAACTGTGATTCAGGGGTGGCCGGTGTTAGTATCTTCGACATGCAGATATCTAGTGTGAGTAACTATACCTCACAGGAAGAGGGTGTGAGTAGCTACTACTGGTGGGTACCTGGTGCGGTTATTTATGACTTGTGGGCAACTGGTACAAGTAGCTATGAAATGTGGTAGCTGGCGTGAGTAACTATGAGATGTGGATAACCAGCATGAGTAACTGTAACTCGCGGGTGGAGTGAGTAACTATGACTCGCATTACCCAGCATGAGTAACTATGACACATGATTGGACAGTGTGAGCAACTATGATTCATGGATATATGGTATAAGTAACTGTGACTTGCAGATAGCTGGCATGAGTAACTATTTCTCATGGGTTGACAGGGTGAGTAACCATGACTCCTGGACGGCAAGCACGAGTAAATTCTACTCAGAGGAATACGCCATGAGTAACTATGATTCCCAGGCAGCCGGCACGAGTAACTATGATTTGGAGGTAACCAGAGCAAGTAACAATGGCACACAGATAGCTGGCGTGAGTAATTATGACTTGCAGGTAGCCAGCATTAGTAACTGAGAGTAACTATGAGACGTGGGTAAATAGTGCGAGTAACTATAACTTATATGCAGCCATTGCAAGTAACTATGGCTTGCGAGCAATCGATGGGAGTAACTATGTCTAGCAGGCAGCTGGCATAAGTAGCTATGACTGTCGCTACCATCCCTGAAAGCTACATATCTTTATCTATTTTATTTATTGATTTATTACATTTTTAAATCTTTTTCATTATGCAGAATGATCAGTCTCCAGGAAATGGTTTTGTCATAGCGTGACATTGTGGCTCTTACAGGGCACACCACTACAACTGTGATGCATATGTGGAACCAGTCGATAGAACAATGTCATACACAGCAATGAGTAGATAGCGGACCACACAATGTGATCTCAGTGTGGGATGACTCCCATATTCTCCACAAGGCCATAACTGACAGAACATCTTCATCCATAGTGTCGTACTGCAAAAGGTGTGGACATGTCTGCATTGACGGTTAAATACTGTCTGCTGAGGGCTAGGCTGGTGACAAACGTGCCTTTGCATCAGCTTCCATCGACCTGGAACAACCAACACCTCAGTATTAATGGGTAAATGAATGTTGTCACTGGCATTCTGAGCGACAAAACGTAGAGTTTTTGGATGAGTCCAGTTTTGAATTATCCTACAGTGATTGCCACATATGTGTTAGATGGAATTGTGGTGATCGCAAGCAGGCAAAGAGCAAGTGTGATGGTTTGAGGGACTATTGACTATATCATGCAATCTCACATCCACTTCTAAATGCTATATTTCAGCAGGACAATGCCTGAGCACATGTGGGGAGCAATGCGCAAACCCTCTGTGAAGAACTACTGGTAGCAATGCTTGTGTGGACTGCACGTTCATCTGATAAGTTGCCCATTGAACATGACAGGTATGCGGTCAGTCGGCAACTTGTATTCCTAGTCCTCTGCTGAAGCTTACTGGTTGCGCCAGCAGCCTGCATCATATCCAGGTACTCTTCGATTCCTTGTCTCGATGTCTAGAGGCACTGACTGCAGCTTCACACTTTTCTCAGAAATATACCTTGGAGTGCTAGAGAGGAAATCATTAGAAATTTATGTTGTGTACATTCCTGTGTGTGTGTGTGTTTGTGTGTGTGTGTGTGTGTGTGTGTGTGAGAGAGAGAGAGAGAGAGAGAGAGAGAGAGAGAGAGAGAGACTGTTCCCAAAATGCTAAAATTTGTAATAAATGTGTGGACCCTTTAAGTATGTTTACATTTGATAGGTACTGTTCGTCAGGATAGAGGTCAGGAGCGGAGGGCGTTGTAAAATGAAAAGTAATCAAGTGGAATGGACCCAGTTTATTCCTGTAACGATGATACATTGGTGCCTACGTAGAGCAGCACCAAGAGGGGTTGCCGTCTGCTCATCAGAGAGGCAGAGGCTAAAGGAGCGACTACTCGGGGCCGAGGTCTGAAGCTAAGAGAGCGCGGAGCTGTTTTCAAGCCGCCCTCGCCGCTCCCGGCCGTGTCCCCACGTGATCACACGATTAGTCTCTGATTGGAGGATTGACTCCGCCAACGCACCTTGCTAGTAGCGTACCCCCGTCAGCGCAACCAACCCCTGGGACTTGAGTCTGACCGAGGAGCACGTGGCAGGGATGTGCCGACCATGGTCTTCCGGCCAGCACCTTCCACCACAGTATGCCCAAGCCGGCTACGGCCGAACATTATGCATGGAAAATTTATTTAACAAAATTTTGTCGGCAATGATCCCTCTTGGGGGGTCTCCTCCCTGCACATCCTTTCCCCTTCCGAAGAAGGTTCTCTGGATGAAAATGAATGAGCTTATTCTAATTGATTATTCCATTTAAAAAATATATGATCATTATGAAGGGTCCCAGAAATTAACATTCATAACATAGTGATATCAATATGTGCAAAAGTTACAAAGTGGCCTGAAGGGCCTGAAGGAAGGCTCTCGAATAACAAACTTGTGAAGTTGGTGCGATGGCAGTGGGGCGGCGCCATGCTGTGAGTGTGTGTCGGCGGTATCAGTGGTGGTGGGTACCCAGGCGATGATGAGGGGCACCGGAGCACAGCTTACTGAAACACTCCACCCTCGTGGGGGTGAGAGAATGCTCCCAGGCCTAACAGTCACAAGGGGGTTTTTCCCCGTAATATTACTTTGAGTTCTTAAATCTTGGATTACAATGGTAATTGCCCAAGTGGGTGAATTAGAACATTACAAAATGACAAAAATTTAAAGAGAAAACAAAATCGCTTACATGAGGGTTAAGACTCGACAGTTAAATTGTGATTCCATAGACTTTACATAGAAATACAAATCCATTACAAAATTAGTTCATTGGCCTGACACCTAGACTACAACTTAATTCTAAGGGGGGGGTCATGCCTGATCGCATGCACCAAGGTTGGCAGGTAGTTTCAGGTGTGATATTCACCTTCAGGTTGTGGGGGTGGTACTACTTCTCGGAAGGAAGTGAAACAGTTGCAAAACCCTCTTTTACAGAGTATCCAGGATACTATAATCAGAATCATTACAATGATGATTACCGAACCAGCGCTGGGTAATACAACGGTGGTTAATCGCTTGGTTTGGTGCCAATCAGCAATATGTGAGGCCACTCGGTCAAGAGCAACTTGGTTATGTTCCTGGGTAAGGAGATGATTGATCGATTGGAATAGATCTGAATCATTGGTATTCGGTAAATTCTTTAGCTTCTCATGGTGATGGAGTTTAAAAGAGAGTTCAGGAAGGTATAAGGTAAGTGTGGGAATGGTGACATGAAAGGTGGAGTGCAATTGAGCTGGTATCCTCATAGAAGCAGCGTGTACGTCACATCTTGAACTATTATACACTAGGCCACTATTATTCAGTGCTACCCGGTACGATTCAGTCTCTGACATTGAACGGTGGCACACCAGGGTGGCGGTGACAGTGTTTGGAACAGCGAACAGAAAACTGTTGCCAACAGGCTGAATTATTGGTAGACGAAGTGAGACTAGAACACGAGGACATGGAGGTGTAGTAGTTTCAGCTAAAAACAGTGACATCTCGCAATCAGTAGTGTTAGTGTGTAAAATTAGCGTGGAGCATAAGTAATGTGTTGTATGGAAGCAACTGGATAGTTCAGCGCGAGAGAGAGTGGCATGAGTTTGTCGATCCGGACTAACTATTAAAAATTCTTGAGTCTGCCAAACAACATGGTGGTGAAGGGTAGCCCAAGAGACTGGAAAAGTTTATATTTGATAGCACTCGTATTCGCAATTTGCGCACGTGATTGGCAACCTCATTCGCATCCGAATACCGTCCGAATTACGGGTAAGTCGGACCTCCAACGCAGCATAGTAAAAGGGGAGGTTGCATTCCCGCACGGCATAAAGGATTTGTTTAGCGGCCAAAATTTGCGACGACACATTGTGTAGGATGTGCAAGAAGGGCTGTGAGGGTAACAGATGTGCACTGAGCTTTCCTTGCAGTCCGAGTTGAATGGCCGAGTGTAACATGTGCACGTGTAACTGTGCTGTGTGTATATTAAATAAAAGAATCTGCGTGGTCTTCACAATGTCCAATGTGATAGTCAGATTACGTAATCCCGAGCGAAGATGAGTCCACTCTTGGTTAAAGGATTGTTCAAGTGTACCATAGTGTCGTGTTAATCTGTCGGCTACAACTTGTATTTGTCTCGTTGTGGCTAACAGGTTATTCTCAAGATGTGTCAGGCGCACCTGTTGATGTACCAACACTTCGTGATTAACTTGTGTTTCCGAAAGCGCTTGCTGTGTGTCCAAATCCCAGCGTTTTGCGTCTGTTTCGTCAGGAGTCCCATAGACAGATTTTAATAATGTACTTCCAACGGGCAACCAGGCTCGTTTGAAACGAGGCCGTGGTACTGCATCCCTAATACTGTTCAACTGACTTCGAAGGGCTGAAATAATTCTAGTCACTTCCCACAAAGATCGGAGAAACTCATGTTCCTTCGTCTGCGTAAAGAAGGTTTCATATTTTGACAATTGCTGAGCTGTATCATATAAAGCACGGTCTTCCTCTTCTAATAATGTTAAGTTGACATCAGCTAACACAATAGCATAATGTGGAGTATGCACCAGATTATGACGACGTCCAAAAAGCACGCCAGATGTGGAAGGGTAGACGTGAAATGGAGGCGCCTTAACGGCGACGACGACAACCATTGAGGTTAACATGCTTCCCATTGCGGATGATAAATTGACAGCTATTTGAACGGAGGTTGCTTTCAGCTTCCAATGTTGTTAACGGTCGACTGCGAGAGAAAGTATTAGTGACCCTACAAGTAAAAATTTCCTGGCTTACTTGATGAGTAATTCAGAGATGACAGAGGGGGTACAACGTTGTAGCAATAATTACCTGCAAGTAGCGACGATGGACCAGTTCAGTCACGCTTACTGATGAAGAAGGCCACGAAGTAGAATCACGGCAGGCAACCAATAGTTTGGCAGCCGTGGGGGTAGCAAGGTGGCAAGACAATGGTGTAATTCAACACTGAGTATCCGCTGATCAATCACGCGTCAGCAAAAAAGACGCTGAACGCGAGGGCAGTACTACGCAGCTGGAAAAAAATTTTCAACCTGCTATGGGACGAAGGCCAAGTGTCGTTAATTAATTTGAGATTTTGTACGAAGAAAGTTTTTTTTTTAATGAATAAAATGAGAAGGAATCCTGTGATCGCGGTGTAAACCTGCACAGCCTAGGCACCTCCCACGCATTGGCCACTACGCAGGGGCACCCACCCCGCTAAGGCTCGACACGGCGAGACAGGTGAAGTACTTCATAAATTTCAGAAATAATATTGAGTGGTTCTTCAGCTGTAGAAAACCCAAATGAGGGTAGGACAACTCAAGTTAGCTCAATAATCATAGGATCTTTACTTACAGAAGTGGTCAATAGAGAGATTAACTGTACTGAAGTCGGAAATGAATGTTAGCGAGAGCCAGTCTGTTGCTCGTGAATACAGAGGCTGGGCGTGAAGCAGTGGAGGCGGCGCAGCGCAGCTTTATCAGCGCTGAGCCGGCGGAGTGCTGGGCTCAGATAACAGCGTCGGAGAGCGCTAGTGGCTCTGCGTCCGAGTCTAAGGCATTGTAAGTGCAACTTAAAGGTAACAGTTTACTGCAAAGCAATAATAAACGAATAGCTGATGTCACAAAGACGATTGATTCCATTTTAACAGAGCAACTTAAGTGTTCAACAGGTAAATTGATTACGTTGCTGATTAAAAGAAACTGCTACTGAACATAACGTACATACGTACGTACTTCCCTTTCCCCTTCCGAAGAGCGGAGGGCATAAACGATAAAAGCCTTGTTCGTGTACTTAGTATATGACAATAGAGGTCTGGTAACATCAACAAGTTACACCAAGGTAGTGTGGATATGAACAGTGTGAGTGTGTTGTAAGTTGTTATTGGGAGTATGAAGTGTTGTGTAAATGTGTGACTAATGGTAGCTGATGGCGGATACGAATTGAAGGCCAATAGGTGCTATCAGAGATACTTCCAGTCGAGAAACAATGAAAATTAGAAGGGAATACCGAATATGACACAAAAATAACGTATAACCATAAAGTGTACTAACATTAATCATAACTATAAATTGATAACAATAAAACATGACATTGAAGTAATAATAATTGACAAAAAATAAAATAAAGGGAATATTTCCCGAACATTAACTTCCGAATCGGATACGAAATCCGTCAGGGGATGATGTTTTTTAGTCGGTTGACGAAGTGCATAAGGGACTACGTCAGTACAATCCGACAGTGTGTGTATATAACAACATTGTTCTTAAAAGTGCAGTTTGCACTGCCAGATGGTGAAAAGCAACGAATCCGTTCAGCAACGGAAAAGGCTACCATTTGGGGAACGGTATCTGAATCTTTGGCAGAATCCGATGATTTTGCAATGGAATTGCCATGTAGAAGAAAGTGGCGTTGTATAAAATGTAATAAAAGAGCGCCTGGGGCTCAGTTCATTTGTGGCTGAGTGCCAAAGGCATAGTGTGAGCGCAAATTGTCTCACGGTAATTGATGTATGAATTGTTTTGTGGTCAACCGAGGAACCTAGGATTCGGTGACTTAGTGCAATCTGCAGACTTGGATTGATGATTATATAATTTGCAGGGCAATGGAGCAACCTGCGGACAGTGCTAAGGCAACCTGTCTAATAACTGAGGGGTAGGCAGTGCATTGGAGCTATCTGCGATACCGTGGTTCAGCGGGCCTAAGGGCGTCCGTCTGACTTAATAAGAATTAGTGTAGGCACATGGGTTTCCTGCGATACATGGAATAACAGTATCAGCGGCGTTATTAGCGACCTGCTGTACTGGGAAAATGTCGACTGTTCAAGCAATAAAAATAGCTCTGAAGCTAGAATAGCATACATGCATAAATAGCGTCACTTTTTGTGCGCGCAGAACATAACACTACATAAAATGAAAATCATGAACTATAAATCACTAGCGCTAGCATAATGACATAATTAAACACAATGACATATATTGACAGGAAAATAAAAACACAATGATGTATAATAATAACGCTGTAAGTAGTCGGAACGCTCAACGTTAACATGTAACACTGGCCACCTGGGGCTGGCTGCTAGGCTGCGTGTGTGTTAGTTTTAAAACTGACGATAACAAATTGAACTGAGAGGACAACTAGGCACAGTTCCCGTAGCGCTTACATAACCGGCTTAGAGGCAAAGTACGTATCTCACAATGGATCATCGTTCGATATTTTGGGGCAAGACTGCAACAAGGGAGAGCAATATCTCGGTGTAAATGGGTTGTAAGATTAAAAGACCAGTACTGTCGGAAGAGGGTACCTAACATGTTGTAGGGGCCTCCTCACCGACAGAAGAAGGAAAACAGGATAGAACAGTGACCACGGCGGTAGAGTAAAATAAATGGGGAGGGCAAAAATAACTGCGTAGCAACCAAGGAACAATCGCCCACCGATATACGGCAGCCCGGACGATTGGTCGTTTGTGCCTCGTCAGTAGCGTGAAAAACCCGTGGCATTGCATTGGTTTGCCCATATCTGGCCTTGTCCAAGGAAGATAACGTTAAATGTCCTCACAGTTCGATGTGTAAGAGGGTTAGGGCTGTAGTTTGTAGCTTATACAATGAATCAAAGCAGTAGTGAAACTTCACTTATAGGATTGGCAAGGTATGCAGAATAATGTAAATCGTTAAGAACTTCGTGTGATTTATCCAGCTAATGTGAAACAAAACAAGGAAAAGAATTTAAACAATGAATCACATCTACTTAATACTTATGTTAAGATTTATTGGGATGTTTGAATGAATTTTGTTTGCCGTGTCTTCCGGCTGCATGAAAGAAACCAGCTTGGAGCTGTTAGCGAGCGCGAAGCGCACGCGTAGGTGCGGAGTAGGCACCGGCACGTCAGCGGTTATGTGAGACGGCGTGCAGCCGCGAGAGACCGGCCGCTACTGCAGCGACAAATATCACGCGCTTAGCGTGTACCAGAAATAACGATGAATTGGAAATTGCTAATTATCTAGAATAAGAGTTTTTAAAAAGGCTGTTAGTTATATAAAATGATGGTAAGTGCATTGTAGTCTGTCATACACGGAGGATAGGGCAGTAATTTGCGGTTTGTTTTTGTAACTACTCGGACGCTCCGCGTGTTGAGACGCTGGAGGCGGCAGCGCACGTGGTGATAAAATACGTCATCGCGCGGAGCGCTGTTACTGGCTGAGAAAAATGATGGCCGCTGGCCAGTTCTTGGCGAGGAGATGGGACAGCGTTGAAGAGAGGGAGGATGCTAAGTTCACCGGACTTGGATACGATGTGACGTCATTATGACGTATACACGCTACATCGAAAACGATAGAAACCGTATATCGACTATTCGACTTTTGTGAACTTTCGAGAGGTAGTGACAGGGTAGCGCTGTGCTCTGCGCCATTCGTTTAAATGTGCTTTGCGCTCCTTGCGTTTAAATCGTGTATTGTACTGTGTTTGTGTCCTGTGCGTTGTTTTTCGTTTGCTCGTCTCTAATTATGTGTTCAGCATTCGAGAGACTAATGAGAGAAAATCTGAAAGAGTTCAGCATCGATGACGACGGGCAATTGCGTGGTTATTGTGAATCTCAAGCAGAAATTGATGTACTTCTGACCCAGCTGAAGTGCGTCGGTTATTCGTACCCAGTGCGAAGAAGCACTCAGCAGCCAAAATCTTTAGATGCGTCAAGACACTAACCTTTGGTTAAGATTACATTGAGAAATCCACTTCCCCTCATATTTCATCTCCGGTCGACGATTTTTCTTCAACAATGCCTCATATTTTTCTTTTTAAGTTCGAAATTCAATCATTCTACACACCAGTCATTACTGGACACTAAGGTACCTGTCTCTGCGGTCCGAGTGTAAAATTACTTGGAATTATGGTTGATAAGAGACTATCTTGGGATGGACATATAAATTACTTAGCTAACAAACTTGCACGAGTTCTCTTTCAGCTATATAAATTAAGAAAAAAAGTCAGCAAGAGTATGCTGCTACAATGTAATATGTACTGACAAGACCAATTGTATGAAACCATACTAAAATATTGATAATAAATAAATATTATACAACAATCACACAATCAAATCTGGTTGGGACATAAGAAGACTTCACTTTTTTACGAAACGTATTGTCTATGGTGTTTTCAAGGCCATGGTCAGGAATATTTCTATTAATATCCAGCTCTTTTATTTTGGCGAAATACATATACGCTGCCACACTGAGCTGTTATCAGAATCGCACGTGTCAAAACAAACCACTAGCTGACGACAGTTTAGAATCTCGAACGTTCGTAAAAGTCGATAGGTGTGTTAATCGACTAAAGCGTATATACGTCATAATGACGTCACATCATATCCAGGTTGGGTGAACTTAGCATCCTCCTGAAGAGAGGAGGGGAGGCGACAGCTGATGTGTTGCCCCGCCAACAGCTGGTCCCGTAAACAAAGCGTACGAGGCGTATGCATTTCAAGTCCTGGCTTTATCTGTTCCGATTACTTACGATTAGCTGCAACAAATACAGAACTACGACATATAGTACAATACACTAGACGTCAACGTAACAAGTATTAAGAAAAGCTCGGAGTAAAAATACTCCACATGTACTGGTTTGCCAAATAGATGGCAATAGAGGACATTGAAGAATATTATTCGGAGTCAGCAGCCGCGGTACTGCCAACACCAAGTGTAATGGTTGCATTTGAAGCAAGTCAGTTGCGTGACGTCTAATGCGTGGCATTGCTTGCAAAACATAAAACATAATCATACATATAAAAATGAGCAAAAATACATGACAGGAATGGAAATTGACAATTGAGAATGGCTGGGAACTCCGTGGTGGCCAGGCACGTCTTGCTTCCAAGTCCCTGGAGAAAATGACTTAAACTAAGCTGCAATAAAACATAACATAAAACTCTAATTAGGCGTGATTAATCACGCGACCTCAACCCATAAGGGTGTCGATTCCGCAAAGGGTATCTACAACCCTGTGGAGATAATCTCCTCCGTTTTTTCTTTCGTCTTTGTTCCACTTGAGGTGGAGGTGACACAGGCGGATCGGGGGCTGCGACCTGTTGTGGTGACACAGTCCTCCCGTGGTAAGGTTGCAGGCAGTCAAAGTGCACTATCACCGTACGATCGGTTAATTGCAGTTCTGCATTGACTGGTGAGGTCAACCGTACAATCTGATACGGGCCTTCAAAGCGGGGAGAGAACTTTTTAGTTCGTCCCTTTTTGATTGCCGGGTTTCGTAGTAACACTAAATCACCTGTTTGATAAGTCGGTAAAACAGCATTTTTGTTCTGCCTGTGTAACTGTTTATTAGTAGCTTTGATATTATTGCTCTTTACCTTATACCAGATCGCTCTTAGCCGGCGGGCTAAACCTTTTACTTCCTTAATTTCTACACCTTGAGGTAGTTTGTCTATTTCGAACGGCGAATTCATCGACCGTCCAAACACAGCTTCGTAAGGGGTATACCCCGTGGATTCATGTATTCGGGTGTTGTATGCAGAAGAAATATACGGTACATATCTGTCCCAATCAGCGTGCGTTTTTGCAACATAGTAGGATAACATTTTACAAATTGTACGGTGTACGCGTTCAACGGGACCGTTGGCTTTAGGATGGAAGGGAGTTGTACGCCATTTTTTGATTCTTAGCAATTTACAAACTTGTACAAATAAAGCAGACATGAAATTGGTTCCTTGATCCGTTAAAATGGCATCAGGACTTCCAAAAGGTAGTATCACACGATTTACAAACTCTCTCGCCACAGTTTCAGCTGTCATGTCGGGGAGGGGAACCAAAATTAGATAACGTGAAAAGTGATCAATAACAGACAAAATATGTATTTGTTACCTTGTTGCGACTGTGGAAAAGGACCTTGGAAATCTAAAGCAAGAATTTCGATGGGTGAAGATGCCTGAGGAAGTGTTTGCAGCGGCACTCGCGGATGCCTATTTTGTGCTCATTGTGCACACGGCAGGCAAGATCTTACATACCTGTCCACGTCACGTTGCCGGTATTGCCACCAATAACGTGTCGCGTTCGTAGCGCGATTTCCGCTGTGACATGCTTGGATTGTATCATGGCATTGCCGTATTATACGTTGCTACAAGCATTCCAGTATTACCAAACGATTTCCATGGGGAGTTCTTCGATACAACAGGTCGTCTATTACTTCAAATTCTGGAAAGGTGGCGTATCTTTGACATTGAACGTCCACCTGCTGTGCTTCTTTTAACTCTTCAATTGATACCTCATCTGATTGAATGACACGCACTTTTCTACTTAACGCATCAGTATTTTGATGCAACCGACCAGGCTTGTGCCGAACTTCAAAATCATATTCTGACAGTTTCATGGCCCAGCGCATAAGTTTGCTGCTAGGGTCTTTAAGATTCAATAACCACTGCAGAGCAGAGTGATCGGTAAGAACTGTAAACTTGGACCATAAAGGTAACATCTAAAATAATTAATTCCAAAAAGACGGGCAAGCAATTCCTTTTCTGTAGTACTGTAATTAGTTTCTGCTTTATTCAGTTGACGAGAGGCATACCCAATGGGTTTTTCCTCACCATCTTGCACTTGGCTTAGGACACATCGTACAGCAAAATCAGATGCGTCACAAGATAAAATAAAAGGTTCAGCGAAGTCTGGGTAAACAAGTAGAGGTGAACTAGTTAAAATAGTTTTCACTGTTTGAAAGGCGGTCGAACATTCATCCGTCCAAACAAAAGGAGTATCCTTTTTCAACAATTTAGTAAGTGGTTTGGTAATAGTAGCATAATCTTTAACAAAACGGCGGTAATAATTTGCAAGGCCAAGGAAGGATTGTAATTCCTTTAAATTTGTTGGAATAGGAAAAGTGTCTACTGCTTCAGTTAATCGTGGATCTGGTTTGACTCCGCTGGAACTGATGACATGACCTAAATACTGCACTTGTGATTGAGCAAAAGAACATTTTTCTAATTTTAAGCTTAAATTAGCATTTTGTAAGCGCAACAGTACACTGCTTAGATGTTCAGCATGTTCAGCAATGGATTTTGAAAATATAATTATATCATTAAGATACACAAGGTACATAGTACGTTTCAACCCACGTAATAGCAGATCTGCAAATCGCTGAAAGGTTGCTGGCGCGTTGCGAAGCCCAAAAGGCATCCTTAAGAATTCATATAAGCCACTAGGAACTACAAAAGCTGTCTTAGCTCGATCTTGAGGAGCAATTGGAATTTGATGATACCCACTGCGCATGTCTAATGTTGTGAAGTACCGGCAATTGCCCAGACGATCGAGTGTTTCATCGATCCGGGGTAATGGATAATGATCTGGAGTAGTAACTTTGTTTACTGCTCGCATGTCTACACAGAGGCGACAGGATTTTTCTCCGTCTATAGATTTCTTTGGAACGACTACAATTGGGCTAGACCACGCACTAGAAGAGGGTTGTATTATTCCAGCTTCTAGTTGCTGTTGTATAGTTTCCTCTACCACTGACTGAAGATGGTAGGGAATTCGGTACCCTTTTTGAGCTATTGGCCTAGCATTTCCGGTTGGAATCTCATGTTGGATTAGATCTGTTGCTGGTAAATATTTCCTGTCTTCAAACAACCATGAATACTCATGCAATACTTCACTTATTAGCTTTTGTTCATGCAATGGGAGGTGACTAAGCTTAGCTTTAAACTTATCTGTCAGATGTGACGTGATTGTCAAAAGGTGTTGAGAGGCAGCAGCACTCTCTTTCTTTTTCAGAGAAGGGGTTCTCATTGGCAACTCATCTTCTGTGATAACCTGTAAGCTGGCTAATACTGTACCACGCGGTATTAAAGATTGCTTGTGACTAAAATTGTCTAAACACACGGGTACGCAATTTTCTTTCTGTAATTGCTGCGCTTTGCACCAGCTACGTTTTACGTGGACCTGCATCTGGTCAAGAGTTTCATTCTGGCAGAGTGGATCTACTAAGAAATGAACCTCTTCGGATTCATGTATCCCGACAGTCACCCAAAGGATCTTTCCTGTGCCTTCTGGTATCTCCACGGGATTATTGGCTTTTAGCATCGTTACGGGAGACTCCGAAACTTGGGAAACGGATCCTTTTTTCCCAACTCCGCTCGCCCGCAATGTGCAGTCACGTCCAAAACGACGCACGTTGTCGCCGAATTGGACGGTATTTAGCCTATAGTCAATAACCCCCTGGAAATGACGCAGAAAGTCACTTCCCAGGATGATGTCGTAATCCGTGCGCCTGTTCCGTACAACCTCCATCGTAAAAGCATATTCTGTGGAGTCCAACATGAACTCAACGCAACAGCTGCCATCAGGTTTCACTATGCCGGGACCAATACCACTGATTTGGTACTGCGGTGGTTGCAATGTTCTTTTATCTCTCTTCGATAAAAATGCCAAGCTGATCTGAGCACCTGTGTCAATTAGCACACGTATTGGTTTGCGGCCTCTAACACCATCGACAACCACACTTGCCACCTGCGTGATTTCCTTATAAGCTAGGGAGGTCACTATTTTTAATGGGGGCCGGGAGGGGTGGCACTGGCACTTCCTGCCACGCAGCTGTTTCCCAAATTCTGACGTTGGTTTGCATTTCGTCTGGAATTTGCAGGCGGTTGTGGCCTACTATTTGGACAATGAACGCTTTGGTGAGCCATGTTCCTGCACTGATGACAATATGGCACGCGACATTGCTCTGCCACATGTCCTTGTCTATTACAGCACCCACACTTAGTATCATTCGAAAAGACACGTCGGGGCTCGCTTTGCCGCGCGGAGATGGCCACAAATCGGCTCGCCTCCTCTCTCAAGAGTGCCAATCGCACGGCTTCGTGTAAGGTGCGGGGGGAAGCTACCTTGATTTCGCCCCCTATTTGAGGGTTTATGCCACGAATAAACACGTCTATTGCACGACATTCTGATTCTTCCAACAGAACCTCGTTACAAGCAGAATTGGCACTTAGTGCATACGTGTGGCATGCGATGCTTCTAATCCTCTCCGTGAATGCTTCTAAATCTTCACCCGTTTTTTACTTAAGGGTGGAAAGCAAGTCGCGATAGTAACTAGTACCACGTTTGTCTGTATACCTTTCAATCAACCCTGTTGCAAGGGACTGGAAGGTAGGGGCATTTCTCAAGCTCTCGACCGACTGCACGTAGTTCCGCGCTTCGCCGGTAAGTTTCATTTTCATCACGTTTAAGAGAAATTCATCTGGCCAACCACAAAGCTTTCTGATGTCCTGGATATTCTGGACAAGCGTTTGAATATCTTCATGCGGCTTTCCAGTGAACGACAGAATAAACGCTACTGCTGGAAAGCTCTGCACCAAAGTAGAGGTGGCTACTGCCACAGGTGATTCTGCACTAGTGAGTGGTGGAGTCACCTGCTTCGGCTGTTCTTCCACTAGCACTTGCTTAGCAACATTAGATTGTGGAGAAGCCATTTTAAGATCATCTATCTGTTTCTTAAGCTCCGTGTTAGTTAAAATTAATTGATTTAACTGGGACTGCAGCGCCAACAGGGGATCTTTATCCTCTCCGGCTGCTCCTGCCTCCGATTGCTGCCTGGTGATCGGCATGTTATAATAGTGTGGGCATCTACACCACCGTAGCGTCGCTAGTGACTTACATTATTTGGTGGCGTGCAGACGACGGACGGCGGCGGTGTCGCCGAGCGGCGGCAGGCGCATTGATCACGCGCAGGCGCAGCAGGCAGCGGGTGACAGCACGGACAGCTGCGACAGCGGGGCGGCACGAGGGCCGCACCCCGGACCCTGGTGCAGGCGGTGACCCGTGGCAGCTACAGACAGTGGCGGTGACGGCAAGCGTGACTGCATCGCGAACCCTCCTCGGCTCGCGTCCAGCGGTGAACTGCGTCCTGCTTGTGGCGCGCTAGTGCGTGGCCACGCACATTCTGCAACTCGACCGGCTAACACGCGCATGTCGCACTGCAGCCTCGCCACGTTCGGTCTAGTTTCCTTTACTTGCTCAGCCTCGGCCCCTTTGTAGTACTCATACTCAACTGATGAGTTGATTTTACAACCGTAAGGTGGGTCGCATCCCACTTCTGACACCATTTTTTCGTCAGGATAGAGGTCAGGAGCGGAGGGCGTTGTAAAATGAAAAGTAATGAAGTGGAATGGACCCAGTTTATTCCTGTAACGATGATACATTGGTGCCTACGTAGGGCTGAGCAGCCCCAAGAGGGGTTGCCGCCTGCTCATCAGAGAGGCAGAGGCTAGAGGAGCGACTACTCGGGGCCGAGGTCTGAAGCTAAAAGAGCACAGAGCTGTTTCCAAGCCGCCCTCGCCGCTCCCGGCCGCGTCCCCACGTGATCACACAATTAGTCTCTGATTGGAGGATTGATTCCGCAACGCGTCTTGCTAGTAGCGTACCCACGTCAGTGCAACCAACCCGTGGGACTTGAGTCTGACCGAGGAACACGTGGCAGGAATGTGCCGACCATGGTCTTCCGGCCAGCACCTTCCACCACAGTATGCCCAAGCCGGCTACAGCTGAACATTATGTATGGAAAATTTATTTAATAAAATTTTGTCGGCAATGATCCCTCTTGGGGGGTCTCCTCCCTGCACAGTACTATACAACACATACAAATCTGTCTTGTGTTGTACATCTTTTTCATTCTCCTAGCTATGTTGAAAGCATCAAAACACAAAATGTGGACTGTGTAATTTTTCTAAATATGTCACAAAAAAACATTCCATTTGTGTTTGAGAGTGAATTTTGAAATGCCAAAATTTTGGTGCCTGCAATCAGTTGAGGCCTGAGTTCTGTATTAAGGATCCAGCTCAGTTTTCAACATTTTTGAGAATAAAACCAGAAGATATCAAAAAGAATGCATGCAAAATTGGTTGACTTATGTTCAAAAAGATACCAAATTCAGAAACGTTATCAGCGTAACAGAATGACTTGTTGTAACTTTGCAATCTTTAGCATCAGGTAAGTAGATACGCAATCTTTAGTAAGTAAGTCGGTATCAGTACTTACACTACTTGACAAAATAGTATTTTATTTTATGAAATGTTTATTAACAGTATATTGTTTGAAACTGAATATTATATGTATATAGGTGATTTTTACACAAGCACCGGCAGCTGTGGCCGAATGGTTCTAGGCACTTCAGTCTGTAACTGCACGACTGCTAGGGTCACAGGTTCGATTCCTTCCTTGGGCATGGATGTGTGTGATGTCCTTAGGTTAGTTCAGTTTAAGTAGTTCTAAGTTCTAGGAGACTGATGACCTCAGATGTTAAGTCCCATAGTGCTCAGAGCCATTTGAACCATTTACACAAGCCTAAGTCATTTATTCAAAATAGCAAAATGTTCAATAAGTCTCATTGTTCCTGAAGTATGCTGAACAAATATGTTGGCATTAAAAGATGATTACATTAAGGTAATTGTTGCTTAGTTGGTGAAAAGATAGTTTGTCAGCACGTAAGGTGCTAAGATTTGTGACGGTTGTAGATCTATATATCGTTTGGAATCACTTGACGATCATAGCTCATCCTCCTCATTTATATCCGGTTTGACATGCTGAAATTTTCTTTTCATGTTTTACATAAAAATTCGGAGGACAGACTTCTCATTCAGTTGTAACATATCTGTCTTATTGATTATCTACTCTGTGCAATATGTGTATGGCTTTTTGCATGAATAAATCATTTGTTGAAACTGTTTTCATCATCATTATCATGAGTTTAATTTTTGTATACATGTATAGCTTTTTGCATGAATAAATCATTTGTTGAAACTGTTTCCCTCATCATCATCATGAGTTTAATTTTTTGTGATGTAGGTTGGACCAAACAAAATGTTTCACTTCCTCAGACTGTTCCAGTGTATCTTTTTTTCACATGTGTCTTGTTTCCATTTGCGGCCTCATTCACTGCGCCATCCTAGTCAAAATATAATAAAATAAATAAATGAAGTTAGGTACAACTCATAACAAATGCCACTGTTTTTCATTTTGTTATGGTCACTGTCTGCATCAGAAGACTGGCAATGTGTTGTCACAAATTTGAGTTGAAGTGGAACTTTCCCAAATATTTGGGTGCTATTGATGGTAAACATGTTCATATCCAAGCTCCACAGAATAGTATTATTATTTTAACTATAAAGGGCAGCATACTGTTGTTTTAATGGCAAATGTTGATCTTGCCTAAAAATCCCCCATCATCACAGTTGACAGAAATGGAAGTGTATCACATGGGAGACTTTTCAGAGCCAGTGGAGTTGCAGGTGTCATTGAAACTGGAGCAACGGGTCTCAAAAAGATATCTCTCCCAGAAAGAAAATTATGCATGTAACATGTTTTTGTAGCTGGTGATGCTTTTCGTTTATAACCTCACATTATGAAACTATACCCATCTGATGGTTAACTGTCCATGAGAATTTATAAAACAGGCACTCCAGAGCAAAGAGGACAATCAAACTTATCTATGTTATTATGACTAGTGTATTTAGAGTATCAAGAAAATAGCTTCTCCTTGCTTCATAATGTGTGGAGTCTGTAGTTAGCCATTTACAGTTTATATAATTGGTTATTGTTTGAAAAATATTCTGCAAATATACACACATCAAAAAAGTTTTGCACATACTCCAGTTCCCAGAACTCCTGAAGATGGACATTGACTGTGGGTATTGTATCACAGACACGGTCCCTTTGACTGTTCAGAGATGTCACTGAACCTGCCCAAAGATGTAAACAACCATGCATGAGCAGTGCCTATTAGATTGAGCGGGTCCAATAGCTGATACGTCCCAGTCATTCCAATAGGAAGGAGGTACATGGCTCACGTTGTCTGTTGTTCAACCATGCCTAGACAGTCAACACCATGGTTTGATCATGTCCGCATTGTTACTTTGTGCCAGGAAGGGCTCTCAACAAGTGGCCAGTCTATGAGTGAACCAAAGCGATGTTTTTTGGACATGTAGGAGATACAGATAGACAGGAACTGTTGATGACATGCCTCACTGAGGCCGCCCAAGGGCTACTACTGCTGTAGATGACCACTATCTATGGATTATGGCTCAGAGGAACTCTGACAGCAACAATGCCAACATTTTGAATAATGCTTTTCGTGCAGCCACAGGACGTCTTGTTACGACTCAAACTGTGCACAATAGGCTGCATGATGTGCAACGTCACTCCCAACGTCCATGGCGAGGTCCATCTTTGTAACCACAACACCATGCAGTGTAGTACCGATAGGCCCAACAACATGCCAAATGGGCCGCTCAGGATTGGCATCACGTTCTCTTCACTGACGAGTGTCGCATATGCCTTCAAGCAGACAATCATCGGAGACATGTTTGGAGGCAACCCGGTCAGGTTGTGAATGCCTTAGACACACTGTCCAGCAAGTGCAGCAAGGTGGAGGTTCCCTGTAGTTTTGGGGTGGCATTATGTGGGGCCGATGTACACTGCTGGTGGTCATGGTAGGTGCTGTAATGGCTGTTCAACACATGAATGCCAGCCTCCAACTCATAGAGCAACCATATTGGCAGCATATTGGCAAAGCATTCGTCTTAATGGATGACAATTCGCTCCCCCACTGTGCACATCTTGTGAATGACTTCCTTCAGGATAACAACTTCGCTCGACTAGAAGGGCCAGCATGTTCTCCAGACATGAACCCTATCGGACATGCCTGGGATAGATTGAAAAGGGCTGTTTATGGATGACATGACCCACCAACCACTCTGAGGGATCTACACTGAATAGTTGTTGAGGAATGGGACAATCTGGACGAACAGTGCCTTGATGAACTTGTGGATAGTATGCCATGTCAAATACAGGCATGCATCAGTCTAAGAGGACATTCTATTGGCTAATAAATGTACCGGTGTGTACGCCACCACCATTGAAAGTCTTGCTGTATGGTAGTACAACATGCAATGTGTGGTTTTCATGAGCAATAAAAATGGTGGAAATGATGTTTATGTTGATCTCTATTCCAATTTTCTGTACAGGTTCCAGAACTCTCCAAACCGAGGTGAGGCAAAACTTTTTTTGATGTGTGTATATGCTGCCAAAGGGACAACTGTCCAAGAAAATTTAGAAACAGGCAAATTAATACATGGAAGCTAAGCTAGTGAAATGGTCTACTAGCTATCAGTGTCACAACAAGGCAGTAATAATTAATCAAAATTTACTACAGAAGTATGTTAAGAGTATTTTGTAAGCAGCTAAGTATACGTTCCTTGGCAGTACAGGTAATATAAACAATTTAACTGGAATACATACATGTTACAAAAATGGATGTAGATATGAAAGTATGTTCCATATCTCTTCCTAAACAGCTGGACTGAGTTCAACCAGACTTGGCATACATGTCATTTATTGTCTGGAAAGAACCACTGTGATGGTGAGAACCACCTACCTATCAAAGGAGTGGGTGTGTGGTTGAAAAAGAATTGAAGGCCACCACATGTGAAAACCCAAATTTATTCATCTAGTATTTGAGAATGAGAGCACTCAGTGACTTGCAACAAACTTTATACATAATGGCAAACCTTTATGAAACATATTCTCAGACAACCCTCACAAAATGATGAAAGGAAAAATGTTAGCCGCTTACTACATTTTCTTTGTTCATACAGACAACTATCACACTGGTAATGATGTTTTAATTTATAACTTCTTTACAACTAAAAGTATTTGTGACACATTTTACAGACAGTGTTCACATGCACCACTGTAACTGAAAAATTATATCATTGTATTTATTTATTTACATTTCAAGTTCCATAGGACCAAATTGAGGAGCAAATCTCTGAGGTCATAGAACCTGTCAGTACATGAAATTACAACATAAAAGTAATAACAGATAAAAATAAAATGTTTATGAACCCAAAAAACGTCAAGCCATAAGTTTCACTAAATGCAGTCAACGGTATAACATAAGAATCAGCTTAATTTTTCAAGGAACTGCTCAACAGAATAGAAGGAGTGACCCACAAGGAAAATCTTCAGTTTCGATTTGAAAATGCATGGATTACTGCTAAGTTTTTGAAAATTGGTAGTAGCTTATTGAAAATGGATGCAGCAGTATACTGCACACCTTTCTGCATAAGAGTTGAGGAAGTCCGATCCAAAGGCAGGTTTGATTTCTGCTGAGTATTAACTGCATGAAAGTTGCTTATTCTTGGGAATAAGCTAATATTGTTAACAAGAAATGACAGTAAGGAATATATATATTGAGAGGCAAATGTCAAAATACCTAGACTAGTGAATGGTTGTCGACAAGAGGTTCATGGACTTACACCACTTATTGCCCACACTGCCTGTTTCTGAGCCATAAATATCCTTTTAGAATGGGAAGAGTTACCACAGAATATAATACCATATGACATAAGTGAATGAAAATAAGCAAAATAGAGTAATTTTCGTGTTGAACAATCACTTACTTCAGATATGGTTCGAATATTAAAAATGCCAGCATTAAGTCTATGAACAAGATCCTGAATGTAGGCTTTCCACGACAGTTTACTATCTATCTGAACACCTAGAAATATGAACTGTTCAGTTTCACTAATCATATGCCCTTTCTGTGAAATTAAAATGTCGGGTTTTGTCGAATTATGTGTTAGAAACTGTAAAAACTGAGTCTTATTGGGATTTAGAGTTAGTTTATTTTTTACAAGCCATGAACTTATGTCATGAACTGCACTGGTTGAAAGTGAGCCAATGTTGCACATAACATCCTTTACTACCAAGCTAGTGTCATCAGCAAACAGAGTTACTCTTAATACTAGAGGGCCTATCATTTATATAAATAAGGAACAGGAGTGGCCCCAACACTGATTCCTGGGGCACCCTCAATTTGACTGTACCCCACTCCGACTCCACATCACAGCCATTATAAACACACTGAATAATGTCCTTTTGCTGACTGTTGTTACAGTAAGAGGTGAACCAATTATGAGCTATTCCCCATATTCTGTAGTGGTCCAACTTCTGGAGCAATATTTTGTGATCAACACAATCAAACGCCTTAGTTAAATCAAAAAATATGCCTAGCATTCGAAACCTTTTGTTTAACCCATCCAGTACCTCACAGAGAAATAGAATATAACATTTTCAATGGTTAAATGACTTCTAAAGCTGAACTGTATATTTGATAGCAATTATGTGATATAAAGTGATCAATTATCCTTACATGCACAGCCTTTTCAACAACTTTAGCAAACACTGATGACATAGAAATAGGTCTCAAATTGTCTACATTATCCCTTTCTCCATTTTTATAAAGCGGCTTTACTACTGAGCACTTTTCTCATTCACGAAACTGACCATTCCTAAAGGGAAAATTACAAATATGGCTAAGTACAGGGCTAACATGTGCAACATAGTATTTTAATATTCTGCTAGGCACTCCATCATATCCATGAGAACCCTTAGTCTTCAGGGATTTAATTATTGACTCAATCTCCCCCTTGTCAGTATCACAGAGGACTATCTCAGACATCAGTATTGGAAAGGCATTTTCCAGGGGAGTTACATGATTCCCTGTAGAAACTAAATTTTTATTTAATTCACCAGCAATGTACAGAAAATGATTGTTAAATACTGTAAAGCCAGCCGGTGTGGCCGTGCAATTCTAGGAGCTTCAGTCTGGAACTGCGTGACCACTACGGTCACAGGTTCGAATCCTGTCTTGGGCATGGAAGTGTGTGATGTCCTTAGGTTAATTAGGTTTAAGTAGTTCTAAGTTCTAGGGGACTGATGACCGCAGATGTTAAGTCCCATAGTGCTCAGAGCCATTTGACCATTTAAATACTGAAAATATATCCGATTTATCAGTAACAGAAATATTTTTACTATGAATTGACTTTATATTGTTGACCTTGTGCTGCTACCTTCACAACTGACCATATGGTTTTAATTAGCTATTCTGTTTGTGCACCACATACTCTTTGCCTTCCTAATAACATACTTAGGAGATATGACATCGTAAACAATGAAAAGTGGCAAAACACTCACATAAAAGAAGATTATAAGTAAGGAAATCTTTGGAGTCAGTGGCTCCTTCTTCAGGCAAAAGGGCTGAAGGGCAAGGAAGAGGCATGAAGTAAAAGGACTGGAGAGGTAGATTTCGGGAAAGTCGTCCAGAACCACAGGTCAGGGGAGATGAGAAGGAAAGACTGATTGTTGGGGGGACTGAATCGGATGAGATTTGAAAACCTGAGAGCTTAAAAGTGGAAAACAGAGTAATCTGCAAGACAGAGATTACTGCTAAAACATCATGCATCAATAATAAGATTGAATAGCTAAGTGCATCATATGTAACAGAGGCGGGAGGGGGCATTGAAATATAGACAGGTAAGACAATGAAAGATCTAAAAAACTAAAACAGAGCAAAGAAAAGAGTAGTTACTGTGAAGAAATGCTGAGACTTAAGAAATTAACCTAAATGAAGGCCAGACGGGTGGCAAGAACCAAAGACATGATTTAGCGCTAGTTTCCACCTATGAAGTTCAGAGAAACTAGTGTCTGGGGGAAGAATGCAAGAGACGTGTGTGGTGAAACAGGCACCAAGGTCAAGATTGTCATGTTGTAGAGCATGCTGTGCAACAGGATATTGTGTGCTTCCAGTATACACCCTCTGCCTATGACCATTTATCCTAATTGATAATTTGGTGGTAGTCATACTGATGTAAAAGGTTGAACAGTGTTTACATAACAGCTGGTATATGATTTCCAGTTACAGTCTTTTATAGGTGGCGGTAGGAGTGTGCATAGGGCAAGCATTGCAGCAGGGATGGTCACAGGGGTAGGAGCCATAAGGTAGGAAGATGGGTGCAGAAGCAGCATAAGGTCTGACTAGAACATTGCGGAGATTGGGAGGGTGACGAAAAGCTATTCTAGGTTTGGTGGGCAAAACTTCAGACAGAATGGATCTCATTCCAGGGCACGATTTTAGGAAGTCATGGCCTTGTCAAAGTAGCTGATTAATACATTCCAGACCAGGATAATACTGAGTGACCAGTGGCGTGCACCAAAGCTGTTTTTTGGAGGGGTCAGCAGTACCGGAATTGGATGTGATAGCCCAGGAATTCTGTTTTTGAACTAGGCTGATGGGGTAATTACGTATAGTGAAGGCTGAGGTGAGAATGGTGGTGTATTGCTGTAAAGAGTCTGCATCTGAATAAATACGTTTGCCTCAAATGCCAAGGTTGTGTGGGAGGGAACGTTTGGCTTGGAAAGGATGTCAAAATGCAAGTACTGTTTTTGATCACAGCGTGTAGCAGCTTCACTCTGGTCAAAGTGCATATACAATTCTGTGATCCTAATAATCTGTGTACAGTATTATGAAAAGGATAGTTGCTAATCATTATATAGTGGAGATTCTGAGTCACAGATAAGCACAACAAAAAAATTGTCACAAAATAAGCTTTCGGCCAACAAGGCCCTTGTCAAAAATGGATGACACACACACACACACACACACACACACACACACACACAGCTTCAGCTGCTAGACACTGTCATGTGTGTATGTGGGTTGCATTTGCATGTGTGTGTGTGTGTGTGTGTGTGTGTGTGTGTGTGTGTGTGTGTGTGTTTGTGTGTGTGTGTGTGTGTGCGTGTGCGCGAGATCTATTTTTGACAAAGGCCTTGTTGGCCGAAAGCTTATTTTGTGACAGTCTTTTAGCTGAACCTATCTGCAACTCAGCATCTCCGCTATATGGTGAGTAGCAACTATCCTTTTCATAATATTGTTACATTCCGTCCTGGATTTTCCATTGTTTAATTTATGTACAGTCATGTTCCTCTTCTGTAGAACAAATTTCACTGTCATCGCATATCTCCTACTTGATGTTGCAGTTTCTACAAATGGTAGTGTATATACATCTTAAGTACTAATGTGGGTTGTACAACTGTCCCAAGGGTTGTTTTTTCACAGTTTTTGGAAACTGAAACAAAAGTCTTAAAAAAAATATGTGACTCCCAGAGAAGGTGGTAACAAATACTTGTTGTTCCATTCTACAATTTCATCCACAACTTGCAAATAGTCCACTGTGCTATATCTACATGTAAGGCAAATTTATCACCTCCATATGATTAAAATTCAACTTTCTTTTGTGCTTTCACACTGACAATTTTGGTGCATATATTGTACATTACAGAAAGGAAACTGATGTGTCTACAGATGTTTTGACTGAGGCAGACGGTGCAGCGGTTAGCACAGTGGACTCAGATTCAGGAGGATGATGGTTCAAATCTGCGTCCGGCCATCCTGATTTATGTTTTCTGTGATTTCCCTAATTCACTTCAGGTGAATGCTAGTATGGTTCCTTTGAAAGGACATGGGATATTTCGTTCCCTAGTCTGAGCTTGTTGATGAGACACTGAACACTAACCTCCTCCTACAGCTGTTTTGTGTGTTCTGTCACCATTTTTGTACAGCAAAATAACTAGACCTTGCTCCAAGTTTGTGTACTTCTAAGACAGTCTGCAAATAGTTTTGCGTGTTACTTTTGTATTACGTTTTCAGCAGATTTTATTATTTCAATTGGAACACCCTAATCTCCTACTGCCTTTCCTCTTTCCACACATCAGATATCTTTATAACACTCATCTGATATTACTTCTGGAATCTCCTTGCTTTCATTATTAAGAATGTGTATGCAGTAAGAATGTTGTGTAAAGTTAGTAACCAAGCAAGTAGCAGAAACTTGTTCTGGGTTCTGAGGATTCTTACTCCTTTAAGTGCCTTGACCTCCAAGAACAATGCAAAGAGTAGCATATCTGTTGTTTGTTGATGGGTCTTCTGGGCAGTGATTATGTGCTCAGTTCAAACCACTGGCTTAAGTTCCTTACCCTGGATAATCTTCTATGTCATGGACCACATCTACCATCAGTCTTTCATTGAAGAATTAGTGCAACAAGCTGTATTTGTTGTTGTGCACTATATGGCCAAAGTACTTGAGTTTTCTTCTTGGTAGTACTGAAAATTTCTAAATCTTTGTTCATAACCTGCAATACTGACTGACTTGTGGCTTTATCTGTCCACAGTATCCTTTACACCCTTCAATATGTCCACATTTCTAATGCCTCCCATTTCTTAACTAATACAGTGGTAAGTGCCCACGACTCAACTGCATAGAGTAGGCTACTGAACACAGAGTGTCATAGTAGTTTACTTTAAAGTGCAGTACTTCTGTCATGGGTAGTCAGAACTACCTTCATTTTCTGGAAAGTATTTCTGGCCTATTCAGTTTTCATACTGATGTGCTAATATAGAAGCTCACCAAGCAAAACATTCATCACTTCTTTGAAAGAGCACATCGGCCCTTAGAAGTGCAGTAAGTGATGCAGAACTCACACCAGGCCATCATGTGCCCCCCACCCCCTCCCCCACCTCTCCTCCCATGACCATTATCAAGGACAGTCATACAGAATCAGTGTACTAAGATAGGTTGACATTACCGGGTGCTCCAAAGGAGCTATCAAGTTTCAACGTCCCCGTGACCACACTGTGAATGAAGCTGCCCAGTTTGTTGGTGTATCAGTGTGGACTGTCCAGTGTATCTACATGGAATGGTGTACCATTCACAGCTTAAGATCCTAAACAACAGGAAATGGAGACAAGTGGCATGCCTTTTCAAGGACAATCAGTTGGACGTGTCAGTGAATGAAGGTCGATTTCAACCAGTTTCCAGAGAACATTGCAAAGGGAACTGTGTGCAAGGTACATTAAAAAATGCAATTGCTCACAACAGCACATTTAGCTGCTAGTTTTCAATGGTCCAAACAAGACAAACTAGATTGTAGATAACTGGTGGCACTAGTGCAGTCCAGTGAGTTGCAATTTTGCTTCTTTTGAGATGATGTGAGGTGCCGAGTGCCCCGATGGCCCCACAAGGTGTTTAACCCTCAGTGTGTGGATGCTGTAGTTCATGCTGGAGGTGGTTCTGTGATGTTTTGGGGGTGCTTTTTGTATTATGAGTTGGGCTCACTCATTCAGGTTACTGTAAACATGTACCACAATTCAAGAACACATTCAGATTGCTGTGAACATGAACCAAGTTTCAGGAGCACTTCCCATAAAAGGCAAACTTCCTATGTTTGAGGCTTGGTATGACACACAGTGTTAATCTTCCAGGAAGCTTCATGAACTATGATGTTTATTTCAGCACTCTCAATGACCAAACATTGCACTTCTTTCTACATCTTCACTGAGAGTACACTGTGGAGACTCCCCTTCAAAGAAGGGAGCAGCTGTGTTCACAGAGCTGCAAGCACACATTCCCAGTGTGCCAAACACTCAGGCACCACAACGTACCTTGAGTGGCCCATAGGATCATCCAATATTAATCTCATAGAAAAAGTCTGGGACTGTTTGGAACAGTGCGTGAGACATAGTAATCAACATTCATACAGTTTGGTGATTGCTTTGTATCTAATCATCAACAAGTGGCTTCAGCTGGATATGGCACACCTGAAGAAACTTTCAAATTATCTGCCTTACCAAACTGAAGCCATTATCAAGGCTAGAGGTGATGTTACGTGATATCGGTGTGGTGTCTCCTGGGGGTTGGCTAATTTTTTGTCAGCTGTGCCTTTACTCCCTAATGCTACTTGTGGTTGCGGCAGGGCAGGGTCAGTTTGTACTTCATACTGCTCTTATTATAATGTCCACTTACCTCAGTACAGCTTCCGCTCGATGTCCTTTCACACTGAAATCATAGGTACTTACTAGGCACGAAAAAGCAGTGTTGAAGAAAAATGCCACCTAATGCCTACCCTGCTGAGGCCATGTAACACTAATAGTGGAAAACAGTTCCTGCAAGTTCATATTTATCAAGATTTCAGGCGGTAATATGGTGTATTTTTCATTCATTTTTCAAGCGTTCGAAAATTCCAAGACCAGTATGTTTATTGCTTCGAAAACAGAGGGAAATGGCTACTAAGTCCTTATTTAGTGATATACGATTCTATCCATCACAATTCACAGTCACAACTACAGGTTTCAGACGCAAAAGCAGCCAGATTCTATATCAGTCCAACCCGACTGAATACGTGCTCTCACAGTCCCTGATCCACTATTATAATTGCGTTTTAGATTCGGTCTTATCAGTGGGCTTTCATAAAAGAAATGCTCGCCAAATATTCCATAATGAAATGCAGAATATGCCACGTGGAATTTTCAATAGAGGCCGAAATCTCACAGGCTCGTAACTCTTCAACCAATAGACTCAAACACATCAAACTTTACTCAAATTGTTCATAACTGGAATCTCCCACATTATGACTAGTCCTCAATGCAACGGACTCAACAATTCTTTGTTTTACGCATAATTTTCACCTTGACATCTAACATGACCTTTCATGTCCGATGGCTAGCGAGAGATTCTCCCAATGCTACTCCACTCTCTGCATTTCTAACTTTCGGTGCACGGGAACATCTTAATTCTGATTGGTTGATAAGTCTGACTGGCGAATCAGAATGATCTTTCTAGATTATTCTTGCAGCAAAACTTGCCTTAGCCAATCACTAAACAGAAAGTCATTGACATCATTCAAAATGTAAATACTAATATATTGTTTAATAAAAATGACTGTAATGAAAAATAATTTTGAAATTAGTTTAGAAACTTATTACACTTTAGACTGGTCTTCTTGTTGCTCTCTTACAAAAGCATGCACACCTTGACATAAGTCATCAGTTTCGTAGTTACCATACAGCTTTCACATGGTCCAATTTCATAATGTTTTACAGAAAATAATATTAAATTTTATGTATTTCTCAAATACACTCTCTCACTCATTCCCCTTTATACAAACAACAAAATAATAAACAAATAATAAAGAAAAATTCCACTTATTTATAGACTTTGAGAACTCTGGATGACATTAAATGATAACAAAAGACAAACTGTTATTGTTCCTAACTGAGTTTTTAGACCTAAGTGTCAGTTTTCTGACTTTAAAATAATTTTCTCAATTTTTGATACTATAATAGGTACAATTTTGAAATTTTGAGAAGATCCTTTACTGAATAACAAAAGATGGTGTACGAAGTTTGAACAAAATCAGTTAATAATTACTATAGTTTATTTAGATTCATAGGGGGCATGAATTTACATTCCTACTAGGCATTACGTGTGATCGTTCCCACAGATGCAAGCGTCAGTTGTGCATGATACATAGCTGAGGCTTCTTCCTGCAGCCTCCATGATACACGTCTGCATGTTGTACTGTACCGAACGTTACCTGGTAATAACTTGCTATGTTACATGGTTAATAAGATGAGTCAATTTAAGATGTACTGAGCAATTTGCAGCTACAATACTAGAAGTAAAAGAATTGTCATAATGCTTTTATGGCCATTTGTTGAAAAATTGCACAATGAATTCTGTCTTGGGTTCTTTGGCTGATGTTCATTTGGAATTTTTCTGACATTTCATCCGCATGAGTATCTGGCCCTATCAGAGCTTCATCCTCCATCACTGGTGGCAGACTGAAGTTGAGCTTGCAGCAACAGATTATTATATACCTGGCACACCAACATCCGAGTGCTTTTTTGTTGTCATTAAGCTGTGGTCCTCCACTTGTTACCAGCAACAGTCATTTGCTGCAGCACAGTAATCCAGAATCCATTCACCTAGAGGCTTTCCTCTGTCTTGCTGAAGCTTATGTCATGTTTGTGGATTTCTATTGCTTCCCTGAACAACCGGGTGTGGTAGGTCTTCTCAACAGCAAGAACTTCCGTGTCATCAAATTTTTATGTGGTCAGTCCCACACAGTACATGCTCTGCCTGTGCTGATATCTCCACCTGTCCCAACTTGCAGTGCTTCTTATGTTTGGTGGTTCTGGTGTCGATTGATAATCCAGTCATTCCAACACTGGCTTTTCTACACATACATGGTATGTGGTGTATTCTCGATACTGCAAGGGGTGAAGTACCCATTGCCACTGCACGTCACTACAGTTTTTGGTTGTTGTATCTTGCATCTGAGGTGCTGCGGCCAACATATTTGTTTTGCATATTAATCATCCCTCTTTTCCCAACTAGTGTGCTGATTTGACAGTTTATGCAGGTACTGGTTCATGTGTGACAGTTTTCAAAACATGCTGTGTCCCAGATTTTTACCACCTGAGCCAGAAAAGAGGGCTGACTAAGATGCTTGTAATGCATGTGAGATGAATACATGAGCCACAGGACCTTAGACATGAGATGCAGCACTCTGCATTGCAATGGATACTCTATGAGCTACACTCCTGGAAATTGAAATAAGAACACTGTGAATTCATTGTCCCAGGAAGGGGAAACTTTATTGACACATTCCTGGGG
Organism: Schistocerca serialis cubense; assembly: GCF_023864345.2. Classification (NCBI taxonomy): domain Eukaryota; kingdom Metazoa; phylum Arthropoda; class Insecta; order Orthoptera; family Acrididae; genus Schistocerca; species Schistocerca serialis. Next base: position 161,214,356 of record NC_064647.1, on the reverse strand, counting down.
TCAGATACATCACATGATCACACTGACAGAACCACAGGCATATAGACACAGGCAACAGAGCATGCACAATGTCGGCACTAGTACAGTGTATATCCCCTTTCGCAGCAATGCAGGCTGCTATTCTCCCATGGAGACGATCGTAGAGATGCTGGATGTAGTCCTGTGGAACGGCTTGCCATGCCATTTCCACCTGGCGCCTCAGTTGGACCAGCGTTCGTGCTGGACGTGCAGACCGCGTGAGACGACGCTTCATCCAGTCCCAAACATGCTTAATGGGGGACAGATCCGGAGATCTTGCTGGCCAGGGTAGTTGACTTACACCTTCTAGAGCACGTTGGGTGGCACGGGATACATGCGGACGTGCATTGTCCTGTTGGAACAGCAAGTTCCCTTGCCAGTCTAGGAATGGTAGAACGATGGGTTCGATGACGGTTTGGATGTACCGTGCACTATTCAGTGTCCCCTCGACGATCACCAGTGGTGTACGGCCAGTGTAGGAGATCGCTCCCCACACCATGATGCCGGGTGTTGGCCCTGTGTGCCACGGTCGTATGCAGTCCTGATTGTGGCGCTCACCTGCACGGCGCCAAACACGCATACGACCATCATTGGCACCAAGGCAGAAGCGACTCTCATCGCTGAAGACGACACGTCTCCATTCGTCCCTCCATTCACGCCTGTCGCGACACCACTGGAGGCGGGCTGCACGATGTTGGGGCGTGAGCGGAAGACGGCCTAACGGTGTGCGGGACCGTAGCCCAGCTTCATGGAGACGGTTGCGAATGGTCCTCGCCGATACCCCAGGAGCAACAGTGTCCCTAATTTGCTGGGAAGTGGCGGTGCGGTCCCCTACGGCACTGCGTAGGATCCTACGGTCTTGGCGTGCATCCGTGCGTCGCTGCGGTCCGGTCCCAGGTCGACGGGCACGTGCACCTTCCGCCGACCACTGGCGACAACATCGATGTACTGTGGAGACCTCACGCCCCACGTGTTGAGCAATTCGGCGGTACGTCCACCCGGCCTCCCACATGCCCACTATACGCCCTCGCTCAAAGTCCGTCAACTGCACATACGGTTCACATCCACGCTGTCGCGGCATGCTACCAGTGTTAAAGACTGCGATGGAGCTCCGTATGCCATGGCAAACTGGCTGACACTGACGGCGGCGGTGCACAAATGCTGCGCAGCTAGGGCCATTCGACGGCCAACACCGCGGTTCCTGGTGTGTCCGCTGTGCCGTGCGTGTGATAATTGCTTGTACAGCCCTCTCGCAGTGTCCGGAGCAAGTATGGTGGGTCTGACACACCGGTGTCAATGTGTTCTTTTTTCCATTTCCAGGAGTGTATATAAGAAGAGTCACAGAATCAAACAGTTGGTGAAGTGACACACGGGAAGAAAAAATGTTGGGTACAGCCTTTTTGCCATACAGTCCCAGAGTGATGGACAGAACTGGCTGTATATTGCACAGACATGACATAAAGAGCGTTTATAAAATGACAAATAAGATCAAAGAACATCTCAGATTGGCAAAGGACAAAAGGAACCCACTCACAACATGGGAAGTATACTGCATACCTCGTACATATGGAAAAGTCTATGTTGGAATGACTGGATGATCAGTCAACACCCGGATCACTGAACATAAGTTGCACTGCAGGTTGGAAGAAGAGAAACTGGCCATGATGGAGCAAGCTCTGTGTGAGACCGACCACGTACTAAAACTCACCAACATGGAAGTTATTGGTATAGAGAAGAGCTGTCACACCAGCTTGTTCATTCAGCTGATGATACAGTAGCAGAGGTTGAGCAAACAGTGTATTAAGATAGAAAAATCACCCAGGTTGATTTCTGCATTTTGGTTTTGATGTTTCCTGGGATATCATTTGTAGGATTCTAATGGAAAAGTTATAATATTGTAAGATGTGAGCAATATGGATACCACAAATGCTGACAGAAGGCCACAGACTTCTTCCCACAGTATTCTTTGTCACTATGCAGATGACAAGGACATCTTTTTTGACTCAATTGTGATGTGTAAAAGCACCTGGGTATTCCGTTTTACACCTGCGATTATACAATAATCACATGAGTGGCAGCATTTCTTTTTACCTGAGCCACGAAAATTCAAATGAACAGAGTCTGCTAGTAAAGACATGGCAACTGTGTTCAAGCACTGAAAGATGATATTGTTTGACTTCATGCATATTGGGATCACAACAAATTTGGACAGGTGCCATGAAACACTGAAAAACTCAGAAGGACAATTCAGAATCAGAGAAGAGGAACATCAAGCAACAGCTGTTCTCCACGACAATGACCACCCATGTGTTGCCTGCAAACTGTCACTATCCTGTGAAAGTTTGAATGGAACATCATCAGCCATCCTGCCTACAGTGACTACCACCTCCTCTCTGAGCTGAAAGAACTTTTGGCCAGAAGGCGATTCAGTTGAAACAAAAAGTAAAATATGAGCTGCAATGATTCCACAAGGGCATATCAGTAAGCTGGTATAACAAGGGCAGACAAAATCTGTCACAAAGCCTACAAAAAAGCATCAACCAAAATGGCAATTATGTAGAAAAACAGATAAATGTTCAACTTTTAAAATGACTTAAATACTTCAGAAAATAAAGTTTTCTGTGTTTCTAAAAATCAGGGAACCGTACTTTTGCAATTACCTTCATAATATAAATTAATGTTCTGCCACAAGCACATGTGCTCCTATATTGTTTCCAAAAAATGTTATGATCTTCCACTAGCATTCTCACAAGATATCAATTTTATTCTTCTTGAAGACAACACAAATATAGCAATAAAAATAGCACTAGTCTCCTAGAGTGAAGACTGTCAATTAAACATCTGTAAATGTCAGGATATGTTTTACCCATTGGCAAACAATGACAGGTATAACCATCACTGTGCTCACATTTGCATTTACATGCAATGACACATACAGCCATCACTGTGCAGTTGCCTTGTTGTGCAGTGCTTAGGCATGAACTGCATTACTGATGGTTCTTTTTTTAGTTCAAGCAGCATGTTAATACATGGCAGCAGCTATTTCTGCCTTTAAATTAACTGGAAATGTTCAATTGTAGCTAAATGTTATGATGCAAAGTTGGCATGTTTTCTTAGATTCAGTAGCACAACATGGCTGATCCATACTAAATCCAAGCTGAAAGAATATGTCAATTTCTTGAAGAAAGTGATCTGATTGATACTGATGGTAGTTTTTGACACCACATTTGTGGAAGTGAGTGGTTAAGGAAACAAATTTATTTGCAGCTAAAACGCACGCAGAAACAACTGTAAATGCAAAACAGAGAAGATTTGGTTGACTGTAGATGAGATGACAGCACTCTGCATACTTATTTTCCAAACAAAGAAACCTTCTGTATAAGGTAACTGGTCAAAGAGAAATATAATCCAGCTCCAATTGCATAGGTCTTCCTTTCCAATAGTTGTAGAAACAACATGGGAGAACTATGCCAATTTGCAATTTATATTGTTTTCCATTTATCCAGTAAAGCCTCACACAAATGTTTTCAGCGAAACCATTTCTTTTAGGAAATTCAAAGCCCTCTCAAGGTATCTTCTTTCTGCTACTGATTCTGCAGATACACAGCATGACAAACTGATGAGGGTCAGACCAGTTACCGTTCTTCTTCTTAACAGATTTCAGATGATACACAAGCCCAGAAGAAAACTGTGTATTGATGAGAGTCTGATGAGTTCAGGGACAGAATGTCATATGCACAGTACAACCCTTCAAAGAGTGCAGGACTTGGTTTGAAGATATAAAAAGTATGCTCATCTGACAATGGGTACTCCGGCAATTTTAAAATTTGTACAAGTCTCAAGGCAGAAAAGTATTCAGCACCCCAGCAAATGAGAAAGTTGTTTTGGATTTGTGTGTGACTTTACTGGATAAATGGAAAGCAGTATAAATTGTTAATGGACATAGTTCTCCCATGTTGTTTCTAAAGCTGTTGGAAAGGAAGAACTATACAGTTGGAGCTCTAAGGTAAAATAGGAAAAATGTGCCACCACAGTTCAAGGACTCAGTGCTGGAAAAATACGAACTGACTTTTGCATCAGCAAATAAATTTCTTACTGTGATGAACTCCAGTAAAGGAAGAGTGAGGTTCACAGACTTTTGTCTCAAGCTGGCAGAACAAATTCAGAAAAAAAACATTAGATTTCCTAATTACAGGATTTGCATATGCCCAAGCCAAGGAACAAATCCGTTAAGACTACAAGGAAGATACAGGGGAAATTTTCCAACAAAAATAACCACAAAAGACAAAAAAGCAGTGTCAACTAGAAGATGTAAGATTTGTTATGGTAAAGGATGGCGCGGAGAATCTTGCTTTGAGTGCGGAAAGTGCAAGATTTGCCTACATGCCTATAAATATTTTAAGCTTTATCACACCCAGAAAAACTATGTATGATTATATTTCACAGTGTAATAGAGAAATACAATAAACAGATTGCTTTAATACAGCGTACAACATATTGCTAAAAAAATGAGGAAAATTGCTGAAAAATAAGTGTAATGCTGTGTCATGATGTCAATAAAATAACTGTATGCCAATAGGTTAAAGCAAATGGACTACCATTAAGTTTCGAATTTCTTCTTCTTCTTCTTCTTGGTGCCGTGCATTTGTAGTGCGTTGGCTGGTCACAGGCGCCATTCCCTTGCATCTTGAACCAGCTCTTCAGAGTTGTTGATGCCAGTCCATGTCTTGATATTCTGTGACCATGATTGCTTACTTCTACCTGGTGGGCACTTTCCTTCTATTCTGCCTTCAAGAATTAATTGCAGAAGTTCATATATCTTTCCTCTCATAATGTGCCCCAGGTATGATGTCTTTCTTCTTTAATTGTCCCCATTAGTTCTCTATCCACCCCGGCTGCAGCACTTCAGCATTGCTCACTTTCTCAATCCATGGTATTTTTAGTAACTGGCACAAGAACCACATTTCTGTTGCTTCTAATCTCTTTACAGAAGCTGCTTTAATTGGCCAGGTTTCCGCTCCATAGATTAGGATGGGGATAACATAGCATTGTACCACCCTCAGATGGAGCAGCATGTCTGTGTATATCAGCACATATCATAGCTTTTGAAACATGTCTTTGGTAATTCCATAGTGAATCTTAACTTCCTCGCCACAATCAAGTTTCAAGTTTAACACAGATCCTAGATATTTAAATTTGGTTACTTTCTCGATTTTACTACCATTAATGACTAGGGATTCATTTTGACCAGGGGTTCTTTCAATTGACATCTATTTAGTTTTCTTGGAATTTATTCTGACACGAAAATGCTGACCAGCTTTATCTATTTCTGAAAGTATTTTCTGTAGCTTGGCTACGGATGGCACAAAGAAAGCTGTGTCGTCAGCATACCATAAGTTTCAGGTCTTCTCTCCATTTACTTTTATATCAAATAATTCTGAGTCTTGACTGAATTGAAAAATCTTGTCCAGATACAAATTGAACAGTAATGCACAGATTCCGTTTTTAAATTTTAGTTAATTCTGACCTCTGCTCTCTGGTTCAAGTATAATTGCTGAATGATTCCTATGTCCTTACCATTCAATCCTATTTCTCATAAGATTGTGATAAGGGGGTCATGCTTAATGGTGTCAAATGCTTTCTCATAGTCGATAAGGCATATATGGATATTCTGCTGATAGCCATAGCATCTTTGCATAAGTATCTTCATGCCAAATAACATTTCTTGGGTTCCCATTCCCTTCATAAAACCAAACTGGGTTTTCTCACAATGCTCCTCACATTTATGATAAATTCAGTTATGTATAATTCTTAGAAAAGTTATCAGTGCATGACTCATCAATGACATCATTCGAAATTCTGAGCATGTTTTTGCATTTGTTTTATTTGGTAACGGGACAAAGGTTGATTTCAGCCATTCATCCAGGATCTGGCCTGAGCTGTAAATTTCATTAAATAGGGCTTTCAACGTTTTTGGGTGTATCCATTTTAAAATTTCAGTGGGTAAGTTGTCTCCACCAAGCACTTTTCTGTTCTTTGTTACTTTCAGTGCATATTCTACCTCTGATTGTAAAATATGTGGACCAGATTCTTCTTCATTTTTACTTACCATCATGTCTTTTTTGTCATGAAACAGAGACAATATGTAATTCTCCCAGTGTTTTGCCATTTTTTCCGATTCAAGAATAATCTGATTATCCTCATCTCTTAAAGCAGTTAGATTCTGCTTCTTAAAGTTTCCTGCTATAACCTTGATCTTCTCATGAAAACTATACAAGTCATGTAACTTCAACATTTCTTGCACTTCAGTGCATTGTTACTCAGAATTTATTCAGTACAAATAATTCAGTAGTACTTCTCACAGAATGCAAGAACATGTAATCATAATCTATTCAAGCAGTTTAACACAAGAAGAAGACAACAATCAGGTTTTGTTACTAAAACAGACTAAATAGGCCTTTATTTTGACATATTAGAATGCAAGAACCTGTAATTATAATCTATTCAAGCAGTTTAACACAAGAAGAAGATAGCAATCAGGTTTTATTACTACAAACAGGCTAAATAGGTCTTTATTTTGATGCATTTTCTCTGTGCCTTAATACAGCTGTATGTGATTTAAGGATGAAGAAATTATTTTATTCTTTGTATTTACACTACTTATGAGATGCTACATAAAAACCTGAGAATTTCATTGCACTGATCAAACAAGTAGCAGTATGAAATTCCGCTGCTAGATGTCTTGAGGTACACATCTCAGCTACTGCAACACAAAGTTGTGCCATCTTTGGTGTGTGGAGTTCTAAGTTGCAGTGGTGAGTCAGGACATGTTTTAGTGCTTCTGCAAATTGTGAAATGGTTAAAGCAAAGGAGCAATGGAGTTGCATCAAATTCTATTTCAAGTTGAAGAAAACTGCAGCTGAGACCCACTGCATGCTGACAGAGGCATTTGGTGAGAGGGCACTGAGTTGAGCAAGAACATCTGAGTGGCTCAAGTGGTCTAATGGAGGCCTAGAATCTCTGCAAGACGACAAATGTTCTGGTTGGCTGTCAACATGCACAACACCAGAAATGATCATGAAAATGTGTAACATTATTTGTGAAGACTTAAGGCAAACAATTTACAATGCTTGTAACAGATTTGGGCTGTTGTATGATACATGTCAATGAATTCCAGCTAATGAACTGAACACAAGACACATTGTAGCTAAGTTTTTCCCTCGCCTTCTCGGCATTGACCAACAAAATCTCAGGATTCAGACATGCGGTGAGCTGCAATAAAGAGTTCGAGAGTGTCCACAATTCTTATCCAGACTCATAAGAGGTGGTGAATCTTGGTTCTATGGTTATGACCCTGAAATGAAGCAGCAATCATCATAATGGAAAACACCATCTTCTCCAAGTCTGAAAAAGCTCAACAAGTTCACAGCAACACAAAGTCAATGCTGATCTTTTTTTTTTCTTGACATCTGGGGAATCTCCAAGGCTGAAAAACCTCAACAAGTTCACAGCAACACGAAGTCAATACTGATCTTCTTTTTTCTTGACATCTGGGGAATAGTGCATGAGGAGTTTGCTCCACTTGGTCAAATTGTCAACAAACAGTTTTACTGAGAGATTCTGAGGTGACTGAGGGAAAATGTTTGGTGCTAGTGGCCAGAGTTGTGGAAAAAGAAAGACTGGTAGGTTGGTAGGTGAACCATGACAACACTCTCATTCGCATCTTGTCCCTAATGAAAGAATTCCTGGCCAAAAACAACACGGCAACGGTCCTCCACCCTCCCTACTAACCAGACCTAGCCACCCCATGCAACTTCGACCCATTTCCAAAGATGCAAATCACATTGAAAGGGCAATGTTTTGACTTGACTGAAGACATCCAAGTGGGATCACAATGGCTCCTGAACACCCTTCACCCTGCAGAATTCCAGGAGTACTTCAAAACATGGGAACTACACTGGGATCATTGCATACATGCCCACATGCCCAAGGTGAATACTTAAAGGTGTCCGAGGGCATTAGAATGTAAGTACAGTTTTCTGATTTTTACAGTGGAATTCTCAGATATTTTGGATAGCACCTTGTATAAGTTACGGAATTATTATTTGACAAAACATGGTGCATGGGAGTTTCAGAACATATAAATAGATTATGAGAACTACATCTAGTGTTAATCCTTAAACCTCCAAAGATATTAATATTTAAAAACTAATTTTTAGATAGTTGTGCCTAATACACAAATCTTCCCACTACCATCTACTCCAGTTCTATCAAGCGCATCTCCTATGCCATCAAAGGCAGAGCCACCTGTGAAATCAGCCATGGGGTCTAGCAACTTACCTGCACTCACGGTGTGGCATTGTGTGTGGTGACAACCACCAACAAACTGCTCATCTGTACGAATCGCCTCTGTCAAACTGTCAGTTAAAGAGTTGCCAAGTGTGCGATCCGATGTGGCGAGCTCGACTTTGACTGCTTCACAGTCTGTACCATCTTGATTCTTCCCACTGACACCAGCTTTTCTGAACTGTGCAGGTAGAAACCACCCTACAACATATCCTTTGTACCTGTAACCACCTTCGCTGGTCTGTGTCCATATGCCTCTGTCCCCTTCCCTGCTCACACTCCACCCCAATCCCATCTGTTATCTCCACAGTGCATCTGCTTAGTCCTCTCCCCTGCACACAGCACAGCCGCCTGATGCTGCAGCCAGGAGCCGCCATTCTGTCACTGTCACATGCCTCTGCACTCCCACAGGAAGCACTACATCTCATTGCCCTCCCCCCCCCCCCCCCCCCCACTCTTTTATACCTCACTTTCCCCCCCTCCTCCCCCCAAACCACACCTCTACCTCCACTATCTACTTAGCTGAGATCTCTGCTCACCACATTCGGGCCTCAATGCCTTCAGGAGAAAGCAATTTCTGTTGTGCAAGGGACAGTTTAAACTATTGTAACTGAGGCAACAAAAGTCACGGGATAGTGATCTGCAAATATGCAGATGGGGGTAATATTGTGTATGCAAAGTATAAAAGGCCAGTGCATTGGTGGAGCTGTCATTTGTACTTATGTGATTCGTGTGAAACAGTTTCTAGTGTGATTATGACTGCATATTGGGAATTAATAGACATTGAACGTGAAATGGTAGTTGGAGGTAAATGCATGGATATTCCATTTTGGAAACATATGTCAGTTCAGTATTCTGAGATCCACAGTGTCAAGAATGCACTGAAAATATCACATTTCAGGCATTACCTATCACTGTGGACAATACAGCAGCCTACGGCCTTCACTTAACAATTGAGAGCAATGGCATGTGTGTAGGGATGTCAGTGTTAACAAAGTAACACTGCATGAAATAACCACAGAAATCAGAGTGGGATGTATGACGAATGTATTCGTTAGGTCACTGCAGCGAAATTTGGCATTATTGGGTTATGGCAGCAGACGACCAATGTGAGTGCCCTTACTAACAGCATGATGTCGCCTGCAGTGCCTCTCCTGGGCTAGTGACCATATTAGTTGGACCCTAGATGACCAGAAAACCATGGATTGGTCAGATGAGTCTTGATTTCAGTTGGTAAGATCAGATGGTAGGGTTCGAGTGTGGTGCAGACCTCCAAAGCCATGGACCCAAGTTGTCAACAAAGCACTGGTGGTGGCTCCATAATGGTGTGGGATTTGTTTACATGGAGTGGACTGAGTCCTCTGGTCCAACTTAACTAATCAGTGAGTGGAAATGGTTATAATTGGCTACTTGGGAACCATTTGCAGCCATTCATGGATGTCATGTTCCCAAACAACAATGCAATTTTAGGGATGACAATGTGCCATGTCGTCAGGCCACAACTGTTCGTGATTGGTTTGAAGAACATTCTGGACAATTTGAGTGAATGGTTTGGTCATCCACATTGCCCAACATGAATCCCATTAAACATTTATGAAACATAATCGAGAGGTCAGTTCGTGCACAAAATCCCACACCGGAAACGCTATCACAATTACAGATGGCTACAGAGGCAGCGCAGCTCAATATTTCTACAGGGAGCTACCAGCGACTTGTTGAGTCCATACCACATCGAGTTACTGCACTATACCGGGCAAAAGGAGGTCCAACACAATATTAGGAGGTATCTCATGATTTTTGTCACCTCAGTGTGTTTCGTTATAACAAAATTCATATTAGTACTGTAACACTACAGACTTCCATAACTTTATTATACTGAAAAAAAAAAAAAGAAATGTACATCTTCCATATCCCAGAGACTCCTGGGATACTTTGAATATAATTAATGTAATGCACAAAGTTAAAAATATTCTGCACATAACATATATACAAGACATGTATTTTAATCTAACTGAAGATTATGTTTTAGACCGATTTCACATAAGCAATACTTTATTTACATACAATCTAATGAACATAAAATTACGAGACTGAATTGTTAGCCACTAATTATGTTATTGAGGCAAAATATTTAGTATAGCCAATACACATGTATAAAAGAAAATGTATAAACACATACAACACTACATGAACTTTCAGAACTATTAGAGAGAGAAATAGGGTGTAGGGGTTAAAAAAGGAGGACAGATCACTCAGACTATACGACAAGAGAGGACTATGACCCATTGTGAGGCTACGAATTTGTGCATATACATTACATTGCAAATGCCATCACATATGATGTCAAAGCAATATTTAGCTGAGTGTAGCTTGAAACTATTGTATTCAGAATAATTTTGAGTAATTAAGTTGATGGTTTTATGTAAGAAGAGTTACTGTTGGTAGTTTGTTCAGGTGAAGTTCGAAAGGTCCCCAGGTATCATAGAAGCGACAATGTATGACTGATGTGGCAGCAACAGACAGGTGTACACACCTCCTAACTTCCAATTGGAACCACGATCAGAAGTCCTTTCCAAGTATGGGTACCATATTTCCAGATATAATTTAATGACATGTATACTTCATGTAACAAATTAATATTAAGGAATAATTAATGATAGTTTAGTTCTGTAGGTGACCGTGCCAAAACAATATCAGTTGCCACTACGTTTAGTTAATAGACATGAGTTGCTATTCTTCTTACAGTTTGATATAAACTGTAAGCTTAAGGTCTCTACTTGTTTTATTTGCTGTGAAACAAATTTTTCTACAAGAACTTCGAAAGTTAGAAGTCCGCTGGCCTTAGTCATGCACAGAGGTCAAAGTTAGTTGTAGCGAGATTTGGTTAAACATTGCCTCAAATACTGAATATCCAACCTGAATGACCTGGCTGTTCTATCTCATACAGGTGTCTGAGTGAGCTGCCTTTCCTTTTTAACCTTGCCCCACCTAGCCATCTTGAATCCCGAAGGGAGGTACTAACAGTTCCAAAAACTAGGATAGTGTTGTGAACTTTTACTTTTATGTGTGTATCGTCAGTAGTAAATATTTCAGTTCCTCAAAGTTTATACTGGCCAACAATATTGTCTCATTTTCTTTTTGATACAAGGAACATTACATTAACTGCTCACAGCTCTATACTCATTAGTGAGAATGCTATATACATCTGATTTTTTTGAGCACTTCCATTCGACTTCTCACTGTCCACACCCAGCCTGCTTGCTGTGCTTTGCCAACTTCCTCTGAGGGAGACAGCACCAGTTTAACTGTCTCGAGACTAAAAGAGGTTACAAGCAGATAGGGACACTCAGCTTTGCATCAGCACACCGATCTGCTCTTAATCTCTTTTAGTCACAGACTGGTGTACCCATATTTGCACCGACCGAAGCTTGCGATGTACTTGTACCTGCTGACTACACAGGAGTGACCTCTCTCCTCGATTTGGTCTCCAAGATTGCCAACATCTGTGTTTAGTGAGAAACTGGTATTGCCCATGACATGATTCCATTGTGGTGCTATATCAATGTTTGGCTAATTTCAATTATATCTTCTGTTTCTGTTGCTGTTTTATCACAAATCTGATGATGGAGTTAATGGATTGCATTGTACATTGATCTTAACTGAAAAAAGGAGAAAGAACAAAGGAAAGAAGAAGAAGATGATGATGATGAAAAAGAAGAAGAAGAAGAGAATCCTCACAAAATGTTAACCTGCATCGGAATTTTTTGTAATAATGATGATGCAGTTACAGCAATTACCACATTCATGAAAATAGTAATATTTCTCAGTAGCTGCTTCAGATTGGGAAATTGAAAAGTGTTAAAAACTGTCTCATTTTAAAATTTTGCTGATTTTTTTGGCTTTATAAACCTACCAGCTGGAATTTTGTCTGCTTCATACATTTCAATGAATGTTTGGAGTGCTCTTCTTAGGTCCCAGCCTGCAGTAACTAGGCACCTGAAATGAAAAATGCATTACTTATTGTTTAAGGGACAGAAAACTTTCAAAATGTTAATGAGAAACGTCTTTTAATAATATTGGACAATATTTAAATATGTCTCTGCAAACATGTAAGAACAAAAACCTGCATAAAAGATTACTTTAATTAAGTACCTGCATTAGGAATGGAGATGTAATGTGTTTTAAACAAATTATTTATTTATCTAAATCTACATGATTGCTTTAAAATTAACACTTACACATCTAGCAGTGTGCACATAGAACCACTTTCAGACTGTAACTCCAATGTTCCATCAAGTAGCATGTGAGAAAAACGAATACCTAACTTTCTGTATGAATGCTGACGAGAGGCTTGAGCCTGATCTCAGCTTTCATCTGCTGAAGCCCCCACTTGACTTCAACTTTGAAATATGTCAAGCAATTAACTCACAGTAAAGCTTCAGTCATATCAAATTTAAATTCATTTCTTTCTGCGTCTAGCCTTTCGCTGACAAAAAGACTTTGTATCTGCCCCCCACCCCTCCTCCCCACCACCCTTTGTACCTGACAGTCATTGCTATTTGTAGTTAATAGAATATCTCTTATTTTAATGTGATGGTAATTACTCCTTATGTAGGTGGGAGTCAACAAAATATTTTGGCATTTAGAGGAGAAATATATTGATTGAAATTTCTTGAAAAGATCTCACTGCAATGAAATACACATTTATTTTTATGATTGCCATCGCAATTCCAATATTACATCCATGACATTCTCTCCCTCTTTTGTAATAACAGAAAAAAAGTTGCCCTTCTCTAGACTTTTTAAGTGTCCTCCATCAATCATATCTGGTAAGGATCTCATATTGCTAAGCAATATTTCATAAGAGGATGAACAAACTAGTGTAAGTTATCTCTTTATTAGATGTTTTGCACCTGCCAAGTGTGCTGCCAATAGAAAACAGTCTTTGGTTCACCTCCCCACAATAATTTTTATGTGAAGGTTGCAATTTAAGTAGTTCATAACGTAATCCCTGGGTGTTTGACTGAGCTGACAACCTTTAAATCTATCTGGTTTATTGTGCAACTGAAATTTAATGGAATCTCTTTAATACCCTCTGTTATCAACCTAAGAAGTCTGCTTAAATTGTCTCCTAAATCATTTATATAGATTAAGAAAATCATTTATATTCATCCACAAAGTAAGTTCCGTTTCTATTTCTATCCGCGGCAGCGCTAGGATCACAGTTCCGAGCATGCGCAGCACTTACTATGCCTCAAGGAGAAGACATGTACGCCATTTTCAGATCACTGCTGCAGACGTGTGCTTTTTAGCGCTTCTTTATAATGTCAGCCGTAATTGAAAATGCTGCTGCACGTGCAAAGAAAGTTAAACCAAAGGAAAATCATTGGCAAATCTGTGAGGTTTGTGGACAAAATGTTATGAGTGATTCAATGGTTAGAAGATGGGTCAGACTGTTCAATGAAGGACGTGATCAAGTGCACGATGAGGAATGAAGTGGATGACCGTCTGTGGTTACTGAGGAACTGGTTCACACAACTGACGAGAAGATGAAGCACAACCGTAAGTTTACACTTAGTGCCCTTGCTATGGAAGTTTTGCAAATCTCACAATCACTAATTCATGAAATTGTTACTGAAAAACTGAAATTTCGAAAACTTTGCCAACGTTGGGTACCAAAAATTCTTACTGAACAACACAAAAAACAATGGATGGACAGTGCACTTCAGTTTTTGATATGCTACCATGAAGAAGGTGATTGTTTTCTTTCTCAGATAGTCATGGGGGATAAAACTTGGGTATTGTATGACACCTCTGAAACAAAATGGCAATCAATGGAATGGAGGCACACTTCATCCCCAATGAAGGTTAAGCCTAAGCAAATGTTGACACCTCGAAAAGTCATGTACACCATTTTCTGGGACAGAAAAGGCATTTTTCTGATTGGTTTCTTACCACGAGGCCAAACAATCAATGCACATGGTTACTGCAAGAACATTAAGAAATTGGACCACGCAGTACAGAACAAGTGACGAGGATTACTGTCTAAAGGTGTTATGTTTTTCCACAATAATGACTGACCTCAAATGGCGAATGTGACCAAACAACTCTTACGGGAATTTCAATGGGATGCATTTGATCATCCTGTGTACAGCCCAGATCTCACTCCTATTGACTTTCATCTCTTCTTACACCTAAAATTTGTCCTTGGTGGTCAACACTTCAACGATGATGACGAGCTGAAAGAACATGCTACCACATGGTTGAATACACAGGCAGCAACCTTCTATGAAGAAGGCATACAAAAACTTGTGCCATGCTATGACAAGTGCCTACAAAATTTTGGAAGCTATGTAGAAAAGTAGTTTAACAGTTGTAGATTTTTGTACAATAGATATTTTTTCTGTATCTGTGCATGTTTGTTTTATATAACCAAATGGAACTTACTTTGTGGACATACCTCATAGATTAAATATAGCAGAGGTCTTATAATGCTTCCTTGGGGAATCTCGGATGTAGCTTCGGTTTCACAAGATTACGTATCATCAGTTAGTAAGAAATGGCTCTGAGCACTATGGGACTTAAGTTAGAAAGAATTATGGCCTTTATTATGTGACATCATGAACTGAGTCACACAGCTGAGATGATACTCCATCCGCAGACGTTCATTTTGATTAGTAGCAGCTGTCTTGAAGATAAAATCCTCATCTGAGGAGAATTTTATATCTTCAAGGTATTTCTTCATGTCCAGGAACAGGAAGAAATCACAGGGAGTTAAATCTGAGAACCCCAAATGATGCATCAGCAGTTCATAATGTAATTCATGCTGTTTTGCAGGGACAGCTCTTGATGAATGTGCTGAAATGTTTGAAGCCATTTTGACTATTTTTCGACCATGATTGTCTCAAGAAATATGACAGATTTTTTTAAAATTACCGCTACCAGTCACAAACTTTGTCAACTATTGTATTATCTATTTATTTAGCGACATGTTTCGAGGTAAACCTCATCTTCAGGCTAAATGGCATTACATAAACAACTTTAAAATAAGGCTATACTGATGTTACATAGTCTTTTCATAAATGCTGCAGTCGTCTTGTGGAAGAAGACAAAACTAGTAAGAGGTGCTGTCATTTTGGAAGCTGGACTGATGTTTGCACAAAAATGTTTTGTAACGACCACTCACTTTTTTCTTCTGGTGTGGAAGTCTCCTAGTGATGCGCTGTGGTGCCTCCATTTCTGTGCCTCTCCTGGTCACTTTTCACAAATTGTCACTAACATAGCAGTAACTTGGAATCACGATCACAAACAGTTCTGTAGTGTAGTGGACAGGATGGTGGTCAAAATACAGCTGGTTGCGATTTGACTATCGATTTGTCGATCTATGTAGTGTCAGATGGCATTTTCGTGCAAACATCAGTCCAGCTTCCATACTGACAGCACCTCTTGCTAGTTTTCTCTTCTTCCACAGGATGACCACAGCATTTTTGAAAAGACTATGTAATATCAGTATAGCCTTGTTTTAAAGTTGTTTTTGTAATGCCATTTAGCCTGAAAACACGTCACTAAATAAATAAATAATACAATAGTTGACAAAGTTTGTGACTCGTAATGGTAATTTAAAAACCTTTCATATGCTGAAATGTTGCTGTGATGAAACAGTACTTTTTTCTTCGTCAAATAAGGCCACAAATCCTTCAGTTTTCTGTTGAATTGGTCGATTATCTCAATGTATTATTGTCCAATGATAATTTTTCTAAAAAAAAAAAAAAAAAAAAAAAAAAAAAATATATATATATATAAGCATTGCTCCCTCCGTATTCGAAAAATTTGGCTCTATAGCTTTTCCTGCTGATTGGACTTTCATTGCCTTTTTTGAAGCAAGCTCACCACATGCAATAAATTGTTCTCACTGTTGCTTGTTTTCTTGCTAAGGTGAAAATGACAGGGTTAACATCGATAGTGTAATGTTCAAGTATGTTGTGAAATAAGAAAATGAATTTTAGATAAATGTTCTAGAAAGATATGATGAGGAACCACAACTGAAGCTAATTCATTGGAAATCAGCTGCCATAGTGTTCAGAGATTTTACGACTAACTTGATCATTTTTTAGTTTTATGAAAATCAAGTCCCAATGGTCCTAGCCCATTTGAAGGTAAAAAAATAAAATAAAGCTTCCCAACAGCAATCATGGAAATGGGCACTGGCTAACTGATGGCAATGCTACTTCACTTTTTGAAAGTAGGCTGTAATCGTTGTTATACTCACACAGAGAAAAAGAAAGGAAGTCCAAACTACTTAGCAGTATTGTTTCTTCATTCATAGTCTATTGGTAAGGATATGGAAAGCAATTCACAGAGGATGCCTTTTGCATATCCTAAGAAAGCACTTTGTCCTCACTAAAAAACCAGGACACTGAATACTCAACATTTTCTGAACCATACTTTTCGAAAGCATATCTATTAAATGCTCTCTTCACATTATCAGTACTATATATTTGACATTTGCTTCTTAACTGTGTATAATTTGAAAGTTGTTTATTGATTCTCTTCTTTTACTAAATTTTACTCTTTATTTAGAGAAAAATTGTACCTATCCTATCGTGTAAAATAGCAGAACTTGAGCACACTAACTAAATGAAATGTTAAAAACTGGAGACAGTTACTGTGATGCCTCATATATAATGATTACTTTCCAAACACTAGTGATATTGTTGATGTGTTTCAAATTAAGGAACGAGCACTACAGTTAACATTTTTATGATGTGAAAATATACTCTTCTTTGTAGCCACATGCACATTTTTCTTGGCGAAATTTTGGGGAAAAAATGGCAGCTTATATTCATGCCAATACAGTTATTTCTTTACTCTGTCTCATACAAAATATATTGTAATCTCTCAGGTCTTCTCAACATAATAAATTAGTGGTGTGCTTCTGTGTGTTCAGCTGATTTGTTTCTGTTTTATGAGTTGCACTGTTATGCGTACTCAGTGCCTGGAATCTGACCAGACTGTAAACTGTAGTTGGTCTCACACCTCTGTCTATAACTGGGTTTGAATCCCAATGCCTGTTAAGCCATTAGCACTCTTTTGTTTTTCACAGCTTACACTTGAAATGATTATATTTACAAGTCGCTGTCATAAGCAGTTCTGATGTACCAGGTATCGAGCAATGTTGAAATACTCTATTAGTATGTGGTGCAGCCTCTATGGGTGGCAATACAGATGCTTAGTCTGGCACCCAGTCAATCATACAGATGATGAATACTGTCCGGGGATACATTATCCCACACCTGATTGACCTGGTCACATAGTTCTGATAAGAGTTGTCGGTTGACAAGTCGCATGAGTCACTTCTCGTGACACCAAATCTCACAGGTGCTCGATTGGAGACAAGTATGATAATTGTGCTAGGTAGGGAAGTTGCTGCACATCTTACAGAGCATGTTGAGTCTCATGGGCAATGTGTGGGTGATCATTACCCTGTTGGAACAACACACCATCTTCCTGTTAAAAGATTTGCAAAAGAATAGGTCTAAAAACATTTTGCGTGTACTGAGTGCTGGTTAACACCCCCCCCCCCCCCCCCCCCTTTTCCCCAGTAATGCGAGAGGTGAACAAGAGTTGTAGCTTATCATAACCCAGACCATAAGGCCAGAGGTGGGGCCAGCATGTCTCGGATGACTACACTCTACGAGACAGCACTCACCAGGTCTATGTTGTGTAGGCACCCCGGTGGTCCCGGTCGCCTACAGTGGACTGGATGGCCGAGCGGTGACCTCTCCAGTTGTCAGGATGCTAAGAAAAGCTGTAGAAGCGTCAGAAATGCCAAAGACACATTATTAATTCATAACACCTTTATTCCTGCCGAGTACAATGTGGCTTGGTGATATCAACGACCTCCCCCGAGTCCTTGCTGACTCGTAGCGATGACACCAGATCTGGGCCGCGCAGTCTTGCTAGCACAGCGCCACGTGCTGTGACGTAGCGGAGGAATGTCCTTACTTTGGCTGCGCGTGGATGGTGGCGCGTGGATGGCGGCGCCTGGCTGGCTGGCCGGCTCGCGGGGGACAGCAGGCTGCTGCGCGTAGAGGCTCCGGGTTGGAGTCCTCGGCGCTGTCGGCACCAGAAGCGTTCTCGTATTGCGGAGTGTTCTCTAGCCCACCCCATCTTCTTCCCTGCTCCTCCTGGTGGCTCATCCGTGGTGTACGGGTGGAACGGGCTGCAGTCCCCAAGCGTCGTCGGCTCACCCGGTTGTGACGGCGGATGCACAGGGCCTAGGCCCCGCACGATCTCAACGATGGCTCACTGATGTGGTCAGCATTGGCGGCGAGCGAGTCTGCCATGATGTCTGCTAATCCGGCGTTGATGACTGACAGTGGCAGCAGAGAGACCCAGAGCTGGTACTGTCCCCTCATGTCTGCTGCTGGATGGGCCGCCCTTACAGCAATATCTCCTTAATAAAGATTAACATGTCGATCACCGAGCTGAGCACTACGCAGCGACCCAGTACACATCTAACTGCAAGTCTAACTGTTGCTATCAAAGCTGGCGTATTTAAAGGAAGCACGAGCGATGTCCTGACGTCATGCTCGTTTGTAATGACTGCATTCGTTCCACTTATACTGCTGATTCATCTGTCGTACTCGCCCTTTAGGTGTTCTTGTGACAGAGTTACATGTTGTTGCGACAGACTTACATGAAGTTGTGAAATGCAGTACAGCTGACGCTATACCTCTGTCTTGCACTCTACGAAAGTCTCCGTCTAACACAAACCCGCGTGCTAAGCAATTCTCTCTCGCCTGTTATGTGTAACCAGGCCATTGCCCATGCGTGACAACACATTCTGATATATGTGCAATCCTCTTAGCTCTTGGCTAACCTACTGCCCCTGGCTCTCGGCACAGGCAACAAAACTTTGACAATATTCCACGTTTCCAACTCTTTACTATTCCGCAACACTACAGTTGTAAACACAAATGACGTTCTCATGTGTGCAGGTAGAATCTGCTCTCATAGCTGAAAACTATGGTGTTCCATTCCACCTTCCAAGTGATCCTCTGATGGCACCAGTTGAGCTGTGCATGTCGATGCTGTGGTGGGAGTGGAAGGTGGATAGAGGTGTGTGTGTCTGTAGTCCCACTGCTATTAATCGGTTCACAACAGTCCATGTTTACACATATGGAATCACAAGTCATCTTATCTATACTGTAGTAGATGTACAATCTGCTGCCCTTACAATACAATGATCCAGGTGGGAATCTGTGCTGCATGTATGTCCAGAACCTTGTCTATGGATGTGAGAGTGTTCATGTGCTCATTGATGTTAGGTTTGTTGCAATACTGATACAGCCCATACAACTTGTGTGGCAATTCTCTGAAAGGACCATCCCGCTACTTGGAAGACCACAGTTTGACCCCTCTCAAACCTTGCTCTGCCTTCTTGCTGTAAGCATGCCCTATTAAAGGGTAGACACAGATGACTCTCTGCTAGCTATGCCACTACAATATTTGTTGACAGATGACACTAGTATCTACCAGGTGGAATATGCTATCATTGGATCAAAATTGACATTGTCTTCCCAGGTGCACAAATTTTTTTCTGGCAGTATAAATATGTCAGAAAACATAATAAAAAGGTATGGCAGTTTAAATTTAAATAACATTTGGAGTCCCACATCCAATTTATTAAAATCTTATTGACCATCACATCCACTAGAGTCGGAAAATGCTGATGGAATCTGCATTTCATAAAATATCAATGCAAGCTCTGAAAACAGAAGAGCATCAAAGGGTATGGTGGAAGATGGGTGTCAAGAATCAAACTTGGCTATAACCAGTGGCACAAGACCAACAATGGTTCACAGTCCGGTATGAGTCCAGGCAGGCCCTCACAGACCTCAAGAGGATGACTAGGTAAGTCATCAAAATATTCTAGATAAGATGGAAACAACTTGGTGTAACACCTAAAACTGCACCATTAAACAAAATATGTTGTTTTTAACGTTGTAGCTTCTCATGTCTCTGTAATTTTTTGTTGCAGCTTTCACCCCGGCTGAGGTATGGATACTGGCCAGACAATATGAACAAACTACTATGAGTACCACAGTTCTGCAGCACACCAGCATTCCATTTCGTTACTGCCTCCCACTAAATCACAGTGGACAAGTGTTCTGAACTATCAGCACACCTGCAGTCATTGCAGTGTCATATCGATCTGCTCACGAAATGAATGAATGTGAAGAGACTTCAGTGCAGGAAAGCGAACAGAACCCGGAGCACTGACAAGTGGTAACATAAAATGTAGCCCAACAAATCTGCTTTTACAATGGTTTACATGTGTAGAATACCAGGGCACACATGCAGTCTTCTTTCAAATGTGAAGCACGGTGGAGGTTCTGGTGTTCAGAGGATGACCACCTTGAAGGAAATATAACTATCAAGGTGGGAAAAACCATTTTGTGTGAACATGTTGATTCAGTGGTATTCTCATGTGAATTTAACTACTGTATGAGAACTTGCAGCAGTAATGTATTGGTCAGGATGCTAAGTTCTTTGGGGAGACAAAAATTTGCTGGGCTCTGTCATTTCAATTGTGTGGTGTTTTCGAGTAACCAGTTAAAAGAAAGTAATGCAATGAAAAGTTGTGAATGTACCGCAATGATGTTTGTCCAAATTGCATGGAAAATCTTCAACTTTTGAACCAAAACATTGCATTGAAACAAGCATTCAGTTCATAGTGCTGTGGAATGTGGGGAAAAAAACGCAAATTGGCATTCATAAGAAGAAGAACAACACCAAAAAAGCAACAGGAGCGTAATATGTAATAAATTGTCCACACAACCTGCCATTGATGATGCCTTGCAGAAAATAAAGGCGAAATGCGTATGGCACTAAAATTGTGTTTTATTCAGTTGCTGTCAGACGGTCCATAAGTAAAAATTATGAATATACTGCATGGAAAATTTTTCAGAGTGATGGTACCTGTAATGAAACTAATGGTTTTAAAAGAATGAAAAGCATGAGTGTGAACTGAAATACTGTTAGGATGAAATTGTTATCTGATAAACACTGGCTTTAATTGCATGTGCTTCTTATTAATTATAAGGGCTATTCAAAAAATAATATCCAATTGCCTATAAAACATCAATAAATCCTTGTAGCTTCAAGGTGCTTGCATGGTTGGAAAAGGATACCTTATTGCATCAGTCAGCTGTCTGCTTTGTTTGTCAGGGTGTGAGTAGCAAGTGACTGAAATGGATGGGCTTATGGTGTCCCATCAGTTGTGAAGTATGTTCTGTCATTCGCTTCATGCAAGCACAAGGGGTCAGTGCTGCTGAGATTCATTGTTGATTGTGTCATGGGTAAGGGAATGAGGTAGTGAGTGATGGTACTGTGGGAGAATAGTTCACAAAATTCAAGGCTGGTTACATACATGAGCATGGTGAAAGTGGCCAAGAAAGACATTCAGATGTGACCAAAGAACTTGCACAACATGTGGGTGCAGATGTCAGTTCACAATTCCTGAACTTCCTAAAGATGTGCCTCCAATGTCAAGGACAAACACCTTGAAATCATCATGGTGAGGTTAGGTTTCAATAAGTTTTGAGCACAGTGGGTAAGAAAATGTCTAACCAATGTTCCTAAAATTGAAGGAATGAGATCGACCCCGACAGTCTTTCAGCACTACCATAATTTCTGAATAGAATTGTGAATGGGAAGGAAACAAATGTGCAGTACATGCGTCCTGACACTAAAGCACAATCACACTGAGGATGCACACTCATTCTTCCCATAAACTCAAAAATTTGAAGCAGGCAATGTCAAACTGCATAATAATGGTTACAGAGTTTTGGCAACAGATTTCATAAGAGATGCATGTGAAAATACTTTGACAGCACAGGTTTATTGTGATTTTGAAACTCTTATGAAACTCTGGAAAGAAAGACTGTCAACAACTGACTGAAGCACCCTTGATGAAGGAACAAAGAAGCTGCTATGACGGTATGACAAATGCTTGAATTTCAAGAGCAAATATGTGCAGAAATAATGTTAAGGTGCATGTACTAAAAATGTTAATATATTTTTTCTTTTTAATAGCATGTTGGAGGTTAATTCATGAATAGCCCTCCTATTAAGTGCATCCAAGAAAATCATACTAACTATTATTTTCAACATAAAATTACTGCCAATTATGTGAAAAGACCAGAATAGGGATATGGGACTGGTAATGGGCACAGTGTCACAATTCCCAACTTACTTTGTTCATCTGTATATATTTGCTATGAGCCAGCTAAGTAATTTCTGATCATCTTGATTAAATTTGTGATCTCTAAATACTGAGAGGGGGAATAGTGTCAAAAACTCCAGTATCAGAATAAACTGTAATGAGTAGTACTGTGTGATTGATAACTACAGCACAGATGCTGTGTATCTTCTGATTGTTATGATGGGTTGTGAGGGTGACTAATTATGGCTGAAGTCAGCAATGGTCACATTTAAAAAAAATTCATCTTTACTGTGTTAGTGCCAACTGTTCAAAGCCTCATCTATTTGGTGAAAAGTGATTCAGGTAATGTGTCAGTTATCGGCAATAACTGGACTGCAAACTAATTCCCAGGAAGACAGTAAAATCATTTCCTAGTGATTGCACAGTGTATGATCTTATTTACTATGTGACCTGCAAGTGGTGTCAAACAGTTGTTGCTTTTTATGCTGCTGTTGTTGATGATGATGATTCACTTAAATCTATTAATGAGATGAATAGTTATGCTTTTAGAGAAAGGTAAGAATGCCTAGTCATTACAGTAAATCTATGTCATGAGCTATTTTTTGTTTCCTGCAGAAATACCATAGATCAACGTTTCTACATTGTGAGGATTCATCAAAATCAACAATACTGTTGATGTATAGTATGTACATCAAATGTAGCTCAGCAGAGTGTATAGATGAATATAAAAAAATGTATTCATACTTATTTACCTAATCCAGCTCTCCTGCATTTCATTTTCCTAATTAAAGGCAGAAAAATGAAAGTAAAGTTCCTGTCACAGGCCAAAATCAAAATCTTACTGTATCCTTATATGTGTAAAATAATACAAATTATTCTTATCCATCAAACTTATTATTATCTTTTTTGTACTATCATTATTGGTTCATTCTGAAATCTCACAGTTCAACATATTATTCTACTTCTATTTGAGTTTCTTCTCCTTACACCTAAGCAGTTCTGGACATTTAAATGTGACAAGTCAATTTTGATAAAAGGATATATCACATCTTTTGAGCCTTCATAATGATAAAAGATGTTCACAAGATTTGAAGAAAGTTTATTTTTTTAGAAGTTAAGTTGTGGGCATCACTCTATAGGAGGAATGGTTTGCAATGTGTGCAGGTGTGATGAAACATATGGGCATGTAACATCTACAAGGCAGGATGGCAAGTCACTGTCTCCACCTGTTGTGGGGCTGCTTGTCCCTTGACATTGCACCTTGGAGGTGTTTTGTAGGCACAGAGAAAAGAACTGTCATAACAACAATGAAAATGGCATGACAAGGAAAAATCTTATGACCTGTCAGTTGAATCTTGTCTAAATTAAATGATATAATGCCTGATGCTGCAGCACAATATCACAGCACAGCTGGTTAGGATAGTAAACAGAAGACACGTCAATACCAGGGCATAAAGACTTTGCGAATTTCATTCTGTATACTCAACTTGACAGTAACTATGGTTCACATCCAGCTGCGTGAACAATACATGCAGATGTCAGCATTTGAGAGAGGACATGTAGTTGGACTCAAAGAAGCAGTTAGGAGTAATTGCTAAAACACATGACATTTGAACAGGAGCGATGCCAATATTTGATGACGGCAGGATTGGATGTACCATGGCTGAACACAGTGTCAAGAAGGGAGTGGTCGACCCAGAGAGATGACATAATGTGAAGACTGAGCAATCCTCAGAGAGGCACTAAGAGCCCTGGCTTCATCATTGTCATTGATCCAACATGCAACTGGTACTTAAATGACCACAAGGATAATTAATGAGCAACTCACAAAAGGGGGTGAGCTCATGGTGCCCCTTGCACTGACTACCATTGCCCGCTGTACACCAAGGAGCCCGTTTGCAGTGGTGTTGAACACATTCAGCCTGGCACAATATCCCTCATGAGAACATCAAACAACTCTATCAATCAGTGCTAAACCAAATAATTGCTTGCATAAGGGCCAGAGGTGGGCTAACACATTATTGACTTCCTCAATTTGTGAAGCTCTTTTTCTTGAATAAATCATCCAATTTTTATAAAATGGGGTTCATTTGTTTGTATTTACAAGTACATCACATCCACTGATTTCCATCCTATTCAGATAATTCCTTGTGGTGCATCAAATACAGGAGTTCAGTGTGGAATTCTTCTGAGTTATTTCAATAGTTTGGAACAAAATCCATGCTCTCCCTCAGAACCCAAACAACACAAGGGGAGATAAAGTCTGTACACATTTATATGGCCCAGTCTTGCAGGTGGAAATCACCAGAAGATCACAACAGATGACCACAAGAATGTTATTATCAAGGCCAAGAGGGCAACAGATCATATTTTCCACAAATCTCACTTCCGTGACCATGTTTCACGTCATTTGACAACCTAGAGCAGGATGCAAATAAGAGGGCAAAAGAAGGGAATGATAACTGAAGAAAGAAGACTCTGAGGAAAAATTTTGGAAAAGGAAGGGCAAAAATACATTGTTGTTCTGGACAACTGACATCAACAGAAAAAAACAATGGAGCATAATCCAGTGTAGTTCTACAAACTAATTAAGTATATAAGAAATATTAGTATCAAATAAATTAAGAAGAAATAGTTTTAAATTTTAATAAAGAGTTCAAAAACTAACATTGTGGTTGTCTCAACAATATCAACAACTATAAATATACCCATGCTAAAACAAGATTGTGTGTGGCAATAGAAGAAAATTTGTTTGACATGGAAGATTTCCTGTTTGGGATTTGAGGACTACAATTAAGTGACCAGATCCTGATGATGCTGTGACAGTCAGAGTTTATTATGAAGGTGGTTCACCATCCAAAAGCATCAGGGCATCCAGCCATGTACACAAAGTTGGCACCACAGCTCATCATAATATTAACTTGGTTATTTGTCCACATCACAGCATGATAAGCTTCTAGAATTTTCCAGTGAGCAATACTCAGCCCAAAACTTGGTTTCTTTGCTCATTTTTGTTGTTGTGTATACTGTATGCCAGTAACCATATGCAGTGTGGAAGGTGGTTTACAAGAAATATTAACAAAATTAGAAGAGTTATTTAATTGCAATAAATCCACCAAAGAAGAGCTGACTAACAGTAATTTTGTATTAAAGAGAGAGTTATCTAATAGTATTAAAACTTAAGGGGAAGATTTGCCTAATAGGATTAAAACCCAATGGGGAGATTTGACTAATGATGTTAAAACCAAAGGAGAAGAGGTAAAAAATTTACAAACAACCATATCATCTCTACCCAAGGAGCTACAAATGGAGATAATTAATCAATATGACTTAGTCAGGAATGGGATTCAAGAGCAGTTTAAGGAGGTAACCAATGAAATGGAACAAATAAAAGATTTCACTAAACAAGAATTTATGAGTGTTAATGAGCAAATCTCAGACGTGATAGGACGAATAGAGGTGTTAGATTAGAGTAACAGATCTAATGGAGCATTAAGTATGCAGAATATATTGACTAGTTTGGGGGGGAAATTACAAGAATTGGTGGAACAAAAAAAAAATCAAAGGGCTGACCCTCCTAACAATATACATAATTATGATGGGGATACTACAGAAAGTCAGAGGCAGTTTCAAAAGCTGTTTCAAAAGTTGATAAATTCAATAGTGTAAAATAGAACTTAGCAACAGGCAGACTACCAGTAATATTGGTATTTCTGGAGATGTGTTAGAGGAACTACATTTAGGAAATTGACTGAATTTATCAAAACAATTTCTGAAATGTAAATCAGTTGGGGAGTGCATCCAATTTACTTTTATGGGTGTTCTCCAGAACTTTACTCACAAAATGAGACAACTCAAGAAAGACAAATTTTGCAGTGTTATCTGGTAGGTGAGGCAGCAGGGGTGGGGAACAGCTCATAGTGATCATTTCAAATTGTGGGATGATTTCTAAGAGAAATTTTAAAGAAAGTGCTGGTCATCAAGAAAACAAGAAAAATTACCATTGGAATTGTTAGGTTCTAAATATACTAATACATGTGGTATTTACAAGGAATATATAGAGTGGTACTTAACTAATTCAAAATACTTGGACAGCCCATTAGAAGACACACATTTAGTAAAAGTATTAGTAAGAACACTAGTATTGTGTAAAAAAGGAAATCTAGTATTGGGGATTGATGAATGTTAAAGATCTGTTTACTCTTATTGAAGGATTAGTTACACTAAAAGAACAAAGCAACTCCACATGGGTAAAGTAGCACGGATGAAAAAGTACGTGAAATCTTCTCGAGTGATCAGCCGAGTAAAGGCGTCGTCTTCTCGCAACGTTTCGAAGGGTTTCGTACCCATCATCTTCAAGCGAAGATGATGGGTACGAAACCCTTCGAAACGTTGCGAGAAGACGACGCCTTTACTCGGCTGATCACCCGAGAAGATTTCACGAATGGAATACGCCGAGAAAGTCTCAAATCACATTTGATGAAAAAGTAGTCATTATCTACATATGTCATAAGTTTACAAAGGAAAAGGAAAGCCATTTCTGTCAGATGAATAAAAGGAATCACAATTGAGGTAACCTTGTGCTGAAAAATACACAGTCACAATTATTTGTGCCTAATACAGCTAGTACTATCGACAATACTGTAAGTCCTAATGAGTATTTTCAAAATTGATGACCCTCAAAGAGAGGTTATCCGATAATCATAGTGGGAAACATGGAACATTTTGGGGCAGGGGCCAAGTTCCAGGATCTTACAATGCAATATGAGACCCATTGATTAAAAAAATAGTTACTTTCATACATAGTTACTTTCACGCATGCTGTGCTGGTACGTGAGTGGCTATTAGAAGAAGACAAAATATTAGGGTAAGAACAAACTAAGTCTATAATGGCAAGAGAAGTATGGGGAAATAAAGTAGATATCTACATAGCTCTGGGAGCAAAGTGTCATTACCATCCCAGAATTTTTCTGAAGCAATTAAAAACAAGAATCTATGTCCCATACTACTTACAACAGGTGTATATATTGTAGGAATAACCAGCAATAAAGGAAAATTAATAAAAGAAGAAACAAATAGCCCTTAAACATAAGTAATTTGATGTTTATGCAAACTTATTGATAGTATCAAATAAAAATTTACCATATAGAGGAGATGATGAGTCGCAAATAGGGACAACAATAACACTGTCAAACAGGTAAGCTTTTGGACGAAAAGGTCGTCATCAGAATTAAATGACATATACACACACACTCTCACACAAATACAACTCACACACACATGTCCACAGTCTCTAGATGCTGAGGCCAGCAGCACACCATGGGAGAAGCAATACGGGTGGTGGGGATAAGGAAAAGATTGGGGCAGAGATGGGTAGCAGGATAGGGATGGGGGATGTAAAGTGCTGCTTGAGGGAGCATACAGGGATGAGGTGGAGAGAGGATAGGGCAGCTAGGTGCAGATGGGGAGTTAGACAGAGGGCATGAGGGGATCGGGGGGGGGGGGGGGGGGGGGGGGGAGCACAGGAAATAGAGAAGGAAAATACTGTGGGTGAGTTGGTGGAATAGAGGGCTGTGCAGTGCTGAATTAGGAACAAGGAAGAGGATAGGTGGGTAAGGACAATGACTAGCAAGAGGGCAGGAGGTTTATGGGAACATGGGATATACTGAAGGGAGAGTTGCCACTTGTGCAATTCAGAAAAGCTGGTGTTGGTAGGAAGGATCCAGATGGCTTAGACTGTGCTTTTGTTGTTCCTGTCTGTGACTCAAATTCTCCACTTTATGGAGAGTAACAATCTATGTTTTTGAAAGTATTGTCATTATTCCATCCTGGATTATCCCTTTTTCAAATATTTATTTATTTAAAATATTACTAGTTATTGGTTGCTTATTAATGTATAAATTGGCATTGAATTTTAATGCTAAGGAGTTGTACTGGACAAGTGGAGATTCTACTTATGTAATACCATTACTAATTACTTAACAGACGGTCAAAATGAACATTTGGGTCAAATGCGTTTAGTTGCTACTGCACAAGTAGTGACCCAAAAGGAGCTTTCTTAGTGGATTTGGGGGATATTGATGAGCAAATATGTATCAGCACTTAGAATCAAGTCTGTTAACCTCAGAACAAAAAAAGATTTATACAAGCTCTTATTAAAATATGGTCAGGCATTTTCAAATAAATCAGGAGTAATTTTCAAATAAACCAGGAGTAGTTGGAGAATATGTTTGCCACCTTAAAATAAAAGATGAAACATCTTTCTTTTGTAAACTGTATCCAGTACTTTTGAGCTTAAGATCAGTGATTCAAACAGAAATTAGTAAAATGGTTGAAAATGAGTCTATCAAATGTAGTTTAAGTGTATATAACAATAGTTTATTAATAGTACAAAAATCTAATGGAGGAGTATGCTTGGTATTAGATGCACCTATGGTTAACAAACGTATAGACATGGAGAGAGAGACAGACTAGTTTGTACTGATGAAATGTTGGCTAAATTTGAACAACTGAAGTACCATAGTTTGATGAAGTTAACTGTCAAAAATGGCAGGTAAGACTGCATGAAAATTCAAGGCAGTATACTGTATTTCTGTTTGAATGGAAGTAATTTCAATTTAAAATTCTGCCTTTTGGGTTAAATATCGCTGTAGCATTGTCTATATGTGCACTGGATGCAGATTTGGGTGTTGAACTGCTATAGGAATTAATCATTTATGCAGATGATATTTTAATAATTTCTAATACCTTGGGGGAACATTGTACATTATTAACCAAAACCTTACAAAATTATATAGAAAGGTTATTGTTATAACCTTTAATCACCAATAATTGCGTGGATATTCAAACACACTCACTTAGAAACAGTAGCTGGTTACATGATAACAACTCAGTATCTCTCATTCGACTGCCATGCCGTGACATGCGGCCAGCACCGTTCGTAGCTAGGTGGCACTCCCGCGCTCAGCTGAGTTGCGGAGCACCTCTATCGCCGTTTGCGCGTACTGTCGTGGCGGCACTGTTAAATGTCGTGGCACTGTCACAACACTTTTCCCCCCTCACTTCCTTGGAAACATGGACAGTGCGGAGACATCCATGGCCTCTTGTGAGGCCCCGAGAAGATCCCGCGGAGAGACACGAGAGTATGGCCGAAAATGTCCAGGACGGAAGCTCGCGCGTGGATCGTGCCTCCTGGATGAGATGATGTGTGAAAACTCCGGAGCAGCATCCATAGGTTTCGTGGACCTGGGGGTGTGCTCCAGCGAGATGGGTCCCGGAGAAGGTGGCGTCGCGACTGGGGCCGGTTCCGGCATACTCGGAAGCGGTAGCGATGTCGGCTGCATCAACACGTACGGTAGATCGGCAGCAGCGACAAGACTGGCTTCTTGGGCTGGTGGAGGCGAAGGAAGGGGCGGTGGCACTGGCGTGGCCACCACTTGTGGGCGCATCTGGTCGTAATGGCGAACAATTGTGCCATTGTCCGTACGTATTTCACAAAGCCGGCGGCCGCGAAGAGCCTTGACCACCCCTGGAATCCATTTAGGGCGAGATCCATACCCTCGTGCCCACACGTCGTCGCCCACTGAGTATTTTCCTGCACTAGGGGACACAGCACAAGGCCTGACAGGGTGAAGCAGGTGCAGTAGAGTGCGCGGTTGGCGGCCATGCAAGAGTTCAGCAGGGCTGCGATCACCCAGAGGCGTGAAGCGATAAGAACTCAGAAACTGCAGCAGAGCGTCATCTGTGGAAAAATCACTACGGAATATTTTCATCTGGCTTTTGAAAGTGCGGACAAGGCGCTCGACCTCCGCATTCGATTGCAGATGGAATGGCGGTGCTGTAACATGATGAATCCCTTGTCCAGTATAAAAAGCACGGAAGGCCTGAGAAGAGAACTGAGGGCCATTGTCCGTGATGATTGTGGATGGAAGACCTTCTAGCGCAAAGATTTTGGACACAGCCAGCGTCGTCGCCGCAGTGGTGGGCGACGGACATCGAAAAACAAACGGAAACTTTGAGAAGGCGTCAATCAACAGTAGCCAATAAGTACCGAGGAAGGGGCCGCCAAAGTCAGCGTGCACCTGTTTCCATGGCTGCACTGGATCAGGCCACGGAGAGGGCAGAGTACGAGGCGCAGCCAGTTGTTGAACACACTGATCACATGCAGCGACCATGTGGGCGATGTCCGAATCAATACCGGGCCAATAAACGTGCCTGCGGGCCAGGGACTTAGTCCGAGAAATCCCCCAATGGCCTTCATGCAACAGTTTGAGAACATCTTTGCAAAGAGAGGCTGGCACCACGACCCGTGGAGATGCGCCATCCGTGGCCAGAAGAACAACACCATCACGAACAGACAGATGAAGGCGCAAGGCATGGTAGTTGCGAAGGGGATCCGATGCCCGGCCCTTGGTCCTGTCCGGCCAACACCGTTGAACAAAACCGATCACCTGACGCAGGACCAGGCCCCGCACAGTAGCTGACGCGACCTGCGAACCTGTAAGTGGAAATCCCTCGACCACACGACGTTCTTCCTCATCAATGTGGAAACAGAGTATTTCATCACGATCGAAAACCGGGTCGGAGCCCATCGGCAATTGCGACAATGCATCAGCGTTGGCGTGCTGGGCTGTGGGGCGATAGTGAATCTCATAGTGAAAACGAGACAAGTATAAGGCCCAACGTTGCAGGCGGTGAGCTGCCTTATCTGGAAGCGACGCCGATGGGCCGAACAGAGAGACCAGCGGCTTGTGGCCAGTGATGAGGTGAAACTTAGAACCATACAAAAAAACGCTGAACTTTTTTAGAGCATAAATGATAGCGAGCGCCTCCTTTTCAATTTGAGAGTAATGCCGTTGCGCATCATTGAGAGTCTTGGAAGCATAGGCGATGCGTCGTTCCGACCCATCCTCATACCGATGGGCGAGAACAGCCCCTAGGCCATACTGTGATGCGTCAGTCGCCAGAACCAAGTGCTGACCCAGACGGAATGTGGCAAGACAAGGCGCCGACTGCAAATGAGCCTTCAAGCAGACAAAAGCCTGCACACTCGTCGGACCAACAGAAAGGGACGTTTTTGCGTAACAGCTGATGCAGAGGATGAGCTACCACTACCGCGGATGGAATGAATTTGTGATAATAAGCAATCTTGCCTAGAAACGCCTGAAGTTCTTTGACCATAGACGGCCAGGGTAGAGCGTTAATGGCCGCAAACATAGAGCACGTATACCCTCACGGGACAAGTGGAAACCAAGATACACAATGGAGGGTTGGAAGAACTGTGACTTGTCCAGATTGCACTTCAACCCAGCCGAATGCAAAACCCGAAACAGTGAACGCAAATTGCGAAGGTGCTCCTCAGTGGAGGCCCCCGTGACAACAATGCCATCCAGATAGTTGATGCAGCCGGGAACCTAAGCCGTGAGCTGTTCCAAAAACCGCTGAAATATGGCCGGCACACTAGCAACGCCAAATGGTAACCGCTATTACTGATACAACCCACAAGGAGTGTTGATGATGAGAAATTCCTTGGAAGAAGCATCCAACGGCAACTGATGGTACACCTCCGATAAGTCAAGTTGGGAAAAGCACTGGCCCCCAGCGAGCTTGGTAAATAACTCCTCAGGATGAGGAAGAGGATAAGTGTCAATGAGGCTCTGAGCATTGACAGTGGCTTTAAAATCACCACACAATCGCAGACTCCCATTTGAAGCCCATTCGCTGGAGGTAACTGGAAGAAGACTCCCTGAAGCTGTTAACCTGTCTATCTCAGCCTTGACAGGTGCACGCAACGCCACCGGAATAGGGCGTGCCCGGAAAAACTTAGGGTGAGCTGTAGGTTTAAGAGTAATGTGGACATCAAAATCCTTGGCACAACCCAGACCAGCAGAGAACACAGACGAAAATTCAGAACACAATCCATCCAGCTGTTGATACGGAATATCCTCAGATATGAGGTGCACATCATCATCAATGGAGAACCCGAACAACTGGAAAGCATCATAACCGAACAGGTTTTCAGTGCCCGCATGATCCACCACATAAAACGTGAGGGGCCTAGCAACAGACTTGTAGGCAGTGGAAGCATCAAACTGGCCAATGATAGGAATTTTCTGTTTATTATAAGTTCTTAGATTTCACGTAACTGGAGACAAGGGAGGGGACCCCAACTCCAAATATGTGCGAGAATTAATGAGAGTTACTGCAGAGCCAGTGTCCACTTGCATGCGAATGTCTTTATCCAGAACACGAACAGTAACAAACAACTTATTTGTTTGAGAAAGCACACAGTTAACATCCATGTCCGATGCCTCGTCCTCGTCGACAGGAACTTTAGGGGACTGACACATAGAAGCAATGTGGCCTTTTTTCCTACATGAATTACACGTGGCCCAACGTTTTGGACACGCGGCCATGTCATGCTGTACAAAACAACGTGGACAAGAAGGAAGTGCGGAACGAACCTGCTTCTGTGGTTGCTGTTTTCGCTGCGAGCATTGCGGCCCAAAGCGACGTTGTTTACGCGAATGAACCGCCGCCACATCTTCGTTCTCCTGTGAAACAGGCAAATTGTCCGTGTCAAAAGTTGACTGTACAGAGCCTACATCACCCCACGCGTCTATTTGCACGCCAGCAGCGTGAGACACTTCAAAGGATTGAGTGATGCTTAGAACTTCCGACAACGACGGGTTTGGCAGTTGTAGGGCACGTTGCCGAACTTCTTTATCAGGAGCAAGCTGTAGAATACAATCCCTAACCACTGAATCAGCATAAGACTCATGATGAGTGTCCGTGACAAACTGACATTTCCTACTCGGACCGTGTAGTTCCGCCGCCCAAGCCCAGTAAGATTGGTGGGGCTAATTACGACACCGGTAGAACGCCACGCGGGCAGCAACGACGTGGGTGTTTTTGGGGTAATAGTTAGACAATAAGTCACACATTTCTTGGAAGGACAGGGATGCAGGTTCCCGCAGAGGGGCTAACTGAGATAGCAGCTGATAGATCCGTGGGGAAATCCAAGATAGAAATAACGACTTACACATAGGAGCGTCGACAACGCCGAAAGCCAAGAAGTTTTGCTGCAAACGCTTCTCATAATCCTTCCAGTCTTCAGCGGCCTTGTCGTAAGGAGGGAATGGAGGCAGGGAAGAGGAAGACAGACGATGAGTAAGCGACGTTGACAACGCCTGAATAGCAGCCGTCAGCTGTGTTTGTTGTGCCTGAATAGCAGCCGTCAGCTGTGTTTGTTGTTCAATGAGCACTTGCATAAGCTGTTCCATGTCTGCCCATTCACGAACACACAAATCCACAACGCAGTGAAAATATCCCATCCTCATCGCCAAAAAGTGTTATAACCTTTAATCACCAATAATTGCGTGGATATTCAAACACACTCACTTAGAAACAATAGCTGGTTACATGATAACAACTCAGTATCTCTCATTCGACTGCAGTGCCGTGACATGTGGCCGGCGCCGTTTGTACCTAGGTGGTGCTCCCACGCTCAGCCGAGTTGCGGAGCGCCTCTATCGCCGTTTGCGCGTACTGTCATGGCGGCACTGTTAAATGTCATGGCACTGTCACAACAGTTATAACTGTTAAACTATCAAAATCATAGATAGAGAAGAACCAGAATTCTTCAGGCATCTAGGGAGTACATGGTATCAACCAGATCCAGAATGAATAAGAGCTATCAATGATTGTCCAGAACCTAGAAATGTGAAGCAATTATGTTCTTTTGTTTTTATAACTGCAGTGCCGTGACATGTGGCCGGCGCCGTTCGTACCTAGGTGGTGCTCCCACACTCAGCCGAGTTGCGGAGCGCCTCTATCACCGTTTGCGCGTACTGTCATGGCGGCACTGTTAAATGTCGTGGCACTGTCACAACAGTTATAACTGTTAAACTATCAAAATCATAGATAGAGAAGAACCAGAATTCTTCAGGCATCTAGGGAGTACATGGTATCAACCAGATCCAGAATGAATAAGAGCTATCAATGATTGTCCAGAACCTAGAAATGTGAAGCAACTATGTTCTTTTGTTTTTATAACTGGTGGAATTTTATCGGTGTTATACTAAAGGTAAGCCTATGAACTATGCAAGACTGTTGTTATTACTAAAACAACCATGTTCTTTGATTATGACCAAGAGAGTTTTGCAATTCAGGCACCAAAGAGTCATTTAATATCATCATATAATGTTCCGAATTCACTGTAACTGCATGACCGCTCTTGTCCTTGAAAAACTACAGACCAATT
Source organism: Schistocerca serialis cubense (assembly GCF_023864345.2). Classification (NCBI taxonomy): domain Eukaryota; kingdom Metazoa; phylum Arthropoda; class Insecta; order Orthoptera; family Acrididae; genus Schistocerca; species Schistocerca serialis. The sequence goes on along the minus strand of NC_064647.1, from coordinate 161,179,500 downwards.
ATTCCTTGAACTGATGCCACAGTCTATACAGTAGCTTTTGGTGAATGAAGGGGTTTCTCATGGTTCTATTTAGAATTCATTACATTCCAGTAACAGTATTTTTGCTTACTGATGTGACCATTTAGATGAAAATGAGCCTCATCAAAAGACAAGATGATGTTAAATGGAGGGCGCTGAGTCGCACCATTAACAAACTGCAGATGTGATGATGATCTATGTACATTTAAAGAACTTGCACACTTACAAATGGAGAGGTTATGATTATCATGAACAGACTGATTTACACTCTCCATGGACTTACCCATTCTTGAGGACCTGGGTTACCCAGGTTAGGCTTGCCCAGTGTTGAACCACTCTCTTCAAACATTCTGATCCATTTCCAGATAAGAGAAACATTTGGAGCATCATTTACATTATGCAATTCACAATCACTGAAAAATTTCCTCCATACTACAGTCACCAAATCCCTGTTTTTGTAAAATTCTCACACACAGAATGGGCTGTCTGCTCCCAAGAACTGCCCCATATTGACTGAATTCCTAAAGGCCAAGCAAGCAACGAACATACCCCCCACTCTCCTCTGATTTGTTGCACAAGTGCAGAGAGCCATTCAAAATAAACTCTCTTTTGAGACACTCTGTGTAATACAGGCATGGTAAAGAAATTTAAAACCCCAGGAGAAACTGTAATCTTTGCATGTTCAGTGGGTTGACAACTGTTGGGTGTCTAAGTTAACTGTTTCAGTACTTCACATTTTGGTTTCTCTGGAACAGTTTCTTCTGCTTTTTCTATCCTGTTCTCTTTAACACAAATCCATCTCCTGCTGTCATATCCTAGAGGTAAATTTGACTGTTGTGAGTTCTATATCAACCTATAACATGCAACGTAACCGTAAAAGTATGTTGCTTAAGATCTAAGCATGAAAGACATATATTAATCAACGGCAATTTTTCTTTTAAAGTGTGATTATGTGGGGTCGGTCACACACAAAAGCCATAAAATATATAAAACGTTCTGCAGAAATTTCTTGTATTTATTGAAAGGTTAAATTGCATGTTTTCCTTGTGGGATTTTGTACAAGATCTTTCTCTTTTATAACATTAATTGTTGGGTTTATTTTACCTTTTATAGGAGAGGTTGAATGCTACAAGTGAACAATTACATACAGATCTATGATATAGTTACTTCTTACAACATTTTTTTAGTTTTGTTGTTACTTGCTCTCTACAGTCTAACAGCAAAGGGGTGTGAGGTCAATTCTTGGGGCCTGTGTGGGTGGAGCCGGTGCATGTTGATTCTGTAGGGTATCCCGATCATTCTTCATCCTATGGTGTCTTGGTGAAGAGACAAGGGGATCTCAGGATAGAGGATTGGTATGGGAATCTGTGCTTCTCAAATCTGTATCACATAATGATAGTTATGATCTGTTTTCACAGGAAAGCCAAGGAGTAACACATACCACACCAAGACAGGGTACAAATAGCATGTTTATTACATACTGACAGCATTCTTTTTTTATGAAACAAAAATTTATCAGTTATAAATCTTAAGGTGTATGACATGCTGGCAACATCATATGAACAGGGGGAAGATGAAGGGAAAGGAAACCATTCCCTAAGTGTAGTATGACATGCTGATATGCAAGTGAAAAAGTACTACGGTTTTGATATGCAAGTGAAAAAGTACTACGATGAGTAAATTGTTTTGCTGCCATAGCAGTGAAATAGTGCTAAGACTATTGTTATTTCCAGTGGGAGTGCACATGTTAATGTGCAGAATAATCATCTATTTTAAAAATGTGAATGTTGAGAAAATACTGAGTCTTTATTGAAAGAAGGGAAATTAGGGATTATCACATTTGTGGTCACTGTACACAGGCATTGTGGAATACTTAATGGGGAGAAGATACAAATAAATTTTTTCTTGAATGTTTTTTTGGACACGATAAATTATACATCAAAGATCATTTATTCAAAGGGGTTAGATATTAAACAAAGTATTTACTTAGTATTTGTATTGAATAGGATCTATATGTACTTGTTAGGAATGAATAAACACAATAATATTTGGCTAGGAAAAATTCACAATCAGTATATTATATATTAATGTGAAATTATAGAAGCAATGAGTAAACCATAGAGATAGAATATAAAAGAAAGGTTGAGAAATTTAGTGCACAATATTGTGAGAAGGAGACTGTAGGTATGTTAGTGTGATGGTTATAAGTTTATAAAAACATTGGACGAAGTATAGGTGAAAGTGTGTTTATAAAGGAGCTTGGTAATGACAGTTTAAAGACCTTACGGGGAAATTAAAACCATAAGGAGAAATTTCTACAGTAAAATGAATATGGGAAAGGCTGAAATGCTTTGACTATTGTTAGTTTTTGGGATACAGTGTACTTCATACAATTATATATTGGCGAGGAAAGGGAAGGTGAATCCATGAAAGGGATGGCCTACGCCTATGTTAGATGAACCCATGGAAAGGACGACCTAAACTGCTTTAAGGCAGTAGGATTGGAAGAAGGACACTAGCATCATACGCATAACAGGTGACTGAGAAGTGCCTTCCCACAGAACAAGGTATAAGCAGTTCTTACAGAGATAAAAAAACTGTAATGAAATTGTAGTTCTCATTCATGAAGAATTCTCCAAACTGGAAGGAGCAGTGTACCTAACTGGGATACCCGAAAGACAGTAATTTTTAAATTGTTTGTCTCTCTCTTTCTCATGAGTTATAGGAAGATAAACCTAACAAGATGGTACAATATGTGGTATAGAATCCATGTTATCTCAATAATTTCAATTTTTTAAATGTTCATTTGCTAACAGTTTTCTTTTATTAATCACTTCTCTTGTTTTGGATGCTTCCATGGTAGGATGTTTTATGGAGATGCCCCATCTTTTGTGTGAAGTAAAAAAGTGTAAACTTCTGTTAAAAAGTATTCAATACAGTTTTTATTAGATGTTTGGAGTGGAAAAACCTGCAACCATCAAGATTCCTTCTACAAAAATTTTATATCACAAAGACAATGCCTTATCAATATGCATGGTCAGAAGAAATTTATTTATCTAGTAACAGGAAGGCTGCAGCAGAAGATTCCAGAGCTGCTGCTATCAAGTAGAAATGAAGTAAAGTGGTAACTTCTGTGTACATTACTTTACAAGACATTAATGAGAATAAGTAGTGTTTCAGGTGAATGTTACAATAGCCGCCCTCACCAGATATTTTCGAAGACTTACCGTTATTTATACAAATTAAAAAAAAAATTATAACTATATCACATTGCCCCCAGTTCAAAGACTATAAAGAGACTTAACTGCACAATTCTAATCTATGACAGATACATTTCTTTACATGCACGACATAATTGACCTCAGAGATTTTCAGTTAACAATGACAGCTGACGATTATCTTGCATCTTGCATCATGCACTATGTACTTCCTGAGTGTAATCGAACCAAGTATCTGTGAAAGTAATGTTAGTAACCTGTGTATGGGTGTTCAGCAAACTTATGAAACATAACTGTGATTACATCATTTAGAAAAAAGAGACTATACGTATATGGTGAATGTGAAGTGGAAAAGTAAAATGAACTTGTTAATTTCTCTTCATATCTGAAACTCAAGGGTATGGCAACAATAGTAATATGAACTATAAATTGATAAAAGGTTAAATGATACTCATTAACTCTTTCTGAGTAGAAGAAAATAAAGAAGGGCTCTCCACAGATTTCATGATAATTCTACACATTAAGTACAGTATATAATGAAACAAAACAAAAAAAAATGAGAGTTTGAAACTGAAGTAGGCTACACAAATAAGATACATGTATAATTAAGACATTTAAGTCGTAGGAACAAAATAATGAAAGATATATGTTGTTAAAGGAATTATACCTTTTTCGGAACGTTAGTGGATATGCACTACAGCATATCCAAGCTAAATGTTATGTTTATGAGGAAATGAAGAAATCATTGACTCAACTGAAAGGGAGAGACTGGGATACATTGTAAAACAAGTATTTAAATGAAAAATACTTAAACAGGTGTTCTGTAGAGAAGAAACCCAGAAATGAAAAGTGATAAAAGAATGTACTAATGTTGTTAATAAGCAGAAGAGCCATGCTCTTGTCTAAGTTTGTGGCTGTGAGTAAAAGTTATATGCGTGGCATTAGAAAGAACTGTATGGATAAGTGTCAGTAGTATTTTAACTTGTATTCAATGAATTGCAAGTTGTTTTATTAAGTTAAGCAGGAAAGATGCTTGTGAGATCTGGAGGAAGTTTATTTTATTAATAGTTAAATTCTGCGCATCACACTGTGTGAAGAATGCTGCATCACATCTACAAGATGGGATGGTGAGACAGCTTCTCCATCTGCCATTGGGTCACTTGTTCCTTGACACCATGGCTTGGCGGTGTTTTGCAGCCACAGGGAAAAATGTTATTATGACAACAGTGGAAATGGTGTGACAAGGAAAAATGTAATGAACTGCCAGTTGAATCTTGTCTGAACTAAGATGATATAAATATTTCAGTGATAACAACACATTTTGAAGATTGTGAGAGTTACTGTAAATGGAAGTAACAAATTGTTGTATTAAGAGGAGATAATACTGGAGTTCAATGTTGAATTCTTCTGAGTTATTTCGATAGTTTGGAAGAAAGCCTGTGCTCTCTTTCAGCATCAAAGCAACACAAAAGGGGATAAAGTCCAAAAACTGCTACTGCAGTATGGTTATTTGGCCCTGTCTTGCAAGTCTGAATCAGCAAACATCAAAATAGATGACCCCAAGAAATGTTATTAGTACATGTCATTAGCAAGGCTAAGAGAGTGACAGATAATAATTTCTGCAGGTCATACTTCCTTGACTGTGGTCCAGTTCAGTGAGTTGCTACATGTTTCATTACCTCAGTATCAAAATAGTTTGCAGTAGAAGTAAAATAGAAGAGAGTGAAACACACTGTTTTCTCTGTAGAAATACAGTACAAAAATAAGTATACATACTTGTGTGACCACTCAACTGTTTTCTCTGTAGGAATACAGTACAAAAATAAGTATACATACTTGTGTGACCACTCAGTTGTCATGTTCGTAAGGTGTGAATACATTTCTATCATGGAATTTTCATCACCTTCTCTCAACCGCATCAGTGGCCTAATTTTCTTTAAATTTGTTTCTGGCTTCATGTATCTAAAGGCATCCTGCAGGAAAGATAAAAAACTGCTGTGTTATCATAATGTAGCTAGAATTAATTGATGTTTCACAATACTAAATGGATAATAGGAAAACATAGCAAATACAAGCTACACTACGTGATCAAAAGCATCCAGACACCTGGCTGAAAATGACTTACAAGTTCGTGGCGACCTCCGTCGGTAACGCTGGAATTAAATATGGTGTTGGCCCACCTTTAGCCTTGATGACAACTTCAAATCTCACAAGCATATGTTCAATCAGGTGCTGGAAGGTTTCTTGGGGGATGGCAGCCCATTCTTCAAAGAGGGACGCAATGAAGAGGTATCGATGTCAGTCAGTGAGACTTGGCACCAAGTCGGCATTCCAAAACATCCCAAAAGTGTTGTACAGGATTCAGGTCAGGACTCTGTGCAGGCCAGTCGATTACAGGGATGTTATTGTCGTGTAACCACTCCGCCACAGGCCATGCATTATGAACAGGTGCACAACCATGTTGAAAGATACAATCGCCATCCTCGAATTGCTCTTCAACAGTGGGAAGCAAGAAGGTGCTTAAAACATCAATTTAGGCCTGTGCTGTGATAGTGCCATGCAAAACAACAAGGGGTGCAAGCCCCTCCATGAAAAACATGACCACACCATAATACCACCACTTCCGAATTTTACTGTTGGCACTGCACACACTGGCAGATGACGTTAACCGGGTATTCGCCATACCCACACCCAGTCATTGGATCACCACATTGTGTACCGTGGTTCATAACTCCACACAACGTTTTTCTGCTGTTCAATCATCCAATGTTTACACTGCTTACACCAAATGAGGTGTTGTTTGGCATTTACCAGTGTGATGTGTAGCTTATGAGCAGCCACTCGACTGTGAAATCCAAGTTTTCTCACCTCCAGCCTAATTGTCATAGTACTTGCAGTGGATCCTGATGCAATTTTTAGCTCCTGTGTGATGATCTGGATAGATGTCTGCCTATTACACATTACGGCCCTCTTCAACTGTTGGCGGTCTCTGTCAATCAACAGATGAGGTTGGCCTCTACGCTTTTGTGCTGTACGTGTCCCTTCACATGTCCACTTCACTATCACATTGGATGTTTTGGAGTGTGGAAATCTCATGTACAGACATATGATACAAGTGACACCCAATCACCTGACCACATTCGAAGCCCATGAGTTCCGCAGAGCACCCCATTCTGCTCTCTCATGATGTCTAATGACTACTGAGGTCATGATATGGAATGCCTGGCAGTAGGTGGCAGCACAATGCACCTAATATGAAAATTATGTTTTGGGGGTGTCTGGATACTTTTGATCACATAGTGTATTTGCAGTAACCATCAGAACAGAATAAAGTATATGTAATACAGAAGTAACAGTCGCCTAAATGACTAGCTGAAAGTGTCAGACATGTAGTACAAAATAATTGACAAAAAAAGTTAAGTACACAATTCTATGTATTCTTTTACATACAATCACAGGTACACTCTTTGTACACTCTTCTGAGTGTGACCAGATTCTGCCATACAATGGCCATCTTCCACAAGGATGATCTGGATGTTGTTGTTATCATCACTTCTCATAAAAAATAGTGTGATAGTTCAAATATTGTTTATAAAGGGAACAACATGCAAATAGATAACTTACAATGGAAGCTCTGGAGGGGTGGTACTGACTTGTTGAAACCCCCTATACAGTATAATTGTTGACATCCCAGGTATCACGCCCTGTAGCCATTCACCCTGGTGGACTTCCTTTGTGATTGATTTGCAAAAAAAGAAATGTTCATGGTCTGCTGTAGCCTTGAAACACCGATTTCAGAAATGGCACCACAGTCTAGCGGATAAGTTACTTAATTTGTGTGCAGGAAGATATAAGCTCGAATCCTGTTGAGTGCACTCTATTTTTTAAAAATATTTATGGAAATGAATCAGATAATTAATTTGTTTACATATAAATGTTTTACTTGTAATACTTTGGTATGGCATTTTAATCATTGTATTAACATTCTTATTTTCTCTCATTAGTGTCTTTCATTATTTTTCCTTCTGGAATTTTTGCCCATGTAATTTTAATTATTTTTATCTATTTATCATAATATTGAAACATTTAAAAATGCTGATCTATCAGTTAAATAACGAAAGATGATATGATATACTTGTATTGGCTGTGCAATGGTGTCAAAGATTACAGTGCACATGACTATTTGAATGGCAAGCAGTCTCATACAAACATCTAAAATTCTCCTTGCACCATTGGGAAAAATAAAGAAGATGAAGATTCAAACAAAATAGGACTTAATAAATAAAATGCAAGTCAAGCAAATTGAGCAATAGAAATGATTTTCAATAACGAAGCTGAAAATGTAAAAGAATAAAACAGAATAAATCGTTAAAAAGAAGTAAATACATAAAAATAATTAAAATCACATGGGCAAAGAGTCCAAATGAAAGAATGAAGGGAAGGCAACTATGAGATCAGATAAAAAGTTAATGCAATGATTGAAATGAGATGGTCTAAATGACACAGCAAAGGATTAGAAATGAAGGAAATTACATTCAAACTAATTAACTGAATAAATATGATGATCACTCTTTTCAGTCACTGTGTACACCAAAAATAGAGGACAGCTGATGAGACTCAAACCCATAATTTAGCTCACCAACAAAATAACTTAACAGCCAGGCTATGCTACCATTTCAACAACCAGTCCAAATATTGTTCCCATACAGACAGTATTTCACATGCAGCCAAGACAGGCACAGTCAAATGATATAAAAAGCATAATAAAACTGTGATAAACACAAATGACCTGCATACTGATAGTAACTGACCAATGTTTCTTTATTTTATTACAGTTCTACATCTTTTGATGATGCTTATCTTAACTACATCATCTGAATCAAAACTTGTTGTAAATAAAAATAACACTTGTGACCAAAGAACATTTTAAATTCTAAAAAGGTTGAAATCAGGATTTCATTTTCCAAAAAATATTTATTATAAAAGAATTATAGTTTATAGTTTCAAAAAAAAATCATCATTACAAGACAGTAATTTGTTCACAAAGCACAAATGCATCCAGAGCTGATTCCAGAACATTTTTCTACACAATTAAGGTATTACTTAGTGCCCCTTTTTCGCCCTGTGTCCTGTATAGAAATCTTCCAGTTGCAGCACCTTTGGTGCCCCTCTCAGCTCAGTGCCCCGAGTGGCGGCTTGTGCTATTCAGTTGTTAAATTGGAACTGAATGCATCAGAAACATTAATTTTAGGGTCAATAAAAGAAAATGAAAACACGAGGAAAAGGAAAGGAAGATTCTGAGGAAGATGTTAGGAACTAGACAGCAGCAAAAACATTGAAATTAGGAAGTGCTACATAAATACACTGCCTGACAAAAACAATGAAGCACCCAGAAGATGTGAGGAAACAAAATGAAACTTCACAATTGAGAGGGTATGTGATGTTATTGCAGTGATTACAAAATCAATGTATTTGACAAAGAATTTGTTAGTATGAGTCCACTTAACAGTATGACATTGCACCCCTCTGGCAAAGATGTGTGCACTGTTTGGTTTGGAAAGGTGTCAAAGCCATTTTACTCTCTCCTGACACCAGCTGGCCAACAGCTATTTTAACTGGTCCTCACTATCCTAGATAGCGAGGACGAGTTGACAGTTGATGTCTCAGTTATTGCCACATATCTTTTATTGAGGACAGATTCGGGTATCTTGCTGGCCACAGGTGTACCTCAACATCATCATCCAGACAGTTTGTACACACATGTGCCATGTGTGGATGACCACTGTCCTACTGAAAAATGGCACCACAATACTGTCACATGAGAGGTAACAAATGAGGATGCAGGATGTCCACAGTGTACCATTGCACCATCAGTTCTGTCAATCACTATCAGCAATGACCTGATGGCTCTGTACACCATGGTACTCAGAGTAACACCAATCTGCCTTTGTAAAACAACAGAAGAATGGGACCTCTCCTGAGGTTGATACCATCTGCTGACAGTCATCAGGAGTGGTGCAAATCCGAGATTCGTCACTGAACAACTTACAACACTATTCATCAGCAGTCCACACTTCCCGGTTGTAGCACCATTTCAAACACAACTGTCTTGTGTTGTGATGATAATGGCAGCCTACACGTGGGATGGTAATTCACTAATCCGGCTGTTGTTAGTTTCTGACCAGTGGTGTGGGATGGCAGAGAATGTTACAGGAAGTCCATTATTTGTTCTCAGACGGTAGGCACACAATACAGTGATCCTCCCTTGTTGTGATCATATGTGGTTAACTGGAAGCCTGATGACAAGTATGCCTGCATTCATTTTCCCATGCAGTCCAACATCAGGCCACTGTCACATCAGAATTCTCCACAAATCAGGATATTGCACAATTTGACCAGCCAGCCAAATGGAGACCCACAATAAGGTGCCTTTCATACTTTATTAGGAGCTGATAAAGATATCTCACACAGCACCTGTGCATCCTTCATTGTGATCACTCAAAATCGGATGCTGTTTGTGCCTATTATTTACTGTACCCCAGGCCTAGTAACAGCACTAAATATGAACAACACTAGTGCAATCTAGCGAATGTTCCACCAGTCACAGAGAATTGCAGCTATGATCAGCTATATACCAGTCGATGGTGCGGTGTGACATCAGACAATGTCTCTTGTGTGCTTTACTTATGTTTGTCAGGCAGTGTATATTGCAGATGAAATTAGGAAAAGAAGACTAACGTTCTGCAGACACATTCAGAGAATGAATCCTAGCAGACACAAAAATATTGTACAGTATTTTGAAGAATTAAAAGACAAAGAGAGCTTGCTTAGGGAAGAATATGAAGACCTAAAAGAAATAGTCATAAATAAGCAAGATATTGAAGGAAAAAAAATTAAGATGTGGGACATTTTCCCAGATAAAACAGTTACAAGAGGGCAGGGAAGAAAGCAAACAGATGAAGGAATACCTGGGGGGGGGGGGGGGGGAGGAGGAGGAAAGGGAAGCAAACATAGCTGGCGTGTAACAAAAGACGCAGAAATAATAGTACTACTAGTAGTCATGGTAGTAGTAGTAATAGTAGAAGAAGAAGAAAAGGTTTACAGACGAACTCTTTTGCCAATATATGTGAGTTGAATTTCCATGCTTGCTTCTGTCTATATGTCCAGGCTATTCTCAGGAACTACTGCAGGGAATTTTGCCCCAGTTTTGACTATTAGTTAGGCTGAATCTTGAGAATTCATGCATGGAATTTATAAATATTTTGTGTAAATTGGCTGAACTATGAAGAATTAAAGCCCTGCCACTGTGAAAATGAAGGCACTGCCATCTAGTGCTACAGCCACTGCACATCCAGGGAACTGTGAAGATTGATCCAGATCCGAGTCCAACCCCACTGTCTAACACTTGTTTGAAAACAGAAAAGTCCCAGGATCGAATCCATGTCAGGCTGCAGATTTGTCACTGTCTTTTAATTTAGTATTCACTTCTCAATGAGGTGCACATCTGGCAGAAGCAAAGCATGATTCAAATTGCATGTTAAAGTGTAGATCTCACTTTTCCAAAGCTTAATAAAAGTCTTGTTTTTCGGTCTAGTGGTCGAGTGGAAAGGGGAAGGAGGGATCAGTTAATGGTACCAAAAGTACCCTCTGCTTGTAAGTATGGTGTGCATGATGTAGACGTAGACGCTCAGTAATCAAAAGGTCACACAATTGAATTATGCATGGGCCACAGATTTTTCACTGTATTCACCTCTAAATGATATGGACATTCACCAGAAGCAAAATATGCTTCAAATTCCATTTTGAAGTGTAGGTCTCATTTTTTCCAAGCACAAAGTCAGATTCAGTGGTCTAGCAGTAAAGCACTGCCTTGATAACCAATTAAGTGGTGGGATCAAATCCCAGTCAGAACATAGATTTTTCACTGTTTTTTAACCTAGAATTTTCATCTCCTCAATGATATGGACAATCACCAGAACCAAAATGAGATTTGGATTCCATGGTAAAATGAAGGTCACATTTTTCCAGAGCATATTTAAGTTGGGTTGTGTAGTACAGCCGTAAAGTGTGGGCTTGATAACTGGAAGGTAGCAGGATCGAATCCCAGTTGGACATTTCATTGCTCACTGTCTTCCAACCTAGTAGTTGCCTCTCAATGATGTGGACATTCACCAGAAGTGAAACTTGGATCTAATTCCATGTCAAAGTATAGATCTCATTTTCCCAGAGCAGAATCAAAGTCAGGCAGTAAAGTATGGGCTTGGTAACCAATTATGTTGGGGGATCGAATCCTGGTCGAACCTTGGATTTTTCCATATACCTATACATTCTCCTTCTATATATGTTTTAAATTTGTATCTTCTCTCTCTCTCAAGAACCAGTCAAACAAATATTCTGTAAGCCATTTCTTTCATGGATGAGTTACATTTTATTAAGATTCATCATATGAATCTCTGTCTGGCATATGATTTTCCTACTTTTTGTTTTATGAGGTCATTCCACTTAAGGATGGTCCAGATGGTTACTGCTAGATATTTTATGGTAGATATTGCTTCCAGCAATTTGTTATCAATGATGTTGTTGTGCAGTATTGGATTTATTTTCCTATGTTCACAAAGTTGTGCAAGTTCTCTCTGAAGTATTCCACCACTACAGCTGCTGACACAGGTGGTCTACAAAAGCATCCAAGCATCTGATTACCATTTTTGACCTAGCTCTGATTCTTAACTTCACCCAGATTAATTCACATTCAGAATCCATGATAACTTCAAAAGACATTTAAAAGATTCTTTACTGCAATAAATACATTGCCATCTTGGCATCTAACCTATCCTTATGATAAATATTCCAATTTGAATTTAGGATTTCATTGCTATAAACTTCTGGTTTCAACCAACTTTCTGTTCCTAATATCATTCGGGCATTATTACCTTTAATAATCATTACTAATACTGGGATCTTACCAAGAATGCTCTTGCAGTTCACTAATATAAAATGAACCTTTTCTGTTTCCAATCTGCAAGGATGAACATGCACTGAGAATAATGAGGCTGATGTATCTTTGATTTCAGAAGTCAATTCACCTGCAACCCCTAGGGAAGGTTCCTATAACTTAAAAACTCCACTGTGTGCACATCACACATACGCTACTACTCTAGTAACAGCTTCCTGCATGTAATGCAAACCTGACCTATTGAGGGGAACTCTACGATTGTCCACCTGATATTGCAGATAGAGAAATACACATATGATACCATCACAGAATCATCTGAACCTCTGGTTTAAACCTTGCACTCTGCTGCAAACCAGAGAACCACGATTGACTCTTGGTATGATACTACAAATAGTGAGTTTAGCCTGCACCCTGAGTGTGAAGCAAGCTGCGTTTACCAAATCAGCCATCCACTGAAAAGAACCAAGGATGGCCTTGGAAGCCAGGAGATGGACTGTATGACCCCTTGTCAACAAATAAGTATCAGCTGAGACATGGTGCCTTGTATGCACAGCTTGCATTTGTTAGCAGACCAGGATCACACAGTCTGCTCACGCCTTTAGACACAGCAGCACGCTGGTTGGTGGCATGTGTTGCTTAAGTCATGTAATTTACTTGAAACTGATGATATGCAGATACCTAACATTGTTCTCTCATTTTAATAGTAACTCTGTGCAGTATCCTGTAAACAAAATTTATGATATGCTGGACAAATTGTCCAGTCATAGACACTTAGTTATCCCCATGCAAAACCATTGTGGGTTGCTTATTTATTAATTATTAATATAAACTAAATGCTATCCTAGTTCCTATTGTGCATCAGCAAGCCTTGCACACTCCTTGATGTAATGAAATTTCTAAACCACTATAACCCATTTGATAAGTTCTAGTGGTAGGCTAGCTGTCAGTCTGAATTATTTTGATCTGCTGAAGTGCATACATCTACATCTACATACATACTCTGCAAGCCACTATATAGTGCGTGGCGGGGGATACTCTGTCCCACTACTATTGATCACATCATGTAAGAAGGCTGCCCAGTTTTCAGTTCTGTGCATCCCCCTCCACTATCCACTGGTGGCCAATAATATTCATTCTCTTTCCAAGTGGCTAGCAGAGAGTTACAGCTAAAGAGCGAGAATCTCACTCCTTACATTAACCTGTAATAAATGGACTATCATATCATGACATGCAGCTCCTTGTTTTAGATGTAAATTCTAAGCAGATTATCAAGACTGCTAAATCTGAGTACAGGAGAGTAGTCATTCAACCAAAAATCGAGTGTTTTAGAAAACTGCTCAAAGATATGAACTGGAAAGATGTTTATAGTGCTCATGATATGAATGAAAAATATAACACATTCATGAACAATGTCAGTACCATGTTTGAAAATTGTTTTCCTCTAAAAGTTACTCAAATTAAACAGAAGTCTATAATAAAACCATGAATTACACAAGGAATAAAGATTTCCTGTAAGACAAAAAAGAAAATGTATCTGTCGACCAAGAATAGCTCCAATGCTGATGATTTAACTAAATACAAGGAATACTGTAAAATATTAAAAAAAGTAATTCACACATCTAAACAAATTCATTATGAGAAGAAGATAGCAATGCCAGGGAACAAAATAAAAACAATATGGTAGAACCAGAAAGGAACAGGAGCAAATAGCATTAAGGGTAGATGACACATTAGTAACCGATGGGCATAGTGTGGCAAATCTATTTAACAAGTACTTTATATCCGTTACTGATAGAATGGGATTGTCAGGATCAGTAAATAATGCTCTTGAATATCTGAAACTAGCCTTTACAAATAGCTTCAGGTACATGAATATGAACTCACTTCACCAAAAGAATTAACTTCCATAATAAAATCTTTAAAAATGAAGCATTCTAGTGGTTATGATGAAATATCAACAAAGTTAATTAAGGCATGTTCTTGTGAGTTTAGTACAATTCTAAGTTACTTGTGTAACCAGTCAATTATAATTGGGACATTTCCTGACTGGCTAAAATATGCAGATGTTAAGCCTCTGTTCAAGAAAGGGGATAAAGAGATACCACCAAACTACAGACTGATTTCACTTTTGCCAGCATTCTCAAAAATTTTAGAAAAAGTAATGTTCAGGCAGCTTCTCAACCATCTGACCACAAATAACATATTATGAAGAACACAGTTTGGATTTCTGAAGGGTTCTGATATCAAGAAGGCTATTTACACCTACAGTGAAAATGTATTTAATTCATTAAATAACAAATTACAAGCAGCAGGTATTTGTGATTTGTCAAAGGCTTTTGATTGTGTGAACCACAACATCATTTTAAATAAATTAGAATTCTATGGTGTCACAGGCAGTGCTGCAAAATGGTTCAAGTCATACCTCGCTAACAGGAAACAAAGTGTGTCAGTGCAAGGGACTAGTGAATTAAGTCATCAGTCATCAGCAGAATGGGAAGAAATTACATGTGGTGTCCCACAAGGATCCATCTTAGGGCCATTGCTTTTTCTTGTGTACATTAATGATCTCTCATCAATTACACTGCCAGTAGCTGTGTTCGTTTTGTTTGCAGATGACACAAGTATTGCAATAAATAGTATGTCAAGTGTAGTTCTAGAAAGATCTGCTAATAATATTTTCATGGATATTAATAAATGGTTTAAAGTCAACTCACTGACATTAAACTTCAAAAAAACTCACTATATGCAATTCAGAACCTGTAAGAGGTTTCCACCCAGCATATGCATAAAGTATGAAGAAGAGCAGATAGAAGAGGTTGACAGTCTTAAGTTCCTGGGATTACAACTTGATAATAAATTCAGTTGGGAGGAGCATACCACAGAACTGTAGAAACGCCTTAACAAATCTGTATTTGCAATTCGAGTGTTAGCTGACATAGGCGACATAAAAATGAAAAAGCTTGCATATTTTGCCTACTTTCATTCCATAATGTCATATGGCATAATATTTTGGGGTAACTCTTCAAGCCAAACAAAAGTTTTCAGAGTCCAAAAGTGTGTAATACGTATTATTTGTGGAGTAAATTCACGGACGTCACGTAGAAACCTCTTCAAAGAACTGGGTATACTAACTACTGCCTCTCAGTATATTTACTCCTTAATGAAATTTGTCCTAAATAATATATCTCTTTTTCCAACAAACAGCTCAGTTCATACATACAATACCAGGAACAAAAATGATCTGCACAAGGACTTAAAAGCACTTACTTTATTTCAAAAAGGGGTCCACTACTCAGGAACACTCATCTTCAATAATTTGCCAGGAAACAAAAAATTTAGTTACAAATAAAGATCAGTTTAAAAGGAGCCTGAAAGGCCTACTAGTGGCCAACTCCTACTCCATTGACGAATTTTTTAATAGAAACAAATGATGTATTATATATATTCATACTATTAGTATTGTTATTTCAGCTTAAAAAAAAAAATTACATGTTCCACATTCACGAGGATCTCCTCAGCATGGATCTATGGAATGAAAAACTAATCTAATCTAATCTAATCTACATGCTGCTCTGTTGCCACACTTTGCGACAAACAAATTATTCATTCAACTATCAGTTTTTTTGTTTCCTTTTTTTTTTTCTAGCAGCAGTATATCTGTGAATGTGTATCTTGTAAATGTTTAAGTGTGATTAAAAAAAATGAAGTCATGTGACGGCAATAAACGTGAAGTGTTCACAAGCAGGTGAGGCGGATTATTTACCACATTTATAACTTTTTCAAACGTGAATTTAAAAGCAGGTCTTCTACTGTTGACATTGGAAAACACAAGAACAGGCTCCAGAACTACATGGTGTCAGCAAGAGAACTGTAAATAGAATTGTAAAGGAAAGTGTCAGAGCTGTAGGAACTGTAGAAACAGTTGGTTTTGTGTCGCTGGAAAGCATTGAAATTGCAAGGAACCTGTAATAGAAATGGATAGTTTTAACAAGGATGTTTTAAAGTGCTCCATGTGAAAGATGAATGCCTGACATAACAAAAATGTGTTACAGTTATGCAGGCTTCAATGGTAAGCGCTTCAGAAAGATAAAGAATTTTAAAAGATGTTGGTTTCAGATATGTTAATAAGAGAGATTTTAGTTCAAAAAAATGACCTAGGTGCAGCATGAACTACATCTCATATAAAGATTCATGATACAAGAGAAAGAGGTAGTTCAAGTGTATTACCTTGATGAAATATGGGTCAATTAGAATCATTCCAAGAAGATCTGCTGCAAAATGAGTGATGGTACTGGTGGTTTTAAAGATCTCATAGGGATAGGTTCTTGGCTAATTATTCTGCATGTTGACTCTTCTTCTGGTTTTATTTCTGAGAATAAACTTGTATTTTTGTCCAAGAAAAACAGCAATGATTACCATTTGGCAATGAATGCTGTCAGTTTCATCGTGACGTTATTCACATTTGTTGTCAAACCTAGCTTTTGAAGTTGGTCATTGCCAGTTATAATTCAACTGTTATAGAGAAAACACCAGAAAAGTGGATATTTTTCCCTGCCTTAAAAGTAAAACTATTAAGCACCATATAAACCAGACTCATGCCAATGTCCTGCAGATGACCGAACATACAGACCTGACTTCCTTCCACGTGAATGGGATCACACAGTTTTGCATTTACCCACATGTCACTGTCATTGTAGCCCTATGGAATTAATTTGGGCAAAGGGTTTTAAGGATACGTGGGAGGGGGGAAAAAAAAAATACAGTGAATTGATTGTGCACGAGGCAATAGAGGTGACAGACAACATCCCACCTGTAGTGTGGGCACAGTCTGTGTGGCATGCTGAAAAGCTTCAGAAAGAAGAATTTGACAGATGAATTGAATTTTATTTGATCCTGTAAGATTACATTGTGTACAGTAAACGTACATGTAATATAGGACATGTCAAAGTATTAACATTCTTTATCACTTAGTTTTCTACACCTTTAGCTTACATTTTTACATCACTGATAATGAATAACAATATATACAAATTTAATGGCATAAGAATTCTGCAACACTGTAAAACTCTTTTTCAATGAGATAATCTTTAAGTTTCTTTGGAAAGTCATTGTGAAGTACACTATCTTGCAGGTTTTTGGGCAGACTTCTTAGTAGTCTGATACCAGAGTACTGGGGTCCTTTTTCTAGCATTGCCAGTTGGTGGGGTATGCTCCATACTTCATTCTTCCTTCTTATATTGTGGGTGTGTACACTAGCATTTGTAATCCAGTGTAATTGTTTCGAAACAGACTCAAATAGAAGTAACGATGGTATTATGATGTAGACTTTGGAGAAAAGCAATAATATTTCTTAGTTTTAAAGACTTGAGGTTTAAAAAATGAGTTTATCAACATATCAGTTGCATACATAATAATGAGAATTTCCTAGCCTTTTTGATTAGGACTTTGTATCCTTTTAATTATGCAGACTATAATGCTCAACATATTGCCAAAGAAGAAGTTAAGCTTCTCCCACCATGTTGTAAACCTCTGTCATTTTCAAGGTATGAACTGGATAAGGCCCTAAAATGGCAGTAGCTGTTACCTGTTGAGATATCTGTGGTTTTCGATGTTATCGGTCAGATTCCCTGGAGTTATTTACAGATGATGGTTAATTGTTTGCTTGTTCAATGGATTATAAATGCAGTCTCTCACTGTAATATCAAATGTGTTAGTTTACACTCACAATGTCTGGTAACAACGAAAAATACAACAACTTACTGACCATTTTATGATAGTCTCTTAGATTAATCTTTTCTACAACTAATCCTTTTTTACAAGCAGTGATTACACTTAACTATCATGAAACGCACACACACACACACACACACACACACACACACACACGCACACACACACACACACACACACACACACACACACACGCACTCAAACACTCACACACACACACACACACACACACATACACACACACACACACACCTTACACATTTTTAAAAATTCTATTGAGCAGAAGCAGTTGTCAAGCAAATATAATGATTTCAGTTTGTGCTTGAAGTTAATTTTATTGTGTATTAAATTTTTACTTATAATGCAGCTCAAATCACAATAAATGGTAACTATTGCAAACAGTTTCAATGTTGTTTTGAGAAAAATTGTACTTCACGTCTTCACAAAGCTGTGTCAGCTGTTCTCACCTTCCTGTGTCATGCAGAGTAAATCTGTGGAGCAGTGGACGTAAATTAATGATGTGAATTAATATTTCTCTCATGCCAATTGATCAAAATTGGTTTTGATATTTATTATTACCCTCATATATTTAAATGTATAATACAATGTACCGTAGGCAAATGAGCCTGACTGTTATCTACAACAATGCAGTTCGGCAATGTGGACTTTGTTTGCCCACTCTCTGCTGCCGTACATGTGCAGTTCTCATCGCCCCACACTTCCTTTGGACTCTGCCTCTATGCACAGAAGTGCTGTCCAAGGTTATGTGGGTTTTAGTCATTTCCTTTTCTGTTCCGACTCATAAATATAGCCAGGGAAAAATGACTGTCTACATATCTCCATACAAGCCCTAATCTTTCTAATCTTATCTTCATGGTCCTTACATGAAATGTACATTGACAGCAGAAGAATTGTTCTGCAGTCAGCCTCAAATGTCAGTTCTCTAAATTTTCTCAACAGAAAAGAATGTCACCTTCCCTCCAGTGATTCCCATTTGAGCTCTTGAAGCATCTCCATAATACCTGTGTGTTGTTTGAACATACCAGTAACAAGTCTAGCAGCCTGCCCCTAAATTGCTTCAATGTCTTCCTCTAATCTGACCTGGTATGCATCCTAAACACTTGAACAGTACTCGACAACTGGTCACTTGAGTGTCCTATATGTGGCCTCTTTTACAGATGAACCACACTTTCCTAAAATTCTCCCAATAAACTGAAGTTGACTATTCGCCTTCCCCACTACCATCCTTATATGCTCATCCCATTTCATATTGCTTTGCAACTATTCCTAGATATTTAATTGACGTGACTGTGTCAAGCAGCACACTGCTAATACTGTATTTTAACGTGATGTTTTTCCCACTCATCTCCATTAACTTAAATTTTTCTACATTTTGAGCTAGCTGCCATTCATCACACCAGCTAGAAATTTCGCCCAAGACATCTTGCACCCTCCTATAGTCAGTTAATGATGACACCTTCCTATACAACACAGTTTCATCAGCAAACAGCCACAGACTGCTGCTTACCCTGTCCGCCAGATCATTTATGTATGTAGAAAATATTAGTGGTCCTATTGCACTTCCCTGGGGCACTCCTGATGATATGAATTCTGTGATGGAAAGTTGTTGTTGAGGACAACGTACTGGGTACTGTTACTTAAGAAGTCTTCATGCCACTCATGGGGTAACTGGGAACCTATTCTGCATGCTTGTACCTTTGATAACAGTCAGCAGTGTGGCATCATGTCAAATGCTTTATGCAAATCTAGTAACATGTTAAGGTATGGAGATCTGTTCTAGGTAGGGGGTAGACCTATTGGAACATCAGTCAAATTAGAATTTAAATTAATTTATATTTTTTTCAGTTTTGTGCAACAAAATTATAGTTTGTTTATGTTCAAGGCAATTTGTTGAGTGAAACTTTGGACTCATTTTGTATGATCTGCAAAAAGATGTTGCACCTTATATTCAATATAATAACAGTGTTGAAGCTGGTCTTGGTCAAATTTCAATGCAACATAATCAATAACTGCTTCTTACAGTCATGTACAACCATCACAAGTAACAGCAGTAAATGAAAACTGTACTACAGTATTGACAATGGGCTCTAATGTCTGTCAACAAAGTGATTACCGTTGGCTGCATGACCACAGATATAAACTTATGATCGGATTTTCACCAGTAACAAATACACTCCTGGAAATGGAAAAAAGAACACATTGACACCGGTGTGTCAGACCCACCATACTTGCTCTGGACACTGCGAGAGGGCTGTACAAGCAATGATCACACGCACGGCACAGCGGACACACCAGGAACCGCGGTGTTGGCCGTCGAATGGCGCTAGCTGCGCAGCATTTGTGCACCGCCGCCGTCAGTGTCAGCCAGTTTGCCGTGGCATACGGAGCTCCATCGCAGTCTTTAACACTGGTAGCATGCCGCGACAGCGTGGAAGTGAACCGTATGTGCAGTTGACAGACTTTGAGCGAGGGCGTATAGTGGGCATGCGGGAGGCCGGGTGGACGTACCGCCGAATTGCTCAACACGTGGGGCGTGAGGTCTCCACAGTACATCGATGTTGTCGCCAGAGGTCGGCGGAAGGTGCACGTGCCCGTCGACCTGGGACCGGACCGCAGCGACGCACGGATGCACGCCAAGACCGTAGGATCCTACGCAGTGCCGTAGGGGACCGCACCGCCACTTCCCAGCAAATTAGGGACACTGTTGCTCCTGGGGTATCGGCGAGGACCATTCGCAACCGTCTCCATGAAGCTGGGCTACGGTCCCGCACACCGTTAGGCCGTCTTCCGCTCACGCCCCAACATCGTGCAGCCCGCCTCCAGTGGTGTCGCGACAGGCGTGAATGGAGGGACGAATGGAGTCGTGTCGTCTTCAGCGATGAGAGTCGCTTCTGCCTTGGTGCCAATGATGGTCGTATGCGTGTTTGGCGCCGTGCAGGTGAGCGCCACAATCAGGACTGCATACGACCGAGGCACACAGGGCCAACACCCGGCATCATGGTGTGGGGAGCGATCTCCTACACTGGCCGTACACCACTGGTGATCGTCGAGGGGACACTGAATAGTGCACGGTACATCCAAACCGTCATCGAACCCATCGTTCTACCATTCCTAGACCGGCAAGGGAACTTGCTGTTCCAACAGGACAATGCACGTCCGCATGTATCCCGTGCCACCCAACGTGCTCTAGAAGGTGTAAGTCAACTACCCTGGCCAGCAAGATCTCCGGATCTGTCCCCCATTGAGCATGTTTGGGACTGGATGAAGCGTCGTCTCACGCGGTCTGCACGTCAAGCACGAACGCTGGTCCAACTGAGGCGCCAGGTGGAAATGGCATGGCAAGCCGTTCCACAGGACTACATCCAGCATCTCTACGATCGTCTCCATGGGAGAATAGCAGCCTGCATTGCTGCGAAAGGTGGATATACACTGTACTAGTGCCGACATTGTGGAGGCTCTGTTGCCTGTGTCTATGTGCCTGTGGTTCTGTCAGTGTGATCATGTGATGTATCTGACCCCAGGAATGTGTCAATAAAGTTTCCCCTTCCTGGGACAATGAATTCACGGTGTTCTTATTTCAATTTCCAGGAGTGTAGTTATGCAACTACATGCATCTCTCCAGACCTCCGAACATAAGTGTTACTGTTTTTTTTTTTTCTTTTTAACAGCAATATTCTTCTTCAGAATGCGTCCATAAAATGCTTCACTAATGATGCCCATAAAATTTTCCAGTTTACTTTATTTAAGTGCTTTTATGCCCTTCCTGTCACCAGGAGTGTCATTCAGTCAAAGAGAGAAAACTATGAGCTCCAACAGAATGTGCATGAATAGTAGAAACTTTCTGCTCTGCACATTCAGATTTAACCAATTTGTGTGCTGTATTCTGTGGCAGAGACAGGGAACCAGCACAGAAGAGTACAAAAAACTGCCACAGTTAGACTGAGAGGTGTACCAGAGAAATGGTCATTAAGGTGATGGGCAGAATTTAGAAAAGGGCTGGAAAAGTAAACAGTAGGCAATGTAGTGACAGGATACAGAATTCAGTAGAATTAAAATTTGCCAAATCTCCCATATGCATTATAGGTGTCTGTAATGTTGCCATCTATAAATGAGCAACTGTATTGTTAAAGCAACTGTATTGTCTAATTTAACAATAATTAAAAGGGATGAAATGTGTAAAGTAGTCCAGGAAGTTCTGTTTATTTATATGTAGATATTTTTTGTGTCCCCCACCATTGGTTTTATGTTTTAATATTTTGAGGTACTCCTCAGGTGATGTGTGGTGGACGGAGTTATTCATCAGAAATCCTGACATCACAGCAGGTGCTGCACAGTGTGTCGAGCAGGACCTCGGAGTACTCCTCCAATGCAATGTCCTTCCGCGAATGCAAAAGACAACAGTTACATAGATACTTAGTATAGAAACTGAAAGCTATTAACAGTTAGGAGGAATCTAGATTATGTTCATGAAAGAACAACAGATTTTAACCATTACTTGTTTGTTTGGAATAAACAGAAGTATTTATGACAAACTAATCATGTGGTTAAGCCAAGAAAGCACAAGAAAAAATATAATTAAATAATTATTTGTGAATCTGAATGAAGAAAGCTGAGCTGCTGCAATCAAAAAAGTAGTTCACCTCAAATTGCATATACACAGTTTGCTGTTTGAAGACTCCAAAAGGAGAAATCACATTACAGTCATTCTGTAGCTCATCATTTGCACTTCATCCCTGATGTGCTGTGACACCTTTTGTAGTAAAGTACACTTAATCTCCAAATGCAGGCTGTTATACAAATATATGTAACAGAATACAATTCTAGTAATGCAGCTTACCTCTGCCTCTGCCGTTGTCGCATTTGTAATGTACATGATGTCATTAACTATCTGGTACTCATTATTTGCTAGTCTGACAAGGACAAAGGTGCGCATAAAATGTCGAGGTGATATGTTCTGTTTTGAATTTCGTTCTCTGAAAACTCCCGTAACAGTCAGTACAGTACTTATGGCCTGTAAAAACAAATACAAAATAAAAGAAATGTTCATTGCAACAACATATTTCAATCATTAAAAGCATTCCAATGATTGGTTTGCACACTTAAACAGAAATCAGATTTTTGTAGAGATTATAGCAGTCTAATATGTGCAGTGTAGATGCACGACCAGTCTATGCTTGAAACTATCATTTGTGTACAGCTACATAATCTCTCTACAATGTGTGCTTTTATCTTGACAGAAAGTTTAAGGCAAAGAAAAAGAACTATTTTGTGAGTAAAATGGCTCCCATATTGCAGTGGACTATGAATGGAATTATAATTCGTATAGAGGATCTGTCACTGCTGCCACAGACAAAGCCATTGTGTCTGTGTAACAAATAGAATCACTTCACAGATACTGGTACATGCATGTTAATAAGGAAGGAACTTGAAAGTTTAACATCCTTTTGACATTGCAGTCATTGAAGATGGAGCCCATGCTTGGATTACGAAATGATGGCGAAGGAAATCGGTTTTGCCCTTTTCAAACAAACCACACCAGTGTTTGCCTCAAGAAATTCTCAAAAATAATGGAAAACTTAATTCCTGATGACCAGATGACATTTTGAGCCGTTGTCCTGAATGTGAGGACAGTGTTTTATGGTAAGAGGCTACAGCCCAAACAAAGATGTTTCTCCATGTGAAATATCATTCTTCTACAGTATTGCAGTACTGCAATTGTGCATGTAACATAAGGTCACTGCGCAAAAAGTTTGTCACTCCAGCAAGACATAAGACTAATACCACATGACATTTTCTCTAGACACAATAATGACCTCAGTTTGGAGAGGAAGTGAGTCTACAAGTTTCTTCTGGTATGACATGTAAGCTGAGGCGACTTGTCAATGATTACATCCTGTAGAGCTACCAAAATGCAGGAACTTATCACCTGCTGGTCCAAATAGACCCAGATATATTCTATGGTAACAAGAATGGGTGATTTAGGGGGCCAGTTGAGGTGTGAGAGGATGCCCTAATGTTCATTAAATGACAGACATATGCCTGCAGCTCTGTTAATATGGCTGTTGCCATCTATGATGATGCGAGTGACCACAACTTACTCATAATTAAGAAGTAGAAGAAAGGGCAACAATGTTGAAATATACAGCCTAGTTCACGTAAATGAGTTGCGGCATGAAGAATCCCCCCCTATACATTATAAAACCACCTCTGTCCTGAACTACACCTTCCACAAATTGCTGACTCAACATCTCATTGGTGCAATCAACAGCTCACATTATTTGAAAGCAGGCAAAATTGTGACTCAGTAGAGCACATTGCATGCCACCCCCTGTTCCCCCCCCTCCCCGTCAGCTGTTGTCCAGTTGCTGTGTTATTTAACCCAATGGTTGGTGGGTTTGGAGGGGGGAAGATAAGAGGGAACCAAACAGTGAGACCATCAGTCCCACAAACAAAGGTAGCAGAAACTAAGGGAGAAACGACACCAAAAGTGTGGTCCAGTCAATGAGAAAGGAAAACAGGCAAACAAAGAGGCAGAAGAAATGTGGGGGTGGCAGGAAGAGTAAAGAAGTGATGGGGGAGGGGGGGGGGAGGAGAAGGGGCAAGAGCAGGGGGCACCCCAGAGACACTATGTGCGAAAGTGCATGTGCACTCCCTCTGACCCATCCCAATCCTCACAATATACTGTGGTCGGGGACAACACCAGGAGAAGAAGAAACAAGAAAGGGGGGTAGTGTGAAGGCAAGGCCAAACACCTCCCAAACCAATAACAATGCTAACCAAGGAACTGCAGTTCTGGAAGGAAATTCAGGTACTTAAATCTGTAAGGAGAAACCACTTTTGCAAAGAAAACTGAGGACGGATGTAACCAGGCGAGGGTCATCCACAAAAACTTGTGACAAGGAGAGTCCGAGGGTGCATTTAGTGTGAAAGGCCAAAAGGTGGGGGCAGTTCAGCAACATATGGATAATCGTGACAGGGACCCCTGCAACTACAAAGAGGTGAAGGCGGCTCAGGATGGAGTAATAAACTGTGGGTCAGACTGGCCAATACAAAGGTGGCAGAGGATGGTAGATTCCCACTGGGAGAGGTGGAAGGAAGAGCACCATGTAGCAGGAGTCCCCTTCATTGCCAAAGTTTACTAGAGAGGGGGTTGCCCCCCCCCCCCCCCCCCCCCTCTCTGCCAACTGACTGAAAAGGAATTTGACATGAAGCCACAAATCTGCCTGTGAAGGGGTGATGGAGAGTGGTTTGTAGATGGCTGCCCCCACAGCCAGACAAACAGTAAGCTCACTATGTGGGATACCCATGTGACTGGAAACCCAAAGGAAATCACCTGAATGAGTAGCATGGTCCAGATCATTGAGAAGATCATGAATGACAGAGACTGAGGGGTGATGGGAAAAACACTGGATGATAGTGTGAAGGCCATTCATTGAGTCTGTACATAACAGAACTCAGGTGAGGGAGGATCGTTCAATAAACCAAAGAGCCTAGTAAATTGTAATCAGTTCCACAGTAAACACCCCCCACCACCAACACATCAAGGCAAGAAATTATGTTCTGTACCAACAGAAGACCTGATGGCTTACTTCACATGACTGGCAAATTTAGAGCCATTAGTATGTAAAACAATAGAATCTCAAAACTCTAGTAAAAGCAGGCAGAACAAACAAGGGAACACCATCGTAGTGATGAAGGTTTTTGGACCCCAGCAGAGATCCATCCAAATCTGGAGCTGAGGAACTAATCAAGTGAAGTTTTTGGGTGAGAAAGTGGGGACAGGATAAAGAGGGAAGACAGAATTGATTGGAGACTGTCCCTCCCAAAAGCCACAATGGTAAGGAGGAAAAAGGTCCAGAGATTTGAGGATCCAACTGAGCTGACGATCCACCATCCATTCAAACAACTCACAGGAAACATAGGTCAGACTGATCAGCCAGTAACTATCAAGGGATGATGGATGCTTACTGGGCTTAAACACAGCAACCACGAAACTGTCCCTTGGAGCCAAATACAGTTAAGCACTTGAGGAGGTATTGTCATTGTGGAGGACTGCAGTGTTGAAGCAGTTCATTATATATGGAATTGTTGCTAGGGACTGAATTGTGGGAAGAAGACAATGAGAAGGAGGAGCTCCCATGCAGTAACACAATCAATATAAGATTCTGCCTGACAAGTGATAAAACATAAGTGGGAAGCTTCAGCCAGCTGTTTCCAGAGGAGGTATGTGACCAGATAGGAAGCTGATGATGATGGCAAAATGTTTTTCAAGGACTGACAAATCCATACAAAAGCAACTGGGAGGACAAGGCCTGGGATGAAAGATGACCATTGTCTTAACCTTGAGGTGTAACACATCATTTCAGGGGAAAGGATAGGTCACGCCTATGTCCTTCTAGATGAGGAAAGATGACTGTGAAGTTAAGACATTGTTGTTTTTTAGAACTAAGCCAAGAACAGCCCACTGTGTGGGGAATGGTATGCTGTATTGCGCAAATGTCACAGATGTCATGGGCGCAGCATACCAGCTAGATAGGATGATGAATGAGGAAGCATCTACTTGTTGAACGGGGGAGGGGGGGCTCTATTCTTGGAATGTGGAGTTCAAAGATGTGCTATGGCCATGGAATGACAGCCATGAATAATCTGCACGAAGTCATAAAAACAGTGGAAATGATATTCTGTTATTCTTAATGAACTGTATAGTAAGAGATGAGATCTTCTCTTGTGAAATAACATACATCTATGGAAGGAGGAGAGAAAATATATGGAAAGTTAATTGAAGAAATACTTTTGTCACTTAGTAATTTGCAGAAAATCAAAGCCTTCTTTAAGCTTTAGAACATAGCCTAAACTGGCAGAAGAAGTATGATGTAACATGGCAATTTGGAACAGAGTAGTTGGTCCAAAAGATAAGAATTATAAGATAGTGGCAACCAATTTTTATTCAGTTCCATTACAGAGCTTAGGCAAGAAGACTACATCTAGGCTTATTCCATACTAGAAGCAAGACAGGAACAACTCAAACTGGAGGGTGCAGAGTACAGCCCACATCTGTGATGAAAGGACAGAAGAACCTAAGGAGGAGACCAAATGTTTCCAGCATACCTGCTTGCTCTGTTTGATTAAGTAATGGACTTTGGCTTGAAAATGTTTCAAAGTAATAAGATTGGTGGAGGACAGTCACCACTTAAAAGTGTTGCAAGGCTTGTTGTCTATCACGGATGACAATAGCAATTGCTGCACTTCACCATGGGACTGGCCATGGTGAAAGGGGCTGAGTGGGGAATGGCAATGCAAGCAGCACGTACAATTGTTTAGACATGTCACAGATGACTTCATCAGTACCATCTGATAAAGAAGGGGTAAAAGTGACCTGGGACCTACATAGAGGCCAGTCAGCATGCTTGAAAGTCCAGAGGGGTAACCTGCCTATCAAGAGGTGGGAAGGAAATGAGAGAATCAACAGGAAGTGTTCACTACCACAGAGGTCATCATGTGTTGACCAGTGTTAGGAAGGAAGAAGGCTCAGGGAAATGAGTGAAAGATCAATGGCAGACAAATTACTGTAAGTGGCACTAAAATGGGTAGGAGAGCCATAAGAAGGTACAGGTCATGGTCCACAAGAATCTAGTCTAGCAGAACAGCCTGACCAGATGAAAAAGCACAGCCACACAATGGGTGATAGGCATTAAAATCCCCAAGGAAGCACAACGGAGGCAGAAGTTGCTGACAGAGGGCACTTAGGGCAGTGGGCATAGGTGTCCTGTCAGGAGGGAAATAGAGATTGCAAACCATGACTGCAGAGTCCAAGTGGACTCAGATGGCAACCGTTTCGAATATGGTACAAAGAGGGATCCACATACTACCATCCATATATACCAATGTGAAAACACCCTCATGGTTCACACAGTAAGTATGGAATCCAGAAAGGATCGGTGAGTGAGCATCAGTAAAATGAGATTCCTGTACAACACAAGTTGAGGAGTAAAAAGGAATAAGGAATTGAAACTCCAGAAGTTGATGTTAGTATTCATTACAATTCCTTTGAATAAGCACGGAATGGGGAGCCAAATGGAAGATGAATGGGCCATGGCCAGTCACGCTGGTGGGTTGCCATCCATCACATACAAGGATGGGGCAACATCCATAAATGAAAGATCAGACTTAGGTTGCAATGGGGGAGCTGGCATCTCTGGAGGCACCAAAGGAGACTTGCCTGAGACTTATTTCTTCTTCTTCTTCTTCTTCTCTTTCATAGGTGGAGAAGGACAGGATCCAGAGAGGGAGCAGGCTTCAGGAAGATCTAGAACAGAGAGAGTGGGCAACTTTGAGGCACACAGACTATGTCCTGTGGCCCAAGTGTGACAGAAAGCCTCCAGTCTGGAGGTCATCAGAGGGAGCGGTCAAGGGAGGGGCCCCCATCACCAGCAGACATTGAGACTGGGGGACACTTCTGTGGCTGGGTAGCAGTACAGGCATCTGGAAAGGAGGGCATGGGGATCATAGGGGAGAGAGAGAGGACACACTGAACAAAATGAACACTCTGGTGTTCCAGATTGGCCCAGAGTTTCTAATCATGAGGGTTCCTTTCAAAAATGATGCTCTGAACCATATTCAAAGACTGGTGAGCAGTACTGAACACCAAAATGTTGCCAAAATGGCCACAGGCATGAAGGGCTGCAAATTAGTCAGCAGAAAACCTGACCACATGTTATTCAGAGAGTGCACTTTGCCCAATTTGTCTTCAATAGTTTCTGCAAAAAATAATGGCTTAGTGGCAGTGAAAGTGTTCCTGTCAGTCCTGGTGCAGACCACATAGTGGGGAAAGGGTTTCACCTCAGGCCAGTGAGCTTGGCCTTCCTCCCTGGGGTAGCCACAGAAGGGAAGGCCACAGGATTATACAAGGTGCTTTCAAGTTCTAAGGCCTCTGATTTTTTTTCTAATTAACTACTCACCCAAAATCGATGAAACTGGCATTACTTCTCGAAGTGATCGCCCTGCAGATGTACACATTTTTCACAACGCTGACGCCATGATTCCATGGCAGCGGCGAAGGCTTCTTTAGGAGTCTGTTTTGACCACTGGAAAATCGCTGAGGCAATAGCAGCACGGCTGGTGAATGTGCGGCCACAGAGAGTGTCTTTCATTGTTGGAAAAAGCCAAAAGTCACTAGGAGCCAGGTCAGGTGAGTAGGGAGCATGAGGAATCACTTCAAAGTTGTCATCACAAAGAAACTGTTGCGTAACATTAGCTCGATGTGCGGGTGTGTTGTCTTGGTGAAACAGCACATGCACAGCCCTTCCCGGACGGTTTTGTTGCAGTGCAGGAAGGAATTTGTTCTTCAAAACATTTTTGTAGGATGCACCTGTTACCGTAGTGCCCTTTGGAACGCAATGGGTAAGGATTACGCCCTCGCTGTCCCAGAACATGGACACCATCATTTTTTCAGCACTGGCGGTTACCCAAAATTTTTTTGGTGGCGGTGAATCTGTGTGCTTCCATTGAGCTGACTGGCGCTTTGTTTCTGGATTGAAAAATGGCAGCCACGTCTTATCCATTGTCACAACCAACAAAAAGAAAGTCCCATTCATGCTGTCGTGGCGCATCAACATTGGTTGGCAACATGCCACACGGGCAGCCATGTGGTCGTCCGTCAGCATTCGTGGCACACACCTGGATGACACTTTTCGCATTTTCAGGTCATCATGCAGGATTGTGTGCACAGAACCCAGAGAAATGCCAACTCTGGAGGCGATCTGTTCAACAGTCATTCGGCGATCCCCCAAAACAATTCTCTCCACTTTCTCGATCATGTCGTCAGACCAGCTTGTGCGAGCCCGAAGTTGTTTCGGTTTGTTGTCACATGATGTTCTGCCTTCATTAAACTGTCGCACCCAGGAATGCACTTTCAACACATCCATAACTCCATCACCACATGTCTCCTTCAACTGTCAATGAATTTCAATTGGTTTCACACCACGCAAATTCAGAAAACGAATGATTGCACGCTGTTCAAGTAAGGAAAACGTCGCCATTTTAAGTATTTAAAACAGTTCTCATTCTCGCCACTGGCGGTAAAATTCCATCTGCCGTATGGTGCTGCCATCTATGGAACGTATTGACAATGAATGCGGCCTCATTTTAAAACAATGCGCATGTTTCTATCTCTTTCCAATCCGGAGAAAAAAAATCGGAGGCCTTAGAACTGGAATGCACCTCGTAAGAAATAGCATTGAAGGAGCCATTCCAAGCAAAAGATATGGTTGTAGAAGAATGGTCAGTTTTTTGGAAATTAATACTTTTCATACACAAAGCACCTGCCCTGAAACCACTCACTCCAATCAGCTGCTCTCCACATTGGTGTCACCCACTGCACAGCTGGCATGGTGGCCATTGCTGGGAGTTCTGATGGTCCTGAAAGACAAGCAACTACGCCTTGACATAATGGGGAGTTAGCAGCTTAGGAATTAGAAGTGTGATCCCTGTGTTGTCAGGGGGCTCAATCAAAAAGGTACATAATGACCCCATCACACAGATTGGCTACTGTGCTGGCTATATAGTGTTAAAAGGACAACAGTGTTGAGTAAAAAATGTAAGAGGTGGTACAGCCACATGCCTGAGATGCTAAATAAGGTGTTCTTCCCCAGTTGGGTCACACAGCAGAGATAAAATTTAGAAGGGGAGGTCAAACCCCAAAGTGGGACCAAAAACTCTGAAAAGGAAAGGAAGGAAGAGGGGAGGGGGGGGGGGGGTGGAAGAGAAAAAGAACAAGAGGAACAAAACCATTTCACCACTAATGCAATGATGAAGCTGAACTAATGGCAGCACTAGCAAGTTTCACCTCTGGATATATTTATGTACTGGCCAGCCTAGGAAAAAACTGCATGGTCAACAAAAGATGTAAATAAAAAGGTACAGACAAGAGAAAGAGTCAACAAGGGGAAAAAGAAGAAAGGAAAAAAGATGTTGATGAATTCAAATTGTGTTTCTGTGTGTTACAAAAATAAAAATATTTCCTTATTCCATTTGCTTAATGTAGGTAGTGTCTTAAAGGTTGTTGTGATCACTGTCCTGTTTGACAAGTGAGAGACCACTACTGACAGAGATGTAAAATATAGTATTGTTTAAGATATAGTTATTAGTCACAGGTCTTACAATGCAGCCCACTAAGGACACAACTGAAACAGATCACACTAAGTTACCTGCTCTTGTGTCATCTAAAGAAGAAGAAAAAATAGGAGGAGGACGAAAGAAAAGAATGTATCCCTTTCATCAGACACCAATAATTATTTTCTCTACACTATTTTCTACTCACGGAATGATGTAGGAGATCCACAGTAAAGGAGTATGGGTCATGTTGAGTCTGTGGCAGCTTCTCAAGTTTTGCAAGAACCTTCTCTGAACCATGGTACAGTGCAGCCTTTAACCTCAGTTTGTTAGCAGCGTGTAATAGGTTATGACATTCTGCTACATATGAGCTCAGCCTACGAAAAGAGGAGAAAATGAGAGACAAGTATAGTACAGCTAAAACGTAACATATTGTGCCAACATCATTTTCCAAAATCATTGAGAAGATGATGTACTCTAGAGCAGTATCTCACGGGGGAAAAAATAGTATCATTAGTAAATCACAGTTTGGATTTCAGGACAGTTGCCCAACTGAGAATGCCATTTACTTACCAAATTTTACAAGCATTAAATGACAAAGTAGCAGTGGCTGGTATTTTCTGTGACTTATTTAAGGTATTTGAATCAAATTTTAAGGGAGGACAGGTGTAATTCAAGAACAACAAGAGGTCAGAGCATCCTACCTCAAGATCAACCAATGGAAGCACTAGGAAAATTGATGATCTTTTTAAATTCAACCGTCACCTCTCATTCAGAGCTGTCACTGGAGGGCTGAACATCTCTAAATCAAGGGTTTGAGAATTTCTCCAGAATGTTTTGGAGAGGAGAAAACTGTGTGAAAAGTTTGTCCCTCATACCTTGACCCCCGAACAAAAATGATGTGGGGATACTCGCCACTACTTATTACAAATAAAAAATGTAGAAAATTCTTTTCTAGAAAAAATCATCACAGATGATGAGACTTGGTGTTATCAATATGAAAATACCACAAAATGGAAGTAGAATGGGTGTCCAATGGCTTGCCAAGCCAAGACTGCAGAAGTGGCAACTCACAAAATCTAAAGTGATGAAATGTTCATCACTTATTGATGGTCATGGCATTATACACTGGGAAATTGTTCGCATCAACACTGCTGTATATTTCCAGTATTATTAGTTTGTCATGGATCAGTTGTGTAAGAGCATTTGTCTGCAACAAAGGAAGGGGAGGGCTTTCCTATTATTGCACAACGATGCGTCGACTACTCTGGCTGCAATTCTAGTGAAAAACGAGTTAGTTCTCAGTCACCCTCAATATTCACCCAATTTGGCACCAATAACTTTTTATTATTTCCAAAAATAAAAATTTGTATGTAGGGTCACTGCTTGGACAACGTAACTGACATTCAAGCCAATGTGATATCCAAATTCAACAAGACCTCAAAGAAGGACTTTTATGACAGTTCCACGAGGTTGTATGGATGTGCTGTGCATTGTACTCAAATGGTGGCAGGCGGGGGGCGGGGGATCAGATTATGGACAATATTTGAAGCATTAAACCTCCATCTTAACTTTTCTCTGTTTTTAACTGATTCAGTCTTGAAACTTTCTGTACTGATGTCATGGATGCACCAACAGAAGAAATGGTAAATAATGTTACTAAAAATAATATTTAGTGGTTTTCTGCAAATGATCTCTCTCTCAATTTCAAAAAGACGCAATGTTATTCAGTTCTTCACAACTAGAGATATTACACCAATGATAAATGTAACACATGGTGAGGAAGTAATAACTAGCCTGGAGATATAAGAAATATTAGATGTCTGTATTGGTTCAAATGGCTCTGAGAACTATGGGACTTAACTTCTGAGGTCATCAGTCACCTAGAACTTAGAACTACTTAAACCTAACTAACCTAAGGACATCTCACACATCCATGCCTGAGGCAGGATTCGAACCTGCGACCGTAGTGGTCACACGGTTCCAGACTGTAGCACCTAGAACCATTCGGCCACCCCAGCCAGCTGTCTGTATTGATATGGATTTAAATTGGAACAGACATATTTTTGACTCTTAAAAACAACCAACTGCAGACAAATTTACATTTCAAATCATTGCAAATTTTAAGAGAAGGAAGTCAGTATGTTGCCATATTTTTCAAATTTTTAATTTAATAATATCATATTGAATAATGTACTGGGGTAACTCATCTTTAAGAAAGTAAGTTTTCATTATTTAAAAACATGCTGTACACTTAATATATGGTGCTCACCTACAATCATCTTTTACACATCTGTTCCAGGAGGCAGGCATTTTGACTGTATCACAGTATATTTATTCTCTCATTAAATTTGTTGTAAAAAAGCTACTACTACAGTTCAAAAGAAACAATAACGTACATAGTTACAATAACTGAAAAAATGACATACATTATCCCATATTAAGTCTGTATTAGCACAAAAAGAGTTGCACAATCTGCCCCCCCTCCCCTCCCCCCCAGTCATATTTTTGACCATTTAACCAATAAAATAAAATATGTGACAGATAACAAAGTTAAATTTGAAAACAAACTGAAAAATTTCTTTTCAGTTACTCCTTCTATCGTGCAGAAGAATTTCAATTTACTTATGTAGCAGGTCAGGGTTTAATGACACTAGATATTGAGCATCAGTGACAGAGGAAAGCAAAGGTCATTATTTTGTCAGGGATGGTGGGAGGGAAAGCGACACTTTGTGTGTGGTACAATGGGCTCTAACCTTGGCTCAGTCGGTGAGGTGTGAGAAAAACATTTGTGTTTACACTAACAGTCATTTATTGAGACATAAGACCCTTTGAACAAACAGAATAATACAATATGTTTTAACTCACTCAATTCGTCACAGCTGCAGAGTGGCAGAGTTGTAGCATGCAGGTTCTGGTGCAGGTGATGCGGCTAGTGTTGCAGCAGCATGCTGGTGGCGTATTCTTCATTCAGTACCATACCTGTGACTCACTGTGACGGCAGAGGTCTTCTCCTCGTGAATTTGCTCATTGCATTATTAACAAACAGCTACAGAGTGGCGAGGAGTGCTCCATTCCAGAATTAAACCAGCTACCCTCAGGTTCGGAGTTTTCTGGCGGAGTTCATAAACCTCTAGGCTCACAGATGACTCATTCGGTGAGGCTGCAGTCCCTTTGTGCTCACCGGCCACCTGGGTAAGTACCACATGAACTTCTTTCTGGTAACATATGGAATGGCATCTTCTGCATTGACCTACTGGCATGATACCAACATCATCATCTTGTGTCGAGCAGCGTAGCAGCTAAGTCACTGTAGCGAGGTATGACATCCGCTGACTAACCATCAGTCCGTCTGTCCAGGGGACGTTTCTTCATGTCTTCTTTCTCCCCTCAAAGAACCTCCTCATGCCCATTTGTTGGAGATATTTATTCAGTGTTTTCACCTATGTCATGAAGTTTCTAGGGTAGTGACTGACTCTTTGGTCATTGATCTATGCTGCTCACGTTGGGCACAAATGTGACCAATGTTGACACACATGCCGGCTTTCCACTGTTTCATCTCTATGCTGGCATGGTTGGGCATTGCCCTGTCATCCTCCTCCACATCTCCAGATAAGCCATGCATATGAGTTCAGTATGCTGACTGTCCCTGGAGACAGCTGATGTTCAGGCAGTGCTAGTCATTGTTCTCCTTGGAAGCATTGCCCATTTGCTCAGTCATTGATCTGTTGAAGTGGTGTCTGGTGCTGTGTAAACTCTGCTGGTCATCAGCCATCTCACATTGGGCAGAAACATGACCAATGTCAACACACATGCCCGGTTTTCCTCGTTCGACTGCTGCTGCTTCCGAATATTATGGCTTAACGTGTCAAAGTCTCTAAAATTTTCACTTAGCTTATAGTATGTTTTTACAGACTTTTCTGCTCTAAACAACCATAAATAACACATAATTATTATACACCCTACATTCCTCCCCTGTCAAAAAATATTCGTCCTTGAATTTTCTACTACGTCCATCTACAAATGACTAACAAGCGAGACACGAAAACACAGTGGCAAGCATAGTCTGTCAGGAAAATTATATAATACATTCATTCTGTAATAGCTTGAAATACATCAGAATTAAGAAAACTTCTGAAAGTAATGTTAGAAATATGGGAGAATGACAATCAGTAACAATACAATGAAGTAGCAAGCAACAATTATCCCTACATACATTTTAGCAGTACATGTGTATGCTCAGAATTGTTGTAGTCATTCAACTGGAATGTGATGTAGTGATACATTATTGTTTGTCTTGCGTTTTTGTCTGTTACACAGGAAAGCAACACAAAGTATAATTATAAACAAGAAGGTTCCAGAAATACATGTGCCCAATATCATAATTTGCATTTTATTTTCCTCTTTCAACTGTTCAGTATGCTGCAACATAGAGTTGACATCAATCATGCCTTGTTGTGCAGTGACAGAACACCTAATGACTGCAGGATGGAGGAATCAAGGAAATTGTTTAGGTAAGACACATTTTGAGGAGCCAATAGTTGCATAGGTGTTTCTGGCCAGTAATTAGTGGGTAAGCGAAATTTCATACCTGAGACAGAACATAACATAGCTGCAGTATGGACAGTAGTACTGCTAAGCACATCTTACATAATTGTGATTTTATCGCAAAAGAAAAATTATTGTGCACTTTTGTGTGACCTACATACCCTTATCAACACATTCTACTCAAGGACTCGTACTTGTTTAAGCACATAGTGTCTAGTTATATGCCAGCACTGCCTATTATTTAAAACCCAGAAGTTCCCTTCATATATTTTCTAATTCCCTTTTCTGTACCTGATTCCCTGTTAGTACATTATTGCTAGAATCTGTAGTATACAAAGCTTATTTACATTTGCATTAAAATGGTAGATTTTGTATTATGGATGCGTAATTGATTGGCTGCAGCTGAAGATTATATGAGGCCAGGTGTGTGTTCTGTGTTGGTGGATCAGCGGTCTTCTGTTTTCAAAGTTCAGCATGTTTTGGAACAGTATTTTCACTGTTGGCAGCATTACATCTGTTACTCCCTTAATAGGTTTCAAATGGCTTGCATGAACAATAGTTGTTTTTGTGGGTAACTGTAACTTGATGTTAACTAGTGACGTGATTTCGACAAATTTTCCCACATACCTTTAGCAACATAGGGAATGGATGGAAAAACCCATTTCCCAATTTTTAAATCCAGATACTTAGCATGTACGTTGCCTAATTTCTCTTGCCATTCTAATGCTCTGGTATTTGCTTTCTATATCTTTTGCCACACATCTTTGATGATTTGAGCACATTCACTAACTGCTTCTCCATTCTTTCCTTCTTTGGGCTTAATCACATTGAATGGTGATGACATCTTTGCCCATTCCTTCATGTGTTTAGGCAGTGTATGTGCTTATACAGTATGGAAGGATGATATCCCTATTATTGTGTTGGTTGTTCATAAAATAACTAAGCACTTTCCTAACATGCAGTGGATCCTTTCTGTCTGTCCGTTTGCCTGTAGGTATAATGAAATGGTGCATAATTTCCGTATTTTCATCAAATGACAAAGTTGTTTCGAGAGGTTGGACATGAAGTTACTACCTTGCTCACTTATAAGTGATTCAGTATGCTGAATTTTAAAATCCAATTGCTGGCCACAGCCTGTGCAATGGTGTTTGCTTGTTGATCAGGGAGACTTACCATGGTTAGATATATTGAGAAATGGTCTATAATCATTAGTACATGCCTATTCCCAGCTGGTGTTTTATTAAAGGTACCATATATGTCCATTCCTATTTGTTGGAATGGGTGTGACACCTCCAGGAGTCTTTGTAATGATATACATTGATGGCAATAGTCTGCTCACTGGGCACACAACATACAATTGTGCACATATTGTGCCACATTGTACTTTCTTGTCTCCCACTAGAAATGTTAAAACAATGCATCTTTCAGTAGATCTTTGACCATCATGACCTAAAAGAATGTGATCATGGGCCTTGTGCATGACTTCCTGTCAGAGGTGTCTGGGAACCACAATTCTTGGTCCAAGTCTAGTTGTTCGACACAAGACACCATCCTGTTGGCAAAACTGCTATTGTGTCACATATCTTTTGCAATTTGCATCTGAAGCCTGTGCTTTCTGCCATTCTTCTGCAATGTGACCTACTGCTTCTAATACTGCAACGTTTCTACTAAGACAATCTGCACTGCAGTGTTTCTTCCCCAGTTTATGAATGACTTCAAAGTCCATTTCAGAGGGGCTTAGGGACCAACAAGTCAAATGACTTGATGGCTCTTTTAGACCAAGTAACAACTTGAGAGCAGCATGGTCCATGATTATCTTGAATAGATGACATTCAGTAACTCCTGTTCCATTGTTGAGTAATTCTTTGCTGCCATATTTAATTGTATGGATGTGTAGGCTACTGGATGTTCTGCACCATTAATGTTTTGACCCAAAACTGCTTAGATAGCATGTCCAAATACACTGCAGGACAGGATGAATTCTTTTCTGAAATCTGGATGGATTAATACAGGACTATGTGTTAATTTGCATTTCAGTGCTTCAAATGGTGTCACATTCCGTTGTCCAGTTAAATTTAGTTCCTTTTTTCAATAACTGCATGAGGGGTCACAGTATTTCTGCATAGTGTTTTACAAATTTTTGATAATAATTTGAGAGGCCTAGAAATTGCTGTACTTTCTTAGTAGATTGGAGTGTTGGAAAATCTTTAATTGTGGTTATTAGCTATGGATTGGTTTTGATTCTGTGTTCATCAATAACATGGCCTATATATGTTACTTCCTTTAATGCAAACTGACACTTTTCCAAATTTAATGTTAATTTAGCATCCCTGAGACATTGGAAAACTTCTCGTAAGGGAATTGCACTCTACTTTATGTCTTTTGGAAATATGATTATGTCATCAAGGTATATTGTGCATTGTTGAGATTTTAATCCACATAAAACACCATCTAGCAGTCTTTGGAATGTTGTGGGGGCATTCTTTAATCCGAAAGGCATCCTTAAGAATTGTCAATGATCTGAAGGGGTGGAGAAAGCAGTTTTATGACTGTCCTCTGGTGCAACTTCTATTTGATGGTACCTGCTCCTCAAATCAGTTGTGGAGAAATATTTACTGTTCCCAAGATGGTCAATGGTATCTACAGTATTCAGTAATGGATACACATCCAAAATTATTTTGCTATTTAAATGCCTGTAATCACAGGAGAATCTATAATGTTTTGCACCATCAGCAGATTTCTTAGGCACAATTACAACATTTGCACTGTATGGTGATTTCAAATACTCTATTACACTATCCTTTAATTGCTGATCTATGAATTCATCAAGTAACAGTTGTAGCTGGTGAGGAACTCTGTATGGTCTCCAATATACTGGGGTGTTATCTCTTGTTGGGATCCTGTGTTTTGTGATGTTCATTGCTGGTAATGGTCTCTGTGAACTAAACAGACCCTTAAACTCAATGAACACTGCTTCTATCATATCCCATTCATTTCCTATTAAGTGTGATATCTTCTGGTGCAATGCAGTTTTGTAGGCAGCTGGTTTATCGCTATTGCCTATGCCTCACCAATCAAAATCATCTGCCTCTAAGGCACTTATGTTAACTATTGACATTCACTTTTGTAACTCCTTGTCTTCTGTCCCAGTATTATCTATATGTACTGGTATCTTCTGTACACTATCAATTGTTGTGGCATGAACTATACTCCAGTGCACAAAACAATGTGCTGTGTCTAAGTCATCATTTTCCTCTAACGGTTCACAATTCATAGAGTGTTTACACATAAAGCAGCATTTATATCCACCCAAAGTAGCTTTCCAGTGCCAAATGGTATTTTATCCCTTGAATCTACCTCAAAGGACATATCTCACCAATCAATTGATTCCACAGGGCTCTGAATTGAGTCATTTAACATGACGGTGTGTAATGTAACTATGTCAGTGCATGAGAAACAATGTGCGAGATTTTAAGTGAAGAAGGTGTACCACCAGTTGAAATCTATAGAAGAATATATGCTGTGTATGGCTGACAGTTGTATTGCTATCAATAATGTGTAAGATTGGTTATGTACACATGAAGATTAATGATATAGGCTATTAATAGAGTTTGTTTGATTTAAAAAGCTTTAAGAGCTTCACATAAAAAATTTGGAGGCATAACTTTTCAGCATTCCCTCACAGTTAAAGAGAGATTGTCTGTTGTTGAACTAATACAGAAAACTGATCACACAAAAGACTTAGAAAGTTTCAAAATTCTAAAAAGTTTATTTAAAAGAAAGCAAGAATGGCTTCTTTTCTCTTATCAGTGACATGCCTTGGCATCAAGATCACTAGACTAGACTGCTTGTGAGGGTATTAGAAAGGGTGTGGCTACATTGAAACCCAAAGTTTAATGGAGTTGAAAGCTACTGTTAAAGAAGAGGTGGGTTTGATGGACCAGCACCTGTTGGCCAGAGTTATCTTTCTTACACATCAACATACTACCATTCATTTCAAAATTGGTAATTTCATACAGGTCACCCTGTATTCGTGCATGGAATATGCTGAAGGAACTGACAACATATAGTGAGAGAATAATGGTAGAGGCGCACATACCTTGCATTGAGTGATGTGCTTTGTCCAGGAAGGTACATGCTGGAAAGAGAGAAGTAGGCATCAACGTGGTACAGGCCACGAAGCCACGTCCGATCTGCAGAGTCATACAGCTCAAAAAAGTGCTCAACAAACTGGTCAGCGAGCTCAGCTGAGTCGCCGGGGCTGCTACAGAGAATGTAATTCGGCCGCCACCTTGGCAAGCCTGGGATGCGGTGCAGGTAAGTCCCATCCTGGAGTAAGGATTGAACAGAACTACATATCATATAATATGGAAAAAAATTACAATATGTAATATATTTTGCATCATAGCTTAGTCACCATAGTGGATGAGCTTGTTTTTAGGCAGATAATTTTTATTTGCTTGTAAATATGGTTGTTGCTGAGGTGGTGAATATAATATTTTTAACTCTTTCCAATCCAATTTTTTTTACTTACTACATTCTCCCTTAACTCAAATTTATTTTACACGGGTAAGGATGTAAGGCATTACACATTATTATGCTACTGTTATAAAAAAATAAAATGCAATATGAGTTCACTTGACAACTTTATTTTCTTTTGCACTAGTTTTTGAAACTACGGTTGAGTTGGTGTAAGCTGCAATGAACTGGCCACAGCAGCTCTGTGGGCCTACCACAGCCAATAATATATTGCCTCTATGGCAATGCCTCAGTGTTGTCACAGCTCAGTAGATGGCTACTGTTTTCACATGCAGCTGTTAACATTTCACAGTTGAAAGCTGATAAGAGTGCTGTGAGCTGTTAGGGATCTTATTATACCATCTCGACTATACAGTGGTGTTGGTTTATGGTTGTTCATAACTTTTTTTTGGTACGGTACTTTTTAAACCATTCTCCCGGGTGAAGTCCAAGCTTTCTCTTGCATGTTTTGCAGTAAAACATTGTTTCTTTCTTTTTTTCTCCTTTCTCATTGCATTTGCTGCAAACCATGCAATCTTTTGTTGATTTTTTTTTCATTTTGCTTTGTAAAATACATTTTCCCATTTAGTCTCTCCTTGACATCAGACAACAATCGTGATCCTCTTTCTTTGATTATGTATTACTCACCTAGCTGATAAGCTGTCTGATTATATTTCTTCTGTAGGCGAAGTGAGTCTGCAGTTGCTTTCCACATTCAGTTTTCTCTACTACGTAAAGATTATAGCTTCAATACAGCAATTTCAGTCAGCCAGAAGAATAATTTTTTTCCAACAGTTGCATGACCACCTTGTGAACCCATAGCAAACACAGTACTGATCAGCCCTGTCCATCAACTTTGCGTATTCCAAAATAACAGTGGATTCAGGAACTACACAGGCACTTTCTTCCTGTAACCAGTGATAAATTTGGTCTGAGGACCAAAGAATGTACCCAACATAACCATTAACATCTCATCATGGAATGAAAGAAACACAATTTTCATCTCACTTTGATAGGCACATAACTGACATTCTGCAAGTTTCATCTTCAAATTGCATGGATAATCCTTTCTAGAAGGAACAACTGTACCCATTAGATGAAATTTTATTTTGTGCAGTTCCTGAGCAAGTTGAGGGCTTGTGTATAACCTGGCAGTAAAAATGTGAAAGCCTGAACCACTTGCACAAGCTAGCAAATGCTGTGCCAAATGAACCACTGTTTGGGTTCCCAAAAGGTAAATCAGGATGAATTAGACTTTCTGAAGTTGCCTTTTCACAATATGGAATGTGAGATAAAACATAACCATTTTCTGAATCACACAGACAGAAAACTCGCAAACCCCACTTTGTAGGCTTCTTTGGACTGCAGAACTTGAATAGAAATCCTTTGAATTCTAATGTGTTCTCATCTATAGCCACATTTCTTTTTATACATAGAGTTCTTTGCATTTACTGTCAATACACTCACAAAACTACTTTTGTTAGTCCTCTTTGTAAGAACAATTCCTGCAGTAAAACTTTCACAGTAATTAACGCACAGTCTGTCAATAGCTTCTGTAATTTCCTACAAGAAGTAGACGGGGACCAGATTGAGCTCTTTGACAATGTTAATGACAAGTACAATGCTTTTCTAAATAAATTTATCTGCCTGTTCGAAGTGGCCTTTCCTAAAAGGACTGTCAGATCCAAACACGAGACCTACTCTAATAAAAACTGGCTAACTCTGGGTATTAAAACGTCTTGCAGAAGGAAAAGGAATCTGTGTGCCTCACTCAAATCCAGTTATAGTGTAGAAAAGGAAAAACATTACAAAACTATACTGCTCTATCCTTAAAAAAGTTCTAAGAAGGGTAAAGAGTATTTCTATAAAATCAGAAATTGATGTCTCTAATAACAAAATTAAAACCATATGGGGCATAATAAAAAGGGAAACAGGTAGAATCCCTGTTGCAGAAAACACAATAGAAATTAAAACAAATGATACCATTCATGACAATGTTGAATAATCACTGACATTTTTAACAACCACTTTCTGGCTTCAGCAGTACAAAGTGGAAAAACATGTTCTGTTAATGAAGCCACGTTATCCCTTCAAAAAGCTATTAATAAAAAAAGACAAGCAAATTAAAGTGTCTCCTGTCACAGTACATGAAACTGAGAATATAATTAGAGAGATGAAGAGCAACAATTCCATTGGCATAGATGGTATCTTTTCAAGATTACTGAAGATGATAAGCAAAATACTGTGCCACATATTCAATGAATCCATGCAGCATGGGATTGTTCCTGAGAGACTAAAGTATGCCATTGTCAAACCTCTCTTGAAAAAAGGTGATAAAGCCGATGTTACCAACTATCAGCCTATCTCCCTTTTAA
The DNA here is from genome assembly GCF_023864345.2 of Schistocerca serialis cubense. Lineage (NCBI taxonomy): Eukaryota > Metazoa > Arthropoda > Insecta > Orthoptera > Acrididae > Schistocerca > Schistocerca serialis. The sequence goes on along the minus strand of NC_064647.1, from coordinate 161,137,009 downwards.
CAACCTTTTCTAAAATTCTTGAGAAATTGGTTCAGAAAAGACTTATTGAACACCTCATGCATTATAAGGTATTAAACAGTAGCCAGTTCGGATTTCAACAGGGTGTATCAACAGAACAAGCTATTTTTTCCTTCACCCATCAAATCTTAAGAGTCTTTTAATAATAAATTATCTCTTGTTGGTATCTTCTGTGAGCTTTGTAAGGCCTTTGATAGTGTTAATCATGAAATCCTTTTAGCAAATGCTGAATATTATGGTATAAGTGGCTCAGTTGGCTCATGAATTAAATCCTACCTATCTGGAAGAAAGTAGAAGGTCATGTTGAACGACTCTGAGGGGTACTCTGTGTCATCTAGCTGGGGCTCTATTGGCTGTGGTGTTCCTCAGGGATCTGTACTTGGCCCCCTTCTCTTCCTCATCTTTATAAATGACCTTCCCTTGTATACTAGCTTTAAAGCTCACTTTACTCTTTTTGCTGATTACACCTCTATCCTCATCAACAAAACTCCCAACCTCAATCTTGAGGAATCGGCTAATATTGTCTTTAGTGAAGTATGTAATTGGTTTGTAAATAATGGGTTACCACTAAATTTTAAGACTCAGTTTGTGCCTTTCCAAGTAAGGAAAAAAGTTGAGGATCAATTAAGTATTACATTGAATGGTAGTGAGTTACTACAATTTGAGTCAACCAAGTTTCTGGGTGTACACATTGACAACAGTCTAAAATGGTCTGAACATATTTTGCACCTCCACAAAAAACTCAGTTCAGCAACATTCGTTGTTTGTATTATTTCCACTGTATGTGACCGAGACACCACAAAAACTGCTTATTTTAGTTATTTCCATGCATTATTGCTGTATGGCATAGTTATCTGGGGTAATCAGCCACTATCCGAAAAAATATTAATTGGCCAAAAGAGGGGTATTAAGATAATGAGCAGAGTCCAGCCTACACAGTCTTGTAGGAACCTTTCTAGAAAATTAGGGATCCTGACAACTGCATGCCAACATATCTACTCCCTGTTATGTTTCATTGGTAAAATTGACAATTGTACAAAACCAATGATTCATACCATACCCACAATACCAGGAGGAAGATGGACCTCCATTATGAATCAAAAAACCTTACTATTGTACAAAAAGTAGTCCATTACATGAGCTGCAAGGTGTTCAATGCTCTCCCACCATCACTGAAATTACTTATCCATGAGCTTCCCAAATTTAAACCACAGCTCAAACAGTATGTATTACATAATTCCTTCTAACTGGTAGAAGAATATTTCAGTAGAGTTAACTGTAATTGATTTTTTCATTTACTAATTTGATGTGCCATTGTGCATTATGATACTCGCAATCACTGTTAACATTACTTTGTCTTTCATGTAGCTATTATGATAAACCATATTTTTAATGTAACTTTTTTATACCTATTAATGTGTATTTTATCTTATACTCGATATCCTCTTGCAAGAGGTACTTTTATGTATTCCTTTTGTATTATTTGTAATAATTCTGACATATCCTACATCCATGCGAATGCCTCGCAGTATTGGATTTATCGGATATAAATAAATAAATAAATAAAAACTTTCCTCACCTTGCTTCCTCATGTACATTGACACCCCTGAACCGTGACAGATGGAACTAAATACAGCATCCATAATATTTGTAAAAAAAAGACAAAGACAAAAATATGAGAAAAAACATCCTTCAAAAATGGAGTTCATTCTAGGCAGCCTTCGATAAAATAGTCAACTAATAGTGCCTTGAAATTCAAGGCCATGTTGAATATTACACAAAGAAAAGCTTTAGTTCTAATGAAAGGTCCCTCCATGAGTGCTACATTGAGTGTTTTGTGATTGAAATGACTTTCTGTATCTTTTCTTTGGCATTAACATTTGTAGCATTCACAAATTCCTAGTAAGATTGTCAGTAAAGAAGAGTTGGAAATATTCAAGTTCAGATTTTGGTCGGACATCATGAGCATTGGTGAAACCTTCTCACATGATAGAAAAAGGAAACTTCATGAGATTACCTTTGCGTTACAATATACTTTCCTGGAATTTGCTACAGGTTATGTCTCTTCATCACTTTTCACTCCATCAGTAGATTCTGATTCACTGGACCATATATCACTGCACATGGTAGAAGTTTTTTCTCATTCACTTTCATTACTAAATTCTCCTTCATCCTCAGTCTCTTTGAGAAGCTGCCTGGCAATATTACCGTCATTATCACATTTTCTATGAGCCATAATTAAACTTGAAACGTGAATGCAACACGCTTTGAGTTATCAGATCTTCATATTAAGTGGTGCCATGCACCTATAAAATTGTAACAATGGAGCAGATGGAAAGCACAATAACAGAAATGTGTCACACATTGTCTAATATCAGAGCCACAGTGGAAAATTTCAATGTTGGACATAGTCTGCCAATGGATTGGAAAGAGTGAAATTATATAATTAGTTCACATCTCTAGTATTATTATACAATAATTTACTATAAAACTAAATTTATGCTTTTTCTATTGTCCATAATTGATGGTGTTTTGTCAATGTTGGAACATGTATTCAAATTTAGGGATGATTTCTGGGAATGGAATGAGGATATCTCCCGGCAAATTTTCCCCTTCTATACTGCTCTGTCAACATAAGAATATTTACCTCCAATGTTTTTCCATTAGAGCACAGGTATCTTGTACTGATGGTCTTTCTTTCCCTTATATACAGCATTTTTAGGCCAACATACATCTTATGTCTTCACAAGCATCCTCTAATTTTCATTTTAGAACAATAATAAAATATAATTCACATATCTTCAATGCAGGATATACTGGTCAAAGGCTGCTGTCATAAGTCAATAACCTGACACATTTGTTCCAATTACATATTTTTTATTTTATTTTATTTTTTGGAGGAGCAAAGCATCACTGCAGATACACTCACTATTAGCTTCTTCCATTCACATATCAATTCACACAAAAACCAGTGCCATGTTTTACACAAGGCATCTTTCAATCAATCAAATACTGTTCTCAAATGCTGATCAACAAAATACTTCACCTTTAATACTGATTTCAAATACTGGTCAATACAATATTCCACCACAGTTACAGTTGTGTGAGCTGTTCGTAAAATTTTTGGTAATACCAGGTCAAATTCCATTATTAACAAGCTTCATTACAGTTAAAGCTGTTAATTTACAAAGAGCTATTGACTTCTCATTGTATTTTTATGTGTTTCAATCTCAAACTTAATGTCTGAAAGTACACCTGTTAATGAATTTCAAAAAATAACAAATGATACACATAGTGGTTGAAAAAGTACAGTGTTGTATTATAAATTGGCATCTAAATTCATTACGAAATTAGTACGAACATGTTCACAAGGATTTTACATCATTATTTATAATTCTGTACAAACAGACCTTTAAATAACATTTCCATATTCCTGAAATTTTATTAGAAATGACCAAAAAAGATGCAATAGCTGTTGGTGAATTTTATACAACAAATTACCATTCAAAATGAAATGCATCAAACAGACACCTATTTTCAAAAATAAAGAGGCTATGCAGTGTCTTCATCTCTATAGAGCTTAAAAGAATACCTAGAAACTAAACATTATATTATCTTCTTCAAATAAGAAATTATTATGTCATATGTATATCCAGAAACGAGGCAGCAGAAATGTACATTGTTAGTACTTTCAGTACTATGAAGAGGAAAGTTGCTACTCACCATATAGTGAAGATACAGAGTTGCAAAAGGCACAACAAAAAGATAGTTACAAAATAAGCTTTTGCCCAACAAGACCTTTGTCAAAAATAGACAAAAACACACACACACACACACACACACACACACACACACACACACACACACACACACATGCAAACACAACTCACTGACACACAACAACTGTCTCCAGCAGCTGAATCCATACTTTCCCATTATATAACAATGATCCTGCTGCTACTTGACCTTTTTTTTTGTTTCTTCCAGGTGTCTTGGACAGGCATGGTGTTCCAAAATGAGGCTGCCAGAGTGTAGGACGGTGAAGATTATTTAGTGGATGGTGTACGTTGTAAAAGTGAAAAGGTAATGATGAGTGTGTGAATATTTGTGGACATCGAAATATGGTTATTTGTGTTCTTATCTCATCCAGATTATGTTAAGGAACTCTTGGACTGGTGTTGAGTATTCACTTTAGGGCAATGAAATTAATTTTGACTAAATTAAGACACCTCTGTGTTGTGTTATATATATAACTAAAGCTGAAATCGATTCATTGTCTATCTTTAAGCATTAAAAAATGCAACTGAGGTGATCTTTTGTGTACATACAGACATATGTATACAATTACACAAGTTACATACATGGTGAAAAAGGTATTTTATATCATTATTGTCTATCACATACAAAATTATCTGTCATAATGTACATAATATATTCACATATACAGGGTGGGCCATCGACAATGACCAGGCCAAATATCTCACAAAATTAGCAACATATGAAAAAATAAAAATAACAAATCTGTTTGAGCATGATGGGGGAAAATAGATGGCGCTATGGATGGCCCTCTAGATGGTGCTGCCATAGGTCAAATTGATAAAAACCGCATTTTTTAAAAATAGGTATCCCCATTTTTATTACATATTCATATAGTATGTAAATAAATAGGAAGGTTTGATTTGGAACATTTGTTTCACTTTGTGACGGATGGCGCTGTAGTATTCTCACAAATGTAGCAATGCACTCGATAGCACTGTGTGCAATTCATTACTTAAATTAGGTATGATAATATGCTTGTTGCCCACTGCTCCCGGCCACGACTGAATTACCTACTGCCACCTCAATCCCTGCCCTCCCTCCTTCCTTTCAATCCTTGCCACCCTCTACAATGTCATCCTTGCCACTGGCTTCTATCCCGACCCGTGGAAAACCTCCCGTATCCTGATGTTCTCCAAACCCAACAAGCCTCCATCTGATGCCTCTTCCTATCGTCCTATCTGTGGTGTCACCGCCAGACACCACACTTGCTAGGTGGTAGCCTTTAAATCGGCCGCCGTCCATTAGTACACGCCGGACCCGCGTGTCGCCACTGTCAGTAATTGCAAACCGAGCGCCACCACACGGCAGGTCTAGAGAGACGTCCTGGCACTCGCCCCAGTTGTACAGCCGACTTTGCTAGCGAAGCTACACTGACCGATACGCTCTCATTTGCCGAGACGATAGTTAGCATAGCCTTCAGCTACGTCATTTGCTACGACCTAGCAAGGCGCCGTAGCAGTTGATAATTAATATTATGAAGCATGTACCGTAATGAGAGATGTTCTACAATTGTGGATTAAAGTTAAGTATTACATCATCTACGTACTTTATTTGCAATTATCAAGATATTGTCCTGTTCCAGACCTCACGCCAGTCAGCGTGTAATTAAACGCGTGCATTTCGGCCTCCTCTAGAAACACACGTGTTGGCTCTTCTGCCAACACTACACTATCTGTCTCACATCGGTGTTCAGCAAGCTCTTGGAATCCATCCTATCCCGGCGCATCCATCACCACCTCCACCGAAACCACCTCCTCCCCAACACCCAATGTGGCTTTCGACCTTCCTTCTCTGCTGATGACCAACTCCTCTGCCTCACTCATCTCATCTCCCTCCAGCTTAACTCCCGTCGCTCTGCCATTTTCATCTCCCTTGACCTCGAAAAGGCCTACGACCGTGTCTGGCATCCCGGTTTCCTGTTAAAACTCCAAACCTACGCCCTTCCTATCAACTACATCCGTCTGATGGCCTCCTTCCTCTCCCACCGCCCGTCCTATGTTACCATCCATAATGCCAATTCCCACACCTTCTACCCCTCTGCAGGTGTGCCCCAGGGCTCTGTCCTCTCCCCTCTCCTCTACCTCCTATACACGGCAGATATGCCCCAAACCCCCCCCCCCCCCCCTCCCATGCACATCTTGCAATATGCTGATGACACTGCATTCCTCACCCTCGCTCCTACCCTCCAACGGTCCCAACGCCTTCTCCAGAATCACCTTGACCTTTTTGCTGCGTGGTGTAACCAGTGGCTCCTGAAAATCAATCCTTCCAAGACCCAGGCAATCATCGTAGGTCATACCACTCGCTCCTTCCGGCTCCTGGAATTCTCCCTTACTGTCTGCGCCCGTCCTGTCTGCCTCACCCCCACCCTCACCTACCTTGGCCTCACCATTGACCGTCACCTCACCTGGATCCCTCATCTCCGCTCCATCCAATCCAAAGCCCACAACCGCCTCCAACTCCTCAAACTCCTCTCTGGCCGGATATGGGGGTTGCACCCCTCTACCATCCTCCACACCTACAAATCCTTAATCCATCCCATCCTCTGTTATGCCAGTCCTGCCTGGATATCTGCCCCCCCCCCCCCCCCCCCCAAATTCTGAGTCCCTCCAGATCCTTGAGCGTCATGCACTCCCCCTCGCCTTCCGTATATGCCTCCCGTCCCCCATGCGGATCCTCTATGATCTCATTCCTTTCCCCCATCTGCTCCTATTCCATGGACATATCCGCATCCTCTACACCTCCCGCCGCCTTGAACCCCCCACCCCCTGGTTGCTCCTCTCCTCTCCCATCCCCGCCCCCTGCCACGTCTTCATTGTTGTGTCCCCCCTACCCTCCATCTCTACACCCTACATCTCCTTTCCCAAGGTGGATTCCATCAACTCCCCCTCCCGGATGATGCCCTCTCTCCCTCCATTTATCCCTCCTATCAACTCTGGTCCTCACTCCCCCTCCTTTCCTCTGTCCTTTTCCCGGGCTCCCTCTCCCCTGTTCCATCTTTCTTCCCCACCTCCCCTCTCTTTGCCCCCTTCTCTCCCCCGAGTCCTTTTACATTTCCCTCCTCTGCCTCCTCTCATTCCCTCTCGCGTCTGCCCTTCTCCCCCTTTATTAATCCTCTCCCTCCTTGGTTCCCCCCCCCCCCTTTTTTCGTTTTTTCTTCCTTCCTTCCTCCTTGTTCTTCCCCCTCCTCCAGGTCCCCCTCCCCCATCTGCCTTTGGCTCGGGAGTGTCATCTTTGTGCCGCCACTTTTGTGCAGTGTTCTACAGTGAGTGTTCTACAGTGCGTGTTTTACAGTGAGTGTTCCGTGTTGTGTTTTTTGGGAAGTGTTGCGAACGGCCATCATACTGTTGCTGGGTGTGCCTTTTATCTCTTGCGAACAGAAACCAGACTGTTGCCGTGTTTTTTTAATTGTGTGTGCACTATGTTACTTGTCTGATTCCTGTGTCTTTTATTAACGTTGCCAACCCATTTTGCTCTCTGTTTTAACTTTCCGCATTTTTCCGCCATTTTTCACTTGACGTCACCATTTTATCGCCTGTTTTTCTTGTTTCTTTTCTTCTTCCATTCTTTAAAATAAAAGTCTGTAGGCTGTAGAGCAGCGTACTAAGCTGCTGCAAGCCGCCCCCCCCCCCCCCTCCCTTCGGGGGGAATTGAAAATCAATAAAGGAAAAAAAAAAAAAAATGCTTGTTGCCCTTGCCCCCACCCTACAGCGCTCCCAAAACCTTCTCCAATCCCATCTTGACCAGTTCACCGCTTGGTGCAACCAGTGGTTGCTCAAGGTCAATCCCTCCAAAACCCAGGCGATCATTGTAGGCAAAACCACTCCTTCCTTCCGCCTCCTTGATTTCTATCTCACCATCTATGGCCGTCCTATCGCCCTCACCCTCACCCTCAAGTACCTTGGTGTCACCCTCGACCGTCACCTCTCCTGGACCCCCCATCTCCGGACAATCCAAGCCAAGGCAGGCTCCCGACTCCGTCTCCTCAAGCTCCTTTTCGGCCGTACGTGGGGTCTGGACCCCTCCACCATCCTCCACACCTATAAATCCCTCATCCGCCCTATCCTTTGTTACGCCCATCTAGCCTGGATTTCCGCCCCCCCCCCCTACCTTTTATAAATCCCTCCAAATCCTTGAAAGCCATGCTGTCTGCCTCGCCTATCGCATCCGTCTCCCCTCCCCCACGCGGATCCTGTACGATCTCATTCCTTTCCCCCACCTCCTCCTTTTCCTTGAAAGGATACGGATCCTGTACACATCCTGCAAACTCGATCCTCCTCACGCGCTTGTCTTGCCCATCCTCTCCCACCTCCACCCGCTGCCGCGCCTGTATTCCCACTTCCCACCCGGTCTCCATCTCTCCACCCTCCTTACCCTCTCCCAAGGTGGCTTCTGCCAGCTCCCCCTCCCTGATGATGTCCTCCTCCCCCCAATCTACCCCTCCTATCAACTTTGATCCTCCCCCCACTTCCTGTGTCCTTTCCTTTGGGCACCCTCCCTCCCTTCTCTTTCCTTTTCCCCCGGCCCCTTCCACCACCCCTCTTCCCCCGGGCTTTCCCCTCCCCCTTCCTCCCTTCCCCCTTCTCCCCTGCCCATGGCGTCTGCTCTCCCCTCTCCCTCTCCCACCCCTCCACTCCTCCTCTCTTGGCAGGTCCCCGGACTCGTACACGGTTTGTGAACATTCGCGTGCCGGAGATCAACGCGTCGTGTTTCTGTGTGTGCCGTCGTTTTGTGCTTAAGTGGATCAGTGTTATTCGTTCTGTGCCCCTACATTCATGTGTGACAATTTTCGTCTCTGTATGTGTCCAAGTATCTGAACAATTTTATCTTGGACTCTATGCCCGTGAACGGCACCTTGTATTTTAAAAAGTGTTTGTCTCCATTTATATGTCCACCATCTTTTTTCTCTAATTGTCTTCATTTGTATCTTTGTGTTTCTCTGAGGCCAAAGAGCAGCGTAGTATGCTGCTGCAGGCCTGCCTGTAAACAGGTTTCAAAATAACAATAAAGAAAAAAAAACAATGCTTGTCCATCTCTTGTATACGGCTGATATGCCCAAGCCACCCTTACCTGCCCACCTTCTCCAGTATGCTGATGACACCGCCTTCCTGGCTCTTTATCCTACCCTTCAATGGTCCCAACGTGGATTCCAAACCCACCTTGACCAGTTCCTTCATCTCAACGCCTCCAAAACCCAGGCAATTATCGTAGGCTGCACCATCAACTCCTTCCGTCTCCATGATTTCTACCTCACCCTTTATGGCCATCTCATCCAGCTCATCCCCACCCTGAGATACCTTGGCCTCACCCTCAACCATCACCTCACCTGGATCCCTCACCTTCTGACCATCCAGTAGAAAACCCATTCCCGCCACCGCCTCCTGAAACTCCAGTCTGGCCAGACACAGGAATTGCATCCTTCCACAATCCTCCACACCTACAAATCCCTCATCTGTCCTATCCTCTGTTGTGCCATCGTTGCCTGGATTTCCGCAAACACATGCTTTTACAAGGCCCTCCAAATCCTCGAACGCCATGCGCTCCACCTTGTCTTCCATATTTGCCTTCCTTCCCCCACACGGCTCCTGTATGACCTCATCCCCTTCCCCCACCTCCTCCTCTTTCTCCAACATCTCCACATCCTTTACATTGTCCGCAGGCTTGATCCCCCCCACCCCCTGGTTTCCTCCTTCCTCGCCACCCCCCGCCAGTTGCCGTGCCTCTATCGCTGTATCCCTCCCTCTCTCCACATCCACACCCTTCATCTCCTTCATCAGGGCAATTTCCAGTACCTCCCCCTCCCGGATGGTGAACTTCACTGTGACATATACCCTTCCTTCCAACTGTAACCTGGCCTTGTTCCCCCCCCCCCCCCCCCCACTCCTCAGGGTCCCCCTTTTTCCTCTCCCCACTTTCTCCCAGAGTGTATTTTCCTCCTTCCCTCCCTGAGTCCCTGCACCTCCTCCTCGGCTGTTTTCCTCTCCCATCCATTCCCTTCTGAGCTCTCCTTCAGCGCACCCCCCACCTCATCCCCCTTTCTCTCCCCTCCTCCTCACCTTTTTCCCATTTCCCTGGTGGCCCCCCCTCTCCCTTGCAGATGCTCCCAGATTTTTATTCATTATCAGTGTGCTATGTTAGTGCTGTGTTTAGGTGCCGTTATACAGTGTCATCTAGTGATATGAGTTTTATTTGTGTGCTCATCCTGTTTATTGTCCATGACAGTTCCTTGCTACACCATCCATCATGTGGCTGTTTTATTCGGTCTATGGACTTTTATGCTCCAGTCATACTTTGTCTGGTGCCTTTTAATGAAGTTGTTGTTTTTTTCTTTTTGTGTGTAACATACTTTTTTAGATTTTTATCTCCGATTTACAGTCACCACTTTGTATGTCTTCTTTGCTTCTGTTCCGCGTTTTGTGTTTCTATATTCCACCATGTTCTCTCCTTTATATTGTTTTTAAATGTCCTCCTGTCTATTTATGTCTCTTGGCTGATGCTGCTGCCAGCCCGCCCCTGATGGGGAATGGAAATGACAATAAAGGGAAAAAAAAAGCACAATTGTCCACTGTCAGTGATTGTTATGTGCTACGTCGTCTGTCGATACTTTTATGCTCCAGCCATACTTCACCCTGTGTTCTTTTAATTGTTCCAGTGTGTGGTTTTTTATGCACTACTTTTTTACGGTTTTTATCTCCATTTTACAGCCGCCCCCCTTTATGTCTGTTCTCTTCTGTACTGTTCCCCATTTTTTTATATCTATGTATAGAGTCAAAGAAGAAGACTCAACCAAAAACTGGAACAAATGAAGATGCCCAAATAAATGTTTTAGCTGCAGTTGAGGCTAATCCTCACACCAGTAGCAGACAAATTGAGCAGAAATCAGGAATTTCAAAAACGTCGGTTTTGAGAATTCTACATCATCATTCATTTCACCCTTATCATATTTCTATGCAACTGGAATTGCATGATGATAGTTTTGAACATCATGTAAATTTTTTGCACTTGGCACAGAATTAATTACAAGATGATAACAGGTTTTCTCAAGAGTTCTATTTAGTGATGAAGCTTCACTCACTAACAGAGGTAACGTAAACCGGCATAATATGCACTATTGGGCAACGGAAAATCCATGATGGCTGAGACAAGTGGGACATAAGCGACCCTGGCGGGTTAATGTATGGTGTGGAATTATGGGAGGACATCTAATTGACCCTTATTTTATTGATGGCAATATAAATTGTGCAACGTACGCCAGTTTCCTAATTAATATTTTACTGATTCTCCTAGAAGAATGTTTCACTACATGACAGAATGGCGATGTACTTTCAACATGATGGATGTCTGGCACATAGCACATGCACAGTTGAAGCAGTATTAAATAAAATGTTTAATGACAGGTGGCTGGGTCATAGAACCACCATATCATTGCCTGCACGTTCACCAGACCTTACATCTCTGGCCTTCTTTCTTTGGGGAAAATTGAAAGATATTTGTATTAAGATCCACTGACAATGCCTGAAAACATGCATCAGTGCACTGTCAATGCATGTGCGACAATTACTGAAGGCGATCTACTCTCTGTCGAGAAGAATTTCGTTATGCATATTGCCAAATACATTGAAGTTGAAGGACATCAGTTTAAACATTTATTACATGAATGAGGTTATTACGGTTGCTCATGCAGTAACGGTATGTGTTCCCATAATTTATGATAAGGTCACAAAAGTAAATGTTCACATTAGAACAACAGAAATAAAGTCCAAACATAACTACTTTTTATATTTTAATTTAAAAAACCGCATTGTTCATCTAAATAGGTGAGGCATATTATAAGTGTTGGAATATTACAGCGCCATCCACCACAAAGTGAAATATGTCCCAAATCAAACATTCTTATTTATTTATGTACTATACAAATATGTAATAAAAAATTGGGGTACCTATTTTTAAAAAAATGCAGCTTCTATCAATGTGACCTATGGTTTTGTTTGGTGCTAATTTCGTGAGATATTTGGCCTAGTCACTATCAATGGACCGCACAGTATGAGTTTAACCTAAATGAAAATATATTAGTACTTAAGATCATCTATAGAGCACATTTTGAACTATTCTGTTGTATAAATGTTTTTTCTCCAATCCATTCCTGTGCGGTGTTTTGAAACATACTCACTAACACATTGTGTGCCTGTACAGGCAACATGTTAAGTAGCTTTACTGCCATGTATTTGTAACTATCTTGCATTTCCTTAAATCTAGCTATCTGCTGTTTCAGGCATTTGCTATGTTGATGGACAAACTGCCACAGTTTGTGATGGTGTTGGTTTTCTCTTGTATGTACTAGACAACTTAGTATGAAGAGGGAAGTACCAATTGGTATTTTCAGTTTTTAAAAAAATATGGTCTACACAACTCATTACTTCTGACTCCACAGATGCATCTGATTACCTTCTTTTGCCAAATGACAACCTTTTTGCTCCAGAGGAATTCCCCCATAATGAAACAGCATATGTCAAGTGGGTGTGGAAAAAGTTTTGGTGTGCATTGAGCAATAGGTTATCACTAACACGAAACCTTAGTTTACATAACAAATACATAACGCATGCTCACTTAATACAGGTACAATCAGTATGCCTCTTCTGTGTTCATTTCAAGTCAAGGATCCCAAGAAGTTTAGCTGAAGAATTGTTGATATCATCTTTACACATAAGCTAAAGAGGAAATTTACAGTTTTTTCATGAATAATACACAAGTCATTGATTTGGAACCATTAACTGGTTTCTCTGAGATGATACTAACTTTCCTACTTTAATGTTCCTAAGTCTTACCTGCTGCAACAAAAATAGCGCCATTTGCGTAGAGTGTGGATTTAATAATGCTGGGTAACTGATTTATATATATATTACGAAGAGTGAAGGTCCACACCCAGAGCCCTGTGGCATGCTCTGCCTGATATCCCCGCTCTTTGACATATTGTTGAACTGCAGAGTTTCTTTTTTGTCACTTAGGTAGGTTCTGACCAGAGATGGGTCTGAGCCTCTAAAACCATAACAATGGAGTTTTACTAGCAGTATTCAATTACTGACAGTGTCAAATGCCTTTTTGAGATCCACAAGGACACCATTAACAAATAATCTTGTTCCAAATGATGACAGTATAAATGAAACAATATTTTTGACTGCTTTTACTGTTGACAAGACAGACCTGATGTAAATTACCAGTACGAGTGTTTTTGATATGTAATTTATTTCATAGTAGATCAGCGTTCGTGGTTCACAGTTATGCCAAGAATATATCACCCTTGCATTGCATTGTATATCAACGCAAATAAATATGCATTTTTGAGAATTTTCAGAAGCTACCATTGTCCTTTGCATACTGCCCAAGCAATTTGTAGGAAACTGGCATTTGTCATTTAGTTACTCTTGCATATAGTCTAACTAACATATTGTGTTACATCTTGTTTTCCCTTAAAGAGGAGTAGCCTTTTTATTATCTGCATCTATCATAAACAAATCTGTATTCGAGGATGCAAACAACTACAATTATCATCAAACTGTTTTAGGAAACTAGCAATTTTTACCACAGGTTCTTGTGTTGTCTTAATATAAATCTTGCCTTGGATATTTGCTTCAATTCTGATAGGGAATTAGCAACTTTTTAGCTCAACAGATTAAAACATAATCAGTGGACTTAAAGTTATTTTTTCACTGCCTTGTAAAACATAAAATGCAGCCCCACTGTGAATGCTATTCTCCAACATGGGATGAAGTGTTTGACATTTGTAAGTAGCTGGAAATTGCCCTGACTACTGTCAAATGATTGGCAGCTGCTATGAATCAATGCATTTTAAGAGTTTCCAAGAGTCATGTACCTCTGATACCAGTACCAGATGTACCTCAAGTACTACCCTCTCCAGACAGTCTTGTCTTCTTTGCAGAAAGCACAGGGTCTATCATTACTTGTCTGCTTGACTGCGAGTGGCATCCTGTATAGTGTGGATAGGGACCAGGGAGCGCTCAGTGTGTTGTACCAATCCCTCTAACCAACAGTAGGAGGTGCTCTCCCCCACTAAAACTGAAACTGACCACATGGAATTGACTTCACTTCTTTTGGGGAAACCTGTTTCGTCTGGTGTTAGGAGGAGGCTAACGCAAAAGATTAGGGGTCTATTAATCATCGGCAGTTCTAACGTATGGCAAATAATGGTACCCCTCAGGAAAATGGCAGCAAGGGACAGGAAAGGACACCAGGTGAACACAGTGTGTAGGTCTGGGAGCCGCATTCAACATATTAAGAGGCTATTCCAGCAGCAGTTCAGGAAATAGGGTGCAACCATCTGCCGATTGTGGCACATGTCGGCACAAATGATGCCTGTCATCTAGGGTCTGAGGTGATGCTTGGGTCATTCCAGTGCCTAGCAGAGAAGGTTGAGAAGACCAGTCTTGCACATGGAGTTTCAATGAAGCTCAAAATTTGCAGTATTGTCCTCAGAACTGGTTGTGGCCCTTTGGTTCAGAGTCGAGTGGAGGGACTCAACCAGAGACTTCAAAGGTTCTGTGACAAGCTAGGCTGTGATTTCCTGGACTTGCACCATAGGGTTGAGAACTGTAGGGTCCCCCTAAATGACTCACATGTGCATATCAGAAGCTGCTTCTCACGTAGCTGACTGCATGAGGGGTGCAAACAGGGGTTGTTTCTGATTAAGCAACTCTCCATCCAGTCCATATAATGATAGCTGTAGGAAATCCAGCAGCATCAGTGTAAGATTGAAAGAAATGGCTCCCATAGGTGAGAGTATTAAAATCGTAAAGGTAAACTTCTGAAGCATTTTCAACAGTTTGAAGCACTCGTGAAAACCAGTGAAGTTCACATAATACTAGGTACAGAAAGCTGGTTGAAGCCTGAAATTGATAGCAGTGAGATTTTTGGGGACAATTTAAGAGTATATCGAAAGGATAGACAAATGGGAAATGAAAATGGTGTATTTGTCGCAGTAGACTAGAAACTCAAATCCACTGAGATAGAAACTGCATATCAAATTGTTTGGGCAAGATACAGCATCAGGGGATGGCATAAATGATAACTGGATCTTTCTATCACCCACCAGACTCATCTCTTGATGTAACACAAAACTTTAGAGAAAACCTCAGTTCACTTGTACGTAAGTTTCCCAAACATACTTTAATCATTGGTGGAGACTTTAATCATCCAACAATTAATGGGGAAAATTACAGTTTTGTTACTGATGACTCTGATAAGACATCCTGTGAAACAGTACTAAATGTCTTTTCTGAAAAGTACCTAGAACAGATAGTTAGGAACATCACTCATGATGGAAACATATTGGATCTAATGGCAACAAACACACCTGACGTCTTTGAGGATGTCTACATTGAAATTGGTATCAGTGACCATGATGCATTTGTGGCAACAATGATTACCAAAGTACGATGGACAACTAAACCAAGCAGAAAGACATACACATTCAATAAACTAGATAAAAAGTCAGTAGTGTCATGTGTCAATGTGGAACTTGAAACTTCAGCACAGGGCAGGAGCATATAGAGGAACTATGGCTCAAGTTTAAAAGAATAGTTGGCCACACACTGGATAGATATGTAGCCAGTAGAACAGTCCAGGATGGGAGGGAACCTTCATAGTATACAGTCAATGTAAAGAAACTTCTAAAGAGACAAAGATTACTGCATAATAGGTGTAAACAAAGCATAGGGGTATAGATAGAAGGATGCTTAATGGAACACATTTGGCTGTCAAGAGAGTGATGTGTGGGGCCTTCAATGACCACCAATGCATAATATTGTCTGCTTCTTCACAGAACCCAGAGAAATTCTTGTTCTATGTAAAGGCTGTTAGATGCACCAAAGTCAGTGTTCTGCCCCTAGTGAATGAGACAGGAACAGAAACTGAGAGTAGCAAAGCGAAAGGTGAAATGCCTAACTCCATTTTCAAATGTTTCGTCATAAAGGAAGACCCAGGAGTATTGCCCCAGTTCAATCCTCATACCATTGGAAAGGCGAATGAAATAAGTATTAGTGTCAGTGGTGTTGAGAAAATTAATATGCTCAGAAAACTAACACAGTCGTGGAACATACTCCTGTATGGACAACATAGTAATAAGCATTCCTGGCATAGAGAAACAACTGAAAGATTAGAAACAAATAAATCACCAGGTTTGGATGGAATCCCAGTTCAGTTTTACAAAGCGTACTCTACAGCATTGGCCCCTTACCTGGCCTGTATTTCTCATGAATCTCTCACCCAGCACAAAGTCCCAAGTGACTGGAAAAATGTGCAGGTGACTCGAGTATATAAGAAGGGTAAAAGAATGGATCTGCAAAATTACAAACCAATATTCCTAAATTTGGTTGGCTGCAAAATCCTTGAACATATTCTCAGTTCGAATGTATTAAACTTTCTTGAGACTGAGAAGCTTATGTCCATGAATCAGAGCAGTTTTAGAAAGCATCACTCATGTGAAACTCAGCTTGCCCTTTTCTCACATGATATACTGTGAACTATAGGTGAACAGTAAGAGGCAGATTCTATATTTCTGGAGTTCTGGAAATCATTTGACATGATGCCCCAATGAGGATGTTAGTGAAGGTGTGATTATATGAAATAAGTTCACAGATATGTGAGTGGCTTGAAAACTTCTTAAGTAATAGAACCCAGTATGTTCTCCTTGATGGCAGGTGTTTATCAGAGCCAAGGTTACTGTCAGGAATGCGCCAGGGAAGTGAGGTAGGACCACTGTTGTTCTCTATAAACATAAATGATTTGGCAGACAGGTTGGGCAGCAATCTCCAGCTGTTTGCTGATGATGCTGTGGCGTACAGTAAGGTGTCAAAGTTGAGTGACTGTAGGATGATACAAGATGACTTAGACAAAATTTCTAGTCAATGTGATGGATGGCAGATAGCTCTAAATGTGCAAAAATGTTATTAACAGAGATGAGTCAGAAGAACATATTTGTAATGTTTGTATCCAGTATTCCTAGTGTCATGCTTGACACAGTCAAGTCATTTAAATATCTGGGCACAACGTTGCAAAGTGATATGAAATGGAATGAGTATGTGAGAGCTGTGGTAGGAAAGGCGAACAGTTGACTTTAGTTTATTGGGAGAATTTTAGGAAAGAGTGGTTCACTTGTAAATGAGAACACAAATAGGACACTGGTGCGACCTATTCTTGAGTACTGCTTGAGTGTTTGGGATCTGTAAGCACCAGATTGAAGGAAGACATAGAAGCTATTCAGTGATGAGCTGCTAGATTTGTTACCATTAAGTTCAAACAACACGTAAGTGTTACAGAGATGCTTCTGGACCTCAAATGGGAATCCCTGGAGGGAAGATGATGTTCTTTTCAAGAAACACTGTCTGGTAAATTTAGAGAACCAGATTTGAAGCTGATTGCCAAATGATTTCTACTGCTCCCAATATACATTGTGTGTAAGGACCATGTAGATAAGATACGAGGATCCCAAACACTCAAGCAGTACTCAAGAATAGGTCACACCAGTGTCCTGTTTGTGTTCTCATTTACAGGTGAACCACTCTTTCCCAAAATTCTCCCAATAAACCGAAGTCAACTGTTCACCTTCCCTACCACAGCTCTCACATGTTCATTCCATTTCATATCACTTTGCAACATTGTGTCCAGATACTTAAATGATTTGACTGTGTGTGTATATTCATTTTTTTAAATGCTTTGTATTGTAATCAATCAAAAATTAAAGGTGTAAAATAATGTTATAAGTGGGAAATTTTCTATACTCAGAAACTTTCAGTGTGGTTTGTCTCGTCACTAATGAATGCACTATTGGTGAGATAACCAATTCTTATTTGAGACCTAATATTTGAAGAATGAAATAATCTGAGAAATAACATGTAATCTGAAGTTATAAAGACCATGCATACCATAACTTACCAATTTAGCAAGATGGGGGAAGATCACTCTGATGACACTGGAATGAGAATGGGAGTATTAATATCATCTGTCAGCTGTTTTCTTTAAGTGAAACATTAGCTATAACAAAATTCCATACACCTGTCTCAGAAAATATACTAGACCTGTCAACAACATTAAAAAACTATTAGTCTATAGCTTCAATAACATCTCTTTGAAAGGTCCAACAGCTGCACTCATTACAGTGTTATTGGTCTGGTCTTACACTAATTGCTTGTTACAGTTAAATCTAGTAGCTGTGGGTTGTGGGTTTGGTGTTAGGCTGTTCAACATTGAGGTTCTTAGTGCCCATATAAATCTCCACTGTCAGTACCTCAGAAAAACAGAAACAGCCATGACATAAAATACTTCTTAATTAAAAATCTAGTAATACAATAAAAGTATCTAAAACTGTACATAAAATTTATGTGGCTAACTGATGACTTGTATAAAAATGGGAAAGATCTCTCTCTCTCTCTCTCTCTCTCTCTCTCTCTGCCTCCCCCCCGGTCTCTCTCTCTCTCTCTCTCTCTCTCTCTCTCTCTCTCTCTCAAAAAAAAAAAAAAAAAAAAAAAAAACTGCAACAGACATGAAATAAAATGTCACTGTCATCAGTTTTCAGATATATTAGTAGGTCCTTTGCATCTTCATTTCTACTGGTCCATTGCTTCATGCAGTGCCACCTATCACCACATTGACCAGGACGTGAAATCTCTGGGTCACATGCTTCCTCTTCCTTTCTAAACATTCTCTAGAGCTCCTTTTTATAAGCACCTCCTCCTTCCTTAATATATGTCCTATGCAGTTTCTCTTCCATCTTCTTATTACACTCAGTAAATTTCTCCACTCTCCTACTCTTCTAGGTACTGCCTAATTTTCATGCCATTCATACAACTTATTTTTTCAGTTCTCTGCTACATCTAAATTTCAAAGGTCTCCAGCTGTCCTCTGTCTTTCTTCCTTATTGCTCTTGTTTCAGCACCATACAGGAGGACACTGCATACAAACGACTTTTGTCAGTCTTCTACTGAAACTATACTCCATACTGCAAAAGAAAACTCACCTACATTTACAGAATGTCTCTTTGGCCTTTGCTATCCTGGATTTAATTTCTGTGCTTTACTTCCAATCACTTTCTAGCTATTCAGAGCATTGTAAATGTTCTAATGTTTACCTGTTAGCAGTGTTTTACACTTTTATTTCCATCCACATAACAGTAACTTTTGTTTCCCACTAGAGACAATTACATTAATTAAACGTGAAAATGAGCATGTAAATGGTTTCTGATGTGTGTGACTTGCTGACCACTGATACAAAGAATGAGGTGGAGCCAGCTACCCTGATAAACATTATAGCCCATGCTTCAGTAGTTCAGGAAGGCATCGTGGCTCTATATAGGTCACACTCATCCAACTGTCACCTAAAATGTGTGAATACAGAATTTAGCTGAATTAAAGCATTATAAATGTTAAATTTTCTGTACCCTGCAGCAGAATGTATGCTGATTTGAAACTTCCTGGAAGATTAAAACTGTTTGCTGAACTGAGAATCGAACAAGGCACCTTTACCTTTCTTGGACAAGTGATTTACCAAATGAACTACCTGGTCACAACTCGCAATTCATAGTCTCTATTTTACTTCTGACAATATCTCATCTCCTATGTTCCAAACTTCACAGAAGTTCTCCTGCATAACATGCAAGAAGAGACTATCACCACTGTAAGGAAGGATATTGTGGAGACATGGCTTACTCACAGTCTCAGGGATCATTTCCAGAATGAATTTTTCACTCTGCAGCAGTGTGTGCGCTGAAATGAAACTTCCTAGCAGATTAAAACTGTGTGTGGGACTGATTTTTGAACCAGGGATTCCTGCCTTTCACTGTCAATTGCTCTACCAACAGAGTTATGCAAGCACAACTGAGATCAAATACTGGTGAAAGTAAACCAGTGAGGATGGGGTCATGATTTGTGCTTGGGTAGCTTAGTTAGCAGAGTGCTTGCACATGAAAGGAAAAAGTCCCTGGTTTGAGTCCTGTTAGGCACACAATTTTATTATAATCTCTATCACATTTAAATGACAGGAAGATGCCATTTCTACATATACAATATTCTGTGTTAGTGGAAGTTTCAATAATTTTTAAGTTGTATTTAATTGCTTGTTTGATGTACAACTCAAGGTCATCAGCAGACATCCTTACATCACAGCAGGTTTCCACAGAGATACCAGTCCTACATGGAGTGGCAAGAAGTGCCTCAACCATCACTAGTGGGACATTCACAGATGTAAAAAGCAACACTGAAGAAAACTGAAATCTCTGTAAAACTTTTAATGTTAATTAGTTCGAACCTAGTACCCACTGAAAATATACATTTGTATTCAATCATGTAATTAAACTTCCATGTAAAATGACTTGTTCAAGGTATTTCAAAGATTAATCTAAGAAGAATATTAATGAATCAGTCATACCAAGGAAATTGTTTTTGCTGTCCCAAAACCCTTTCAAAATACTGAGAAATTCTGTAGATATGCTGTTAGTTAATGTCTGCCCACTGCTCAGTACCTCCACTGCTCAGCCAGTAAGACATCTGTCCTCACGCATGTTATATTCCATCCTTGATTTTTCAATAATGAACCAAAATAATAATTTTTAAGTTCCACAATTTTTGCTCTTCAATTCACTAATACTCTCCCCAAGGTAGATCAACACTACTGGGTTATACAATTGTAGAATACTCACTGGAACCTGTCACATCCATTAAATATCTGGGAGAATGTTTACAGAGCTATTAGAAGAGGAGAAAACACATATAACTAATCATAGGAAAGCCATATGCCTCACCGAGATTCACTGGAAGAATTTGCAGGAAGTGTATCCCGCTCAACAAGGATTTAGCTTACAAAACACTTGTATGACCAATACCTGAGTATTGCCCCTCAATCCAGGATTCTTACCACATAAGACTGACAGGGAAAGCAGAGAAGATCCAAAGAAAAGAAGCAGATTTAGCCACGGGGTCTTTTAGTAAGCACAGAAGTGTCACGGTGATGCTCGTCTGACTCCAGTGACAGATGCTACAAGAGAGGCATTATGTACTGTGGTGTGTGACTAGGGGAGAGTGGGGCACATTGAATCATAAAAAATATTTCTCCGTGTTACTGATCCAATAATTTTATTACAGAGTTGTGATTTACAGATGTTACAGGTTAATCATGTATCAAATGGCCTTATATGATTGTGTTGTCATTAATTGTTTTTTAGCTGCAGGCCTTTGAAGAAAATTTGGTAAATAGTTCATTGTGCCCCACATGTGGGGTACATTGAAAGAACCTATTTAGCATACAAAGTAAGTGTAAATATACTTTAAACATAATGTGTACATATATTCCATGTGTGAATCATATAATTAAATCTGTAGGCACACAATCATGTTACTTATTTTGGAATTACCGAACATCAATGGACTCGAAGCTGAGTCCAAATTTGAAATATGATATTTTTGTCTTTCTGTCACACCATCAGTAGCAAATCGTGGCAGGACATAAAGTATGTTGCTATCTGGAACAAAAGCTTCATCCTTTACCTAATTCTGCTCCACAGAAAATACCTTACAAGTGTCATAGTTTGGTGTCAATCTTTCTCTGGAACCACACTTAATGTCTTGAACATATCAATGAAGAGTTGGGTAAGGCATTAAATGAGATTTAGCTGCTTGTTGAACTGCCATGCCCTTATTAAGAACATCCTGTACAGCTTCTTGCATAACGTAATGGTCAGTTTTACCTCTGTCCATCTTCCTGCGGTATGAAAAAACCTTCTTCAAACCTGATAATATAAAACAGGACTGCTGAATGTCTGTGATTTAAAAGCCTTAAATACCTACACATATGTTTTACCCATGCTAAGGAATCAAAGTACAGAGTGCTTGTATTGGACAATTAAAAGATTCCTGGGGCACAATGTACCATGGCTCATTGTGCTCCATGAGAGCTTGGTTCAATGTGCCCCAACAGTACATATTTCAAACAAAGCTCATGTGAGGTTATGTATGAACACTATTAATATTTGAAGATCTATATCATTAAAAAACGGTATTGATATTGTTACAATGACTTACTTTCCCTAAAATTTGGTGACAAAGGATTGAACAAAATTCAATCTATCCATGTCCCAAAAAATTACTTCACTGTCGCGAAACTAACATATCACCAATACAACACTATGGCAGGAACTAGATCCTGCAGAAAACAAGTGGCAGTTGGTAGAGCAGTACTGACAACATATGCACAGAGGAAAAAATCATTTACCACCTTATACTGAAATTACGCTACCTGATTCATTGTACCCTGTGGTTCAGAGTGCCCCACTCTCCCCTACCTGATTTGTTTTTCAATTGGTCCAATTGAATTAACTGATTTGATTTTTATTTGGTCCAGTTGATTATGTATTGTACAAGCATCAGTAATATACAAAACATCAAGTGAAATAATACCTTATTACATGAGAATTTTATATATCATACACATCTATTTTACTTATTCACTAAGACCAATTGGTTGCAACTGTTCAAAGAAAATTCTTAGAATGTTTGTTCATCTAAGCTTCAACCCATAAATTGCTGCCTCTACACTAATCTCACAAAACTAAAACTGGAGACATTTCGCCTCATATAGAGGCTTATCAACAGTTGCTCTTCTCCACACTTTTAGCAATTAGAAGAGAAAAGGGGACAAATAACACTGGTACAGCAGGTACCCTCCAACACAGATTGTAAGGTGGCTTACTGGGTATATAGATATAGATATAATTATCTTACTAAATTTTGAATGGTTGCTGTTATTAATGTCTTCTATTGTGAGGCAACATCATAACTTAGAAATTAAATCTTTATGTTTATTTTTGTTGGTTAAGTGAACTAAGTATCACAAGCACCATTAGTAATATCAAGGAGTAATGCATTCATTTTTGTTATTGAACTTAAGGAATTATAGTATTTATACTCTATTCATCATCCGTTTAACACAGAAGTATAAACATTCTCCCAAGTAAACATAGTTCTCCATATTGAAAATTCCTCGGCTATTCAGCCACGTAGCATTGTCCAAAAGGCGCGATATTTCGGCAAGTCGACTTCTTGCCATCTTCAGGCATTCTTGGTGTCTGATTGATCTCTGATGGATGCCGACTTTATATAATCTCCACCCCCATCCCACAGTTTATATAAAGTTGGCATCTATCAGGGATCAATCAGACACCAAGAATGCCTGAAGATGGCTAGAAGTTGGCTTGCCAAAATATCGTGCCTTTTGGACGACGCTACCTGGCTGAATACCCGACAAATTTTAAAAGTTTCTGTATGCCGGAAAACCTTAGATCACACATAGTTCTCCATGTTTAGTGTTAATTCTCTATACATATAATTTATGAAAACACTGAGCAACTGACAAAACATACAACTTCAAATTCCATTTTGTACAATTTATGACAATGAAATACGACTTGCAACAGACAAGTGTGCAGAAAGTGAAAGCTATGAGAGAATGAGCAGCAGAAACATCTGTTACAAGTGTAGGATACATTATTTGCATAAGATATGTGTATAGTGTAAATGGATAATGTTGAGATATCAGTGTACTTGTAACTACTGAAGCCACAGTCAGTACTGTAGCGCTTACAATCATTTGCTTGGTCATCTCTCAACTCCCTCCATATCAGAATTCAATAAATCCATTTCAGAACTGGAGCTGTTATCTGTTACACTGATGAAGAAGCAATTTACAGCAGCATCTGTGAAGACATTCAGTTTCAACATGTGCACCATCGACTGCACAGCATTTTCTCATATTTCCAGGGATAGAAAGGGTATCAGTTTTTATTTCCACATATTTGAGACAGTATTAATTTTGAACCTGCCCATATCAGTGGTGCTAGATTTGTTTTCCCACAAATTTTTCAGTGGCATTAAGAACAACATGTTTCTTATTGAGTTAAACATTTAATATACTAACCGGCAAAAAGAGTGAAGATTTGCAATGCTTTATTGTGCTTTATTGCTTCATTTACAATAGAGTAATGATTAAGTAACTGAGAGATAAACTGGAGAGGCTAGGAAATGCCATCTCAGTCCTAGTGTTGGTGAAAGGAAAATCCTGATGTTGACCCTCCCTTGGTAGAGAGGGCGCAACATTTATGACAAATGGCTAACAAGCACTGGGGCCGAATGACACCCGGGAAGAGGAACCCCACTCTACCAAGAGCCAATGACCACTTTTGTCGGCAGATAAGTCTGCAGAGATCTAGAGTACCCTCTAGCCCTTGGAAGGAGAAACGCCTCCTAAAGGTGGAAGAACTCTTCACTGGTAATTAACATAGGGTGTGAAAGGCAAGAGGAAACCATGACATTGTCCAAAAGAGTAGACACCACATACATATACTTCAGGTGGGGACAGCCAATGATCTCTTTAGTGTGGATGCACACCAGACTCAAACTCTTAGTGGAATCAGTGAAATGCTGTGAATAATGAAGAGGCACTACATTAGTAGTGTGTGGATAAGTTGAGAATTTGGGTTTGATAGGAGGCACGCTATGGTAGCCCGTGCAGTTGTGATGGCCACTGTGTGCAGATGGTACAGTGGTCAGCACATCCATCTAGTAAGCAGGAGACCTGGGTTCGAATCCTGCTCTGGCACTAATTTTCAACTTTCCCCATTTATTTAAATCAATGCTCGCTAACAGCCAGTGTTTGTATTCCTTTTTGTCGTAATTCACAGGGGCTGCTGGGTCCAAATTGTATGTGTTCTTTCAGACATATCAGAAAAAGCAGAAAACACACACACACACACACACATATATATATATGTCTAAAAAGAAAGATGATGAAACTTACCAAACAAAAGCGCTGGCAGGTCGATAGACACACAAACAAACACAAACATACACACAAAATTCTAGCTTTCGCAACCAATGGTTGCCTCGTCAGGAAAGAGGGAAGGAGAAGGAAAGACAAAAGGATATGGGTTTTAAGGGAGAGGGAAAGGAGTCATTCCAATCCCGGGAGCGGAAAGACTTACCTTAGGGGGAAAAAAGGACAGGCATACACTCGCACACACACACATATCCATCCACACATACACAGACACAAGCAGACATTTTACAAATGTCTGCTTGTGTCTGTGTATGTGTGGATGGATATGTGTGTGTGTGCGAGTGTATGCCTGTCCTTTTTTCCCCCTAAGGTAAGTCTTTCCGCTCCCGGGATTGGAATGACTCCTTTCCCTCTCCCTTAAAACCCATATCCTTTTGTCTTTCCTTCTCCTTCCCTCTTTCCTGACGAGGCAACCATTGGTTGCGAAAGCTAGAATTTTGTGTGTATGTTTGTGTTTGTTTGTGTGTCTATCGACCTGCCAGCGCTTTTGTTTGGTAAGTTTCATCATCTTTCTTTTTAGACATATTTTTCCCACGTGGAATGTTTCCCTCTATTATATATATATATATATATATATATATATATATATATATATATATATATATATATATATATATATATATATATATATAATTTCTGGCTTATTCTTCTGTCTTCCTTCTTTGAAGATCATGGTATTTTATTTTTTACAGTAATGTGACTGGAGACTTTTTATCTTATACTTGGTATTCAGGGCTTTATTTCTCAAATTTTTATTCAAATAATGCACTTTGAAACTTATGGTATCTTATTTTTTACAGTAATACGACCAGAGACTTTTTATGAAATATTTGATGCTCTGGGCATCATCTCAAATTTTTATTCAAATAATATTTAGAAGCAACATTCTATATGACTTTTCCTTGTCCGTGATCATTTATAAATTTAAGCATGCTTCCTTTGGAGTCAACAGGCATTACTGCACATAAATCATTTGCACCATATCTTCGGCACACTACAGGTACACAGAAAGACACACATAGGCTCCAGCTGCCTGTTGACTGCTAAACAGTTCAAAGATTCCTACCGATATTGGGAAGCAATGCACAATGCTCTCGACAAATGCTGTCATGATGTAATGGTCCATTGAAAGCCTGTGTGAATGCCACTATTTGAAATGCACTGTGGAATGTTTTGGAAAAAAACATTTTTGTAACAAGCACTGCTGTGGGGCAAAGAAATCACTGACAGTGCAAACTCCACTTCCACTTCCAGTTCCTTGAATAATTATTTCTGTCAATAACAGCATTCCAACTTGGAGTGTATTTATTACAGTTTTTCTCCACTGATCATCTATTTTCTGGACATTACTGTGTTCATTAGGTTTAACCATTGTAGGCATATTGGCAATGAAAGGAAAAAGGGAAAGAGGTGGGGAAGAATTTAGAACAATGGAGACAGGATATGAGAGAGAAAGTGGAGTCTTCACCAAAATCAAACCTTTCCTTTAACTGAGAATATATTTTAATATAAAAACCATGGAGTGATTGCACACATCTTTTACTAGAACCTTATTTTGAAGACAGAAATGCACTCATCACTTTTTCATCCACATATACTTGTTCCAGTCATTTGATGTGACTTTGGTCTGCAGGATTTATATTCTTGGTATTTATTTGCTTCACATACTCTACATTCATGTACTACTTCAAAATAATTTTATAGGTTGAGGACATCCTATTCTGTAGCACAGTAATAGGTATCTGTTCACCTTGAAAAAGTTAATTCAGCTCTAAGAATCTTAGTAGAATCCACCTAAGAAAATAAAGGTAAACTTTCATCTGTGGATCATTCATTGGTGTTATTATAGCTTCTACAGATAGTAGACATTCTTCAAAATCACTTTCTTGGAAGTAAAGATTTAGGGACTCCAAAACCATCAACCCCTTATGATAAAGACAACCACTTATAATTGGAGTCACGAATGATGGTGAATGATTTAGTGTTGTTCTGTGCACCTATGCCACACATTCTCCAACAGCCAGTGAGTGTTCAGCAGTGTTCTTAGTGCTCTTCTGTGAATGTCATAGCCATTTCAAGCATTAAATGTGATCACAGCAAGCTATTTACTGATTTTTTTGTTCCATTCATTGTGAGTCATCATTGTTGATGGTGGTGGAAATGACAAATCCTACACTAGCAAGCAGAGACATAATTTTCAGGATACACACTTTCTTCAAGCACAAAGCACACGTATGTGTATATTGCAACTATCATTTGGAACCAGCAACAATGTAATTCCAGTTCACGCCTCAACCTATGTGAACCACCATCATTTGTGAATCAGACTATAGTTTGAGAGTTGTATTTGAGGTTCTGTATTACAAAACTCCTGAAATTCCTTGAGCCTTGTTTGCCATTTTGCACTGCTTGTAAACATGTCATATATGTCCAGACAGAAACCCTCAAACACTCAAGGCAACTTCTTGCATGCTTCATTTGCGCATATTGCTATATCTGCAAGTAGCCAGATAATGGTTCATATGCCAGGCACTGGTACACGTGTCAGAAAAACAGGAGAGAAACAATGATGATGATTCAAGGCCAGAGTTGAGCAACAGGGCTGACCGAGCGGTGGACCTGACACAACAAGAGCAAGTCAATAGCAACCCCAACAATGAAGTGCAAAGAACTTTCGACACAACACCGTCAACATGTCAAGTATGAGCCACACTCAAAATTGAGACCAAAGAGAACCATTGACAAGTAATCAGTAATATAGTGGAGATAGTAACTAACACTATCAGACAAAGTACATGACTGAATGAGCAATGGAGGTGCAGCAGTATTTATGCTGGTAGCAAGGGACACTACTGGCCAGTGTATTCACACGGTGAGGTGGTGGCACACTCACTAGGCAAGTGCAGTGCTGCAGCAACACCGCCCTCCACTGTCCATTGAGGTCCATTTGCTCCAGAGGGCATTCAAATTCAGCACAGCCCAATATCAGATCCCTCTCCACAGAAACCAGTGCATACAGATGGAAATGCCCCAGATGGTGCCATGGAATGGTCTTGTTGACTGTAGGTTGTGTGGAGATGGGGAGGGGGTGGGGGTGGGGGATGGTCAGCAGTATCCATCGGAACAGCACTGGAGATTGGAGATGGGCATGCCAGGAGGAACCACTGATCCACAGGGAACCAGAGGGGAGAGACGGGACAACAATGAGACATCTGCAATAGCCACATGAGTTTATGGCCATTGTGTTGCGTAAGCGCCAGAAGATGATGGAAGAGGGGGCTGCAGAGCAGGTGCTTTTGTACAAGGATGTAGCTGGTTGTGGCTTGAGCCCCTTCTGCATTTGGACTGATGTAACTTGTCTTCAGTTGGTGGGCACTAATGTTGCTGGCGTCCAAGCTGCAGCACTCCCCCAGGAGCACTCTGATACTGCCGTGCCAGGGGTATAGCACCAGGAGGGCACAAGTGAGGTTCCGACAGCAATGGTGTCAAGAGATGAAGCAAGATCCAAGGCTGGACATTGTGGAAGAGTTCTGTTGGTCTATGACTGTTAACCAGTGTGTGTGATTAGTGCACAAAAACAAAGTAAGAGTCACCATACTGGCGGAGGATTCGATAGCCTTCTTCATCCGCTGCTTAAAATTCTGAAGCAGATGTTCAGCTTCACCACTGGAGGAAGGGTGGAATGGAGGTTTACAGATGTGTTTGACACCACTGGCAGCATAGAAATCCTTGAAGGCAGAGGCCACGAGTTGTAATTCATCATCGGGGACCAATGTGCAAGGCAATCTTTCGATGGCCACAACTTGGGCTACAGTGGTAAAGGTGGCTTCAGCCATGATGCATGCTGTGCGTATCATGTATGGGTACTTTGAATAAGCATTGATAATGAGCAACCACACAGAACCGGAGATTGGCCTGCAATATTGAGATGGATGTGGTCCCGAGCGAGGTGAGGAGTAAGCCTGTGGGCCAAGGACAGCCGTTGCCTGGTGGTGGACACATGCTGTGCAACTATGGGCCACTTTTTGCTGTTGCCATTGATCCCAGGTCAGTACACATGGTGTACCAGTATCTTCCTACTGCACATACCTCAATGACCCCAGTGGAGCAAATGCAATACCCAAAGATGTAATTCCACTGGAATAACAACTCGATGCACATCCATCTCAGTATCCAAAAGGATGACATCATCCACAACCAAGAACTGGTGAGAAAGCTGTTTTCTAGGATGGAGGTCTGTTATCAACCAGTAAGTGAAATAATGGGACCAGCCATGGATTACATAGTGAAGGACCTGTCTAAGGGTGGAGTCCCAGTGTGTTGCAGTGGTAACACGCGTAGTCATAAGAGAACACTGCCCAACGTCTGTTGTCATTTGGCATCAATATGGAAGCAGAGTACCTCCTGTTGGTTGAAATAAGGGTCTGTGCCAACTAGTAGATGGGACAAAGCATCAGCATAAGAATGCTGGGCTGTTGGCTTGTACCGGATAGTATAATTGGGGGCACTGAGGAACAACATCCAGGACTGTTCATTCTGGAAGATTGGAACATGGTTCAAATAATGCCGCCAATGGCTTGTGGTCCGTAGTTAGAGAGAACTGTATCTCAAAAAGATAGACATGAAATTTCCTGACTGCAAACACTATTGCCAAGACCTCCTTTTTGATCTGTGCCAGGGTCAAGGTCTTGGATGCGTCTCCTACAGGCTGTTCAGAACCATCCCAATTCCTGTGTGCCAAGACCACTCCAATAACTTAAGGGGATGCATCAGTTACCACAACCAAGGGGTGATCAGGAGAAAATGGTGCAAATAAGGATGCAGATGTCAGCACCATTTTTAATTTGCAGGTGGAGATCTAGGTATAAGGGACCCCCTTTTTACGCAACTCATTGAGAGGTTGTGTAACGTGTGCCACCTGGGGTAAGAATTTATCATAATAATTGTGCTTGTCCAAATAAGCTTGTAATTCAGGTAAGTTCGTTGGGCGATGTAAAGAAATGATGGTAGCAATGTTTCAATTAGTGAGCCATATTCCATCTTCAGATAGCCAATGCCCCAAGTACTCCACTCCTGGCTGGAAAAATCTGCACTTCTTCAAATGACAATGTAGGCCGGCATCTTGCATGGTCGTGAACAAGGTGTGGAGGTTTTCCAAATGCTCCTATCGGGAGGATCCTTTGACAATGAGGTCACCCAAGTAATTGACCCAAGTTGGAATATGCCTTAACAACTGCTCCAGAAATTGCTGGAATGTTGCAGAAACCAAGGAAATGCCAAAGGGGAATCACTTGTACATGTACAGCCCAAACAGCATGTTTGACAACATTCTGAGATGCCTCATCTAAGAGTAGCTGGAGTTAGGAATCAGCAAAGTTTATCTTGGAAAAATATTCCCCTCAAGCAGTCTGGTGTGGAGATCAACTTTCTGGGGCATAGGATAGGTTTCTACCTGTGATTGAGCATTGATGGTCGCCTTGAAATCCCCACACAAGTGACAAAACCCATTTGGCTTCTGGATGATGACTAGGGGTGTGACCCATGCACTAGATTTGACAGATTTGATAACCCCAGCTGCCTGCAGATAATCATATTCCTGCCTCATGGCAGCATGTAAGGCCACCAGAATGAGTCTGGCATGGTAAAAATGGGGCGTGTCATCTGGCCAAAGCACGGTGTGTGCCTGAAAGTTTGAAGCACACCCCAAATCTGGTTGGAAGAGAGGCAAAAATACCATGCACAGGTCTTCCAGTTCCTGGAAATGGACCACAGGAGAAACCACCTTGACTTCATTCAAGATAGAAACTCTAAACGCCCTGAAGGCATTGAGGCAAAAAATATTGGTAGGCGACGGATGACTGATAGCAAAGAATGTAAAAAGCTGAATAATGTATTTGTAAGTTGCCACAGTCGAGAACTACCTGCAAAGAAGAATCACACCATCTCCACAGGCCACCAAATTGCACAGGGGTGGGGACGAGTCAGGTGAACCCATTTGGACATAAGTCACCTGATTGATCAGAGAGACAGAGGATTCAGTGTCCACCTGAAAACAGATATCGTAGTGAGTCATGTGAAGTGTGGGAAACAATTTCTGTGTGAAGAGGTCACTGTCTGCAGTGTTTGTACCATGTTCTAATGTGGTTGCAACGCCAGGTGGGGCAGGTGAGCGACTGTGACAGACTGAGTGGAGGTGTCCCTCCTTGCCACAGCATGTACAGGGCCCCGGCAATCTGGCAGTCTGCTGAGGAGTGCTGCAGACATGAAGGGAGCAGGCCCCATAGCCATCATCAAGGGGTGACTGCAGGCTCAGAAGTCTTAGAGACATCAGACAAAGACAAATCACAATGTTGCTATAAGCTGGTAGTCATCCTACATTTATGATGGTGGGGTGGCACACATGGTGGTGCATGGACTGCCACCACTTGTAGCCTTGCCATGAGTCACTCTCTACCCACCTGTGCAATACTGAATGAATGAGTCATGAGAAAGATGTTCTCTAACAATGGGTCATCCAGTTTCATCACCATCTGACATCCAGGTCAGGCATCACTTGAATCATCACATCGCCAATCAAGGAGCTGGAATAGGAAGCCTTACAACCTCAGTTGGCACAATTAAAATCACATTTTTGGCTGAGTCCTTGCAGGTCAGTGACCCATAAGTGGCATGATTCTCCCAACTGGAGGCTGGAGGCAACCACATGGTACCACTCTATAATGATGTGTTATATCACCAACAATTTTAATATTTTTACATACAAGATCAGCCTTGATCCATATATATGCTCCTTCCTGTTAATTAATTTTACAATGATTAAGAGTCCTTAATATCAATGGCATTGTAGATGTAAGGAAGGATTTACCCATATCTCTGTTATATACCTCTCCAATCTGAAAGGTACAATAGGCTATAACATCTCTACTATCAAAGGCCTCAAGTTCTGGAACTGTCTTAACTTTATCACCATTATACCAAACTAATTCAATGGTGATCCACCACACTGAGCAGCACCAACCTTCATAACAGTGAAATTAAGTACACATCCACAAAACACAGATAGGCCCTGCAATATAACTTGAGCTCCAACACCATCCACCATCCACCAAATTGTTGATAGCCTTGTAGACAGTCATACGAGAGCGTCTTCTATATCTCCTACAAATTATGTTATTATAGAAATAAAATAAAATATCCTTATCTCCCCCCCCCCCCCCCCAAAAAAAAAAAAAAAAAAAAAAATTACACATTGATCTTGATGATGGTATTACACATTGACCTTCTCATATTGTAGGGATTCAAGAATTTCTGTGTAAATTCTAGAACCAGTCAGCCTTCTACCATCTTGAACACACAATATTATAGATATGAGTGCAGGATGATAGAATCCTACCCACTCCGCGTCACATGTTTGTGTGTGCAGGTTTTAAATCAGTCACGGAAAGAAGGTAGATGTGGCAGTCGAACAGCACCAACAAGTACCTGTCAGACAACCCATAGATGTGTTAGTGCCTGTGTAAGGAAGACCACGGAGTTTATATACAACTTTGTGTGTATTGTGTCATTGACTATTGTTATGTGAAACAAGAACAATTGAAAATAGTACTCTTATAGACTCTTAATCCGACCTTGGTAGAGGCAAGACCTATTTTTTGATTCATGTGAAGTAGAGTCATGGTTATTAAGCTCTTTTATAAATGTAATTAAATTTGTTACTGACATTGGATGGAGTGAGTGACTTACTGGAAGTCATATACACTCCTGGAAATTGAAATAAGAACACCGTGAATTCATTGTCCCAGGAAGGGGAAACTTTATTGACACATTCCTGGGGTCAGATACATCACATGATCACACTGACAGAACCACAGGCACATAGACACAGGCAACAGAGCATGCACAATGTCGGCACTAGTACAGTGTATATCCACCTTTTGCAGCAATGCAAGCTGCTGTTCTCCCATGGAGACGATCGTAGAGATGCTGGATGTAGTCCTGTGGAATGGCTTGCCATGCCATTTCCACCTGGCGCCTCAGTTGGACCAGCGTTCGTGCTGGACGTGCAGACCGCGTGAGACGACGCTTCATCCAGTCCCAAACATGCTCAATGGGGGACAGATCCGGAGATCTTGCTGGCCAGGGTAGTTGACTTACACCTTCTAGAGCACGTTGGGTGGCACGGGATACATGCGGACGCGCATTGTCCTGTTGGAACAGCAAGTTCCCTTGCCGGTCTAGGAATGGTAGAACGATGGGTTCGATGACGGTTTGGATGTACCGTGCACTATTCAGCGTCCCGTCGACGATCACCAGTGGTGTACGGCCAGTGTAGGAGATCGCTCCCCACACCATGATGCCGGGTGTTGGCTCTGTGTGCCTCGGTCGTATGCAGTCCTGACTGTGGCGCTCACCTGCACGGCGCCAAACACGCATACGACCATCATTGGCACCAAGGCAGAAGCGACTCTCATCGCTGAAGACGACACGTCTCCATTCGTCCCTCCATTCACGCCTGTCGCGACACCACTGGAGGCGGGCTGCACGATGTTGGGGCGTGAGCGGAAGACGGCCTAACGGTGTGCGGGACCGTAGCCCAGCTTCATGGATACGGTTGCGAATGGTCCTCGCCGATACCCCAGGAGCAACAGTGTCCCTAATTTGCTGGGAAGTGGCGGTGCGGTCCCCTACGGCACTGCATAGGATCCTATGGCCTTGGCGTGCATCCGTGCGTCGCTGCGGTCCGGTCCCAGGTCGACGGGCACGTGCACCTTCTGCCGACCACTGGCGACAACATCGATGTACTGTGGAGACCTCACGCCCCACGTGTTGAGCAATTCGGCGGTACGTCCACCCGGCCTCCCGCATGCCCACTATACGCCCTCGCTCAAAGTCCGTCAACTGCAGATACGGTTCACGTCCACGCTGTCTCGGCATGCTACCAGTGTTAAAGACTGCGATGGAGCTCCGTATGCCACGGCAAACTGGCTGACACTGACGGCGGCGGTGCACAAATGCTGCTCAGCTAGCGCCATTCGACGGCCAACACCGCGGTTCCTGGTGTGTCCGCTGTGCCGTGCGTGTGATCATTGCTTGTACAGCCCTCTCGCAGTGTCCGGAGCAACTATGGTGGGTCTGACACAGCGGTGTCAATGTGTTCTTTTTTCCATTTCCAGGAGTGTATGTATGTGGAAAGTAAGAATTTTATTCTGTATGGAGTTCAAATGTACCGTTGGTTAACAAAATGTAAAGTTCACATATCTACTTATTTCACAAGTAGAGAAAGAGGCTTAAATATTCCTGTACCTGGCATCATTCTACGGAGATGAAGCCAAGAGAGTTTTACAGCTGCCAGCTAGCCAGCAAAAAGATCAGCTGTGAATCTCAAGTAAGTCACCTCATATAAAAGAAGTGGGAAGTTTGTATGTCTACTTCATGATTTAAATTGTTGTCAGAAATGTTAGAATATGAGAGCGTCTTCTGTCTCTCCTGTAATGAGGCA
Organism: Schistocerca serialis cubense; assembly: GCF_023864345.2. Lineage (NCBI taxonomy): Eukaryota > Metazoa > Arthropoda > Insecta > Orthoptera > Acrididae > Schistocerca > Schistocerca serialis. The sequence goes on along the minus strand of NC_064647.1, from coordinate 161,102,781 downwards.
TCTTCTCTGTGAGCGGTCCAATGCTGTTGCACAAGTGGCTGCACAAAGACCTTCTTAGCAAATTACTTATATAGGCAAAACTGTTGCCTCTTTGAGCCCCTGGTTCTCAGTTATACTTAGCAGTCAATATGTGATGTCATCTCTGAGTGTGAAATTTTCTAAGTCCGGTGTGTGCCAAGAGGAAGACTAATCAGTGTGCTCTGCATGGCAGTCCGCAGTTACGTAATCACTGAGCACAAAGAGGTGGCTCACATAGAGAGTAGCCGCGTGGGATTAGCCGAGTGGTCTAAGGTGCTGCAGTCATGGACTGTGCGGCTGGTCCCGGTGGAGGTTCGAGTCCTCCCTCGGGCATGGGTGTGTGTGTTTTTCCTTAGAATAATTTAGGTTAAGTAGTGTGTAAGCTTAGGGACTGATGACCTTAGCAGTTAAGTCCCATAAGATTTCACACACACACACACACACGCATAGAGAGTGTCCCAGAGTGCCCCTGCTGAGAGCTACAATACCAAGAAGAATTGTTTCTCAGCTTTTGGCAAGATCGATGTGTTAATTTTTTCTTTTTCTATTTTCTCTCTCTCTCTCTCTCATTCTCTCTCTCTCTCTCTCTTTTTTTTTTTTAAAAAAAAATAAGGATATTTCATTTAATTTCTATAATAATGCATTACATCACCAACAATTTTAATATTCTTACATACAAAATCATCCTTATCCATACAATGCTCCTTCCTACTCATTAATTTTATGATGATTAGGAGTCCTTAATACCAATGGCATTGTAGGCATTAGAGCCAAAGTGATTTTTTTAACAAGTCTATGTGCATTTGTTGCCGATGGATCAGCTGCTGCTGTTGCTTGAGCAGGCTAAGCAATTTCGCTTCCATGCTATGAAACAACTTCCTTTTTCCTGATTGTCAATTGTTATATCTGCAAGTAGCCAGATATCAGTGCACACATCAGAAAAACAGGAGAGAGATGATGACGACACAAGGTGGGAAGACCACCTGCGGACAGAACTCAAACCCATTCTGGAGTCGAGCAACAGGGCTGACTGGACGGTGGACCTGACAACAACATGAGCAAGTCAATAGCAACCTATGCAACAACAAAGTGCAACAAACTTTTGACACAACATTGTCAACAGGTCCCACATTCTAAACTGAGCCCAAAGAGAAAAACCACTACCAAAGAGAAGTTGTCAATGAGTAGTCAGTAGTATGGTGGAGATAAAAACGAATGCTATCAGATGACACTGCCCTTTGTCATTCATTGAGGTCCATTTGCTCCAGCTGGCATTCAACTTCCATGCAGCCTGATACCAGATACATATGCAGGGAATGGCAAATGTACTTTACCAGAGTGGTATCTGGAAGTTCTTTCTGTTGAACAGTGTTGTGTCTGTCATTTGCAAAATCTATTATATTTGTAATATCTACATTTGCTTCTTTGAATACATAAATGATTGTACCGTACAGTCATCCTGTAGCAGTGCCTACATGAGAGGCTTTAGTGTCATTGTGGGCATTCTGCTGTGCTAACTTCAAAAACTTAGTTTCCACTTTTTTATTTTGCCACTATAATACCTCACACATATGCACAAGCTTTCAACACTACTGATATCAGTGGACTCCTCAATTATGAAGCTGAACTTCATTTTGTTCAAAGTGTCTGTTGATTATTCACTGGTACACTTACCAATCATGCTGTCACTAGTTGAGATGCTGCGCTGAAGTGAAGTACTCCAGGTATGTCAGAACTCAAGTACATTTTTAAGTTTTTGGTGCTTAGCACCTTTTGCATGGTTTTTCACTACCAACAGTTGTGCTGTAAAGACAGACTTGCACAACACACATGGCACACAAAAAACATTGTCTTTAACAGGTTATGGCAGTCATGGTGTAGAAATGTGAGAACAGACCTATGCTGCACACAGCTGCTGCAAGCTAGTTGTGTCAGGTATTTGCTGATGTGCACAATTACTGACAGGCAAAATTCTGGTAACAGTGTGGTATCCATAGATTCAGGACAGCAAAAGGCAACAGCAGTGCAAACTGAGCCACTATACAGTGTAGATGGGTTTTTCAGAGTCTATTTCTGCAAGCCGTTGACTATGTAGGTCGAGTCTTACATGACCTCTCCACTGATGTGTACTGGAGTTTATTTGGTGTTCTTCATTCATTTTCGCCTTCCTTTTATCATGCCTGTGAAGAAGGTTTCCATTGTGCTGTCATGGTCAAGTGATCAGACAACACACTCATAACTGAGGAATATATACCCTCCAGGATCTGTGTTCAAGTGGAACTACTATGCAGACACCACAACTGTGATTGACAATCAACGGACATTGCAGTCAGGTTTTTATCTGTTAATTGTTGATTTACTCATTTGTACTGAATAAATATATTTATGACAAGTAAATATTTTATCAGTTTCTATCAATGTGCCATCACCCTGGTCTATGTTCAGAACATAATGCATGGGTGGGACAGTAAAGACAGCTCACTGCACGACTGACATGTATGTGGCAAATCCACTCATTCCTGCTTGACTGGTAAGCCAAAATGTTCTTAGGCTAAAACATGTACACGAAGTTCCATTGGTGTGTCTGACACAGAACTGAGAATGGTGTAACACTTATGGACAGTGATTTATTTGTGGATAAATCACTGAGAAGTAGGTGTAAAACAAAATGGTGACCTTGAGGAACTGCAAAAGACAATAAACAGAAGACAACAGATGAGTTGCGAGCACACAACCAAAGGCTGGAGAATGAGCTACAGGCACTCTCCACACGTGCGGACTCTACCTACCCACGACCAGCTCAGAGAAACTTGTGCACACAAAGCAGGGCCACATTGATATCTCCCACTGTTATGGGAGTGCCAGCAAGTATAGAATTGGTGTTGGTTAGACTGCCACCCTTGTGGCACTATGACCAAATTATGTGCTTCAGCCAAGTGAGGCTGTTTTCCTGAGCAGTAACATCACCTGAGATCTTGCAAAATTCATACACATCAGCCAGCTAGACCAAGACTACATGGCCAGTACAGGATAAAATCTCTCCCCACTGATGCAGTCTTCATATAAGCAGCTAAAGGAGGTGTTAATCTGATGAATTTAATCAATACAGGAACAACGTATGCATCAATTGCGGTGCAACGTGAATGCAATGACAGGAAGCCGTCTCAGTTCCTAGTCATCCACAGACTCCAGAGCTCCCCCCCATGTGCAGACACAGTTCCATATTTACTGTTGCATACGATGTGGGCGTGCAGCCTCCCAACACAAGTGCAACAGAACAAAGCCGCACAAACAAAAATGCAGTTGGACACTGTCATGCATTTGGCTGATCGGGTGAGTGATGTACTGGCAACAGTGCCCAATACCACTGCCGAACTTCCTCTCACCCACAACCACCACCTTGGATGATGGCCTGCATCACCTGGTTCAGAACTTGGACACACAGGGGACAGCACTAAGCATGCAGGATGACCGGTTGGTGCACTTACAGCCAGAGGGCATCAGGCATCGCAGCAGTAGCAGATACACATATCGTCTAACTGGTTAACTCAACCAGTGATGCAGTACCAGCCATTCTAGCAGTACTGAGCTGGCATGAGACCAGCTACCAAGTGCCCTTGCTGGTACTGTTCCAAGTTTGGCAACAAAGCAACAAAGTGTTAGCTTCTCCTTTTGCATCCATATACCAGCTGAAACTGGACCTAGATGCACCTAGATGCAGTGCATTATACAGGCATCTCTTTGTGGTGGAACAGGTTGACAGTGTGAAGAACATTCTCGATGTAGGTTGTGATCTGTCTATTTCCCCCTGATCTATGTTAAAAAGGAAAAAAAATGAGAGATACCCAATGGTGCAACTGAATTTTTGCAACTACTTATATGGTGATGTGGTTTAAGACTCCAGGTATCACACACTGCAGCCATTCATCCTGCTGGTCCGTTGTTCGTGAATAACTGATGAAAAATATTGAAATTTTATGTGCCACTCAATAGCATTAAAAAGTTTTATTATGTGGTCTGGTTATATGGTATAATGGATGGGATAACAGCTTTACATGCAGGAGATTTTAGGTTCGAATTTTGTCAGATGTGCTAAACTTTGTTTTATTTTGTTTTTTTTATTTTTAAATGTTTATCAAAATTACTTATAACATTATTTTTATTCAGTTAACTGATTTAAATGTAATTTTTTAAATGTAATTTTTTAAATTCCATTCCATTGTCACATAATGATGGTTGTGAGAGGAGCTGGATAAAAGAAAAGATGTATAAAAAATACTTAAAACCACGCAGAATCATGCATAGATACGCAAAAATATGCACAGATAAGTAAAAAATATGCAAAAACACATGAAACCATGTGGAACCACATAAAAATGTGCACAAATACATTAAACATGTATAGAAACATGGGAGAAAAGGAACGGATGAGGTGTATGTGTGTGTGTGTGTGTGTGTGTGTGTGTGTGTGTGTGTGTGTGCAGCGATAAGGGAAGAGAGGGGGAGGGCAATGGATTAGGTCGAGGCTCACAAGTTCATGTGACAGGGGCAGGTGTGGAAAATAAGATACTTAAGTATGTCAGGATGAGGGATCAATAGGAAAAAATGTAATAATAACTATTGGAGGGAAGAATATGGGGCATTAGATGTGGCATTAACAATCCATGTGGTCATGAAGCCTGTGTTGTGCGCAGACGATCATTGATACAGTGTGGCTCAGAAGTAGCTGTGGTTTGGAAGGCAGTGAATAAACACAGTAAAGGAGAAAAAGAATGGACACTGAGAAGAGTAATGTTATAGAGAAGAGTAGCGAAGGAAAACACCACAGGGTTGTACTATAGAAGAAAGGCCATTTGGCAAAAATCTTAGTTGTAAATGTTATTTTCCACAATGAATGACATACTCAGTATTTTTGGGTTCGGGACCTTACTTACACATAAAGATCTGTTTATAAAGTATGTTGTGAGTAAAAGTCAACAACAGCTAACAAAATCTGTATTTTTATTTTTTTGATGTTGTCATTAGGCACCCCCCCCCCCCCTCTCTCAATAGTTTATGTTACTGAAAGTGTTTTGATATTGTTAAGAATGTGCTAAAATATATTTTTAGGTTCTGTATCAACTTACACATCAGTATATCTTTGAAAAGTATGTTGTTAATATAAGTCAACAACAAACAATGATTTTTTTTAATTTTTTAGGATGGGCATGAAGTACCCCCTGCCCCCTTGGCAATAAATGTTAGTGAAAATGTATTCATCAATTTTGCCAACTTAATGGATTTTCTGTCAGATTTGTTTTGTTTTTGTTTTCAATGGCTGACAGATTTTTTAATGGAAACTTTAGCAGTGAGTGTAACTCCATCCACTGCCTAGACACTGTTGTAAGCTGTCACATTAGATGATGGTTACAAAAAGGCACGTCTTAGCACGGGCAGCAAGCTTGATATTTGCCCCTGAGAACCACAGCATCAATGTGTTTACGTTGGTTAGAGTGCTACAACAGCAGTCTACACTCATGAGAGGCCTTTGGACAGGATCAAGTGACAAAAACACTGTTGTTGCTAGCCATAATTGGAAAGGCAGTGACTTTAGCTTTCAGCTGAATACTGTTGCCACCAAACTTGGAGTTCATTAATGTAAATTCTCAAAACATTCCTACCTACAAAGTCAGAGATAAGGTGAGGAATCTGAATGTGGCTGGCCAGAGGTGCCCTGGAGGTGTACAGACACTTGTCAGATTATATGAAGGTGGTATCTGTTCTTTCGGACATGTCCAAAAGAACAGATACCATTGGTGACAATGCAGCTCTCTTAGAATGAAATGATAATTAAATCATGACCCTAAGCTGTTGACAAGCATTGATATACATCAACAGGGACAGTTGAAAACGTGTGCCCTGACAGGGACTCGAACTCATGATCTCATGCTTACATGACGGACACTCTATCTATCTGAGCCACCGAGGGCATAGGGCATAGTGCGACTGCAGAGATTTATCCCTTGCACGCTCTCTGTGAGACCCACATTCCCAACTTAATGTCCACACTGGGGGCAGGGCAGGGTCACTATGAATGTAGTGCGTGGACATTAAGTTGGGAATGTGGGTCTCACAGGGAGCGTCCAAGGGATAAATCCCTGCAGTCACACTATCCTCTGTGCCCTTGGTGGCTCAGATGGATAGAGCATCTGCCATGTAAGCAGGAGATCCTGGGTTCGAGTCCCGGTCACGGCACACATTTTAAACTGTCCCCGTTGATGTATATCAGTGCCTGTTGACAGCTTAGGGTCTTGATTTAATTATCACTTGTCAGATTGTCCAAAGCCTGTAAAGTGCCCATGAATTAGTGGTCTGACTATATGGAGGGAGAAATAGTGCACCACCACAGGATCTTGTATTCAGAGAGTGTTGTCAGTCAGATCATTGGGGCACCTATTATATCACTTATTGCCAATCCCAGGTAAGCTCTGACAAGTCTGTTTTTCTCACTTCAGGTGTTGCTGTCAAAGTTTGTACTTTACATTTCTGATAGTGACTGCTATTCTGTTTGCTCTCACCCCACAGACTCAGACACTGCCTTCTGTTGTGCAATCTGTTGCATTGTTTGCTTTTTATAATGTTTGAGTGTCCTCAAGTTTCTTGCGGTGAACACCCCAAAGTCCGTGCCTCCTGTAGGTGCCCCATGACAGCGTTTGGCACTGATCCAAGAAACCAACCTGCCTTCACTAAAAATGTAAATGTCGTGTGACTAGGGCCTCCCGTCAGGTAGACCGTTCAGCAGGCACAAGTCTTTCGATTTGATGCCACTTCGGAGACTTGCACATCAATGGGAAAGAAATGGTGATGATTAGGACAACACAACACCCAGTCCCAGAGCAGAGAAAATCTCTGACCCAGCCAGGAATGGAACCCAGGCCCTGAGGATTGATATTCTGTAGCGCTGACCACTTAGCTACTGGGGGCGGACTCTGCCTTCACTGTAAGGTTGTCTTTCTGCATTTTCTCCTAACTGCTCAGATAGTGCACACTGATCTGTTAACTGCTGTCTTCCATCTATCCTCTGTTAAGACATGACAAAAATGGAAAAATTAGTGTGTCATTGAGGTACAGAAATAATAAGGGAAACTTGTGCAGAGCAGAATCAATAAAGTGCTGCGAAAACTGTGTTGCGTTTTCCAACTTGCATGGCATGTACAAAAATTTGTACAACCTGAAAGGGTACTTATAGTCATCTTTTGAAAGTCATGTATGCCTACTGGTACTGTAAGCAAGCATTTTGACAGTCTATAACACTGAAGACTGAAACACCTGATAATGAATGAGAGAAGTCCTATATATTTGGTATGGGCTACTAGACAGGAATGGTTCAAACACTGAGGATTTTTAATCACCTCACATCCAAAATGTAGAGGCTTTTTTCTGAGGAAGCCCACACAGTCTGAAGCACTTATGATGCCCTACAACATCTTTTGCTATCTGTTACTTATCAGGGATAGTAGCCATGCCTTGTAAATAGTGGGGGGTCTCTCTGTGGTCTCTATCTTATGCACTGTATCTTCATTAATGTCATGCTTTTGTCAGCAGATTCTTCACATTTCATCAAATGCCCATGAGCGTGAAGTCCTGTGATGACTGTCAATTAGCAGTGGCAATAGATGAAGTTTTTAATGATGAAAGCAGACATTTAACGTCTGCCTGTTTGTTGCATCAGTCATGCAGTGTCTCGCTAAGAAGGAATTTTCCTATTGCAATTCAAGATGTTCTCTTTTGGTGTCCATGTACTATTATTAGTAACAGCTAGTTGATAATTAAGTAAGGGTCATAACTGCAGAAACTTGCACACGGGAAGGTTTGAATGCTTCTGTGTGTTGTGGAATAGTCTTCACCAAAGGGCTTCTGACTGTACCCTGAATGCTGTCACCAGATGTTCTGTTGAAGAGCACTCCTTCTCTCAGATCAGGACACAAGAGAAAATGACACAGAAAATCTACCCCTAAAAGATGCACATTCATGTCTGCTTGCATGAAATTTCATGTGAAAGTTCGGCCATTTTCAAAGTCAATGTCACATACAGTGGCACCGCATTTTGTAATAATCAAGCCATTTGCCACCCCAAGTTGATGTGAGAGATTTGCAGCATGAGGAAGGGTAGTGGTGTTTGGAATTGTATTGATCTTGGGACCCAAGCCAATCAGAAAAATCTTATTTGGTACTACTGTGAAGTATGTATAAGCTGCCATTGCAGTCAGATGCTGGAAACAAATTAGTTTGATTCATGTGGTTGGAGTTTTGGGGTACTTTCGTAATATCGCAACCTGTTGCATTTAATGAAGATAGCAAGTGATGTATGGGTGCCCACACAGAGGAGAGCACTTGCATGTGACAGTCACACTTCTGAAAGTGAGGATGATCTAGATTCAGTTCACAATAAAATTGGGTGTTATATGTGAAACCAAACTGAGATGTCATGTGGCGAGGGTCCCCCTGATGCGTAGGCCTGATCACCAGGTGTATGTCTTTGAGGTGACACCACTTTGGTGACTTGCACATCGATGAGGGTGAAATGATGATGATAAAGACGAAACAAACACCCAGTCCCTGAGCAGAAAAAATCTCCGACCCAGCCAGGAATCGAACCTGGGCCCCCCGGCATAACAAACATGCGTGCTGTACACTCAGATACAGTGGCAGACAGTGTTAGGTGTGACTGAAAATAACTGTAAATATTTCAAACATTTGTATTTTAATTTTTTGGCAAAAAATATATTCTAATGGTTTTGAGACAGTAACTACCAAGATGTTTAATGGAATTTTAAAATTATCATGGCAACACTGGTGTTTGTATTGCTAGAATTAATGGAGGGCTCTGTGATATTCATTTGAGTGAGCACGTGGCTCTAGAACATTGATTTCTGCTAAAATGTATTGTTTACAGTACCTGTTAATAATGTGTGAAGAAATTTCATAACATTTGTAGCATTTTTTGCATTTGAAACGAAGAATAATCTAGTTACTAAGATACAAAGCATACTCATCTACATCTAAATCACTGTGAAATGCAAGGTCTCAATGGCAAGAAGCAACACTATTGAAAGCAGAATTACGTACTCGTTCTGTCACAAGCTGTAATAAAACTGAATAAAACTTCTGTCAAAATCTGATAACATGCAGATTTCCATTACATGTGAGAAAGAACAGAAAATGGACCTAGACAAAAATTACGTAGAATAAAAGCAAAATGCTTACAATACACATGGATTCATAAGTAGTTAAAAACATACATAAATGCACAAAATACGTTGCAGCAACGTCATCTTCTCTTTGATATGAAATGAAAACAAATATAGAATCATTTACTCCACCCAACATTATAGATGCGAACAGAAATCAGACAGAATACAAGCAAATATTTGCAATGAAATTCAGAATGCAATAAACACAAGAAGTTATAATCAGAAGCATAATGTGGTGCAACCAAATTCTGTTTACTACAAACCAAAAACAAATACGGTACACTTTAAATCAGCCAATAAGACAATATAATGAAGTACTGATAAACTTACAGCACTCCACATCTCCTGGCAGTGAACCAAGGTCATGTTACCGAAGTCCCTATGTGACTTTCCTGTCCAACTGTGTAATTATAAAGCTGTGCTGCACATTTCAGTGCACCATAGAGTAGAAATGAGATATTTCTACTCTATGTATAGCATTGCAATTGCTGACCAGTGGCTGAGCAGGCATTTGCTTACATTATGGATGAGCATAGTAAAGTAATATGTAGCCCCACAAAAACATATTTTGTTTACATGTTGATTCAGCTAACCTGTTCACCTTGAATATTCCAAAAACCATTTAAGCTATCATAATTCCATTTTTACCCAGATGAACTGTGAGAAAGCCATCAAAGTATACTAAATTTTCGTAGCTGTTTTAATTACAGAGATACTGATATTAATTTTGCTTTTTCAAATAGAAATATAGTAATTTATGGTTCTCATACTGAAATTCTAAAAGATATAAATTCAAGTGTGTTTCAATCATCAAAATCCAGTAACTAGTTTTAGAGTACTTACAATATTTACAACTTAGGATTTACTGTTTTTAACTTGAACCTGATTATTGCCCTATGCAGAAGTTTGTGATTTTATATCCAGTAAGAAAGTACATCAGTTCAGATAAAGAGGAAAAACAGTGTTGTACCACTGTGACACCTGTATAATAGGGGTACATAGGTAATGTAGGTTTTACGCTGTCTGCATCATTCACAAGTCAACTGCCTCATTGCATTCCTTCTGCAGTCTCTATAAAGAAATAGTACATCTAGTTTCACTTGATTTGTGAAAGATATTTTGTTTATTAAACTAACCAATTCTGTAAATGGCACAAGCAAAATGAAAGCTACAGTCTCCCTTATAACTTCTGTATAGTTATCATGATGTTGCTCCCTCAAATTCACCTCTCTTACAGCTACAATACTAGCTGCATAAATTACTGCGAGTCAGTCTGAAAAACAGTCTTGACACTGATACCTCTATAACTGACATAGTTACAAAAAGAGGCAGTATTATCATTTAGTGAGGACTTTTTCACAATCCATTTAGGTGAAAGCAGTATTATGTTTTCAGACAGTTCAGCAAATATCTGAGGTAAATACCTTAGCTGAATAGCCCTGTGTATAATATTACAACCAATGTTTTCTAATATTAGAATAAAAAATGTGAATATGATCTACAGAACACAGGACTGACTATGTAACCTCAGTGCCTCTATCGCGGTATGTAACAGCGATAACTAACTGGCCCTCTTCAATTTTATTATACTGATTTGGAAGTAAGTATAAAGGCATCAATTACTAAAAGCAGTAGAATACAATTTTCAAAAATTCTTGAAAAATTCA